>NC_092397.1:17990629-18590629 GCF_030028105.1 Mobula birostris
GGGGTGGGAGGGTAGGAAAGGGACAAGGGCAGGAGGGGTAGAGTAGGAAATGGGCGAGGGTAGGAGGGGGACGGAGGATAGGAGGGGACAAGGAAAGGGGCGAAGGTAGAAAAAGGGGAGGGAGGGTAAGAAGGTGAGGGAGGAGAGGAGAGGGAGGTGAGGGAGAGTAGGAGTGTGGGTAGGAGGGGAGGAAGGGTAGGAGGAGGAGGTGGAGGGAGGGTAGGAGAGCGGAGGAAGGGTAGGAGCAGGAGGTGGAGGGAGGGTAGGAGAGGGGAGGAAGGGTAGGAGGAGGAGGTGGAGGGAGGGTAGGAGAGGGGAGGAAGGGTAGGAGGAAGGGGTGGGAGGGATGTAGGAGAGGGGAGGAAGGGTAGGAGGAGGAGGTGGAGAGAGGGTAGGAGAGGGTGAGAGAGGGAAAGAGGAAGGGTGGGAAGGAGAAGGGAGAGAGGGAGAGAGATGTAGGGAGGGAAGTGGGTAGGCGAGAGGGAGGCTAGGAGAGGGAACAAGGGCAGGAGAGGGAGAGAGAGGTAAAGAGAAAGAGGCAGAAGGGAAGTAAGGAAAGAGGAGGGGAGGGAAGAATAGAGAAGAAGGGAAGGGTGGGGAAAAAGGAGGGGGAACGAAGGAGAGGGAGAGGAGAAAGGGGAGAAGAAATGAGAGAGATGAGGGGAAGGAGGGAGGGAGGGAAGGAGAGAGAGAGGGGAAGGAGAGAGGGGAAGGAGGGAGGAAGGAGAGAGAATGGGAAGGGAGAGGAGAGAGGGAGGGTGGAAGGAAAGAGAATGGAGAGGAAGGAAAGAGAGAGAGGGGAAAGGAGGGAGGGGGAAAGGAGGAAGGAAGGAGAGAGAAGGGAAAAGGAGGAAGGAAGAAAGGGGAAGAGTGGGGAAGGAAAGAGGGAGGGAGGAGGGAGAGAGGAAGGTGGGAGGGAGAAGGAGAGAGGGGAAGGAAGGAGAAAGAGAGGTCGGAAGAAGGGGGAGGGAAAGGAGAGAGGAGGGGCAGGAAGAGAGGAGGAGGGAAAGAATGAGGGGGAAGGGGAGAGTGGGGTAGGAAGGAGAGAGAAGGGGTGACAGAGAGGAAGGGGAGAGAGGAGGGAAGGGAGTTAGAAACATAGAAAACCTACAGCACAATACAGGCCCTTCGGCCCACAAAGTTGTGCCGAACATGTCCCTACCTTAGAAATCACTGGGCTTACCCATAGCCTCTATTTTTCTAAGCTCCATGCACCTAACCAAAAGGCTCTTAAAAGACCCTATCGTATCTGCCTCCACTACCGTTGCGGGCAGCTCATTCCACGCACTCACCACTCTCTGTGTAAAAAACTTACCCCTGACATCTCCTCTGTACCTACTCCCCAGCACCTTAAACCTGCGTCCTCTTGTAGCAGCCATTTCAGCCCTGGGAAAAAGCCTCTGACTATCTGCACGATCAATGCCTCTCATCATCTTATACACCTCTATCAGGTCACCTCTCATTCCCCGTCGCTCCAAGGAGAAAAGGCTGAGTTCACTCAACCTATTCTCATAAGGCATGCTCCCCAATCCAGGCAACATCCTTGTAAATCTCCTCTGCACCCTTTCTATGGTTTCCACATTCTTCCTGTAGTGAGGCGACCAGAACTGATCACAGTATTCCAAGTGGGGTCTGACCAGGGTCCTATATAACTGCAACATTACCTCTCAGCTCCTAAATTCAATTCCACGATTGATGAAGGCCAATACACCGTATGCCTTCTTGACAACAGAGTCAATCTGCACAGCAGCTTTGAGTGTCCTATGGACTCAGACCCCAAGATCCCTCTGATCCTCCACACTGCCAAGAGTCTTACCATTAATACTATATTCTGCCATCATATTTGACCTACCAAAATGAACCATCTCACACTTATCTGGGTTGAACTCCATCTGCCACTTCTCAGCCCAGTTTTGCATCCTATCAGTGTCCCACTGTAACCTCTGACAGCTCTCCACACTATCCACAACACCTCCAACCTTTGTATCATCAGCAAATTTACTAACCCATCCCTTCACTTCCTCATCCAGGTCATTTCTAAAAATTACTAAGAGTAAGGGTCCCAGAACAGATCCCTGAGGCACACCACTGGTCACCGACCTCCATGCAGAATATGACCCGTCTACAACCACTCTTTGCCTTCTGTGGGCAAGCCAGTTCTGGATCCACAAAACATTGTCCCCTTGGATCTCATGCCTCCTTACTTTCTCAATAAGCCTCGCATGGGCTACCTTATCAAATGCCTTGCTGAAGAAGGGGGGGAGAGAAAGCGGGGAGGAGGGGAGAGGAAAGGGGAAAGATGGAGGGGAAAATTGAAAGTGGGAGGGAAGTCAAAGAAAAGATGGCAGGAGAGAGGATGGATGGACAGGGGAGGGAGAGACAGACAGAACTTGAGAGAGAGGGGGGGTTCAGAAGAGTAGCTGAAAGCCGGAAGGACGGAAGGAGAGAAAGAGGGATAGTAAGAGGACAAACAGTAGAGGGAGAAAGACTGACAGCAACGGACGGCTAGAGGCGACGGCTGCATGCGGACAAACGCATCATGTGCAGCCACCACAGGGAGGCCATTTCAGCCCCTCGATTTCTGCCCCCGCTCTCGGAGCTCCTCAACACCCTGACACCCCTCCCTCAGTGCTGCAGTTTGCCCCGGGGGGGGGGGGTAGTTCTATTTGTTGTACCAGTGTGCACTTACATAGACTGAGTTAACATCACCCCCCCTTCCTGAAACAAGGAGGGCCAAATCATACATGAGGGCTCCAGAGTAGTCCCAGTGTATACAGTGTCTACTTGAATGCCCTCTCCTCCAAGGGCCACACATTCGTAAGACCACAGGACATTGGAGTAGAAGGGTAGAAGACATCGAGCCTAAGCCTCCATTCCATCATGCCTAACTTATACCCAAGACACGGCCTCCTGAGCTGTCTTTGGCAACGAATTCCACCGATTCACCAACCTCCGGTGAAAGGAATTCTTCCTCAGCTCTGTTCCAAAGGGATGTTCTTCTGCTCTGAGGGTACGTCCCCTGGTCCTGGACAACCCCGCCTCCCCGCGCAACAGGAAACATCCTATCCACATTCACTCCATCTCGGCCCTTCTAAACACGAAGAAGGCTGCAGTTGCTGGAAGTCCGAAGCAACTGGGGCAAAATGCCAGAAGAACTCAGCAGGTCAGGCAGCATCTGTGGAAGCGAGTCAGCAGTCGGTGTCCCGGGCCGAGGGGCTTCTTGAGGACCTTCAACATTCGATAGGTTTCAGTGAGATTCCACCACTCCCCGCCCCTCACCATTCTCCTAATCTCCATCAAGTACAGGCCCAGAACCATCGAACGCTCCTCATATGTTAACCCTTCCCTTCACTTCTGACTGGGGCTGGTGATTCACTCAGGTGCGGACCGCCGGTGGCCCCAGGTACCTGTACAACAACTCACCGCCACAGGGAAGCTGACACCCCCCCACCCCCGCCTCTTCCAAGCCTCACTGCTCGGCTGATGCCCAGCAGCGAGTGGGCTGAGAGGCGGCAGATGCAGTTTAACCCGCGGAAGTCAACCATCGGAAGGGCTGCCAGAAGGGTGGGGGGGGGGGGTTCTCCTTCCCGTTCTCGCCAATTAGATTCCTTCTTCTTCTGCCTCGTCCACCTATCACCTGCCAGCTTCTCACTTCATTCCCCGTCCCTCCCCCTCCCCCTCACCTGGTCTCACCTGTCACCTGCCAGCTTGTACTCCTCTCTGCCCCCACCTACTTATTCGGACTTCTTCCCCACCCCCCCCAACACCTTTCCTTTCCAGTCCTGAGGAAACATTGGCTGTTTATTCATTTCCACAGATGCTGCCAGACCTGCTGAGTTCCGCCTGCACTTTGCGTGCGTTTCAGGGTTAACGGGGAGGCTTCTTAAACCGAGCGGAGGAACAGAGGTAAACATGAGGAATTCTGCAGATGCTGGCAATTCAAGCAACACATATCAAAGTTGCTGGTGAATACAGCAGGCCAGGCAGCATCTCTAGGAGCTCTTGGCTCCATCCCTCCCCCTCCCGTCTTCTCCTATCATTTTGGATCTCCCCCTCCCACTTCCAAATCTCTTACTAGCTCTTCCTTCAGTTAGTCCTGACGAAAGGTCTCGGCCCGAGACGTCGACTGTACCTCTTCCTAGAGATGCTGCCTGGCCTGCTGCGTTCACCAGCAACTTTGGAGGAACAGAGGACTCGGTGGGTCCGAACATCCACAGCTCCTGCAAAGGTGCCGTGCAAGTTGATGGGGTGGTGAGGGTGTGTCGGCCTTCGTCAGTCGGGGCTTGAGTTCAGTGGCTGGGAGGTATTGTTGCAGCTCCACACAACCCTGGTTAGACTGCACGTGGAGTTTTGCGTTCGAATCTGGCCCCCAACCTCCAGGGGGCAGCACGGTAGCGTAGCGGTGAGCTCGACGCTTCACGGTACTGGCGGCCACAGTTCAGATCCTGCCGCGGCCTTGGAAGGAGGTGCCTGCACAGACTCGCCCAGACCGCTTGGGGTTTCTCCCGGATGGGAGGTTGATTGATTGTGGTAAATTGTCCCGTGACAATTTTGCTCATGTTGTTCCATTGTTTAAAAAGGGTTCTAAGAGTAAACCTGGCAATTATCGGCCTGTGGGTTTGACGTCAGTGGTGGGTAAATTGATGGAAAGTATTCTTAGAGATGGTATATATAAATATCTGGCTAGATAGGGTCTGATTAGGAACAGTCAACATAGATTTGTGCATGGAAAGTCATGTTTGACAAATCTTATTGAATTTTTTGATGAGGTTACTAGGAAAGTTGACCAGGGTAAAGCAGCGGATGTTGTCTATATGGACTTCAGTAAGGCCTTTGACGAAGTTCCACATGGAAGGTTAGTTAGGAAGGTTCAATCGTTAGGCATTAATTTTCGAGGTAGTAAAATGGATTCAGCAGTGGCTGGATGGGAGACGCCAGAGAGTAGTGGTGGATAACTGTTTGTCAGGTTGGAGGCCGGTGACTAGTGGTGTGCCTCAGGGATCTGTACTGGGTCCAGTGCTGTTTGTAATATATATTAATGATCTGGATGATGGAGTGGTAAATTGGATTAGTAAGTGTGCAGATGATACTAAGATAGGTGGTTTTGTGGATAATGAAGTAGGTTTTCAAAGCTTGCAGAGAGATTTAGACCACTTCGAAGAGTGGTCTGAAAGATGGAAGATGGAGTTTAATGCTGATAAATGTGAGGTGCTACATTTTGGGAGGACTAATCAAAATAGGACATACATGGTAAATGGGAAGGCATTGAAGAACGTAGTAGAACAGAGGGATCTGGGAATAATGGTTCATAGTTCCCTGAAGGTGGAATCTCATGTGGATAGGGTGGTGAAGAAAGCTTTTGGTTTGCTGGCCTTTATAAATCAGAGCATTGAGTATAGGAGTTGGGATGTAATGTTGAAATTGTATAAGGCATTGGTGAGGCCAAGTTTGGAGTACTGTGTACAGTTTTGGTCACCAAATTATAGGAAAGATGTCAATAAAATTGAGAGAGTACAGAGGAGGTTTACTAAAATGTTGCCTGGGTTTCATCTCCTAAGTTACAGAAAAAGGTTGAACAAGTTAGGTCTTTATTCTTTGGAGTGTAGAAGGTTGAGGGGGGACTTGATAGAGGTATTTAAAATTATGAGGGGGATTGATAGAGTTGACGTGGATAGGCTTTTTCCATTGAGAGTGGGGGAGATTCAAACAAGAGGACATGAGTTGAGATTTAAAGGGCAAAAGTTTAGAGGTAACATGAGGGGGAACTTCTTTACTCAGAGAGTGGTAGCTGTGTGGAACGAGCTTCCAGCAGAAGTGGTTGAGGCAGGTTCTATGTTGTCATTTAAAGTTAAATTGGATAGATATATGGACAGGAAAGGAATAGAAGGTTATGGGCTGAGTGCAGGTCGGTGGGACTAGGAGAGAGTAAGAGTTCGGCACGGACTAGAAGGGCCAAGGTGGCCTGTTTCCGTGCTGTAATTGTTATATGGTTATATGATTCGGGCTAAGATTGAATTGGTGGATTGCTGGGCATCCTGAAGGGCTGATTCTGGGCGGTACCCCGATGAATTAAAATAGATAAATTTCAGGAAGGATGTAGAAGCTTTGGAGAGGGTGCAGAGATTTACCAAAGTGCTGCCTGGATTAGAGAGCGTGTCTCCTGAGAACAGGTGGAGCAGGCGAGAGATTTTTGGACCAAAGGACAATGAGAGAAGACGACAGAGCAGCTCCAGATGATAAAATCTTCATAATGAGAGCATGGCCGGCTCGTCTGCCCCAGGACAGATATGGACGGGAAGCGAAGGGCACGATTCTAAGGTGATGAGAGGATATCATCACAAAGAGCACCAGAAGCTTGTTGAAGGGTTTTGGAGGTTTGCTGGCATAAAAGACCTGGAGATTTCTGCTGGCTGGAGTCAGGGCTTTGAGCTTTAGCTCTTAAGAGGGTCAGTGTTACAGTGAGGGTGTGGGGTGTGTCTGTGTCACAGTGAGGGATCTGGGGTGTGTCTGTGTCACAGTGAGGGGTGTGGGGTGAGTTAGTGTCACAGTGATGGGTGTGAGGTGTGTCAGTGTCACAGTGAGGGGTGTGGGGTGTGTGGGTGTCACAGTGAGGGGTCTGGGGTATGTCAGTTTCACGGTGAGGGTTCTGGGGTGTTTCAGTGTCACAGTGAGGGGTGTGGGATGTGTCGATGGCACAGTGTGGGGTGTGTTAGTGTCACAGTGAGGGGTGCGGGGAGTGTCAGTGTCACAGTGAGGGGTGTGGGGTGTGTCAGTGTTACAGTGAGGGGTGTGGGGTCTGTCGGTGTCACAGTGATGGGTGTGGGGTGTGTCAGTGTCACAGTGAGGTGTGTGGGGTGTATCGATGTCACAGTGATGGGTGTGGTGTGTGTCAGTGTCACAGTGAAGGGTGTGGGGTGTGTCGGTGTCACAGTGAGAGGTGTGAGGTGTGTCGCTGTCACAGTGATGGGTGTGGGGTGTATCAGTGTCACAGTGAGGGGTGAGGGGTGTGTCGGTGTCACAGTGAGTGGTGTGGGGTGTGTCGGTGTCACAGTGAGGGGTGTGGGGTGTATCAGTGTCACAGTGAGGGGTGAGGGGTGTGTCAGTGTTACAGTGAGGGGTGTGACGTGTGTCAGTGAGGGTTGTGGGGTGTGTCGGTGTCACAGCGAGGGTGTGGGGTGTATCGGTGTCACAGTGAGGGGTGTGGGGTGTGTCAGTGTCACAGTGAGGGTTGTGGGGTGTGTCGGTGTCACAGTGATGGGTGTGTGGTGTGTGTGTCACAGTGAGGGGTGTGGGGTGTTTCGGTGTCACAGTGATGGGTGTAGGGTGTGTCAGTGTCACGGTGTGGGGTGTGTCAGTGTCACAGTGATGGGTCTGGGGTGTGTCAGTTTCACAGTGATGGGTGTGGGGTGTGTCACTGTCACAGTGAGGGTTGTGAGGTGTGTCGGTGTCACAGTGAGGGGTGTGGGGTGTGTCAGTGTCACAGTGAGGGGTGTGGGGTGTGTCGGTGTCACAGTGAGGGGTGTGGTGTGTGTCAGTGTCACAGTGATGGGTGTGAGGTGTGGCAGTGTCACAGTGAGGGGTGTGGGGTGTGTCGGTGTCACAGTGAGGGGTGTGGGGAGTTTCAGTGTCACAGTGAGCGGTGAGGGGTGTGTCAGTGTCACAGTGAGGGGTGTGGGGTGTGTCATTGTCACAGTGAGGGGTGTGGGGTGTGACAGTTTCACCGTGAAGGGTGTGGTGTGTGTCGATGTCACACTGAGGGGTGTGGGGTGTGTCAGTGTCACAATGAGGTGTGTGAGGTGTTTCGATGTCACAGTGCGGCGTGTGGGGTGTGTCAGTTTCATAGTGAAGGGTGTGGGGTGTGTTGGTGTCACAGTGAGGGGTGTGTGGTCTGTGGGTGTCACAGTGTGGGGTGTGAGGTGTGTCAGTGTCACAGTGAGGGGTGTGGGGTTTGTCAGTGTCACAGTGAGGGGTGTGAGGTGTGTCAGTGTCACAGTGAGGGGTGTGGGGTGTGTCAGTTTCACGGTGAGGGGTGTGGGGTGTGTCGGTGTCACAGTGAGGGGTGTGGGGTGTGTCACTGTCACAGTGAGGGGTGTGGGGTGAGTCAGTGTCACAGTGAGGGGTGTGGGGTGTGTCGATGTCACAATGATGGGTGTGCGGTGTGTCGGTGTCACAGTGAGGGATGTGGGGTGTGTCGGTGTCACAGTGATGGGTGTGGCTTGTGTCGGTGTCACAGTGATGGATGTGGTGTGTGTCAGTGTCACAGTGAGGGGTGTGGGGTGTGTCAGTGTCACAGTGAGGGTTCTGGTGTGTGTCAGTGTCACCGTGAGGGGTGTGGGGTGTGAGGTGTGTCACAGTGAAGGGTGTGGGGTGTGTCAGTTTCACGGTGAGGGGTGTGGTGTGTGTCTGTGTCACGGTGAGGGGTGTGTCGGTGTCACAGTGATGGGGGTGTGGTGAGTCAGTCTCACAGTGAGGGGTGTGATGTGTGTCGGTGTCACAGTGATGGATGTGTGGTGAGTCAGTGTCGCAGTGAGGGGTGTGAGGTGTGTCGGTGTCACAGTGAGGGGTGTGGGGTGTGTCAGTGTCACAGTGAGGGGTGTGGGGGGTGTGGCAGTGTCGCAGTGAGGGGTGTGAGGTGTGTCGGTGTCACAGTGAGGGGTGTGGGGTGTGTCGTTGTCACAGTGAGGGGTGTGGGGTGTGTCGGTGTCACAGTGAGGGGTATGGGGTGTGTCAGTGAAGGGTGTGGGGTGTGTCAGTGTCACAGTGAAGGGTGTGGTGTGTGTCAGTGTCGCAGTGAAGGGTGTGAGGTGTGTGTGTCACAGTGAGGGGTGTGGGGTGTGTCGGTGTCACAGTGATGGGTGTGGGGTGTGTCGGTGTCACAGTGAAGGGTGTGGGGTGTGTCAGTGTCGGGGTGTGGGGTGTTTTGGTGTCACAGTGTGGGGTGTGGCAGTGTCACAGTGAGGGTTCTGGGGTGTGTCAGTGTCACAGTGAGGGGTGTGGGATGTGTCAGAGTTACAGCGAGTGTGTGGGGTGTGTCGGTGTGACAGTGATGGGTGTGGGGTGTGTCGGTGTCACAGTGAAGGGTGTGGGGTGTGTCGGTGTCACAGTGAGGGGTGTGGGGTTATTCACTTTTACAGTGATGGGTGTGGAGTGTGTCGGTGTCACAGTGATGGGTGTGTAGTGTGTCAGTATCACAGTGGGGGTGTGGGGTGTGTCGGTCTCACAGTGAGTGGTGTGGGGTGTGTCAGTGTCACAGTGAGTGCTGTGGGGTGTGTTGGTGTCACAGTGATGGGTGTGGGGTGTGTCAGTGTCACAGTGAGGGGTGTGGGGTGTGTCGGTGTCACAGTGATGGATGTGGGATGTGTTGGTGTCACAGTGATGGGTGTGGGGTGTGTCTGTGTCACAGTGAGGGGTGTGGGCTGTGTCGGTCTCACAGTGAGTGGTGTGGGGTGTGTCAGTGTCACAGTGAGTGGTGTGGGGTGTGTTGGTGTCACAGTGATGGGTGTGGTGTGTGTCAGTGTCACAGTGATGGGTGTGGAGTGTGTCAGTGTCACAGTGAGTGGTGTGGGGTGTGTTGGTGTCACAGTGATGGGTGTGGGGTGTGTCAGTGTCACAGTGAGGGGTGTGGGATGTGTCGGTTAGACAGTGAGGGTGTGGGGTGTGTCGGTGTCACGGTGAGGCGTGTGTCGGTGTCACAGTGAGGAGGGTGGGGTGTGTCGGTGAGGGGTCTGGGATGTGTTGGTGTCACAGTGAAGGGTGTGGGATGTGTCAGTATCAGAGTGAGGGGTGTGGGGTGTGTCGGTGTCACAGTGATGGGTGCGGTGTGTGTCAGCGTTACCATGAGGGGTGTGTCGGTATCACAGTGAGGGGTGTGGGGTGTGTCAGTGTGACAGGGTTGGGTGTGTCAGTGTGATAGTGATGGGTGTGGGGTGTGTCTGTGTTACAGTGAGGGGTGTGGGGTGTGTCGGTGTCACAGTGATGGGTGCGGTGTGTGTCAGCGTTACCGTGAGGGGTGTGTCGGTATCACAGTGAGGGGTGTGGGGTGTGTCAGTGTGACAGGGTTGGGTGTGTCAGTGTGATAGTGAGGGGTGTGGGGTGTGTCTGTGTTACAGTGAGGGGTGTGGGGTGTGTCGGTGTCACAGTGAGAGTTGTGGGGAGTGTCAGTGTCAGAGTGAGGGGTGTGGGGTGTATCAGTGTCACAGTGAGGGGTGTGTCAGTGTCACAGTGAGGGTTCTGGGGTGTGTCAGTTTCACAGTGATGGGTGTGGGGTGTGTCGGTGTCACAGTGAGGGTGTGGAGTGTGTCAGTGTCACAGTGAGGGGTGCGGGGTGAGTCAGTGTCACAGTGAGGGGTGTGGGGTGTGTCAGTGTCACAGTGATGGGTGTGGGGTGTGTCAGTGTCACAGTGAGGGTTCTGGGGTGTATTGGTGTCACAGTGATGGGTGTGAGATGTGGGGTGTGTCAGTGTCACAGTGAAGGGTGTGAGGTGTGTCAGTGTCACAGTGATGGGTGTGAGGTGTGTCAGTGTCACAGTGAAGGGTGTGAGGTGTGTCGGTGTCACAGTGAGGGGTGTGGGGTGTGTCGGTGTCAGAGTGAGGGATGTGGGGTGTGTCGGTGTCACAGTGAAGGGTGTGGGGTGTGTCAGTGTCACAATGAGAGGTGTGGGGTGTTTCGGTGTCACAGTGAAGGGTGTGGGGTGTGTCAGTGTCACAGTGAGGGGTGTGGGGTATGGCAGTGTCACAGTGAGTGTTGTGGGGTGTGTCAGTGTCACAGTGAGGTGTGTGGTGTGTGTCAGTTTCACCGTGAGGGGTGTGGGGTGTGTCGGTGTCACAGTTATGGGTGTGGGGTGTGTCAGTGTCACAGTGATGGGTGTGAGCTGTGGGGTGTGTTTGTGTCACAGCGAGGGTGTGGGTTGTGTCGGTGTCACAGTAATGGGTGTGGGGTGTTTCGGTGTGACAGTGATGGGTGTGGGGTGTGTCAGTGTCACAGTGAAGGGTGTGGGGTGTGTGGGTGTCACAGTGATGGGTGTGGGGTGTGTCAGTGTCACAGTGAAGGGTGTGGGGTTTGTCGGTGTCACAGTGAGGGGTGTGGGGTGTGTTGGTGTCAAAGTGTGGGGTGTGGCAGTGTCACAGTGATGGGTGTTGGGTGTGTCAGTGTCACAGTGATGGGTGTGGGGCGTGTCGGTGTCACTGTGATGGGTGTGTGGTGTGTCAGTGTCACAGTGAAGGGTGTGGGGTGTGTCGGTGTCACAGTGAGGGGTGTGGGGTGTGTCACTGTCACAGTGAGGGTTGTGAGGTGTGTCGGTGTCACAGTGAGGGGTGTGGGGTGTGTCAGTGTCACAGTGAGGGGTGTGGGGTGTGTCGGTGTCACAGTGAGGGGTGTGGTGTGTGTCAGTGTCACAGTGATGGGTGTGAGGTGTGGCAGTGTCACAGTGAGGGGTGTGGGGTGTGTCGGTGTCACAGTGAGGGGTGTGGGGAGTTTCAGTGTCACAGTGAGCGGTGAGGGGTGTGTCAGTGTCACAGTGAGGGGTGTGGGGTGTGTCATTGTCACAGTGAGGGGTGTGGGGTGTGACAGTTTCACCGTGAAGGGTGTGGTGTGTGTCGATGTCACACTGAGGGGTGTGGGGTGTGTCAGTGTCACAATGAGGTGTGTGAGGTGTTTCGATGTCACAGTGCGGCGTGTGGGGTGTGTCAGTTTCATAGTGAACGGTGTGGGGTGTGTTGGTGTCACAGTGAGGGGTGTGTGGTCTGTCGGTGTCACAGTGTGGGGTGTGAGGTGTGTCAGTGTCACAGTGAGGGGTGTGGGGTTTGTCAGTGTCACAGTGAGGGGTGTGAGGTGTGTCAGTGTCACAGTGTGGGGTGTGTCAGTTTCACGGTGAGGGGTGTGGGGTGTGTCGGTGTCACAGTGAGGGGTGTGGGGTGTGTCACTGTCACAGTGAGGGGTGTGGGGTGAGTCAGTGTCACAGTGAGGGGTGTGGGGTGTGTCGATGTCACAATGATGGGTGTGCGGTGTGTCGGTGTCACAGTGAGGGATGTGGGGTGTGTCGGTGTCACAGTGATGGGTGTGGCTTGTGTCGGTGTCACAGTGATGGATGTGGTGTGTGTCAGTGTCACAGTGAGGGGTGTGGGGTGTGTCGGTGTCACAGTGATGGGTGTGGGGTGTGTCAGTGTTACAGTGAGGGGTGTGGGGTGAGTCAGTGTCACAGTGAGGGGTGTGGGGTGTGTCGATGTCACAATGATGGGTGTGCGGTGTGTCGGTGTCAGAGTGAGGGATGTGGGGTGTGTCGGTGTCACAGTGAAGGGTGTGGGGTGTGTCAGTGTCACAATGAGAGGTGTGAGGTGTTTCGGTGTCACAGTGAAGGGTGTGGGGTGTGTCAGTGTCACAGTGAGGGGTGTGGGGTATGGCAGTGTCACAGTGAGTGTTGTGGGGTGTGTCAGTGTCACAGTGAGGTGTGTGGTGTGTGTCAGTTTCACCGTGAGGGGTGTGGGGTGTGTCGGTGTCACAGTTATGGGTGTGGGGTGTGTCAGTGTCACAGTGATGGGTGTGAGCTGTGGGGTGTGTTTGTGTCACAGCGAGGGTGTGGGTTGTGTCGGTGTCACAGTAATGGGTGTGGGGTGTTTCGGTGTGACAGTGATGGGTGTGGGGTGTGTCAGTGTCACAGTGAGGGGTGTGGGGTGTGTCGGTGTCACAGTTATGGGTGTGGGGTGTGTCAGTGTCACAGTGATGGGTGTGAGCTGTGGGGTGTGTTTGTGTCACAGCGAGGGTGTGGGTTGTGTCGGTGTCACAGTAATGGGTGTGGGGTGTTTCGGTGTGACAGTGATGGGTGTGGGGTGTGTCAGTGTCACAGTGAAGGGTGTGGGGTGTGTGGGTGTCACAGTGATGGGTGTGGGGTGTGTCAGTGTCACAGTGAAGGGTGTGGGGTTTGTCGGTGTCACAGTGAGGGGTGTGGGGTGTGTTGGTGTCAAAGTGTGGGGTGTGGCAGTGTCACAGTGATGGGTGTTGGGTGTGTCAGTGTCACAGTGATGGGTGTGGGGCGTGTCGGTGTCACTGTGATGGGTGTGTGGTGTGTCAGTGTCACAGTGAAGGGTGTGGGGTGTGTCGGTGTCACAGTGAGGGGTGTGGGGTGTGTCACTGTCACAGTGAGGGTTGTGAGGTGTGTCGGTGTCACAGTGAGGGGTGTGGGGTGTGTCAGTGTCTCAGTGAGGGGTGTGAGGTGTGTCGGTGTCACAGTGAGGGGTGTGGGGTGTGTCAGTGTCTCAGTGAGGGGTGTGGGGTGTGTCGGTGTCACAGTGAGGGGTGTGGTGTGTGTCAGTGTCACAGTGATGGGTGTGAGGTGTGGCAGTGTCACAGTGAGGGGTGTGGTGTGTGTCGGTGTCACAGTGAGGGGTGTGGGGAGTTTCAGTGTCACAGTGAGCGGTGAGGGGTGTGTCAGTGTCACAGTGAGGGGTGTGGGGTGTGTCATTGTCACAGTGAGGGGTGTGGGGTGTGACAGTTTCACCGTGAAGGGTGTGGTGTGTGTCGATGTCACACTGAGGGGTGTGGGGTGTGTCAGTGTCACAATGAGGTGTGTGAGGTGTTTCGATGTCACAGTGCGGCGTGTGGGGTGTGTCAGTTTCATAGTGAACGGTGTGGGGTGTGTTGGTGTCACAGTGAGGGGTGTGTGGTCTGTCGGTGTCACAGTGTGGGGTGTGAGGTGTGTCAGTGTCACAGTGAGGGGTGTGGGGTTTGTCAGTGTCACAGTGAGGGGTGTGAGGTGTGTCAGTGTCACAGTGAGGGGTGTGGGGTGTGTCAGTTTCACGGTGAGGGGTGTGGGGTGTGTCGGTGTCACAGTGAGGGGTGTGGGGTGTGTCACTGTCACAGTGAGGGGTGTGGGGTGAGTCAGTGTCACAGTGAGGGGTGTGGGGTGTGTCGATGTCACAATGATGGGTGTGCGGTGTGTCGGTGTCACAGTGATGGATGTGGTGTGTGTCAGTGTCACAGTGAGGGGTGTGGGGTGTGTCAGTGTCACAGTGAGGGTTCTGGTGTGTGTCAGTGTCACCGTGAGGGGTGTGGGGTGTGAGGTGTGTCACAGTGAAGGGTGTGGGGTGTGTCAGTTTCACGGTGAGGGGTGTGGTGTGTGTCTGTGTCACGGTGAGGGGTGTGTCGGTGTCACAGTGATGGGGGTGTGGTGAGTCAGTGTCACAGTGAGGGGTGTGATGTGTGTCGGTGTCACAGTGATGGATGTGTGGTGAGTCAGTGTCGCAGTGAGGGGTGTGAGGTGTGTCGGTGTCACAGTGAGGGGTGTGGGGTGTGTCGTTGTCACAGTGAGGGCTGTGGGGTGTGTCGGTGTCACAGTGAGGGGTATGGGGTGTGTCAGTGAAGGGTGTGGGGTGTGTCAGTGTCACAGTGAAGGGTGTGGTGTGTGTCAGTGTCGCAGTGAAGGGTGTGAGGTGTGTGTGTCACAGTGAGGGGTGTGGGGTGTGTCGGTGTCACAGTGAGGGGTGTGGGATGTGTCAGAGTTACAGCGAGTGTGTGGGGTGTGTCGGTGTGACAGTGATGGGTGTGGGGTGTGTCGGTGTCACAGTGAGGGGTGTGAGGTGTGTGGGTGTCACAGTGAGGGGTGTGTGGTGTGTCGTTGTCACACTGAGGGGTGTGGGGTGTGTCGGTGTCACAGTGAGTGGTGTGGGGTGTGTCGGTGTCGTGGTGAGGGGTGTCGTGTGTGTCTGTGTCACAGTGATGGGTGTGGGGTGTGTCAGTGTCACAGTGATGGGTGTAGGGCATGTCGGTATCACAGTGATGGGTGTGGGGAGGTCGGTATCACAGTGAGGGGTGCGGGGTGAGTCAGTGTCACAGTGAGGGGTGAGGGGTGTGTCAGTGTCACAGTGAGGGTTCTGGGGTGTGTCAGTTTCACAGTGATGGGTGTGGGGTGTGTCGGTGTCACAGTGAGGGTGTGGAGTGTGTCAGTGTCACAGTGAGGGGTGCGGGGTGAGTCAGTGTCACAGTGAGGGGTGTGGGGTGTGTCGATGTCACAATGATGGGTGTGCGGTGTGTCGGTGTCACAGTGAGGGATGTGGGGTGTGTCGGTGTCACAGTGATGGGTGTGGCTTGTGTCGGTGTCACAGTGATGGATGTGGTGTGTGTCAGTGTCACAGTGAGGGGTGTGGGGTGTGTCGATGTCACAATGATGGGTGTGCGGTGTGTCGGTGTCAGAGTGAGGGATGTGGGGTGTGTCGGTGTCACAGTGAAGGGTGTGGGGTGTGTCAGTGTCACAATGAGAGGTGTGAGGTGTTTCGGTGTCACAGTGAAGGGTGTGGGGTGTGTCAGTGTCACAGTGAGGGGTGTGGGGTATGGCAGTGTCACAGTGAGTGTTGTGGGGTGTGTCAGTGTCACAGTGAGGTGTGTGGTGTGTGTCAGTTTCACCGTGAGGGGTGTGGGGTGTGTCGGTGTCACAGTTATGGGTGTGGGGTGTGTCAGTGTCACAGTGATGGGTGTGAGCTGTGGGGTGTGTTTGTGTCACAGCGAGGGTGTGGGTTGTGTCGGTGTCACAGTGAAGGGTGTGGGGTGTTTCGGTGTGACAGTGATGGGTGTGGGGTGTGTCAGTGTCACAGTGAAGGGTGTGGGGTGTGTGGGTGTCACAGTGATGGGTGTGGGGTGTGTCAGTGTCACAGTGAAGGGTGTGGGGTTTGTCGGTGTCACAGTGAGGGGTGTGGGGTGTGTTGGTGTCTAAGTGTGGGGTGTGGCAGTGTCACAGTGATGGGTGTTGGGTGTGTCAGTGTCACAGTGATGGGTGTGGGGCGTGTCGGTGTCACTGTGATGGGTGTGTGGTGTGTCAGTGTCACAGTGAAGGGTGTGGGGTGTGTCGGTGTCACAGTGAGGGGTGTGGGGTGTGTCACTGTCACAGTGAGGGTTGTGAGGTGTGTCGGTGTCACAGTGAGGGGTGTGGGGTGTGTCAGTGTCACAGTGAGGGGTGTGGGGTGTGTCGGTGTCACAGTGAGGGGTGTGGTGTGTGTCAGTGTCACAGTGATGGGTGTGAGGTGTGGCAGTGTCACAGTGAGGGGTGTGGGGTGTGTCGGTGTCACAGTGAGGGGTGTGGGGAGTTTCAGTGTCACAGTGAGCGGTGAGGGGTGTGTCAGTGTCACAGTGAGGGGTGTGGGGTGTGTCATTGTCACAGTGAGGGGTGTGGGGTGTGACAGTTTCACCGTGAAGGGTGTGGTGTGTGTCGATGTCACACTGAGGGGTGTGGGGTGTGTCAGTGTCACAATGAGGTGTGTGAGGTGTTTCGATGTCACAGTGCGGCGTGTGGGGTGTGTCAGTTTCATAGTGAACGGTGTGGGGTGTGTTGGTGTCACAGTGAGGGGTGTGTGGTCTGTCGGTGTCACAGTGTGGGGTGTGAGGTGTGTCAGTGTCACAGTGAGGGGTGTGGGGTTTGTCAGTGTCACAGTGAGGGGTGTGAGGTGTGTCAGTGTCACAGTGTGGGGTGTGTCAGTTTCACGGTGAGGGGTGTGGGGTGTGTCGGTGTCACAGTGAGGGGTGTGGGGTGTGTCACTGTCACAGTGAGGGGTGTGGGGTGAGTCAGTGTCACAGTGAGGGGTGTGGGGTGTGTCGATGTCACAATGATGGGTGTGCGGTGTGTCGGTGTCACAGTGATGGATGTGGTGTGTGTCAGTGTCACAGTGAGGGGTGTGGGGTGTGTCAGTGTCACAGTGAGGGTTCTGGTGTGTGTCAGTGTCACCGTGAGGGGTGTGGGGTGTGAGGTGTGTCACAGTGAAGGGTGTGGGGTGTGTCAGTTTCACGGTGAGGGGTGTGGTGTGTGTCTGTGTCACGGTGAGGGGTGTGTCGGTGTCACAGTGATGGGGGTGTGGTGAGTCAGTGTCACAGTGAGGGGTGTGATGTGTGTCGGTGTCACAGTGATGGATGTGTGGTGAGTCAGTGTCGCAGTGAGGGGTGTGAGGTGTGTCGGTGTCACAGTGAGGGGTGTGGGGTGTGTCGTTGTCACAGTGAGGGGTGTGGGGTGTGTCGGTGTCACAGTGAGGGGTATGGGGTGTGTCAGTGAAGGGTGTGGGGTGTGTCAGTGTCACAGTGAAGGGTGTGGTGTGTGTCAGTGTCGCAGTGAAGGGTGTGAGGTGTGTGTGTCACAGTGAGGGGTGTGGGGTGTGTCGGTGTCACAGTGAGGGGTGTGGGATGTGTCAGAGTTACAGCGAGTGTGTGGGGTGTGTCGGTGTGACAGTGATGGGTGTGGGGTGTGTCGGTGTCACAGTGAGGGGTGTGAGGTGTGTGGGTGTCACAGTGAGGGGTGTGTGGTGTGTCGTTGTCACACTGAGGGGTGTGGGGTGTGTCGGTGTCACAGTGAGTGGTGTGGGGTGTGTCGGTGTCGTGGTGAGGGGTGTCGTGTGTGTCTGTGTCACAGTGATGGGTGTGGGGTGTGTCAGTGTCACAGTGATGGGTGTAGGGCATGTCGGTATCACAGTGATGGGTGTGGGGAGGTCGGTATCACAGTGAGGGGTGCGGGGTGAGTCAGTGTCACAGTGAGGGGTGAGGGGTGTGTCAGTTTCACAGTGAGGGTTCTGGGGTGTGTCAGTTTCACAGTGATGGGTGTGGGGTGTGTCGGTGTCACAGTGAGGGTGTGGAGTGTGTCAGTGTCACAGTGAGGGGTGCGGGGTGAGTCAGTGTCACAGTGAGGGGTGTGGGGTGTGTCAGTGTCACAGTGATGGGTGTGGGGTGTGTCAGTGTCACAGTGAGGGTTCTGGGGTGTATTGGTGTCACAGTGATGGGTGTGAGATGTGGGGTGTGTCAGTGTCACAGTGAAGGGTGTGGGGTGTGTCAGTGTCACAGTGATGGGTGTGGGGTGTGTCAGTGTCACAGTGAGGGTTCTGGGGTGTATTGGTGTCACAGTGATGGGTGTGAGATGTGGGGTGTGTCAGTGTCACAGTGATGGGTGTGAGGTGTGTCAGTGTCACAGTGAAGGGTGTGAGGTGTGTCGGTGTCACAGTGAGGGGTGTGGGGTGTGTCGGTGTCAGAGTGAGGGATGTGGAGTGTGTCGGTGTCACAGTGAAGGGTGTGTGGTGTGTCAGTGTCACAATGAGAGGTGTGGGGTGTTTCGGTGTCACAGTGAAGGGTGTGGGGTGTGTCAGTGTCACAGTGAGGGGTGTGGGGTATGGCAGTGTCACAGTGAGTGTTGTGGGGTGTGTCAGTGTCACAGTGAGGTGTGTGGTGTGTGTCAGTTTCACCGTGAGGGGTGTGGGGTGTGTCGGTGTCACAGTTATGGGTGTGGGGTGTGTCAGTGTCACAGTGATGGGTGTGAGCTGTGGGGTGTGTTTGTGTCACAGCGAGGGTGTGGGTTGTGTCGGTGTCACAGTAATGGGTGTGGGGTGTTTCGGTGTGACAGTGATGGGTGTGGGGTGTGTCAGTGTCACAGTGAAGGGTGTGGGGTGTGTGGGTGTCACAGTGATGGGTGTGGGGTGTGTCAGTGTCACAGTGAAGGGTGTGGGGTTTGTCGGTGTCACAGTGAGGGGTGTGGGGTGTGTTGGTGTCAAAGTGTGGGGTGTGGCAGTGTCACAGTGATGGGTGTTGGGTGTGTCAGTGTCACAGTGATGGGTGTGGGGCGTGTCGGTGTCACTGTGATGGGTGTGTGGTGTGTCAGTGTCACAGTGAAGGGTGTGGGGTGTGTCGGTGTCACAGTGAGGGGTGTGGGGTGTGGCAGTGTCACAGTGAGGGGTGTTGGGTGTGTCAGTGTCACAGTGATGGGTGTGGGGCGTGTCGGTGTCACAGTGATGGGTGTGAGGTGTGTGGGTGTCACAGTGAGGGGTGTGGGATCTGTCAGTGTCACAGTGATGGGTGTGAGGTGTGTCGGTGTCACAGTGATGGGTGTGGGGTGTGTCAGTGTCACAGTGATGGGATGTGGGGTGTGTCAGTGTCACAGTGAGGGGTGTGGGGTGTGTCGATGTCACAGTGAGGGGTGTGGTGTGTGTCAGTGTCACAGTGATGGGTGTGGTGTGTGTCAGTGTCACAGTGAGGGGTATTGGGTGTGTCAGTGTGATAGTGAGGGGTGTGGGGTGTGTCTGTGTTACAGTGAGGGGTGTGGGGTGTGTTGGTGTCACAGTGAGGGTTGTGGGGAGTGTCAGTGTCAGAGTGAGGGGTGTTGGGTGTGTCACTGTCACAGTGAGGGTTGTGAGGTGTGTGGTCGTCACAGTGAGGGGTGTGGGGTGTGTCAGTGTCACAGTGATGGGTGTGGGGTGTGTCAGTGTCACAGTGAGGGCTCTGGGGTGTGTCGGTTTCACGGTGAGGGGTGTGGAGTGCGTTGGTGTCACAGTGAGGGGTGTGGGGTGTGTCAGTGTCACAGTGAGGTGTGTGGGATGTGTCGGTTAGACAGTGAGGGTGTGGGGTGTGTCGGTGTCACGGTGAGGGGTGTGTCGGTGTCACAGTGAGGAGTGTGGGGTGTGTCGGTGAGGGGTCTGGGATGTGTTGGTGTCACAGTGAAGGGTGTGGGGTGTGTCAGTGTCAGAGTGAGGGGTGTGGGGTGTGTCGGTGTCACAGTGATGGGTGCGGTGTGTGTCAGCGTTACCGTGAGGGATGTGTCAGTATCACAGTGAGGGGTGTGGGGTGTGTCAGTGTGACAGGGTTGGGTGTGTCAGTGTGATAGTGATGGGTGTGGGGTGTGTCTGTGTCACAGTGATGTGTGTGGGGTGTGTCAGTGTCACAGTGAGGGGTGTGGGGTGTGTCTGTGTTACAGTGAGGGGTGTGGGGTGTGTCGGTGTTACAGTGAGAGTTGTGGGGAGTGTCAGTGTCACAGTGAGGGGTGGTGGCTGTGTCAGTGTCACAGTGAAGGGTGTGGGGTGTGTCGCTGTCACAGTGATGGGTGTGGGGTGTGTCAGTGTCACAGTGATGGGTGTGGGGCGTGTCGGTGTCACAGTGATGGGTGTGCGGTGTGTCAGTGTCACAGTGAGCGGTGTGGTGTGTGTCAGTGTCACAGTGAGCGGTGTGGTGTGTGTCAGTGTCACAGTGAGGGGTGTGAGGTGTGTGGGTGTCACAGTGAGGGGTGTGGGGTGTGTCACGGTGAGGGGTGTGTGGTGTGTCGTTGTCACACTGAGGGGTGTGGGGTGTACCGGTGTTACAGTGAGGGGTGTGAGGTGTGTGGGTGTCACAGTGAGGGGTGTGTGGGATGTGTCGATGTCACAGTGAGGGGTGTGGGGTGTGTCGGTGTCGTGGTGAGGGGTGTCGTGTGTGTCCGTGTCACAGTGATGGGTGTGGGGTGTGTCAGTGTCACAGTGATGGGTGTAGGGCGTGTCGGTATCACAGTGATGGGTGTGGGGTGTGTCAATGTCACAGTGAGGGTTCTGGGGTGTGTCAGTTTCACAGTGATGGGTGTGGGGTGTGTCAGTGTCACAGTGAGGCGTGTGGGGTGCGTCAGTGTTACAGTGATGGGTGTGGGGTGTGTCGGTGACACAGCGAGGGTGTGGGGTGTGTCGGTATCACAGTGATGGGTGTGAGGTGTGGGGTGTGTCGGTGTCACAGTGATGGGTGTGGGGTGTGTCAGTGTCACAGTGAAGGGTGTGGGGTGTGTCGGTGTCACAGTGAGAGGTGTGGGGTGTGTCGGTGTCACAGTGATGGGTGTGGGGTGTGTCACTGTCACAGTGATGGGTGTGGGGTGTGTCGGTGTCACAGTGATGGGTGTGGGGTGTGTCGGTGTCACAGTGAAGGGTGTGGGGTGTGTCAGTGTCGGGGTGTGGGGTGTTTTGGTGTCACAGTGTGGGGTGTGGCAGTGTCACAGTGAGGGTTCTGGGGTGTGTCAGTGTCACAGTGAGGGGTGTGGGATGTGTCAGAGTTACAGCGAGTGTGTGGGGTGTGTCGGTGTGACAGTGATGGGTGTGGGGTGTGTCGGTGTCACAGTGAAGGGTGTGGGGTGTGTCGGTGTCACAGTGATGGGTGTGTAGTGTGTCAGTATCACAGTGGGGGTGTGGGGTGTGTCGGTCTCACAGTGAGTGGTGTGGGGTGTGTCAGTGTCACAGTGAGTGCTGTGGGGTGTGTTGGTGTCACAGTGATGGGTGTGGGGTGTGTCAGTGTCACAGTGAGGGGTGTGGGGTGTGTCGGTGTCACAGTGATGGATGTGGGATGTGTTGGTGTCACAGTGATGGGTGTGGGGTGTGTCTGTGTCACAGTGAGGGGTGTGGGGTGTGTCAGTCTCACAGTGAGTGGTGTGGGGTGTGTCAGTGTCACAGTGAGTGGTGTGGGGTGTGTTGGTGTCACAGTGATGGGTGTGGGGTGTGTCAGTGTCACAGTGAGGGGTGTGGGGTGTGTCGGTTTCACGGTGAGGGGTGTGGAGTGCGTTGGTGTCACAGTGAGGGGTGTGAGGTGTGTCAGTGTCACAGTGAGGGGTGTGGGATGTGTCGGTTAGACAGTGAGGGTGTGGGGTGTGTCGGTGTCACGGTGAGGCGTGTGTCGGTGTCACAGTGAGGAGGGTGGGGTGTGTCGGTGAGGGGTCTGGGATGTGTTGGTGTCACAGTGAAGGGTGTGGGGTGTGTCAGTATCAGAGTGAGGGGTGTGGGGTGTGTCGGTGTCACAGTGATGGGTGCGGTGTGTGTCAGCGTTACCGTGAGGGGTGTGTCGGTATCACAGTGAGGGGTGTGGGGTGTGTCAGTGTGACAGGGTTGGGTGTGTCAGTGTGATAGTGAGGGGTGTGGGGTGTGTCTGTGTTTCAGTGAGGGGTGTGGGATGTGTCGGTGTCACAGTGAGAGTTGTGGGGAGTGTCAGTGTCAGAGTGAGGGGTGTGGGGTGTATCAGTGTCAGAGTGAGGGGTGTGGGATGTGTCACTGTCACAGTGAGGGGTGGTGGCTGTGTCAGTGTCACAGTGAGGGGTGTGGGGTGTGTCGCTGTCACAGTGAGGGGTGTGGGGAGTGTCGGTGTCACGGTGAGAGGTGTGGGGTGTGTCTGTGTTCACAGTGATGGGTGTGGGGTGTGTCAGTGTCACAGTGAGCGGTGTGGTGTGTGTCAGTGTCACAGTGAGGGGTGTGAGGTGTGTGGGTGTCACATTGAGGGGTGTGTGGTGTGTCGTTGTCACACTGAGGGGTGTGGGGTGTGTCGGTGTCACAGTGAGTGGTGTGGGGTGTGTCGGTGTCGTGGTGAGGGGTGTCGTGTGTGTCCGTGTCACAGTGATGGGTGTGGGGTGTGTCAGTGTCACAGTGATGGGTGTAGGGCATGTCGGTATCACAGTGATAGGTGTGGGGAGGTCGGTATCACAGTGAGGGGTGCGGGGTGAGTCAGTGTCACAGTGAGGGGTGAGGGGTGTGTCAGTGTCACAGTGAGGGTTCTGGGGTGTGTCAGTTTCACAGTGATGGGTGTGGGGTGTGTCGGTGTCACAGTGAGGGTGTGGAGTGTGTCAGTGTCACAGTGAGGGGTGCGGGGTGAGTCAGTGTCACAGTGAGGGGTGTGGGGTGTGTCAGTGTCACAGTGAGGGTTCTGGGGTGTATTGGTGTCACAGTGATGGGTGTGAGATGTGGGGTGTGTCAGTGTCACAGTGATGGGTGTGAGGTGTGTCAGTGTCACAGTGAGGGTTCTGGGGTGTGTCAGTTTCACAGTGATGGGTGTGGGGTGTGTCGGTGTCACAGTGAGGGTGTGGAGTGTGTCAGTGTCACAGTGAGGGGTGCGGGGTGAGTCAGTGTCACAGTGAGGGGTGTGGGGTGTGTCAGTGTCACAGTGATGGGTGTGGGGTGTGTCAGTGTCACAGTGAGGGTTCTGGGGTGTATTGGTGTCACAGTGATGGGTGTGAGATGTGGGGTGTGTCAGTGTCACAGTGATGGGTGTGAGGTGTGTCAGTGTCACAGTGAAGGGTGTGAGGTGTGTCGGTGTCACAGTGAGGGGTGTGGGGTGTGTCGGTGTCAGAGTGAGGGATGTGGGGTGTGTCGGTGTCACAGTGAAGGGTGTGGGGTGTGTCAGTGTCACAATGAGAGGTGTGGGGTGTTTCGGTGTCACAGTGAAGGGTGTGGGGTGTGTCAGTGTCACAGTGAGGGGTGTGGGGTATGGCAGTGTCACAGTGAGTGTTGTGGGGTGTGTCAGTGTCACAGTGAGGTGTGTGGTGTGTGTCAGTTTCACCGTGAGGGGTGTGGGGTGTGTCGGTGTCACAGTTATGGGTGTGGGGTGTGTCAGTGTCACAGTGATGGGTGTGAGCTGTGGGGTGTGTTTGTGTCACAGCGAGGGTGTGGGTTGTGTCGGTGTCACAGTAATGGGTGTGGGGTGTTTCGGTGTGACAGTGATGGGTGTGGGGTGTGTCAGTGTCACAGTGAAGGGTGTGGGGTGTGTGGGTGTCACAGTGATGGGTGTGGGGTGTGTCAGTGTCACAGTGAAGGGTGTGGGGTTTGTCGGTGTCACAGTGAGGGGTGTGGGGTGTGTTGGTGTCAAAGTGTGGGGTGTGGCAGTGTCACAGTGATGGGTGTTGGGTGTGTCAGTGTCACAGTGATGGGTGTGGGGCGTGTCGGTGTCACTGTGATGGGTGTGTGGTGTGTCAGTGTCACAGTGAAGGGTGTGGGGTGTGTCGGTGTCACAGTGAGGGGTGTGGGGTGTGGCAGTGTCACAGTGAGGGGTGTTGGGTGTGTCATTGTCACAGTGATGGGTGTGGGGCGTGTCGGTGTCGCAGTGATGGGTGTGAGGTGTGTGGGTGTCACAGTGAGGGGTGTGGTATCTGTCAGTGTCACAGTGATGGGTGTGAGGTGTGTCGGTGTCACAGTGATGGGTGTGGAGTGTGTCAGTGTCACAGTGATGGGATGTGGGGTGTGTCAGTGTCACAGTGATGGGATGTGGGGTGTGTCAGTGTCACAGTGAGGGGTATTGGGTGTGTCAGTGTGATAGTGAGGGGTGTGGGGTGTGTCTGTGTTACAGTGAGGGGTGTGGGGTGTGTTGGTGTCACAGTGAGGGTTGTGGGGAGTGTCAGTGTCAGAGTGAGGGGTGTTGGGTGTGTCACTGTCACAGTGAGGGTTGTGAGGTGTGTGGTTGTCACAGTGAGGGGTGTGGGGTGTGTCAGTGTCACAGTGATGGGTGTGGGGTGTGTCAGTGTCACAGTGAGGGCTCTGGGGTGTGTCAGTTTCACGGTGAGGGGTGTGGAGTGCGTTGGTGTCACAGTGAGGGGTGTGGGGTGTGTCAGTGTCACAGTGAGGTGTGTGGGATGTGTCGGTTAGACAGTGAGGGTGTGGGGTGTGTCGGTGTCACGGTGAGGGGTGTGTCGGTGTCACAGTGAGGAGTGTGGGGTGTGTCGGTGAGGGGTCTGGGATGTGTTGGTGTCACAGTGAAGGGTGTGGGGTGTGTCAGTGTCAGAGTGAGGGGTGTGGGAGGTGTCGGTGTCACAGTGATGGGTGCGGTGTGTGTCAGCGTTACCGTGAGGGATGTGTCGGTATCACAGTGAGGGGTGTGGGGTGTGTCAGTGTGACAGGGTTGGGTGTGTCAGTGTGATAGTGATGGGTGTGGGGTGTGTCTGTGTCACAGTGATGTGTGTGGGGTGTGTCAGTGTCACAGTGAGGGGTGTGGGGTGTGTCTGTGTTACAGTGAGGGGTGTGGGGTGTGTCGGTGTTACAGTGAGAGTTGTGGGGAGTGTCAGTGTCACAGTGAGGGGTGGTGGCTGTGTCAGTGTCACAGTGAAGGGTGTGGGGTGTGTCGCTGTCACAGTGATGGGTGTGGGGTGTGTCAGTGTCACAGTGATGGGTGTGGGGCGTGTCGGTGTCACAGTGATGGTGTGCGGTGTGTCAGTGTCACAGTGAGCGGTGTGGTGTGTGTCAGTGTCACAGTGAGCGGTGTGGTGTGTGTCAGTGTCACAGTGAGGGGTGTGAGGTGTGTGGGTGTCACAGTGAGGGGCGTGGGGTGTGTCACGGTGAGGGGTGTGTGGTGTGTCGTTGTCACACTGAGGGGTGTGGGGTGTACTGGTGTTACAGTGAGGGGTGTGAGGTGTGTGGGTGTCACAGTGAGGGGTGTGTGGGATGTGTCGATGTCACAGTGAGGGGTGTGGGGTGTGTCGGTGTCGTGGTGAGGGGTGTCGGGTGTGTCGGTGTCGTGGTGAGGGGTGTCGTGTGTGTCCGTGTCACAGTGATGGGTGTGGGGTGTGGCAATGTCACAGTGAGGGTTCTGGGGTGTGTCAGTTTCACAGTGATGGGTGTGGGGTGTGTCAGTGTCACAGTGAGGCGTGTGGGGTGCGTCAGTGTTACAGTGATGGGTGTGGGGTGTGTCGGTGACACAGCGAGGGTGTCGGGTGTGTCGGTATCACAGTGATGGGTGTGAGGTGTGGGGTGTGTCGGTGTCACAGTGATGGGTGTGGGGTGTGTCAGTGTCACAGTGAAGGGTGTGGGGTGTGTCGGTGTCACAGTGAGAGGTGTGGGGTGTGTCGGTGTCACAGTGATGGGTGTGGGGTGTGTCGGTGTCACAGTGATGGGTGTGGGGTGTGTCGGTGTCACAGTGAAGGGTGTGGGGTGTGTCAGTGTCGGGGTGTGGGGTGTTTTGGTGTCACAGTGTGGGGTGTGGCAGTGTCACAGTGAGGTTTCTGGTGTGTGTCAGTTTCACCGTGAGGGGTGTGGGGTGTGTCGGTGTCACAGTAATGGGTGTGGGGTGTGTCAGTGCCACAGTGAGGGTTCTGGGGTGTGTCAGTTTCACAGTGATGGGTGTGGGGTGTGTCAGTGTCACAGTGATGGGTGTGGTGTGTGTCAGTGTCACAGTGAGGCGTGTGGGGTGTGTCAGTGTTACAGTGATGGGTGTGGGGTGTGTCGGTGTCACAGCGAGGGTGTGGGGTGTATCGGTGTCACAGTGATGGGTGTGAGGTGTGGGGTGTGTCAGTGTCACAGTGAAGTGTGTGAGGTGTGTCAGTGTCACAGTGAAGGGTGTGAGGCGTGTCGGTGTCACAGTGAGGGGTGTGGGGTGTGTCGGTGTCACAGTGAAGGGTGTGGGGTGTGTCAGTGTCACAATGAGGGGTGTGGGGTGTGTCAGTTTCACATTGAGGTGTGTGGTATGTGTCAGTTTCACCGTGAGGTGTGTGGCGTGTGTCGGTGTCACAGTTATGGGTGTGGGGTGTGTCAGTGTCACAGTGATGGGTGTGAGGTGTGGGGTGTGTTGGTGTCACAGCAAGGGTGTGGGTTGTGTCGGTGTCACAGTGATGGGTGTGGGATGTGTCGGTGTGACAGTGATGGGTGTGGGGTGTGTCAGTGTCACAGTGAAGGGTGTGGGGTGTGTCGGTGTCACAGTGAGAGGTGTGGGGTGTGTGGGTGTCACAGTGAAGGGTGTGGGGTGTGTCAGTGTCACAGTGAAGGGTGTGGGGTTTGTCGGTGTCACAGTGAGGGGTGTGGGGTGTGTTGGTGTCAAAGTGTGGGGCGTGGCAGTGTCACAGTGATGGGTGTTGGGTGTGTCAGTGTCACAGTGATGGGTGTGGGGCGTGTCGGTGTCACAGTGGTGTGTGTGTGGTGTGTCAGCGTCACAGTGAAGGGTGTGGGGTGTGTCGGTGTCACAGTGAGGGGTGTGGGGTGTGGCAGTGTCACAGTGAGGGGTGTTGGGTGTGTCAGTGTCACAGTGATGGGTGTGGGGCGTGTCGGTGTCACAGTGATGGGTGTGAGGTGTGTGGGTGTCACAGTGAGGGGTGTGGGATCTGTCAGTGTCACAGTGAGGGGTGTGTGGGTGTCACAGTGAGGGGTGTGAGGTGTGTCGGTGTCACAGTGATGGGTGTGGGGTGTGTCAGTGTCACAGTGATGGGATGTGGGGTGTGTCAGTGTCACAGTGAGGGGTGTGGGGTGTGTCGATGTCACAGTGATGGGTGTGGGGTGTGTCAGTGTCACAGTGAGGGGTGTTGGGTGTGTCAGTGTGATAGTGAATGGTGTGGGGTGTGTCTGTGTTACAGTGAGGGGTGTGGGGTGTGTTGGTGTCACAGTGAGGGTTGTGGGGAGTGTCAGTGTCAGAGTGAGGGGTGTTGGGTGTGTCACTGTCACAGTGAGGGGTGTGGGGTTTGTCGGTGTCACAGTGAGGGGTGTGGGGAGAGTCAGTGTCACAGTGAGGGGTGAGGGGTGTGTCAGTGTCACAGTGAGGGGTGTGGGGTGTGTCGGTGTCACAGTGAGGGGTGTGGAGTGTGTCAGTGTCACAGTGAGGTGTGCGGGGTGAGTCAGTGTCACAGTGAGGGGTGTGAGGTGTGTCGGTGTCACAGTGAGGGGTGTGGGGTGTGTCGGTGTCACGGTGAGTGGTGTGGGGTGTGTCGTTGTCATAGTGATTGGTGTGATGTGTGTCAGTGTCACAGTGAAGGGTGTGGGGTGTGTCAGTGTCACAGTGAGGGTTGTGAGGTGTGTGGTTGTCACAGTGAGAGGTGTGGGGTGTGTCAGTGTCACAGTGATGGGTGTGGGGTGTGTCAGTGTCACAGTGAGGGTTCTGGGGTGTGTCAGTTTCACAGTGATGGGTGTGGGGTGTGTCGGTGTCACAGTGAGGCGTGTGGGGTGTGTCAGTGTTACAGTGATGGGTGTGGGGTGTGTCGGTGTCACAGCGAGGGTGTGGGGTGTGTCGGTATCACAGTGATGGGTGTGAGGTGTGGGGTGTGTCGGTGTCACAGTGAAGGGTGTGGGGTGTGTCGGTGTCACAGTGAGGTGTGTGGGGTGTTTTGGTGTCACAGTGTGGGGTGTGGGGTGTGTCAGTGTCACAGTGAGGTTTGTGGTGTGTGTCAGTTTCACCGTGAGGGGTGTGGGGTGTGTCGGTGTCACAGTGATGGGTGTGGTGTGTGTCAGTGTCACAGTGAGGGGTGTGAGGTGTGGCAGTGTCAGAGTGAGGGGTCAGGGGTGTGTGGGTGTCACAGTGATGGGTGTGGGGTGTGTCGGTGTCACAGTGAGGGGTGTGGGGTGTTTCGGTGTCACGGTGTGGGGTGTGGCAGTGTCACAGTGAGGTGTGTGGTGTGTGTCAGTTTCACCGTGAGGGGTGTGGGGTGTGTCGGTGTCACTGTTATGGGTGTGGGGTGTGTCAGTGTCACAGTGAGGGTTCTGGGGTGTGTCAGTTTCACAGTGATGGGTGTGGGGTGTGTCAGTGTCACAGTGAGGCGTGTGGGGTGTGTCAGTGTTACAGTGATGGGTGTGGGGTGTGTTGGTGTCACAGTGAGGGTTGTGAGGTGTGTTGGTGTCACAGTGATGGGTGTGGGGTGTGTCAGTGTCACAGTGAAGGGTGTGAGGTGTGTCGGTGTCACAGTGAGAGGTGTGGGGTGTGTCAGTGTCACAGTGAGGGGTGTGTGGTGTGTCGGTGTCACAGTGTGGGGTGTGGCAGTGTCACAGTGAGGGCTGTGGGGTGTGTCAGTGTCACAGTGAGGTGTGTGGTGTGTGTCAGTTTCACCGTGAGGGGTGTGGGGTGTGTCAGTGTCACAGTGAGGTGTGTGGGGTGTGTCAGTGTCACAGTGATGGGTGTTGGGTGTGTCAGTGTCACAGTGATGTGTGTGGGGTGTGTCAGTGTCACAGTGAAGGGTGTGTGGTGTGTCAGTGTCACAGTGATGGGTGTGGGGTGTGTCAGTGTCACAGTGAGGGGTGTGAGGTGTGTCGGTGTCACAGTGAGGGGTGTGGGGTGTGTCAGTATCACAGTGAAGGGTTTGTGGTGTGTCGGTGTCACAGTGTGGTGTGTGTCAGTGTCACAGTGAGGGGTGTGAGGTGTGTCAGTGTCACAGTGAGGGGTGTGGGGTGTGTCAGTGTCACAGTGAGGGGTGTGGGGTGTGTCAGTTTCACGGTGAGGGGTGTGGGATGTGTCAGTGTCACAGTGAGGGGAGTGGGGTATGTCAGTGTCACAGTGATGGGTGTGGGGTGTGTTGGTGTCACAGTGAGGGTGTGGGTTGTGTCGGTGTCACAGTGATGGGTGTGAGGTGTGTGGGTGTCACAGTGAGGGGTGTGGGATCTGTCAGTGTCACAGTGAGGGGTGTGAGGTGTGTGGGTGTCACAGTGAGGGGTGTGGGGTGTGTCGGTGTCACAGTGATGGGTGTGGGGTGTGTCAGTGTCACAGTGAGGGGTGTTGGGTGTGTCAGTGTGATAGTGAGGGGTGTGGGGTGTGTCTGTGTTACAGTGAGGGGTGTGGGGTGTGTTGGTGTCGCAGTGAGGGTTGTGGGGAGTGTCAGAGTGAGGGGTGTTGGGTGTGTCAATGTCACAGTGAGGGGTGTGGGGTTTGTCGGTGTCACAGTGAGGGGTGTGGGGAGTGTCAGTGTCACAGTGAGGGATGAGGTGTGTGTCAGTGTCACAGTGTGGGGTGTGGGGTGTGTCGGTGTCACAGTGAGGTGTGTGGAGTGTGTCAGTGTCACAGTGAGGGGTGCGGGGTGAGTCAGTGTCACAGTGAGGGGTGTGAGGTGTGTCGGTGTCACAGTGAGGGGTGTGGGGTGTGTCGGTGTCACGGTGAGTGGTGTGGGGTGTGTCGTTGTCATAGTGATTGCTGTGATGTGTTTTCAGTGTCACAGTGAAGGGTGTGGGGTGTGTCAGTGGCACAGTGAGGGTTGTGAGGTGTGTGGTTGTCACAGTGAGGGGTGTGGGGTGTGTCAGTGTCACAGTGATGGGTGTGGGGTGTGTCAGTTTCACAGTGAGGTGTGTGGGGTGTGTCAGTGTCACAGTGATGGGTGTTGGGTGTGTCAGTGTCACAATGATGTGTGTGGGGTGTGTCAGTGTCACAGTGAAGGGTGTGTGGTGTGTCAGTGTCACAGTGATGGGTGTGGGGTGTGTCAGTGTCACAGTGAGGGGTGTGAGGTGTGTCGGTGTCACAGTGAGGGGTGTGGGGTGTGTCAGTATCACAGTGAAGGGTTTGTGGTGTGTCGGTGTCACAGTGTGAGGTGTGTCAGTGTCACAGTGAGGGGTGTGGGGTGTGTCAGTGTCACAGTGAGGGGTGTGGGGTGTGTCAGTTTCACGGTGAGGGGTGTGGGATGTGTCAGTGTCACAGTGAGGGGTGTGGGATCTGTCAGTGTCACAGTGAGGGGTGTGAGGTGTGTGGGTGTCACAGTGAGGGGTGTGGGGTGTGTCGGTGTCACAGTGATGGGTGTGGGGTGTGTCAGTGTCACAGTGATGGGATATGGGGTGTGTCAGTGTCACAGTGAGGGGTGTGTCGATGTCACAGTGAGGGGTGTGGTGTGTGTCAGTGTCACAGTGAGGGGTGTTGGGTGTGTCAGTGTGATAGTGAGGGGTGTGGGGTGTGTCTGTGTTACAGTGAGGGGTGTGGGGTGTGTTGGTGTCGCAGTGAGGGTTGTGGGGAGTGTCAGAGTGAGGGGTGTTGGGTGTGTCAATGTCACAGTGAGGGGTGTGGGGTTTGTCGGTGTCACAGTGAGGGGTGTGGGGAGTGTCAGTGTCACAGTGAGGGATGAGGTGTGTGTCAGTGTCACAGTGTGGGGTGTGGGGTGTGTCGGTGTCACAGTGAGGTGTGTGGAGTGTGTCAGTGTCACAGTGAGGGGTGCGGGGTGAGTCAGTGTCACAGTGAGGGGTGTGAGGTGTGTCGGTGTCACAGTGAGGGGTGTGGGGTGTGTCGGTGTCACGGTGAGTGGTGTGGGGTGTGTCGTTGTCATAGTGATTGGTGTGATGTGTTTTCAGTGTCACAGTGAAGGGTGTGGGGTGTGTCAGTGGCACAGTGAGGGTTGTGAGGTGTGTGGTTGTCACAGTGAGGGGTGTGGGGTGTGTCAGTGTCACAGTGATGGGTGTGGGGTGTGTCAGTTTCACAGTGATGGGTGTGGGGTGTGTCGGTGTCACAGTGAGGCGTGTGGGGTGTGTCAGTGTTACAGTGATGGGTGTGGGGTGTGTCGGTGTCACAGCGAGGGTGTGGCGTGTGTCGGTATCACAGTGATGGGTGTGAGGTGTGGGGTGTGTCAGTGTTACAGTGAAGGGTGTGGGGTGTGTCGGTGTCACAGTGAGGTGTGTGGGGTGTTTCGGTGTCACGGTGTGGGGTGTGGCAGTGTCACAGTGAGTGGTGTGGGGTGTGTCAGTGTCACAGTGAGGTTTGTGGTGTGTGTCAGTTTCACCGTGAGGGGTGTGGGGTGTGTCGGTGTCACAGTGATGGGTGTGGGGTGTGTCAGTGTCACAGTGAGGGGTGTGAGGTGTGGCAGTGTCACAGTGAGGGGTCAGGGGTGTGTGGGTGTCACAGTGAGGGGTGTGGGGTGTGGCAGTGTCACAGTGAGGGGTTTGAGGTGTGTCAGTGTCACAGTGAGGGGTGTGAGGTGTGTCGGTGTCACAGTTAAAGGTGTGGGGTGTGTCAGTGTAACAGTGATGGGTGTGGGGTGCGTCAGTGTCACAGTGAGGGTTCTGGGGTGTGTCAGTTTCACAGTGATGGGTGTGGGGTGTGTCAGTGTCACAGTGAGGCGTGTGGGGTGTGTCAGTGTTACAGTGATGGGTGTGGGGTGTGTCGGTGTCACAGTGAGGGGTGTGGGGTGTTTTGGTGTCACAGTGTGGGGTGTGGGGTGTGGCAGTGTCACAGTGAGGTGTGTGGTGTGTGTCAGTTTCACCGTGAGGGGTGTGGGGTGTGTCGGTGTCACAGTTATGGGTGTGGGGTGTGTCAGTGTCACAGTGAGGGTTCTGGGGTGTGTCAGTTTCACAGTGATGGGTGTGGGGTGTGTCAGTGTCACAGTGAGGCGTGTGGGGTGTGTCAGTGTTACAGTGATGGGTGTGGGGTGTGTTGGTGTCACAGTGAGGGGTGTGAGGTGTGTGGGTGTCACAGTGAAGGGTGTGGTGTGTGTTGGTGTCACAGTGATGGGTGTGAGGTGTGTCGGTGTCACAGTGATGGGTGTGGGGTGTGTCAGTGTCACAGTGAAGGGTGTGGGGTGTGTCGGTGTCACAGTGAGAGGTGTGGAGTGTGTCAGTGTCACAGTGAGGGGTGTGTGGTGTGTCGGTGTCACAGTGTGGGGTGTGGCAGTGTCACAGTGAGGGGTGTGGTGTGTGGCAGTGTCACAGTGAGGGGTGTGGGGTGTGTCAGTGTCACAGTGAGGTGTGTGGTGTGTGTCAGTTTCACCGTGAGGGGTGTGGGGTGTGTCAGTGTCACAGTGAGGTGTGTGGGGTGTGTCAGTGTCACAGTGATGGGTGTTGGGTGTGTCAGTGTCACAGTGATGGGTGTGGGGTGTGTCGGTGTCACAGTGAAGGGTGTGGGGTGTGTCAGTGTCACAGTGAGAGGTGTGAGGTGTGTCGGTGTCACAGTGATGGGTGTGTGGTGTGTCAGTGTCACAGTGATGGGTGTGGGTTGTGTCAGTGTCACAGTGAGGGGTGTGAGGTGTGTCGGTGTCACAGTTATGGGTGTGGGGTGAGTCAGTGTCACAGTGAAGGGTGTGTGGTGTGTCGGTGTCACAGTGTGGGGTGTGTCAGTGTCACAGTGAAGGGTGTGAGGTGTGTCAGTGTCACAGTGAGGGGTGTGGGGTGTGTCAGTGTCACAGTGAGGGTTGTGGGGTGTGTCAGTTTCACGGTGAGGGGTGTGGGGTGTGTCAGTGTCACAGTGAGGGATGTGGGGTGTGTCAGTGTCACAGTGAGGGGTGTGGGGTGTGAGGTGTGTCACAGTGATGGGTGTGGGGAGTGTCAGTGTCACAGTGAGGGGTGTGGGGTGTGTCAGTGTCACAGTGAGGGTTCAGGGGTGTGTTGGTGTCACAGTGATGGGTGTGAGGTGTGTCAGTGTCACAGTGAGGTGTGTGGGGTTTGTCAGTGTCACAGTGATGGGTGTTGGGTGTGTCAGTGTCACAGTGAGGGGTGTGAGGTGCGTCGGTGTCACAGTGATGGGTGTGGGGTGTGTCAGTGTCACAGTGAGGGGTGTGGTGTGTGTCAGTGTCACAGTGAGGGGTGTGAGGTGTGTCGGTGTCACAGTGAGTGGTGTGAGGTGTGTCGGTGTCACAGTTATGGGTGTGGGGTGTGTCAGTGTCACAGTGAGGGGTGTGGCGTGTGTCAGTGTCACAGTGATGGGTGTGGGGTGTGTCGGTGTCACAGTGAGGGGTGTGGGGTGTGTCGGTGTCACAGTGAGGGGTGTGGGGTGTGTCAGTGTCACGGTGAGGGGTGAGGGATGTGTCGGTGTCACAGTGAGGGGTGTGGGGTGTGTCAGTGTCACAGTGAGGGTTCAGGGGTGTGTTGGTGTCACAGTGATGGGTGTGAGGTGTGTCAGTGTCACAGTGAGGTGTGTGGGGTTTGTCAGTGTCACAGTGATGGGTGTGGGGTGTGTCAGTGTCACAGGTAGGTGTGTGGGGTGTGTCAGTGTCACAGTGAGGTGTGTGTTGATTTGACGGTGAGGGATGTGTCGGTGTCGCAGTAAGATTTGTTGGTGTTTATCACTGTTGGAGTGGCGTGTTAGTTGCTGAGTTAAATCGTACATACTAACAAAGTTATACTGCAATCATGGGGAATAGCTGGAGCTGGAGAGAGAATCGTCTGTAATGGCAGGCAGGCAGCACTGTGTCAAGGGGCCAAATGGCCTATATCCAGGCAGTACTCTCTGCGTGTGAGCCATTCCTCGATGAATGGACTGGTGGAACATTCGGAGTATCTGTTCTTCGATGCGAAGTACCTTGCCCCAAGTGCCTGACTCTCGCACGGCCCGAGTTCACACCTGTCCCGTGCGGGTTGTGTGGACGGTCGCGGGAAGTGGCTGCGGGCTGTGGGCGGCAGATCGAGGTTGTCCCCTGGGGAAGATGCTGAAGGGCGAAGCGAGTGAGAGAGTGTGGAGGTGGAGATGGAGCCGTTCCCTCTCAGTGCAGACGCACCGTGGGCGATGAAGGCCAGGCGGCTATTAATGGCTCTGTTATTTGAGACGGGACTCACGTATGACATGCCAGGAGAAGGTCTCTGTACAAGTCATGTCCCTCATATAGCCGTGGCTGATGTCCTCTTACACCTGACAGCCCCAGTTGTCCCGGACGCTGGAGAGGCTGACGTCAGACCCAGACCTTCGCTGGCGGAGGTCAGGCACGTGTGGAGAAGCGGGGCTGGGGAAGGGGGTGGTGTTATTCTCGTCCCTGATGACCCAGCCCCCCCTCTCTCTCTCTCTCCCCTGGGGTCCCATTCCAGGGATCGAAGCTCCGAATCCACCCGAGCTGATGCAGTCCCAGACCCAATCAGGGCTCCCTGCAGCTCAGCAAGAGTAAACGGCCTTCCGTTGTAAACTTGCTGCGGGGCAGGATGTCGGGATTTTCCGCAGGATGTGGAGGAATTGAGTGCAGATGTGCCTCCCCCCACCCGGCTCTGCATAAAACTCGCCTCCCCTCCCGCAGCTGGAATCCGGCAAACACCCGCAGGCTCTTGGTTTCCCTGCCGCCAAACAGCTTGTCCCCTTACTCATGTACACCTGCAGTTTCCTCTCTTCCTCCTCTCCGGTCAAGTTGTTACTCCTCTCCGCGCCTTGTCGCACATCGGGCGGGAAGCTTGCCGTGTGTTTTAAGCATGTATCTGCTTTTTACGAGTCCGGGTTGCTCGGCCCAGCGCGGATGGAAAGCGCGCAAGCGGCCGGCCGGATTCGAAGTTGGGACCTCTCGCCTCGAGGTCCGGTGAGGATGCCACGACTCCACCGGTCCCAGCCCAGTGGAGGGTCTCTGTCAGGGGACCTGTCCGGGACCCAGCGTGTAAACATAACTGCGAAGAAAGCACCATAGCGCCTCGACTTCCTCAAGAGTCTGCGGAGATTCGGCGTGGCATCAAAAACCTTCGCTAACTTCCATAGACGTGGGGTGGAAAGTGTGCTGACTGGCTGCGTTACGGCCCGGTATGGGAGCACCAATACCTTTGAGCGGAAAATCCGACAGCAGGTCGCGGATTTGGCCTGATGCATCACAGGTAAAGCCCTCCCCACCATTGAGCACATCTACACGAAACGCTGTCGTAGGAAAGCAGCGTCCATCATCAGAGACCCCCACCACCCAGGCCGTGCTCTCTTCTCACTGCTGCCATCAGGTAGAAGGTACAAGAGCCTCAGGACTCGCACCACCAGGTTCAGGAACAGTTACTGCTCTCAACCGTCAGAACAAAAGGGGATAGATACGCTCATTTAAGGACCCGTTTATCTTGTTATTTTATGCTCGATATTTATTGCTATTTATTCATATTGCACAGTGTTGTTTATTGATCCTGTTTACAGTTACCATTTTATAGATTTGCTGAGTACGCCTGCAGGAAAAAATAATGTCAGGGTTCCACGTGATGATATGTATGTGGTCGGATAATAAAGTTTGCTTTCAACTTTAAACCTGAACTGCCAACCTCGACCATCTATAACCCAATTCTTTCTTTCTTTTTCAATCTTTTTATTAATTTCATAGAATGAAAACATAACATAGCAATATTACAAATAGTAGGAGATACATTGTTACAGTTAAAATAAATAGTTCTAAGACCAAATAGTGTAAATTGACAAAACTCCCAATCGTGTAGAATAGGAATGAATAATACTAAGCAAAAAAACCTGAAAAAAACATGAAAAAGAAAGAAAAAGAAAAAAAACCCTATCCCAAAAAGACTAAAAAAAATATGAAAAAGAAAAAAAACTCCATCCCAAAAAAGACTAAACTAAACAGAATTAGTCAACTAAACTAAAGACTTGGGCAGTACTAACAACTTAAAAATGGGAAAAAAGAAAACCTTAGTGTCGACCTTAGTGTATTACCCAATTACACTGAGCGCTCTGTTATTCCCATCAACACCTCCCCGGCCAGATCCTACCCTACACACACACACACACACACACACACACACACACACACACACACACACACACACACACACAGTGACAGAGGTCGGGATTGAACCCAAGACTCTGGAGCCGTGAGAAAACCGGTCCTGCCCCCTCTGCACCACTTGTTACGTTATATTTCGAAAGGAAAACCATCCTCTTCTGCGCTCTGCCAACACAGTTCCAACCCGCTCGATCATTCCCCACGAGTGAGGTTTGTTGCCATTTAACTCTGTCAAACGAGACAACATTTCTCTGAACCAGGATGCACAGCACAGAGGTGCACGTAGCACACAATCATTTATGAAGGTAAGGTAAAATCTACAGATGAATTATGCATAAGTGAACAGAGTAAAGTGCCTAAATTAAATATTGTCAGATACAGGACAGATTAACTGGTGACACTTCGAATTCGACGCGGCAGGGAGTTCAGAAGCCTGATGTCTTTATGCATCGGAGTCTCCTGCCTGATGGTAGAAAGTCAAAGAGGATGCTGGATGGATTGGGGTGGGATCCTGGATAATACTGCGTACACAGTGCTCCGATAAATGCCCCCGATGGATGGTAGGGAGACCCCTATGATCCTCTCATTCTGGTCCCTGACACCAGACGGCAGTAGAAACCGACAAAAGGTCAGGCAGCCTCTGCGGTAAGGGAAATAGGGTCAATTCTGGCCTCTGCCCCCTTCCTTTTCCAGTCCTGATGAAGGCTCTTGGCCTGAAATGTCAGCAGTTTATTTCCCTCCATCGACACTGCCTGGCTTGCTGAGTTCTTCCAGCGTTTCGTGCGTGTTGCTCCCAGATTTCCAGCATCTGCAGAACCTCTTGTGGCTCTATAACGTTGTCACTCAGCCGAGTGTTCAACCACTCTACTCTGACCTGCTCGCCCATGCTTCGGAGACCCGTGTTCAATTTGTCGCCGTCTGGGAGGAGGAGAAGATGGCGGCGCTACGCAGTGCGCGCGGCCTCTCCGGTGATGAATATCTGTAATTTGTCAAGTAGGGTGCCGTGCACAATGCTGATTTGATGGAGACGGACGTGACAGCTCGGAGGAACATCTGGTGAAACTTCTGAAATGCCTGTTTCGCTGCTGCTGCTACTGTGTGGTCCGAAATCTCCGGAGGGGAAGGCCCCGAATCCTTGGCTTTGCCTGTTGCTTGGTGGCCGGGGTGGGGTCAAAGCGCTTGGCAGAGATGGTGCTCAGTGCTTGGTGTCGGAGGGCTGGTCGGGGGCTTGAAGTTTTCAGACGGATTCAGAGTCGGCTGTGGTCGGGTGCTTCCAGGCTGCTGCATCGGCAAGTTTGTGGTGCTGGAGGCTCATGGCAGGAAGAGTTTCTCTTCCTTCTACCGTCTGCGTGAGATGATGGGGCTATCGGAACTTTGAGACTTTTTTTTACCGTACCCATGGTCTGATCTTATCAAATTACGGTATTGCTTTGCACTGTTGTAACTATATGTTATAATTATATGGTTTTTGTCAGTTTTAGTCTTGGCCTGTCTTGTGTTTCTGTGATATCATACCGGAGGAACATTGTATCATTTTTTAATGCATGCGTTTCTAAATGACAATAAACGAGGACTGAGTGTCCTCATAACCTAAAAAAAATCTGGGTGTGGAGGGAGCAATTTAAAGTTTCTGGGTGTCATTATCCCGGAGGACCTAACCTGAACCCAGCATATTGATGTGGCTACAAAGGAGGCACAACAGTGACTATATTCCATTAGGAGTTTGAGGAGATTTGATATGTCACCTAAAACACTCGCAGATTTCTACAGACGTACCATGGAGAGCGACAGAACCTGGGCCTCTGTACCCCCTTCTGCAACGGGATCCTCGACTTCCTAACCAGAAGACCACAATCGGTGTGGATTGGAAATCACATCTCCACCTTGCTGATAATCAATACTGGTGCACCTCAGGGGTGTGTGCTTAGCCCACTGCTCTACTCTCTCTGTACACCCATGACTGTGTGGTGAGGCTCAGCTCAAATGCCATCTATGAATCTATATTGGTAGAATCTCGAGAGGGCGTACAGGAGAGTGATACACCAGCTGGTTGAGTGGTGTTGCAGTGACAACTTTTTTTTAAGATTATGAAGACACCCAGTCCTCTTTTATTGTCATTTAGTAATGCATGCATTAAGAAATGAAACAGTATTTCCTCCGGTGTGATATCACAAAAACACAGGACAGACCAAGACTGAAAAAACTAACAAAACCATATAATTATAACATATAGTTACAATAATGCAACAATACCATAACTTGATGAAGAAGTCTGTGAGCACAGTAAAGTTCAAAGTCTCTCAAATGTCCCACATCTCACGCAGACGGGAGAAGGAAGAAAAACTCTCCCTGCCATGCCCGACCACGGTCTGACTCTGAGTCATCCGAAAACCTCGAGCCTCCGATCAGCTCTCCGACACTGAGTACTGAGCGTCATCTCTGTCCAAATGATTTGACCTCAATCTCGGTTGCCAACAGCAGGCAAAGCCGGGGATTTTGAGGCTTTCCCTCTGGAAGTTTCCCGACAGCGCAGTAACAACAGCAGCGAACTGGCGTTTCAGAAATTTCTCCAGATGTTCCTCTGTGCTTTCACGGCTGTCTCCATCAAATCAGAATTGTCCACGGCTCCTATTTAATGTATACAATATCATTTTTCACCAGAGGGCTGCGCACGCGCGGTGCGCTGTTCTCTCCTCCCGCCTTTGCCACTCAACATCAGTCAGACTGAAGGGCTAAGACTAAGGAGCTAATTATCAACTTTGTAAAGTCACGGGATGATGAGTACGCTCCGGTCTACATTAACGGAGACATAGTGGAGAGAGTGTCCAGTTTCAGGTTTCTGGGAATACCCATCTCAGAAGAGCTTACATGGTCCACTAACACCGCTACAATAGTTAAGGAAGCACAACAACACTTGTTTCTCCTCAGGATGCTGAAGAAAGCTGGTGTATCTGAACTGATGCTGGTGGCCTTTCACCGCTGAACCACAGAGACCAACTTGTCATACTGCATCTCTGCATGGTATCTCAGTTGTACATCAGCTGATAGGAAAGCACTTCAGTGGTTCGTCTCTAGCGCACAGAAGATCATCGGGACACAGCTCCCAGTCCTGGAGGACACCTACAGGTCTCGCTGCCTCAGGAAATCTACATGCATCTGTAAGGACAATACACACCCATGCAATCATCTGTTTGAACTTCTTCCATCTGGCAGATGTTATAAGATTTTCTATGCCCGCACTTCCAGACTGAAAAATAGCTTTTTTCCCAGAGCTATAATTGCTATGAACTGATCGATCAAGCATCATAAATTTGTTATATCGCTACTTTAATACCGGTTTTATGGCTTTCCTGCATCTGAGTTGAGCTTTTGTACTGCTGGACGTTGCTTGTTCTGGCTGGTTACTTGATTTTTATTTTATTTTATTTGTTGTTTTATAGCATTGAGTACTAGAGTTGCAAACTCATTTTCACTGTATTGGTGCATGACAAATTGTACTATGCAATCACAATAAAGATATTTCATTTCATTTCATTGTGGGCTTCAGAAGGGTAAGACAAGGGAACACACAACAGTCCTCATGGAGGGAGCAGAAGAGGAGAGAGTGAGGAATTTCAAGTTTCTGGTTATCACTATCTCTGAGGATCTAACCTGGGCTCAACATATCGATGCAGCTACAAAGAAGGCACGACAGTGGCTATATTTCATTAGGAGTTTGAGGAGATTTGGTTTGTCACCTAAAACAGTCAAACTTCTACAGGTGTACCCTGGGTATCTGCATCACTGTCTGGTATGGGGGCGGTGGGTGGGAATACTACACAGGACTGAAGTAAGCTACAGAGAGTTGTAAACTCAGTCAGCTCCCTCATGGGCACCAGCCTCCGTAGTGTCCAGGACATCTTCAAGGAGCGGTGCCTCAGAAAAAGGTGATGTCCATCATTAAGGACCCCCATCACCCAGAGCATGCCCTTTTCTCACTGTTACCATCAGGGAGGAGGTACGGGAGCCTGAAGGCACACACTCAACGATTCAGGAACAGCTTCTTCCCCTCTGCCATCCGATTCCTGAATGGACATTGACTCTGTGAACACTACCTCACTACTTTTTATTTCTGCTTTTGCACGACCTCTTCAATTTATACTTACTGCAATTCAGTTTTTAATCCCCTCTATTTTCATGTACTGCATCGTGCTGCTGCCGCAAAGTCGACTAATTGCATGACATATGCCGAAGATATTAAACCTGATTACGATTCATATTTTCCACATGTGTACACACACACACACACAGCCGCGAGGCAGGGGTACTACCTGTTACGCTATGATGTCTCTAGGCCGAGGGGTTTCAAACCCAGACTCTCCATCCCCACTGGACACAATGTCGTCAGCTTTGACTCGCCTAGACTGATGTCTTGCTTTCCTCAGATTTGTATTAACCCGCAGGCCTGTATTCAACTGCGCACTGGCATGTGAACTTCCGAATCCCTCACTTTGATTTCCAATCCCTCTGCAGCCTCACCTTCCCTCACCCTCCCTGCCTCCCTCCATGATCGTCGGCATCTCTGCTCTCCCCGAGGTTAACGCACAGCTTAGAACAGTGCGGGGACAGCCCCTTCGGCCCATCTTGTCTGTGCTGGACGCAGTGCCGGACGAGACGAAGTCTCTCCATTCCCCTGCGCCTGCAAGCGTCTCTCCAACCATCAGATTCAGCCGCTCACCCCGTTCCCCTGCTCTCTCCTGCCACCTGCTGCCCGAGGCTGGAACTGCAGTCTCAGAATGAGAATCGCCATCAGGTTTACTAACACTCGCATGGGACGTGAAATTTGTCAGCTTAGCAGCAGCAGTTCAATGCAACACATAATCTAGCAGAGGGAAAAAATATAATAAATAAAATAATACATAATGATAAATAAACAAGTACATCGATTACGTATATTGAATAGATTAAAAAATGTGCAAAAATGTGTATATTAAAAAAAAGTGAGGTGGTGTCTAAAGCTTCAATTTAGGAATCGGGTGGCAGAGGGGAAGAAGCTGTTCCTGAATCGCTGAGTGTGTGCCTTCTACCTGATGGTAACAGTGAGAAAAGGGCATGTCCTGGGTGCTGGAGGTCCTCAATTATGGACACTACCTTTCTGAGACACCGATCCCTGAAGATGTCCTGGGTACTTTTAGGCTAGTACCCAAGACGGAGCTGACTAGATTTACAACCTTCTGCAGCTTCTTTCAGTCCTGTGCAGTAGCCCCTCCGTACCAGACAGTGATGCAGCCTGTCCGAATGCTCTCCACGGTACATCTATAGAAGTTTTTGAGTGTGCTTGTTGACATACCAAATCTCTTCAAACTCCTAATAAAGTATAGCCACTGTCTTGCCTTCTTTATGACTGCATCAATCTGTTGGGACCAGGTTAGATCCTCAGAGATCTTGACACCCTATGTTGTGTGACTGGGAGAGTTTAGGGTCAGTCATACAGTAGAGAAACAGGACCTTCGGCTTTTGGCCCACGTCCCTCCAAGCCTCTCCTACCCACATACCTGGCCATGTATCCTTTCAAAGCTGTTATTGTATCTGCCTCTGGTCGCTCGTTCTATAGGAAAACATTGCCTCTGATGTCCCATTTAAATCTTTGCTCACTCACCTTAAACTTATGCCCTCTAATTTTTGATTCCCCTACCCTGGGGAAAAGACTGTGACCAAGTACCTTGTCTTTGTCCCTTATACTGTCACCCCTCAGTCTCCTATCCTGCAAGGATTAAAATCCTAGCCTGCCCGATCTCTCTCAAAATCTCAGGCCCCCGAGTCCTGGCGAAGTTGTAGATTTTTTTTTCAGAATCAGAATCTGGTTTATTATCTCTGGCATGTTAACTCAGCAGCAGCAATCCAATGCAATACATCATCTAGCAGAGAGAAAATAAATAAATAAAATAAAACATAATAAATAAATGTAAATCAATTACGTATATTGAATATATTTTTAAAAAATGTGCAAAAACAGAAATGCCATATATTAAACAAAGTGAGGTGGTGTTCACGGGTTCAATATCCACTCAGGAATTGGATGGCAGAGGTGAAGAAGCTGTTCCTGAATAGTTGAGTGTGTTGACATCCTTCTTAGAACAGGGATCCCAAAACTTTCTTTTTCAATCTTTTTATTAATTTCATAAAATGAAAACATAACAAAGCAAAAATACAAGTAGTAGGAGATACATTGTTACAGTTAAAATGAGTAATTGTAAAACCAAATAGTATAAATTGACGAAGCTCCCAATCGTGTAGAATAACAATGTATAATACAAAACAAAAAAAAATTGAAGAAAAATCATGAAAAAGAAAAAAAAATAGAAAAAAAAACTCCATCCCAAAAAAAAAACTAAACAGAATTAGTCAACTAAACTAAAAGACTTGGGCAATACTAACAACTTAAAAATGGGAAAGAAGAAGACCTTAGTGTTGACGACTTCATTCCTCTCAACCAACAGTACAGAGAAATAAAACAAGTTTGGAAATGGTCAAATTACATCAAATGAAAATGCTGAATGAATGGCCTCCAAGTTTTTTCAAATCTAATAGAAGGGTCATAAACTGCACTTCAAATTTTTTCCAAATTCAAACATACCATAGTTTGTGAAAACCAATGAAATACGGTAGGAGGGTTAATCTCTTTCCAATTCAGCAAAATGGATCTTCTAGCCATTAGAGTAAGAAATGAAATCATCCTATGAGCTGAAGAGGTTAAATAATTTGAATCTATCATTGGTAATCCAAAAATAGCAGTAATTGGATGAGGTTATATTCAAAACCATGGAAATAATGTCAAAAATATCTTTCCAATATTTTTCCAACAAAGGACATGACAAAAACATGTGAGTTAAAGAAGCTATCTTGCAATGACATCTATCATATATTGGATTAATATAAGAATAATAACGAGATAGTTTATCTTTGGACATATGAGCCCTGTGCACAACTTTAAACTGTATCAACACATGTTTAGCACATGTAGAGGATCCCAATACTGTACAGAACGATTCCCACAGGTCATGTCTCCCTTCTTACCATTTCTCCCACAGTGTGGGGTACCTTCCTTTCTGCCCCACCCTTTCAAGCCCCTCCCCCACAGCTTGATTTTCCACATTCACCCCCACTCCTACGGAGTGGAGCACCCTCACCACCCCTCCCACATGGCAGAGTTCCCTCACCATCCCTCCCACAGTGTGGGGTTTCTTTGTCACCCTTTCCACAGCACAGAGTTCCCTCACCACCCAGCCCAGAGTGTGGAGCTCCCTCACCAACCCTCCCACAGCGAAGAGCTCCCTCACCAATGCTCCCACAGTGCAGAGCTCCCTCACCACTCTCCTGCAGCCCAGAGTTCCCTCACTGTAGTGTATTTAATATTTTGGTAATATTGTAAATGTATTGTTTGATGAAGCATTCTTTGTTTACAAAATTCATCATGGATTATGTGTAAAACTACGTGAATGACACACGTCATGATGCCACCGCGTCATACGTGAGCACCTCACTAAAGGAAAACCAAATAGGCAAATATCCCAGATCCTGTGTTTTTCTTTCAATTAAGTTTTGAGAGTTACAAAACATAACAGTGGCAATGAGGAAGTTGTGCAACACAACTCTACCTGTTCAAGAGCGGCATATCTTTCTTCAGAAATGGGGGTGGGGGTGGAGAAGAGCTGCTCAAGTTAAAAAATCACAAACCACTTTTTTCTGCAGAAGGGAGAGAGAGCGAGACGTTCGAGTTAAAAATAACACACAGTACGTTCTTCTTCAGAAGGGGAGGGAGACGTGCGAGTTAAAAAAAGCAGCACAGTTTTCTTCAGAATGGGAGGGAGACATTTGAGTTAAAAGAAAACAGTACATTTTTCTTCAGAAGGGGAAAGATTTTCGAGTTTAAAAAAGCAGCACGTTTTTCTTCAGAATGGGAGGGAGGCACTTGAGTTAAAAGAAAACTACGTTTTTCTTCAGAAGGGGAGAGAGATGGTCGAGTTGAAAAAGCAGCACGTTTTTCTTCAGAATAGGAGGGAGACATTTGAGTTAAAAGAAAACAGTACGTTTTTCTTCAGAAGGGGAGAGAGACGTTCGAGTTAAAAAAAGCAGCACATTTTTCTTCAGAAGAGGAGAGGGAGATGTTTGATTAAAAAAGAGCAGAAAAAGGACAAAATTGACAAGCAATGAATACATCCAGAGGTTAATAAACAGTGAGTATTGGGTGACAATAATTATGAACAGAAATAAAGCAAATATGGCAGGCCACATTGGAAAAATAGACATTTTTGATTGTACAATTGAATTCATTTTATTGCTTATATCCTTCATACACATGCGGAGTAAAAATCTTTACGTTACCTCTCTGTCTAGATATGCAATGTGCAATTTATAGTAATTTATAATAAATATTATGTACAACAGGATAATCAATATAACATAGAAATACAATTGTATCAGCATGAATTAATCAGTCTGACAGCCTGGTGGAAGGAGCTGTCCCGGAGCCTGTTGGTCCTGGCTTTTATGCTGTGGTACGGTTTCCCAGATGGTAGCAGCTGGGACAGTTTGTGGTTGGGGTGACTCGGGTCCCCAGTGATCCTTCGGGCCCTTCTTACACACCTGTCTTTGTAAATATCCTGAATAGCGGGAAGTTCACATCAACACATGCGCTGGGCTGTCCACACCACTCTCTGCAGGGTCCTGTGATTAAGGGAGGTACAGTTCCCATATCAGGCAGTGATGCAGCCGGTCAGGATGCTCTCAATTGTGCCCCTGTAGAAAGTTCTTAGAATTTGAGGGCCCATAGCAAACTTCTTCTGAGGCGAACAGGTAACACTGTCTGAGGTGAACAGGTAACACTGTAAGACCATAAGATATAGGAGCAGATTTAGGCCATTTGGCCCATTGAGTCTGCTCTGGCATTTCGTCAGGCTGCTCCAATTATCCCTCTCAGCCCCAGTCTCCGGCCTTACCCCCTGTATCCCTTCATGCCTTTCAAAAGTCTTTAGATTCTGGCATGGTTCCAGAGGACTGGAAGATTGCAAATGTCACTCCGCTATTTAAGAAGGGGGAAAGGTAGCAAAAACGAAATTACAGACCTGTTAGCTTGACATCGGTGGTTGGGAAGTTGTTGGAGTCGATTGTCAAGGATGAGGTTACGGAGTACCTGGAGGCATATGACAAGATAGGCAGAACTCAGCATGGATTCCTGCCTGACAAACCTATTACAATTTTTTGAGGAAATTACCAGTAGGCTAGACAAAGGGAGATGCAGTGGATGTTGTATATTTGGATTTTCAGAAGGCCTTTGACAAGGTGCCACACATGAGGCTGCTTAACAAGATAAGAGCCCATGGAATTACAGGAAAGTTACGTATGTGGATAGGGCGTTGGCTGATTGGCAGGAAACAGAGAGTGGGGATAAAGGAATCCTATTCTGGTTGGCTGCCGGTTACCAGTGGTGTTCCACAGGGGTCCGTGTTGGGGCCGCTTCTTTTTACATTGTACATCAACGATTTGGATTATGGAATAGATGGCTTTGTGGCTAAGTTTGCTGACGATACGAAGATAGGCAGAGGGGCCGGTAGTGCTGAGGAAATGGAGAGTCTGCAGAGAGACTTGGATAGATTGGAAGAATGGGCAGAGAAGTGGCAAATGAAATATAATGTTGGAAAGTGTATGGCTATTGTGACGAAAGAGGGTTACAAAAAGTACACATAGACTAAGATGTTAACTGTCCTGTGCTGGCACCAGTAGGATCAGCAGTTGATCTGCCACCTGTCTTCAGGAGAAAGAGAGATAAGGAAGACAATGGAGCAGCAATTGGAAATGTTAATGAAGAGACGAGAGAGTTTAACGGAAGGAGACACCGGTCTGAGAACTGTCAAGATCGGATCCTTTTTGAACCCTGAACTGTTTGAAGTGTGATGGACAGGCGATACTCCAACAGGGAGATAAGAAGGGACAGGTTCGCCAAGGCAGGACACACACGACACCATGAGGTAACGAGACCCTGGAAGCGGTGCGCCTCCCACAAGTCGGTGGGAGTTTTTGGAGGGTTGTCGCGGGACTAAGCCATAGACGCACAGGGTGGAAAGGTACGATCGGCCGGAACCTGGTGTGTGTCCGCCCTTGCCTGGATGCCAGGTTCACTGCAGAGGAACGATCGTATCTGAAACGGAGGGGTCACAGTCAGTGACCTCAGAAGACATTACAAAGGGCTCGCCCGAAAGCTGACTGTGAGGAATATCGAAGGTCTGTTTGGAATCCGATTTGAATACTCATTCGCTCTCTCTCTCTCTCTCTCTCTCTCCCATGGCACGGCAGTGATTACTGTGAACTGAGTTGAACTCAATTGAACTGAACTTTGCGTCACTTTGAAACTGGTCATTTACCCCTAGACATCGATAGAGCTTGATTGATCCTATTATCCTAGTTCTGTGTACATGTGTGTTTATCATTGCTGAACTGTTGCAGTTATTATTCTTTCGATCAGAGTACTGTGTTGCTAATTTCTTTAATAAAACTTTCTTAGTTCCAGTAATCCAGACTCCAACTGAGTGGTCCATTTCTGCTGGTTTGGCAACCCAGTTACGGGGTACGTAACACTATGCACTTTAGAGAAGAAATAATTGGGCAGACTATTATTTAAATGGGGAGAGAATTCAAAGTTCTGAGATGCAATGGGACTTGGGAGTCCTTGTGCATGATACCCTTAAGGTTAACCTACAGGTTGAGTCGGTGGTGAAGAAGGCGAATGCAATGTTGGCATTCATTTCTAGAGGGATAGAGTATAGGAGCAGGGATGTGATGTTGAGGCTCTATAAGGTGCTGGTGAGACCTCACTTGGAGTACTGTGGGCAGTTTTGGGCTCCTTATTTAAGAGAGGATGTGCTGACGGAGAGGGTACAGAGAAGATTCACTAGAATAATTCCGGGAATGAGAGGGTTAACATATGAGGAATGTTTGTCTGCTCTTGGACTGTATTCCTTGGAGTTTAGAAGAATGAGGGGGGACCTCATAGAAACATTTCAAATGTTAAAAGGCATGGACAGAGTAGATGTGGCAAAGTTGTTTCCCATGATGGGGGAGTCTAGTACGAGAGGGCATAACTTAAGGATTGAAGGGCGCCCATTCAGAACAGAGATGCGAAGAAATTTTTTTAGGCAGAGGGTGGTGAATCTATGGAATTTGTTGCCACGGGTGGCAGTGGAGGCCAAGTCATTGGATGTATTTAAGGCAGAGATTGATAGGTATCTGAGTACCCAGGGCATCAAAGGTTATGGTGAGAAGGTGGGGGAGTGGAACTAAATGGGAGAATGGATCAGCTCATGATAAAATGGCAGAGCAGACTCTATGGCCGAATGGCTGACTTCTGCTCCTTTGTCTTATGGTCTTATGCCCTGATCAATCAAGAATCAAGAATCTATCAACCTCTGCCTTAAATATACATAAAGACTCTCTGGCTAAAGAAATCCCCCCCTCATCTCTGTTCTAAAAGGACACCCCTCTATTCTGAGGCTGTGTCCTCTGGTCTTAGACTCCCCCACCACAGGAAACAACCTCTCCACATCCACTCTATTGAGGCCATTTACCATTCGATAGGGCACCCCTCATTCTCCGAATTCTCGTGAATACAGGCGCAGAACCATCAAGCACTCTTCATACGACAAGCTGTTCAATCCTGGAATCATTGTCAGGAACCTCCTTTGAACCCTCTCCAGTTTCAGCTCATCCATAACTGGATGAAGTACAGCACACCGATCGAACTGTGCATTATTTTGAAGCAAATGAAATGGCCAATGAGAAATGAGTGCCCGTGTTGCAGAGTGCAATGGGTGGGAAAGCAAACAGTTTGCTTGTGTGACCCACAGGCTTGGCCGGCACGTGTTCGTCTCGGGGGAGACAACTTCTGGCCCCGCCAAACTGAGAAATCTCGTCCGCGTGGATGCCGCATGAGGTGTTGCCCGGTTACAAACCCGCTCCGCAGAATATCCGACAGCACACCATATGCAATTAAATGATTGAACTTTATATATCCTAATCTGAATGTAGGGTTAGTAAAGAAATTATAAAAAGAAAAAGGGCCCATTTTAAGAGAAAAGTCAAAACTGCACGCTGGAGCTCAGTGCTATGTCCATCATCAGCCATCGACCTCCTCCCAGCATCGCCGACCTTCGGACCCTCGCCCCCAGTCCACTGCGTCCGGTGGTCTCCCAGCTCGCTCCACGTGCGTCTTCCTTCTTCTCCTCTCGCCGACCAAAGACCGCGAGAATCTCTCTTCCAGCCTCGCAAGAACGAACAACAGCATTCCGAACCCCGTTATCTCTCGTCATAACCCAAACATTGCTGCTGCAGAGAAAACCCTTCCGTTATCAGTGAAACCTTAGGGCATGTTGTGCTGGCGCGTGGCCAAGTGGTTAGGGCGTCGGTCTCGCGATCTGAAGGTCGCTAGTTCGAGCCTCGGCTGAAGCAGCATGTTGTATCCTTGAGTAAGGCACTTAACCACACATTGCTCTGCGACGACACCAGTGCCAAGCTGTATGGGTCCTAGTGCCCTTCCCTTGGACAACATCAGTGACGTGGAGAGGGGAGACTTGCAGCATGGGCAACTGCTGGTCTTCCATACAACCTTGCCCAGGCCTGCACCCTGGAAACCTTCCAAGGCGCAAATCCATGGTCTCACGAGACTAACAGATGCTGATATGCAGCAGTGAAACCTTACAGCATGTCGCACTTAGAAGCTTAACCGTTCCAAGCAAACCAGATTAAATTAGCTTTGCGGATACCATGAACACAATGCATGGGCACTTAGACCCGAAACCTCTGGTGACGTTGTTGAGTCCTCTGAAGGGTTTTCCTCTAACGGCAGTGACTCTGTTTCTTGGAGGACACAATTACTAATCATGGAAATGCTGTTGGATGATCCTGCTTAAGCCTGGGGAAGGAAATAACTGAGAAATGAAATACCCGGAGGTCTCCCTATTAGCGGCAGAGACACTACAAAGGTTTCAACAGGCCCATTTAATGTCAGAGAAATGGATACGATATATGTCCCAAAATTCTTTCTCTTCGCAGGCATCCACAAAAACAGAGGAGTGCCCCAAAGAATGAATGGCTGTTAAACGTCAGAACCCCAAAGTACCCCCCCCAGCTCCCCCCCACCCATGCATAAGCAGCAGCAAAGCAACGAACCCCCTCCCCCACCAGCGGCAAAGCAACGACCCCCCCACCCCCCCACCGAGCACTCAAGCGTGCAGCAAAGCATCAATAAAGACACAGACTTGCGGTACCCCAAAATCTGAAAAAAAATGCCCACACCGTCTGAGGTCTACATTACGGCCGGAATGTGCAGCAGAAATTCCAATTCCCCCATTTCTACCAGCACCGGGATGAACTTGAGCTCTGTCCGCTCGCTGGAGCAAGCGGGTTCTCCCAGTGGCCACCCACTTTAATACGACTTCCCATTCCCATTCCGATACGCCCATCCGTGTCCTCCTCCACTGTCGGGAGGAGGCTACACTCAGGTTGGAGGAAAAACACCTTGTATTCCATTTGGGTAGCCTCCAACCTGATGTCATGAACATCGACTTCTCAAACTTCCAGTAATGCCTCTTCTCCTTCACCATTTCCCATCTCCTTGTCTCATGTTATCTCCTTGCCCACCCATCGCCTTCCTCTGGTGCTCCCCCCACTTCCTTCTTTCTTCCATGGCCTTCTGTCTCTTTCACCAATCAACTTCCTACCTCTTTGCTTCATCCTCCACCCAGGTATCACCTATCACCTGGCTCCCCCCCCCACCTTTCAAATCTACTCCTCAGCCTTCTGTTCTCCAGTCCTGCCGAAGGGTTACGGCCCGAAACGTCGACTGTACTCTTTTCCGTAGATGCTGCCCGGCCTGCTGAGTTACTCTGGCATTTTGTGTGTGTTGCTCAGGACTTCCGGCATCTGCAGGTTTCCTCTTGTTCATGGTGAACTTGACCTTGAGGGGTTTGTCTTACAATAGACAATAGACAATAGGCGTGGGAGTAGGCCATTTGGCCCTTTGAGCCAGCACCGCCATTCACTGTGATCATGGCTGATCATCCACAATCAGTATCCAGTTTCTGCCTTATCCCCAGAACCTTTGAATCCACTATCTTTAAGAGCTCTATCCATCTCTTTTTTGAAAGAATCCAGACACTTGGCCTCCACAGCCTTCTGGGGCAGAGCATTCCATACACCCACCACTCCCTGGGTGAAAAAGTTTTTCCTCAACTCCGTTCTAAATGGCCTACCCCTTATTCTTAAACTGTGGCCTCTGGTTCTGGACTCACCCATCAGCGGGAACATGCTTCCTGCCTGCAGCGTGTCCAATCCCTTAATAATCTTATATGTTTCAATCAGATCCCCTCTCATCCTTCTGAATTCCAGTATGTACAAGCCCAGTTGCTCCAATCGTTCAACATATAACAGTCCCACCATCTCGGGAATTAACCTCGTGAACCTGCGCTGCACTTCCCCAATAGCTAGAATCTTTACGTGGGGGATTGGGAGTTGTTGGTCCACCCAAGCTGAGAGCTAAAGTGTTGGAGGAGTGATGTGCTGGTCTTCCAGCTGTGGTCAAAATGAAAGCGTTGGCTCGAAGGTTTGTCTGGTGGCCTGGATAGATCAACAGACTGAGCTGCTTTGCCGTGCACCATTTGGGATGCCAATGCACCCAGAAACATGGAAACATAAAAAAGCTACAGCACAATACAGGCCCTTCGGCCCACAATGCTGTGCCGAGACTGTCCTTTCCTTAAAAATGACCTAGGGTTACCCATAGTCCTCTATTTATCTGAGCTCATTGTACCTGTCCTCTTAAAAGACCCTATCGTTTCTACCTCCACCACCGTCGCCGGCAGCCCATTCCATGCACTCACCACTCTCTGCATAAAAAACTTACCCCTGACATCTCCTCTGTACCTACTTCCAAGCACCTTAAAACTGTGCCCTCTCGTTCTACCCATTTCAGCCTGGGGAAGAGCCTCTGACTATCCACACGATCAATGCCTCTCATCATCTTATACACCTCTATCAGGTCACCTCTCATCCTCTGTCGCTCCAAGGAGAAAAGGCTGGGTTTGCTCAACCTATCTCATAAGGCATGCTCCCCGATCCAGGCAACATCATTGTAAATCTCCTCCGCACCCTTTCTATCATTTCTACGTCCTTCCTGTAGTGAGGAGACCAGAATTGAGCACAGTACTCCAAGTGGGGTCCTATATAGCTGCAACATCACCTCTAGCCTCCTAAACTCAATCCCATGATTGATGAAGGCCAATGCACCATATGCCTTCTTAACCACATCTCAGGAACATTGCCCTGGCAGAGGATTCATGTGGATTTTGTTGGACCATTGGTGGGCAAAACTTTCTTGGTAGCAGTGCATGCAGCTCCCAAGTAGCCAGAAGTGTTCCCAGTAGCCTGCACTACAGCCTCACACACTGTTGATGTGTTGAGAAGCCTCTTCTCAAGGACTGGCATTTCAGAACACTTAGTCAGTGAAAATGAACCAGAGTTTGTTGCGGGTCGGTTACAGCCATTCCTGAAAATGAGTGGAATAAGACATATTAAATCTGCACCGTGCTGCCCAGCTACGAATGGCTTGGCAGAAAGGTTTGTCCAGTGTCTAAAGAAGGCACTGTGAGCAATATCAGCAGAACACACTACACTAACACTGAAACAGGGGCTCACCAATTTCCTCCTTGCCTATCGCAATGTATCGAATTGACTTCATTACTTCATCTACGAGTAAAAATCTTTACTTTATGCCTCCATCTACATGTGTAATTTATAATAACTAGTATGTACAACAGGACAGACACAAGATGGTTAAATATGAACAGTCAATATAACACAGAAATACAGTTGCATCAGTGTGAATTAATTAGTCTGATGGCCTGGTGGAAGAAGCTGTCCTGGAGCCTGTTGGTCCTGGCTTTTATGCCGTGGTACCATTTCCCGCATTGTAGCAGCTGGAATAGATTGTGGTTGGGGTGACTCGGGTCCCTAATGATCCTTCGGGCCCTTCTTACGCACCTGTCTCTGTAAATGTCCTGAATCGTGGGAAGTTCACATCCACAGGTTCGCTGGGCTGTCCTTTCTTTCTTTATTAATCTTTTTATTGATTTAAAAAAAGTATAAATAAAATCAAGAGGAGAATTAGTTCAAATATATTTATCAGTAACAATATAAACCAAGATTAAGATAGACATTGTCAAAATCATAGATATTGTTAAACTAGTATAAAATATATAATTAAAAAAAAAGAAAATAACAATTCTCCTCTTACCAGTTTGTGAAGAGAAAGGAAAAGACATTGGATTTTAAATGAAAAGAGGTAAAAACCCACTACACTATAGAAAAAACAAAACAAAACAAAACAAAAAAAGGGACTGGGCAGTCCATTTTGAGGATACGACCAAAAAAGAACAAAAGACAGACTTTCTGATCAAATCTAAAACTTTGAAAAAAAAAGATTGAAAGAGTAATAAATCAAATTAAATGAAAGTACTGAATAAAAGGTCGCCATATTTGCTCAAACTTAAAGGATGTATCAAATACCCAACTCTTTATTTTCTCTAAACGTAAACAGGACATAGTGGAGGAGAGCCAATAAAAGACAGTAGGTGGATTAGATTCCTTCCGCGTCAATAAAATGGCTCTCCTGGCCAGTAAGGTCGAAAAGTCTATCATACGTTGAGCGGAAACAGGAATATTTCCTGCTTCCGATGGGATAATCCCAAAAATTGCTGTAGGCAAATTAAGTTGTAGATCCTGATCCAAAACCTTTGATAGTGTTTTAAAAACATCTCTCCAAAAGTTATCTAGCTTTATACAAGACCAGTACATATGAGTTAAAGTGCCCAGCTCAGTATTACATCTGTCACAAATAGGATTGATATTAGAGAAAATATGCGCTAGTTTATCCTTTGACATAGGGGCCCGACGCACTACCTTGACCTGTATCAAGGAATGACGGGCACAATTAGATGAGTTGTTAACCGAATAAAAAATTTTACTCCATTGATTATCTGAAAATGACTCTTGAAGTTCCGATTCCCAAGCATGTTTAATTTTATCATTAGATATCATTCGTGAACTCAATAACCATTTATAGATTATAGCTATCAACCCTTTTTGAAATGGTTTAAACTGAAGGAGAACATCTGTTATATTAGGTGGATAAGTAGAAGGATAATTTAGTTACAAACCACGTAAAAAATTCCTAATTTGTAAATATCTAAAAAAGTGTACATTAGATAAATCATATTTATCCACTAACTGAGAAACACACATTAAACAGTCCCTTAAAAACAAATCTGAAAAAGTTATTATTCCCTTGGTTTTCCAAATGAAAAATGCTTTATCCAAAATTGATGGTTTAAAAAAATAATTGAGATAGTTATTACTTGGGCTGTCTGCACACTCTCTGCAGAGTCCTGCGATTGAGAGAGGTACAGTTCCCATACCAGACAGTGATGCAGCCAGTCAGGATGCTCTCAATGGTGCCCTGTAGAAAGTTCTTAGGATTTGGGGGCCCATACCAGACTTCTTCAACTGTCTGAGGTGAACAGATAACGCTATAAGACCATAAGATATAGGAGCAGATTTAGGCCATTTGGGGGCCCATTCCAAACTTCCTGCACACTCCACAACCAACAATTCACCAGCTAGGCTGTTCCTGGGTCATAACTTGCGTTCGCACTTGGATCTCCTTAAACCCAGTCTCAGAATGCAGAACGCAGGACAAACTGAAGTCTCCTCAAGCAGGAGTTTTGATACTTCACTCCTGGACAAGCAGTACTGGTGAGGCGTCTGGTGATCCCGATGTGGCCTTCTATATATTGGTGAGACGCGACGCAGACTGAGAGACCGCTTTGCTGAACACCTATGCTCTGTCCGCCAGAGAAAGCAGGATCTCCCAGTGGCCACACATTTTAATTGCACGTCCCATTCCCATTCTGACATGTCTATCCACGGCCTCCTCTACTGTCAAGATGAAGCCACACTCAGATTGGAAGAACAACACCTTATATTCCATCTGGGTAGCCCCCAACCTGATGGCATGAACATTGACTTCCCTAACTTCTGTTAATGCCCCTCCTCCCCTTCACACCCCGTCCGTTATTTATTTATATACACACATTCTTTTTCTCTCTCTCCTTTTTCTCCCTCTGTCCCTCTCACTATACCCCTTGCCCATCCTCTGGGCTTCCCCTCCTCCCCCTTTTCTTTCTCCCTAGGCCTCCTGTCCATCCCATGATCCTCTCATATCCCTTTTTCCAATCACCTGTCCAGCTCTTGGCTCCATCCCTCCCCCTCCTGTCTTCTCCTATCATTTTGGATCTCCCCCTCCCCCTCCCACTTTCAAATCTCTTACTAACTCTTCTTTCAGTTAGTCCTGACGAAGGGTCTAGGCCCGAAACGTCGACTGTACCTCTTACCAGAGATGCTGCCTGGCCTGCTATGTTCACCAGCAATTTTTATGTGTGTTGCTTGAAATTCCAGCATCTGCAGATTTCCTCGTGTCTGGTGAGGACTACAGACGGTACTCGGAAAAATTAAGGCCACTCTCCTTCACAGTGGAGATTGCATCTGACATCATATGGAGACGACACATCGATCGGCTGAGGAGAACAGAGACAATTGTTAGAGAAAAAAGGTGGTCAGAGCTGGCAGAACCACCTCCTGCAGTCCCAGAGTCCACTCCTACAACCACCACGGAGAATCCCCCAGAACCTGAGATCCTTTCCTAGCCACAAATCTCACCTGCCAAGCAGGATGACTTGCCCCTGCTCCGACTGTGACGTGGTCCCGCAAGAATCTCCACCGCAACCTGAACGGGCATTTTGGAGGTGGTGACCACAACTCGATCTCCTTCACATAGCACTGGAGAGGGATAGGAGCGGGCAGTTTGGGAAAACATTTAATTTGGGTGGGGGAAATATGATGCTATTAGGCAGAAACTTGGGAGCATAAATTGGGAGCAGATGTTCTCAGGGAAATGCACAGTTCTACATAGGTATGTTCCATTGAGGTAGGGAAAGGATGGCAGAGTTAATGAACCATGGTGTACAAAGGATGTGGAACATTTAGTTCAGAAGAAAAGAAAAGCTTACGAAAGGTTCAAGAAACTAGGTACTGTTAGAGCTCTGGAAAATTACAAGGTTGCTAGGAAGGAGTTTAAGAATGGAATTAGGAGAGCCAGAAGGGGCCATGAGAAGACCTTGGTGAGCAGGATTAAGGAAAACCCCAAGGCATTCTACAAATATGTGAAGATCAAGAGGATGAGCTGTGTGAGAATAGGACCGACCAGGTGCGATAGCGGAAACACGTGCCTGGAGAGGGAGGAGGCAGCGGAGGTACTTAATACTGCTTCAGTATTCACCAGGGAAAAAGACTTTGTCAACTGTGGGGATGACTTACATCGGATCGAAATGCTTGAGCATATAGACATTAAGAAAGAGGATGTACTGGAGCTTTTGAAAAGCATTAAGTTGGATAAGTCACCGGGACCAGACAATATATACCCCAGGCTACTGTGGGAAGTGAGGGAGGAGATTGCTCAGCCTTTGGCAATGATCTTTGTGTCATCAATAGGGACAGGAGAATTACCAGAGGATTGGAGGGCTGCAAATGCTGCTCTGTTGTTCAGGTAAGGGACAGAGATAACACAGGAAATTATAGACCAGTGGCGGGCAAGTTGTTGGAGAAAATCCTGAGATGCAGAATTCATGATCATTTGGAGAGACATAATCTGATTAGGGATAGTCAGCATGGCTTTGTCAAGGGAAGGTCGTGCCTAAAAGGGATAGAGAGGGCGGAAAAAGGGGAGGAGGGGTGGCATTACTGGTCAGGGATACTATTACAGCTACAGAAAGGGTGGGTAATGTAGCAGGATCCTCTTTTGAGTCAGTATGGGTGGAAGTCAGGAACAGGAAGGGAGCAGTTTCTCTATTGGGGGTATTCTATTGGCCCCCTGGTAGCAGCAGAGATACAGAGGAGCAGATTGGGAGGCAGATTTTGGAAAGGTGCAAAAATAACAGGGTTGTTATCATGGGTGACTTTAACTTCCCTAATACTGATTGGCACCTGATTAGTTCCAAGGGTTTAGATGGGGCAGAGTTTGTTAAGTGTGTCCAGGACGGATTCCTGTCACAGTATGTGGACAGGCCGACCACAGGGAATGCCATACTAGATCTAGTACTAGGTAATGAACCGGGTCAGGTCATAGATCTCTCAGTGGGTGAGCATCTGGGGGACAGTGACCACCGCTCCCTGGCCTTTAGCATTATCATGGAAAAGGATAGAATCAGAGAGGACAGGAAAATTTTTAATTGGGGAAGGGCAAATTATGAGGCTATAAGGCTAGAAGTTGCGGGTGTGAATTGGGATGGTGTTTTTGCAGGGAAATGTACTATGGACATGTGGTCAATGTTTAGAGATCTCTTGCAGGATGTTAGGGATAAATTTGTCCCGGTGAGGAAGATAATGGTAGGGTGAAGGAACCATGGGTGACAAGTGAGGTGGAAAATCTAGTCAGGTGGAAGAAGGCAGCACACATGAGGTTTAGGAAGCAAGGATCAGATGGGTCTATTGAGGAATATAGGGAAGCAAGAAAGGAGCTTAAGAAGGGGTTGAGAAGAGCAAGAAGGGGGCATGAGAAGGCCTTGGTGAGTAGGGTAAAGGAAAACCCCAAGGCATTCTTCAATTATGTGAAGGAAAAAAGGATGACAGGAGTGAAGGTAGGACCGATTAGAGATAAAGGTGGGAAAATGTGCCTGGAGGTTGTGGAAGTGAGCGAGGTCCTCAATGAATACTTCTCTTCGGTATTCACCAGTGAGAGGGAACTTGGTGATGGTGAGGACAATATGAGTGAGGTTGATGTTCTGGAGCATGTCGATATTAAGAAAGAGGAGGTGTTGGAGATGCTAAAATACATTAGGACAGATAAGTCCCCGGGGCCTGACGGAATATTCCCCAGGCTGCTCCACAAGGCGAGAGAAGAGATTGCTGAGCGTCTGGCTAGGATCTTTATGTCCTCATTGTCCGCGGGAATGGTACCGGAGGATTGGGGGGAGGCAAATGTTGTCCCCTTGTTCAAAAAAGGTAGTAGATTTAGTCAGGGTAATTATAGACCAGTGAGCCTTACGTCTGTGGTGGGAAAGCTGTTGGAAAAGATTCTTAGAGATAGGATCTAGAGGCATTTAGAGAATCATGGTCTGATCAGGGACAGACAGCATGGTTTTGTGAAGGGCAGAATGTGTCTAACAAGCCTGATAGAGTTCTTTGAGGAGGTGACCAGGCATATAGATGAGGGTAGTGCAGTGGATGTGATCTATATGGATTTTAGTAAGGCATTTGACAAGGTTCCACACGGTAGGCTTGTTCAGAAAATCAGAAGGCATGGGATCAAGGGAAGTTTGGCCAGGTGGGTTCAGAACTGGCTTGCCTGCAGAAGGCAGAATGTGGTGGTGGAGAGAGTACATTCAGATTGGAGGGTTGTGACTAGTGGTGTCCCACAAGGATCTGTTCTGGAACCTCTACTTTTCGTGATTTTTATTAACGACCTGGATGTGGGGGTAGAAGGGTGGGTTGGCAAGTTTGCAGATGACACAAAGGTTGGTGGTATTGTAGATAGTGTAGAGGATTTTCGAAGATTGCAGAGAGACATTGATAGGATGCAGAAGTGGGCTGAGAAGTGGCAGATGGAGTTCAACCCAGATAAGTGTGAAGTAGTTCAGTTTGTTAGGTCCAATTTGAAGACAAATTATAATATAAATGGTAAGACTCTTGGCAGTGTGGAGGATCTGAGAGATCTTGGTGTCTGTGTTGATAGGACACTCAAAGCTGCTGTGCAGGTTGACAGTGTGTGGTGTGTTGGCATTCATCAACCACGGGACTGAGTTCAAGAGCGGAGAGGTAATGTTACAGCTATATAAGACCTTGGCCAGACCCCAATTGGAGTACTGTGTTCAGTTCTGGTCACCTCACTACAGGAAGGATGTGGATACTATAGAGAGGGTGCAGAGGAGATTTACAAGGGTGTTGTCTGGATTGAAGGGAGTACCTTATGAGAATAGGTTGAGTGTACTTGGCCTTTTCTCCCTGGAGCGACGGAGGATGAGAGGTGACCTGATAGAGGTGTGTAAGATGATGAGAGGCATTGATCATGTGAATAGTCAGAGGCTTTTTCTCAGGGCTGAAATGACTAACATGAGGGAGCATAGTTTTAAGGTGCTTGGAAGTAGGTACAGAGGGGATGTCAGGGCTAAGTTTTTCACACAGAGAGTGGTGAGTGCGTGGAATGCACTGCCAGCAATGGTGGTGGAGGCGGATACAATAGGATCTTTTACGGGAATCTTAGATACGTGGAGATTAGGAAAATAGAGGGCTTGAATTTCCAGCATCTGCAGAATTCCTGTTGTTTGCGGGAAAATCTGGGACTGGAGTCCCTGAGGCCGTCCTGACTGACAACTCCTGCGACGATGCTGGTGCCTAAGGCTGCTGCTCTCTGATGTTCCTTTGGCTTCTTCAGATGTGTGGCAAGGGGGAGTTTGCTCTCCATATTGTACTGCCCTGACTTGCATATGATAGGTCAGACACAAAGTCCATGGTCAAGCCTGACCAATAGAGGGCCTCACATCTAGAAAAAGGTGAGAGAGCAATTTTTTACATAATTGAGTTGAGATGCATTCTAGCAACACACATCAAAGTTGCTGGTGAACGCAGCAGGCCAGGCAGCATCTGTAGGAAGAGGTGCAGTCGACGTTTCAGGCCGAGACCCTTCGTCAGGACTGACTGAAGGAAGAGTGAGTAAGGGATTTGAAAGTTGGAGGGGGAGGGGGAGGGGGAGGAGGAGGAGGAGCATCTGCAGAATTCCTGTTGTTTGAGATGCATTCTATATTGATTTGGAGTTTATAGCTAAGCAGGAAGGAGAGTGTATTTAATATTTCAGTAATATTGTTAATATATTGTTTGATGAAGCACTCCTTGTTTGTTTACATAATTCATCATGGGTTATTTGTAAAAGTATGTGAATGGCACACGTCATTACGTCACTGCGTCATACGTGAGCACCCCACTAAACGAAAACTAAAGGAAATATCCCGAATCCTGTGTTTTTCTTTCAATTAGTTTCTGCATTTACAAAAAAATAAATATCACCACCCTTCCCACAGTGAGGAGTTCCCTCAGCAACCCTCCCACAGTGTGGAGCTTCCTCACCAACCCTCCCACAGTATGGAGTTCCCTGATCTCCCTTCCCACAATGTGGAGCTCCCTCACCACCCCTCCCACAGTGTGGAGAACCCTCACCACCACTCCCACAGTGTGGAGCTCCCTCACCACCTCTCCCACAGTGTGGAGATTCCTCACCACACTTCCCACAGTGTGGAGCTCCCTCATCACCCCTCCCACAGTGTGGAAATTCCTCACCACCCCTCCCACAGTGTGGAGATCCCTCACCATCCGACCCACAGTTGTGGCTCCAGCACCACCCCTCCCACACTAAGAGCTCCCTCAACATTACTACCATAGTGGGAGGGGTGGTGCTGGAGCTACACCCTGTGCGGGTGGGGGCGCTGAGGGAACCAAACTGTGGGAGGAGTGGTGAGGAATCTCCACCCTGTGGGAGGGGTGGTGAGGGAGATCCACACTGTAGGAGGGGTGGTGAGGGAGATCCACACTGTGCGAGGGGTGGTGAGGGATCTCCACATTGTGGGAGGGGTGCTGAGGGATCTCCACACTGTGGATGGTCAGGTGAGGGAGCTCCGCACTGTAAGGGTGAGTGAGGGAACTCCACACTGTGTGTGATGAATTACTGGGGGCGGGGGGAACAACGTAAAGGTCAATAAGACAACATCAGAGGTCATACACCGGGTGGTTGTGATCCGATCTGCAGAAACTGGGCACAAGACAAGCCATTCATTGTACCCCCGGAGCATGTGACGATAATAAACCAATTCCCTGTACAGTCAGACGAGATAAGCGCTTAAACGGATCAGAATGGTGTTTATGGCAGTCTTTTGATTATATTTAAGGTGACGGGGAAAAGATAAAAGGATTCTTTTACATAGAGTGGGGTGGGCAGATAAAGAATTAATTAATTTAGATACAGCGCAGAATAGGCTCTCCGACCCTTCGAGCCACGCCACCCAGTAATCCCCGGATTTAATCCTAGACGAATCGCGGGACAATTTACAATGACCAATTAACCTCCCGACAGCTACGCCTTCGTGCTGAGGGAGCACCCGAAGGAGGGATTACAGGCAGCGGCGGGAATTGAACTGGGATCGCCTGTATTCTAAAGCGTTGTGCTGACCGCTATGATACCGCGCCGCCCAGAGGCACTTACACAGACCAATGCCTCAACAAGCCGGGACTGCAGAGACAAGCACAGTGTACAGGCAGATGAGACCGTTTAGCACGGACATTGTGGGCCGAAGGGCCTGTTTCTGTACCGTTCTACGCTCAGTGGCCACCTCCTGTGTCTAATAAAGTGGCCACTGGGTGTATGTTTGTGGTCTTCTGCTGATGTAGCCCATCCTTTTCAAGGTTAGACCATAAAAGCATTAGACATAGGAGCAGAATTAGGCCATTCAGCCCATCGAGTCTTCTCCGCCATTCCATCATGGCCGATCCCGGATCCCACTCAACCCCATACACCTGCCTTCTCACCATATCCTTTGATGTCCTGACCGATCAGGAAATGATCAACTTCCACCTGAAATACACCCAGACTTGGCCTCCACCGCAGTTTGGGGCAGAGCGCTCCCGCTAAAAAAGTTCCTTCTTACCTCTGTTCTAAAAAGTCGCCCCTAAATTTTCAGGCTGTGTCCTCTAGTTCTGGATATCCCCATCATAGGAAACATCCTCTCCACATCCACCTTGTCTAGTCCTTTCAATATTTGGTAGGTTTCAATGAGATCCCCCTGCATTCTTCTAAATTCCAGTGAGTGCAAGGCCAAACAAGTTTGAGATGTTCTGCATCTGGAGATGCTGTTTTGCACACCAGAATCGGAGTCAAGTTTATTATCACTGGCATGTGTCGTGAAATTTGTTAACTTAGCAGCAGCAGTTCAATGCGACACATAATATAGAAGAATAAATAAATAAATCAATTACAGTATATTTATATTGAATAGATTAAAACTCGTGCAAAACGCAGAAATAATATATATTAAAAAAGTGAGGTAGCGTTCACTGGTTCAATGTCCATTTAGGATTCGGACGGCAGAGGGGAAGAAGCTGTTCCTGAATCACTGAGTGTGTACCTTCAGGTTTCTGTACCTCCTTCCAGTGAGAAAAGGGCATGCCCTGGGTGCTGGAGGTCCTTAATATTGAACACTGCCTTTCTGAGACACCGCTCCCAGAAGATGTCCTGCGTACTTTGTAGGCTAGTGCCCAAGATGGAGCTGACTAGATTTACAACCCTCTGCAGCTTCTTTCGGTCCTGTGCAGTAGCCCCCCAACCATGCCAGACAGTGATGCAGCCTGTCAGAATGCTGTCCACAGTACATCTGTAGAAGTTTTTGAGTGTATTTGTTGACATATCAAATCTAATGGAGTATAGTCGTTGTCTTGCCTTCTTTAAAGCTGTTGGGACCAGGTTAGGTCTTCAGAGATGTTGACACCCAGGAACCTGAAACTGCTCACTCTCTCCACTTCTGATCTCCGTATGAGGACTGGTATGTGTTCCTTCATCTTACCCTTCCTGAAGTCCACGATCAGCTCTTTCTGTCACAAGGAGGGTGCTGGGGGCGGACCCAAATGCAGGGCACAAACACATCTTGTAGGGTTAACAAAATAGAGTTTATTAATAATTACAAGGAAAGCCATGATTCAAGGATAAAACAGAAAGAAATCAAGGAGAGAGCAAAGCAGAAGCGGGAATAAGCATAATGACTGGGACTCAGGCCCTGGACTTAGGCTGGGACTCAGAGTCTGGGCTAAGGCTAAGACTAGGAAAGCTGGACCAGGACAAGGAACTTGGAACTGGAAGCCTGGGCTAGGACACCAAGCCAGAGACTGGACAGGGACCTGGAAACTGGGTCTTGACTGGGGCTTGGACACTGAATCATAGGCAAAGACAAGACGAGCAACAGGATAGGACGTGGATGTGAACATGGACATGGAAGAGAGAGAGAGAGAGAGAGAAGTGGCTTTTAAAATCCAACAAAAGGCAAATTATAAACCATAAGAAGGGAAAACAAGACAGCACAAGCAAGAGAAAATTAGCAGATGCTAGGGACCCGAGAAACACTCACAAATGCTAGAGGAGGCCAGGCTGCATTTATGGAAAAATGTACAGTCAACAGGTCCTATCGAAGGGTCTTGGCTTGAAACGCCGACTGTACTTCTTTCCACAGATGCTGCCTGGCCTGCTGAGTTCCTCCAGCATTGTGTGTATTTCATTGATAAGAAGAGAAAAGATGAAATATGAAGACAAAGTAGCCAATAACATAAAGCAGGATAATAAAATCTTCTTCAGTTTTATACAGAGTAAAGGGGAAGTGAGAGTTGATATTGGACCACTGGAAAATGATGCTGGTGAGGTAGTAATGGGGGAATAAAGAAATAGCGCATGAACTTTGCATCTGTCTTCACTGCGGAAGAGGTCCGTGAGTGTCGGGGAGCAGGAGTGGGTGCCATTGCTATTACAAAGGAAAAAGTGCTAGGCAAACTCAAAGGTCTAAATGTGGATAAGTCACCTGGACCAGATGCACTACATCCCAGAGACCTGAGAGAGGTTGCTGAAGAGATAACGGATGCATTGGTCATGATCTTTCAAGAATCACCTGATTCTGGCATGGTTACGGATGACTGGAAAACTGCAAATGTCCCTCTGCTCTTTAAGAATGGAGGAAGGCAAAAGAAAGGAAATTATAGGCCAGTTAGCATAACCTCCGTGGTTGGGAAAGTGTTGGAATCTATTATTAAGGAAGAGATTTCGGGGTACTTAGAGACTAATGATAAAATAAGTCAAAGTCAGCGTATTTTCTGTGAAGGGAAATCTTGCCTGACAAATCTGTTACAGTTCTTTGAGGAAGTAGCAAGCAGGGTGGACAAAGGAGAGGCAGTTGATGCCATTTACTTGCATTTTCAGAAGGCATTTGATAAGGTGCCACACATGAGGCTGCTTAACAAGATAAAATCCCATGGAATTACAGGAAGATACTGTCATGGATAGAGGAATGGCTGACAGGCAGGAGGCAGTGACTAGGAATAAAAGGGGCCTTTTCTGGTTGGCTGCCAGTGACTAGTGGTGTTCCTCAGGGGTCAGTATTGGGACCACTACTTTTCACATTGTTTGTCAATGATTTAGATAATGGAATTGATAGCTTTGTGACAAAGTTTGCAGGTGATACAAAGATAGGTGGAGGGGTAGGTAGTGTTGAGGAAACAATGCAATTTCAGCAGAATTTGACAAATTGGAGACTGGGCAAAAAAGTGGCAGATGGAATACACTCAGGAAATGTATGACAATGCATTTTGGTAAAAGGAACAGAAGTGCAGACTATTATCAAAATGGGGAGAAAATTCAAACATCAGAGGTGCAAAGGGACTTAAGAGTCTTCATTCAAGACTCCCAGAAGGTTAATTTGCAAGTTGAGTCTGTGGTAAAGAAGGCAAATGTAATGTTGGGCATTCATTTCAAGGAGAATAGAATATAAAAAACAAGGAAATAATGCTGGGGTTTTATAAGACACTAGTCAGGCTGCACTTAGAGTATTGTCAACAGTTTTGGGCCCCTTATCTCAGAAGGGATGTGTTGTCTTGGAGAGAGTCCAGAGGAGGTTCATGAGGATGATTCGGGGAATGAAGGGGTTAACATATGAGGAGCGTTTGGCAGTTTTGGGCCTGTACTGACTGGAATTTAGAAGAATGCGGGGAGGGGATCTCATTGAAAGGACTAGATAAGATGGATGTGGAGAGGATGTTTCCTATAGTGGGGGTAACCAGAACTGGGGGACACAGCCTCGGAAATGAAGGGTGACCCTTTAGACCAGAGATAAGGAGGAATTATTTTAACCAGAGAATAGTGAATCTGTGGAATACTCTGTCACAGAATCTGGTGGAGGCAAAGTCCGTTGGTTTATTTAAATTGAAAATTGATAGTTTCCTGATTGGTCAAGGCATCAAACGATATGGCGAGAGGGCAGGCGTGTGGGGTTGAGTGGGATCCGGGATCTGCCATGATGGAATGGCGGAGCAGACTCAATGGGCTGAATGACCGCATTCTGCTCCTATGCCTTATGGTCTTATACTCCGCACCCTAATCGTGGTGTCATCTGCAAATTTGCTGGCCCAGTTTACCACATTATCATCCAGATCATCGACATAGATGACAAACAACAACAGACCCAGCACCGATCCCTGCGGCACACCACTAGTCACAGGCCTCCAGTCAGAGAGGCAACCGTCTACAACCACTCTCTGGCTTCTCAAAGCCAACGTCTCATCCAATTTACTCCCTCATCTTGAATGCCAAGTGATTGAACCTTCTTGACCTTGCGAAACCTTGTCAAAGACCTTGCTGAAGTCTATGCAGCCAAAATCCACTGCCTTGCCTCCATCAACTTTCCTGTTAGCATCCTTGAAATAAACTATAAGATTGCTTAGATACAACCGAACAGGCACAAAGCCATGCTGACTATCCCTAATCAGTCCCTGGCTATCCAAAATCCAATATATCCAATCCCTTAGAATACCTTCCAATAACTTTCTCACTACAGATGTCAGGCTCACCAGCCTATAATCTTCTAGTTTATCCTTGGAGCATTCTTTATCAGTGGAACGACATTAGCTCTCCTCTAATCCTCCGGTACCTCAGCTGTCGCTAAGGAAGTATTAAATATCTGTGCCGCGGCTCCTGCAACGTTTGCATTTGCCTCCCACAGGGTTTGAGGGAACACCTTGTCAGGCCCTGAGGATTTATCCACCCTAGTTTTCCTCAAGTCAACAAACACCCCCTTCTCTGTGACCTTTATATGGTCCATGACCTCACTGGTGCTTTGCCTCATTTCTAAAGACCGTGACACCTTAAGACTACGCAGCACAGGGGTAGAATTAGGCCACTTCGCACACTGAGATTTCTCTGCCATTCCATCACAACTGATTTATTATCCCTCTGAACCTCATTCTCCTGCCTCTCCCCATAAACCTTCATGCCCTTTCTCATCAAGATCCTGCTAACCTCAGCTTTAAATATAAACGTGGCCTCCTGAGCCATCTGGGGTAAAGAATTGCACAGCTTTACTACCCACTAGCTAATAAAACTCCTGCTCATCTTTGTTCTAAATGGATATCCCACCAATCTGAGGCTGTGCCCTCTGGTCCTAAACTCACACACAATCGGAAACATCCTCTCCACATCCACTCTATCTACGCCTTTCATATATTCAACAGTTTTCAATGAGATCCCCCCACCTCCTTCTAAGCTCCAGTGGGTACAGCCCAGAGCCATCAAACGCTCTTCAGATCATCACCGTTTCACTGCCGAAGTCATCCTCGTGAACCTCTTCTTGATCCTCTCCAATGCCAGCACATGTTTTATAAGTATGCGGCTCAAAACTCCTCACTATATTCCTGATACGGTCGACCAGTGCCTTATTAAGCCTCGATATCAGATCCTTCCTTTTATATTCGTGTCCTCTCAAAATGAATGATAACGTTGCATTTGCCTTCCTCACCATTGACTCAACGTGCAAGACAACCTTTAAGGAATCCTGCACAAGGACTCCCAAGTCTCCTTGCAACTCAGATTTTTGAATTTTCTCCCCATTTAGAAAGCAGTCTCTGCCTTTATTCCTTCAACCAAAATGCACGACCATACACTTCCCTACACTAGATTGCATCTGCCACTTCTTTGCCCATTCTCTCTATCTGCCTAAATCCTTCTGCAGGCTTCCTGCTTCTTCAACACTACCTTCCCCTCCGCGTATCTTGGTATCATCTGCAAACTCGGCCACAAAGCCATCAAGTTCATCATCCAACTCGCTGACAAATAACGTGAAAAGGAGCGATCCCAATACCGAGCCGCTGCGTAACACCACTTGCCACCATTATCATCATTATCATTATCCGTCACATCATATGACATTGGTGATCACGGTAACTATGATTGTGTTTGGTTCTTTTCCAGAAGTGGTTCGCTGTTACCTTCTTCTGGGCCAATGTCTTCACAGGGCGGCACGGTAGTGTAGTGCTTAGCACAACGCTTTACGGTACAGGCAAACTGGGTTCAATTCCTGCGGCCTCCCATAAGGAGTTTTGTACGTTCTCCTTGTAATTGCTCAGGTTTCCTCCGGATGCTCCAGTTTCCTCCCAATGGTTGGTAGGTTAATTGGTCATTGTAAATTGTCCTGTAGTTAGGTTAGGATTAAATCGAGCGATTGCTGGGGGATGCAGTGCGGGGGGGGGGGGGCGGCGGCTATTATGTGCTGTTTCTCAACAAACAATAAATTATAAAGAAGACATGATGGATGACCCCAGCCATCATGGATATTCTTTAGAGATTGTCTGTCTGGTGTCAGTGGTCACATAACCAGGATTTGCAATATGCACCAGTTGTTCATACAGTCATTGCTTCATGAGACCCTGATTAGGTGACTACACTTTGCCCAACGGTGACCTGCAGACTCGCGGAGGACAAGAGTGCCTTACACCTCCTTTGGTAGGGACTCTGCCACTGGCAGTCAACCAGAAGAGGCTCCCTTTATTCTCACTCTTTGGCTCCTGTCAACCAATCTCTTATCCGTGCTAGCATCTGATCTGTAATAACCAACCAGATTTTCTTAATCTACCTGTATATTGAAATCTTCCAAGACTACTGTAACATTGCCCTTCTAACAAGCCGTTTCTATCTCTCATCGTAATTTATATCCCACATACAGTTCGGAGGTCTATATCTAACTCTCACCAGGGTCTTGTTACCCTTGCAGTTTCTTAACTCTACCCACAAGGACTTAACAGCTTTTGACCCTATGTCACCCCTCTCTAAGGAATTGATTTCATTTTTTTACCAACAGAGGCACGCCGCTCCCTCTGCCTACCTGCCTGCCCTTTGATATGAGTTGTGAACTTGAATGTTAAGCTCCCAAGTATGATCTTTCAGCCGTGATTGCGTGATGCCCTCAACGACATGCCTACCAGTCTCTATCTGAGCAACAAAACCATCTACCTTGCTCCATATGCCGCGTATATTCAAATATAAAGCCTTCAGTCCTGTGTTCATCACCCTTTCTGATCTTTAAATCATCCCACTGACTGCAATTTTGCCCTATCACCTGTCTGTCCTTCCTCACAGTCTCACTACACAATGCTCTGACTTGTATACCACAAGACCATAAGACATAGGAGCAGAATTCAGCCATTTGGCCCATCAAGTCTGTGCTGCCATGTCCTCATGGCTGACCCTTTTCCCTCTCAACCTCCATTGTCCTGTCTTCTCCTCATAACCTTTCACACCCCGTCTAATCAAGGACCTAACAACCTCCACCTTAAATGCACCCAATGAACAAGCCACCATAGCTGCCTGTGGAAATGAGTCACCACCCTCTGGCAATAAAGAACTTTCTCCTCGTCTCTGCTCTAAATGGGCTTCCTAATATTTTGAGGCTGTGCCCTCTGATCCTAGGCTTTCCCAGCAAAGGAAACATCCTCCTCATGTCCACTCTATTCAGGCCTTTCAATCCTCGATAAGTTTCAAAGATCCCCCCTCACCAACCCCCCACCAATTCTACTAAATTCCAAAGCTTCAATCGCTGCTTGTATGGTAACCCTTTCAATCCTGGAATCATTGTTGTGAAACTCCTCTGAACCCTCTCCAGTGTCAGCACATCCTTTCTTAAATAAGGGGCCAAAAACTGCTCACAATGCTCCAAGTGAGGCCTTACCACTGCCTTATAAAGACTCAGCATTACATCCTTGCTTTGATATTCTAGTCCTCTTGAAATGAGTGCTAACATTGCATTTTTCTTCCTCGCCACTGATTCAACCTACAAATTAACATTTCGGGAATCCTGCACGAGGACTCCCAAATCCCATTGCACCTTGGATTTTTGAATTTTGTCCATTCAGAAAATACTCTACGATTGTACTCCTTCCATCAAAGTGCATAATCATACACCTCCTGACACTGTATTCCATCTGCCACTTCTTTGTCCATTCTCCTAATCCTAATCCATCTTAATCCTTCTGCAGCCTCTCTGCTTCCTCCACACCACTCGGCCCTCCACCTATCTTCATATTGTCCACAAACTTGTCCGCAAAGCCATCAGCTTTATCATTCAAATCATTGACAGACAATTGAAAAGAATTGGTCCCCACACAGACCCCTGTAGAACACAACTAGTAATCGGCAGCCAATACGAAAAGGATCCCATTAGTCTCCCTCTTTGCTTCCTGCAAATCAGCTATGCATGCTAGAATCTTTCCTGGAATACCATTGGCTCTTATCTTGTTCAGCAGCCTCACGTGTGGTACCTTGTCAAAGGCCTTCTGAAAATCCAAGTACACAACATCAACCGATTCTCCTTTGTCTATCCTGCTTGGTATTTCCTCAAAGAGTTCCAACAGATTTGTCAGGCAATATTTTCCCTTACTTAAGCCATGCTGACTTTGGCCTATTTTGTCATGGGCCCCCAAGTACCTAGAAACCACACCCTAAACATGAAAACCAGCCAATAATTCGCTTTCTTCTGTTTCCCTCCCTTCTTGAAGAGTGGAACATTTGCTCTTCCCAGTCCTCAGGAAGCAAACTAGAATCTAGTGATTCTTGAAAGATGATTTCTAATGCCTCCACAATCTCTTCAGCTGCCTCTAGGATCTCTACCCTGGGATGCAGCCCATCAGATCCAGGTGAATTATCGAACATCAGACCCTTCCCTTTCCTAAGCATCATCTCTTTAGTAATAGCAACGACACACGCTTCTGCCCCTTGACCCTCTCAAATTCCGGCATACTTCTTGTGTCTTCTACAGTGAAGACTGATGCAAAATACTTATTCAGTTCATCCACCATTCCCTTGTCTCCCATCACTATCTTTTCACTGGCATTTTCCAATATCTCCTCTTATTATTTCTGAGAAAACTTTTGGTATAATTTTGATATTATTGGCTAGCTTATCATCCTATATCCCCCCTTTATGGTTTTTAAAAAAAATTCTGAATTGTATAATTTCCCACTAATTTTGCTACATTATATGCCCTCTCTTTTGCTTTTATGTTGGTCTTAACGTCCGTTGTCAGCCAGAGTTACATCATTCTGCCTTTGGAATACTTTTTCTTTGGGATGCATCTGTCCTGTGCCTTCTGAATTGCTCCCAGAAACTCCAGCCATTGTTGTTCTGCAATCATCCTGCAAGTGGCCCCTTCCAATCCACTTTGAGCAGCCCCTCCCTCATGCTTTACTCCACAGTGGTGTCGATATATCCGATTTTGGCAACTCCCTCTCAAAGTGCAGGGTGAATTCTATCATACCATGATCACTGGTTCCCAAAGGTTCCTTTACCTTAAGCTCGCCAATCATATCCGGCTCATTACACAGTGCCCAATCCAGAATTGCTGATTCCCTTAGTTGGCACCAAAAAGCGTTCCACAAATTCTCTCTCTTGGGATCGAGCATCAGCTGATTTTCCCAATCTACTTGCATATTTAAACCCCCCATGACAAATGTAACATTGCCGTTTTGGCATGGGCTTTCTATCACCTGTTGTAATTTATATTCCACTTGCTGGATACTATTCGGAGGCCTGTAACTAACTCCCATTGGGGTCTTTTTACCCTTGCAGTTTCTTAACTCTACCCACAGGGATTCTACATCTTCTAATCCTATGTCACCTCTTTCTAAAGATTTGATTTTGCTATTTCCCAGCACAGCCACTCCCCTCCTCTGTCTACCTGCCTGTCATTTCGATAGACTGGGTATCCTTGAATATTAAGCTCCCAATTGCAATAGCCTTTCTGCCATGACTCTGTAATACGCACTATATCATACCTGTCAATCTCTAACTGCTCTACAAGATAATCTACCCTATTTTGTATATTGCGTGCATTCAAATATAACACGTTCAGTCCTGTATCTGTCACTTATTTTCAATTGCGTCCCCCTTTTTATACTACAACCCACCAACTGACTGCATTTTTGCCCTATCCTTCCTGACAGTCTCACTATACACGACCTCTGCTTGAAAACCAACAGCCCTATCATTCGAGTTCCCATCTCCCCTGCCATATTAGTTTATACCCTCTCCAACAGATCCCTGCCCACAGGGATATCGCCCCCCACCCCCCTCGGGTTCAGGTGCCTGTTCCTTTTGTACGGGTCGTACCTTCCCCAGAAGAGATCCCAATGATCCACAAATCTGAAACTCCTGCCCCCTGCACCAGTTCCGCAGCCACGCACTTGTCTGCCGAAGCATCCGAGTCTTGCCCTCACTGGCGTGTGACTCAGGCAGCAATCCGGAGATACACGGTCGTAGACGGAGTTGGTCTCGCTGTCGCTGTTGGAGTGAGGGATTCGGAGAGGAGCCGACGTGGTAGAGTTTCGATGCTCGTACACCTCTCCCGGACGCGAGGTTGAAATGCTCCACGCGCCGAGCCGATTTGCTGAGATCGGGTTGTGTGGCTGCACCGGGCTCGGTCCCTAGCGCAAGGAACTGCTCGGTGCTTTGACGGTTGAAACGCCGGCCCAGATAGACTGGAAGGCCCAAGTGCAGAGGCGAGGGTCGGGCTGATTTCGCTCGCTCTCCCGCGATGTTTATTCTTCTCTCCGGCGGTCGACGCCTCTGCTGTTTTTTGCTCCGGTAATATGATGAACTTGAGATCCTACTACTCCCATAGCTCGGCGGTGCGAACCCGAGGACTCGATCTGGCTCGGAACGCAGTCGTTTGCATCGATTGTTTGTATGATATGTGTGTGTTTTCTCTCTTTTTCTGTACACTCGATATGGTCTTTCCTTTTTATTAATTGGGTTCTTTCGGGTTTCTCGCTCTGTGGCTGCCTGTAAGCAAATAAATCTCAAGGTTGTGTAATTCATATATTATTTGATAATAAATGCACTTTGATTTGATTGATTGATTGATTATTACTCTGGAAGTCCTGCTTTTCCGCTTCGACCTAGCTCTCTAAATTCTCTCTTTAGGACCTCCTCCCTTTCACTTCCAACGTCATTGGTACCAAGACGTTAGGTTGGTCATTCTCCCCCTTCAGAATGTCGTGGACACGATCCAAGACATCCCTGAGCCTGGTAACTGGGAGGCAACATATCCCTGTCACATATCGTCTGACTACGGATGTCACAATGGCGGGAGCGGGGGGGCGGGGCGGGAAACGCACCCAAATGGCAGTCACAGACACTGCAGTTCAAGGAATAGGACTTGACTAGCGTAGGGACGTGACAGGATACAGACAAGGAGCAGGGACAAGAACGCAGACTTGGGCTAGGACATGGACAAGAAACAGGGAACCCAGACAAGGAAGTATGAACTGGGCTTGGGCTCCGAGCCAGAGATTGGACAAGGACCCAGAATCCGGATCTTCCCTCGGGCTCGGGCCCCAGAACCAGTCAAGGACATGACAATGGAACCTTCTATCGCCAACTCCTTTCCTCCTCTACCCCTTTCCCGTCTGAGCCACAGCTCCAGACTCGGTGTCATAGACTCAGTCACTGTGGCTCTTCCCGGTAGCTCGTCACCCCCCCACCCCCTGAACAGTATCCAAAACAGTATACCTGTTATTGGGGGAACAGCCACAGGGACACTCTGTGATGGCTGTCCATTTCCCTCCCTTCTCCTGACAGTCACCTATTCATTTGCCCCCTGCTACCTAAGGGGTGACTGCCTCCCTGTAGCTCCTATCTATCACCTCCTCGCTTCCCCCATCAGCTGAAGGTCATTGAGTTGCGGCTCTAACTCTTCAACCTGTTCTCTGAGGAGCTGCAGCAGGACACAACCACTTCAGCCAGCCTTGCTGCCCGGACTAGCAATGAGAAAGGAAAAGTGATACCTGGAGCAGGAGATGAGGTAGATGGTTTACAAACAGAGGGAACGTGTAGCGATACTCCAGGCAGGGAGAGGCTGATAGGGCAAAATTGCAGTCAATAGGATTAGTTGCAATGCAGAAAGCAGACAGGAGAGGAGGAGAAGATGGCGGAGCGACGCAGCTTGCAGCGGCCACTCCGGTGGTGATGTCTGTTATCTGTCAAGTAGGATGCCGTGCACAATCCTGATTTGATGGAGACGGACGTGAGATCACGGAGGAACATCTGGTGAAACTTCTGAAATGCCTTCTTCGCTGCCGCTGCTACTGTGTGATCCAGAATCTCCGGAGGAGAAGGCCCCCGAGTCCTCGGCTTTGCTTGTTGCTCGGCGGCCGGAGCGGGGTCGAAGCGCTCGGCAGAGATGGTGCTCGGTGCTCGATGTCGGAGGGCTGGTCGGAGGCTCGAAGTTTTCGGACGGGCTCAGAGTCGGCTGTGGTCGGGTGCTTCCAATGCCCCGGCAGTTGTCGGTGCCTGGAAGTTTATGGCAGGGAGAGTTTCTCCCTTCTAGCAATATGGTGGAAGTTCCAGGTGTCAGGAGTCATGAAGTGTGTGAAGTTACCTTTATTAGGGAGAAGGTTCTTCGGAAACTGAAAGGTCTGAAGGTAGATAAATCACCTGACCAGATGGTTTACATCCCAGGGTTCCGAAAGAGGTGGCTGAAGAGATTGTGGAGGCATTGGTAATGATCTTTCAAGAATCACTGGATTCTGGAATGGCTCTAGAAGACTGGAAAATTGTAAATGCCTCTCCGCTGTTCAAGAAGTGAAGGGGTAGATGAAAGGAATTATAGGACAGATACTCTATGTATCTGACGTCAGTGGTTGGGAAGATGTTGGAGGTCGATTGTTCTTTCTTTTTCAATCTTTTTATTAATTTCAAAATATAGAAACAAAACATAGCAATAATACAAATAGTAGGAGATATATTGTTACACTTAAAAAAAGTAATTGCAAAACCAAGTAGTGTAAATTAACAAAGCTCCCAAACATGTAGAACTAACCACGGATAATACAAAGCAAAAAAAAACTGGAAAAAAAATCATGAAAAATAAAAAAAAACAAAACAAAAAAATCAAACCCCATCTCCAAAGAAAAACAAAATTAATCAGCTAAACTAAAAGACTTGGGCAAAACTAGCAACTTAAAAATGGAAAAGAAGAAAACCTTAGTGTCGACGACTCCACTCCCCTCCAACAACAGTACAGAGAGATAAAACAAGTTTGGAAATGATCAAATTACATCAAATGAAAATGCTGAATGAATGGCCTCCAAGTTTTTTCAAACTTAATGGAAGGGTCATAAACTGCACTTCTAATTTTCTCCAAATTCAAACACACTATAGTTTGTGAAAACCAATGAAACACAGTAGGAGGGTTAATCTCTTTCCAATTCAACAAAATGGACCTTCTAGCCATTAAAGTAAGAAATGCAATCATCCTTCATGATGAAGAGGTTAAATTATTTAAGGCTATCATTGGTAGTCCAAAGATAGCAGTAATTGGATGAGGTTGTAAGTCTATATTTAGGACCGTTGAAATAATATCAAAAATATCTTTCCAATATTTCTCCAACAAGGGACATGACCAAAACACGTGGGTTAAAGAAGCTGTCTCGGAATGGCATCTGTCACATATTGGATTAATATAAGAGTAATAACGAGATAGTTTATCTTTGGACATATGAGCCCTGTGCACTACTTTAAACTGTATCAACCTATGCTTAGCACATACAGAGGATGAATTCACCAACTGAAGAATTTTTTTCCTATTTTTCAGTCGGTATATTAATCTCAAGTTCTCTTTCCCAGTCAGCTTTAATTTTATTAGAAGCATCAGGACATAAATTCATAATTATATTATATATAATTGCTACTACACTTTTCTGAGAGAGATTTAAATCTAAGATTTTTTTCTAAAGTGTCCATTGGATATGGGTGTGGAAAATTAGGGGAGACAGTAATTAAAAAGTTTCTAATCTGTAGATATCTAAAAAAGTGAGATCTGGGTAAGTTATATTTATTAGAGAGTTGATCAAAAGACATAAAACAATTATCCAAAAATAAATCGCGAAAAGATATTATACCTTTGGTTTTCCAATCAAAGTAAGCTTGATCCATCGTGGAAGGTTGAAAAAGAAAATTTGATATAATGGGACTTGCTAAATAAATTGATTAAACCCAAAAAATCTTCGGAATTGAAACCATATACGTAAAGTATGCTTAACTATTGAGTTGTTCATTTGTTTATATGATTTAAAAGAAGTAAAAGGAAGTTCCTAAAACCAAACCCAAGGAAAACCCTTGTAATGAATTAGTTTCAAGATTTACCCAATGAGGGTTTAAAGATGCGTCCAAATCTTGTAACCAAAATTTTAAATATCGAATATTAATTGCCCAATAATAGAATCTAAAATTCGGGAGGGCGAGCCCCCCCTCCTTTTTAGATTTCTGTAGATACCTTTTACCTAACCTAGGATTTTTATTCTGCCAAATATATGAGGAAATTTTTGAATCTACGTTATTAAAAAAAGATTTTGGGATAAAAATTGGAACCGATTGGAATATATACAAATAATTTGGGCAAAATGATCATCTTAATAGCATTAATCCGACCAATCAAAGACAAAAGAGATTGGGGACCATTTGGTAAATAAAAGTTTAATCTGATCAATTAAAGGTAAAAAAATTAGCTTTAAATAAATCTTTTTATTTTTTCGTAATTGTTATCCCTAAATATATAAGTGAATCAGTAACCATTTTAAATGGTAAACGTCCATAAATAGGTGCATGCTTATTTAAAGGGAATAATTCACTCTTACTAAGATTCAATTTGCAACCAGAGAAGTTACTAAATTGAGCTAACAGATCTAGAATAGCAGGACTTGACTTCTCCGGGTTAGAGATGTATAACAACAAATCATCTGCATATAATGATAATTTATGTATTTCGTTTCCACGGGTAATACCAACAATATTTGGCGAGTCACGATTAGCAATTGCTAAAGGTTCAAGAGCAATATTAAATAGTAAAGGACTAAGAGGGCAACCTTGCCTAGTACCACGAAAAAGACGAAAAAAAGGAGATCTATAATTATTTGTACAAACCGAGGCTACCGGGGAGTAATATAACAATTTAATCCGAGATATAAATGTCAAATTAAAATTAAATTTCTCAAGAACATTAAATAAATAAGGCCATTCAACTCTGTCAAAGGCTTTCTCAGCATCTAATGAGATAATACATTCCGGGGTAGTAGATGAGGGGGTGTAAACAATATTCATTAACCTCCTAATATTAAAGGATGAATAGCGATTTTTAATAAATCCGGTTTGATCCATGGAAATAATTTGAGGTATCACCTTCTCCAGTCTAGTTGCTAGAATTTTTGAAACTATTTTAGAGTCTACATTCAGAAGAGATATCGGTCTGTATGATACACAATCAGTAGGATCTTTATTATTTTTAAGAATTAAGGAAATAGAGGCTTCATAAACCGATTGTGGTAATTTACCTAAACTGATTGCTTCCTTGAATATTCTAGACAACTTAGAAGAAAGAATGGAGGAAAAAAAGATAAAAAAAATCCACTGTAAACCCATCCGGAACGGGTGCTTTACCGGAATTCAATGATGAGATTGCAGTTATTATTTCTTCCTCTGAAATGGAAGTTTCTAATGATAGGCAATCTTCGGGAGATAGTTGGAGGTCGATTGTTAAGGATGTAGTTTCGGGGTACTTGGAAGCACATGATAAAATAGGCTGTAGTCAGCATGGTTTCCTTAAAGAAAAGTCTTGCCTGATAAATCTATTGGAATTATTGGAAGAAATAACGCGCAGGATAGACAAAGGAGATTTGGTACTTGGTTTTCAGAGGGCCTTTGACAAGGTGCTACACATGAGGTTGCTTAACAAGTTACGAGCACATGGTAATACAGGAAAGATTCTAGCATGAATAAAGCAGTGTCTGATTGGCAGGACGCAAAGAGTGGAAACAAAGGAAGCCTTTTATGATTGACTGCCGGTGCCTAGTGGTTTTCCACAGGGATCTGTGGTGAGACCGATTCTTTTTACGTTATATGTCAATGATTTGGATGGTGGAATTGTTGGCTTTGTTGCAGAGATTGCTGACGATGCCACAGAAGGGTTAGGTAGATTAGGAGACTGGACAAAGACGTGGCAGATGGAACACAGTGTCAGGAAATGAACGGAGATGCGGGGGATTTCTTTAGTCAGAGATTGGTGAATCTGTTGCAGCTCTGGAGGCTCAGTCTTATTCTATATTTCAGGCAGAGCTTGATGGATTCGTAATTGATTCGGTGGGGCGGGGGGAGCGGCGGAGGAGAAAGCCAGAGATTGGGCCTGAGAGGAAAAATGGATCAGCCATGACGAAATGGTGGAGCAAACTCGATGGGCCAAATGGCCTGATTATGCTCTTATAGTTTTATTGCCTACTGCTATGGCCCGTTCGTTAGGTGCTTCCTTTATCATGTTCAAAATAACTACCTAACCAACTACTTATTGAATGTGCGGATCTTAATGTGCGGGCATTGTTTTCATGCTCATATTGATTTTTCCATGAGCATGTTGATTTCCCACGAATGTTTTACTGATGACGCCTGTCTCGGCAGCGCTTGCATTTGAGCTTTCATGCGCTACCCGTTCGCAATTTTGGCGTTTCCACTCGCTACGGCACCCAACATTTAGGACGCCTCGCTGGTACCTCCGTTCTTCGAGATACCAGGTATCCCTGAGAGCTGTTGCACATCTTGTGAGGTCAGAAAGCTTCCCCCTCCATATCCAAATATCTCCTGATTTCCAGTGAAGTGCATCCAGGACCTTTTTGTCAACGTAGTTCTTAAATTCATTTTAAATGGAAACCAATCAGAAAAAATAACCTCTTTTAAAGGCGTGTAATTACGTCATATAGTCTGAAATAAAATCTAATCACTCCACCAGCTCTGCAGTTCTCCGCAAGATGCTATTCTATTCGGGACAGCTCTTGATTACAGGACTGGTATCTGGCCCTTGGTTCACTACTTAACAGAGCCGCCTGAGGGCGCTGTCAGCCTCCGGCTTTCCTTGCGATGGTTAACTTTTGGATGTGAAATTGGTGAGATCTAAATTGTGCATTCTAACATAGAATTAGCTTGATCGGGCCATCCATATCCCTTCTCGGCCAGCGCAAATGAACAGTTACCCTGGCAGAGACTCCAGACAATGGCCCTATCGACTATTATCCACACTACGCAAATAAAATCATCACTAGGAAACTGAAAGTAATTGTTTCATTTATAACTTATTTGAGTTAATTTAATGGTGATTGTGATCCTGTCCCTCGGGAAACTCGGTCTGTCCAAATACATTACACTCTACCTGGTGGCCATGACGGTATCTGATCTGAAGTACGTCATCGTTGTTATTACATTACATAGAACATAGAAATCTACAGCACATTACAGACCCTTCGGCTCACGATGTCGTGCCAACCCTGTAACCTACTCTACAGACTGCCTAGAATTACCCCAGCGCATAGCCCTCTATTTTTCTGAGCTCCATGTCTCTTTCTTTACCTATTGTATCCTCCTCTACCACTGTCGCTGGCATCCCATTCCATGCACCCACCACTCTATGTGTAAAAAAAACTTACCCCTGACATCTCCCTTGTACCTACTTCCAAGCACCTTAAAACTATGCCCCCTCGTGTTAGCCATTTCAGACCTGGGAAAAAGCCTCTGACTATCCACATGATCAATGCCTCTCATCATCTCATACACCTCTATCAGGTCACCTCTGATCCTCCGTCTCCCAAGGGAGAAAAGGCCAAGTTCACTCAACCTATTCTCATATGCATGCTCTCCAATCCAGGCAACATCATTGTAAATCTCCTCTGCACTCTCTCTATAGTATCCACATCCTTCCTGTAGTGAAGTGACCAAAACTGAACACAGTACTCCAAGTGGGGTCCGACCAGGGTCCTGTATAGCTGCAACATTACCTCATGACTCCTGAACTCAATCCCACGGTTGATGAATGCCAGCACACCATACGCCTTCTTAACAACACTGTCAACCTCCGCAGCAGCATTGATTGTCCTATGGACATGGGCCCTAGGATCTCGCTGAACCTCCACACTGCCAAGAGTCGTATCATTAATATTATATTCTGTCTTCAAATTTGACCTACCTAAATGAATCACTTCACACTCATCTGGGTTGAAGTCCATCTGCCACTTCTCAGCCCAGTTTTGCATCCTATCGATGTCCCGCGGTAGCCTCTGACAACCCTCCAGACTATCCACAACATCAGCAAACATACTAACCCACCCTTCTACTTCCTCATCCCGGTCATTTATAAAAATCACGAAGAGGAGGGTCCCAGAACAGATCCCTGCGGGACACCACTAGTCACCGACCTGCATGTTGAATTCGAACCATCTACAACCAATATTTGCCTGCTGTGTGCAAGCCAATTCTGGATCCACAAAGCAAGGTCTCCTTGGATCCCATGACACATTACCTTGTGAATGAGTCTTGCAAGGGGCCCCTTATCAAATGCCTTACTGAAATCCATATACACTACATGCATCGTTCCACCTTCATCAATGTGCTTTGTTACCTCCTCAAATAATTCAGTTAGGCTCTTAAAACACAGCCTGCCCCCAAGAAAGGCATACAGATTATCCCTAATCAGATTATGTCTCTCCAAATGCTCATCAACCCTGCCTCTCAGGATCTTCTCCAACAGCTTGTCCACCACTGAAGTAAGACTCACTGGTCTATAATTTCCTGGGTTATCTCTACTCCCCTTCTTAAACAACGGAACAACATCTGCAACCTTCCAATCCTCTGGTAATTTTTCCGCCCCTATTGATGATGCAAAGATCGTTGCTAGAGGCTCAGCAATCTCCTATCTCCCTTCCCACAGTAGCCTGAGGTATATTCCGTCTGGTCCCGCCGTTTTAACTTACTTGCTACCTTTCAACAGCTCCAGCACATCCTCTTTCTTAATGTCTATACACTCAAGCGTTTCAGCCCATTGTAAGTTATCTCCACAATTGCCAAGGTCCTTTTCACTGGTGAATAATGAAGCAAAGTATTTATTAAGTACCTCCGCTACCTGCTCCGGCTCCAGGCACACGTTTCCACTATCGCACCTGATTAGTCCTATTCTAGAAACATGGAAACGTAGAAAACCTACAGCACAATACAGGACCTTCAGCCCACAAAGCTGTGCCGAACATGTCCTTACCTCAGAACTACCTAGGCTTACCCATAGCCCTCTGTTGTTCTGAGCTCCATGTACCCATCCAGGCGTCTCTTAAAAGACCCTATCGTTTCCACCTCCACCACTGTCACCGGCAGCCCATTCCACGCACTCACCACTCTCTGTGTAAAAAACTTACTCCTGACATCTTATCTGTACCTGCTTTTACGCACCTTAAAACTATGCCCTCTCATGCTAGCCATTTCTTCCCTGGGAAAAAGACTCGGACTATCCACACAATCAATGCCTCTCATTATCTTCTACAACTTTATCAGGTCAACTCTCATCCTCCGTCGCTCCAAGGAGAAAAGGCCGAGTTCACTCAACCTATTCTCATAAGGCATGCTCCCCAATCCAGGCAACATCCTTGTAAATCTCCTCTGCACCCTTGCTATGATTTCTACGTCCTTCCTATAGCGAAGCGACCAGAAATGTGTACAGTAATCCAAGTAGGATCTGACCAGGGTCCTAAGCAGCTGCAACATTACTTCTCGGCTCTTAAACTCAATTCCCCGATTGATGAAGGCCAATGCGCCGTATGCCTTCTTAACCACACAGTCAAACTGCGTAGCTGCTTTGAGCGTCCTATGGACTCGGACCCTAAGATCCCTCTGATCTTCCACACTGCCAAGGGTCTTAACATTAATGCTATATTTGACCTACCAAAATGAACCACCTCACACTTATCTGGGCTGAACCCCATCCATATGTATTAATCTTTGGGATATATCTTTCCCGCGCCTTCCGACTTTCCCCCTGAAATACCAGCCATTGCTGTTGACCCGTCATCCTTTCTGCTGCATCCTTCCGATCAGTTCTGGCCAATCCCTCTCTCCTGCCTCTGGAGTTCCCTTTACACCACTGTAATTCTGATATACCTGATTTTAACTTCTCCTTCCTAATCTGCAGGGCTAATTCTATCATACTGTGGTAACCGGTTTCCAAGGTTTCCTTTCATTACACAACACCTAATCCAGATTTGCCTTTTCTCTAGTCGTCTCAACCATAAGTTGCTCTGAAAAGCCATCTGTTTGTCATTCTGAAAACTCCCCCCCTTGGGATTCAGCACCAAACGGAATTTTTCATCCGCCCTGCATATTGAAATCCCCCAGGACGATTGTAGTCGCAACATTGCTCCTTTTACACAGTCCAATAACGCAATAGTCAAATCCAGAAATGCAGAACCAGGATACAATCCTCCATTATCTCGGGCACTCATAGAAAGAGAGGGACACCACAGGAGCGCAGAAGCCCGCCCACCTACCACAGAGAGCAACAGAGCGACAGGCCGCTCACAGATTCCTGCTCCGGCAGCGATCAAAAGGAAAGACTTCTCACGTCCAGGGCAGAGTGCAAAACACTGTCCCTGGAGCCATCTGTCGTACACTACTCAGCCTTACGGTCACTGCTCTTCTCCCTGCTTCCCTGCTGATTCACAGAGCCAACTCAGTGACAGGGACCCTGTCACGGCGGGTCATCCCTGGTAGATGGTTGTCCCCAGCCGTTTCAAAAGCGGTGAACGTATTACTGAGGTGAACGGCCACAGGAGCACCGTGCACTGGCTGCCTATTGTCTTTCCTTCTACAGACAGTCAGACAGGTACCTGCCTCCTGCAACTTAGGGGCGACTACCACCGTCTAACTCCTACCAATCACCTCTCATTTTCCCATAGGAGGCCAAGATCATCGAGCTGCAGCTTCAGCTGCTTAACGCGGCCTCGAAGGAGCTGCCTCTTGATGAACTTCATGCATGAGTAGTACTTAGGAAGTCTGGAGCTCTCCGAGAGTTCCCACATCTCACAAAAAGAACAAACCACTAACTTTGGGGATAACCTGCCTGCACCAGCTATGAACTAGAGACAAAAGAAACCTACAGGAAAATGTCTTACTTATTTAGAATCTCAGCCTGTTCAGCCAAAGCCAGACCACTCAAACAGTGGCCCGCTTGAATAGTGGCCAGTCTATAAGTTGCCGCTCTGCTTAGACTTTCTTTCTTTATATTTGTCTCGCTCTGATCGCCATCCGCCAAAAACAAGCTGAAAGCTCCCAAGCTCTTTTCAAACCTTCACTCCCTGTCTCCAAGAAACGACCCCTCGCGTTTATTTCAGCCCGCCGAAACGAAGCTGCAAGCCCCTGAGCTCTTTCTAAACCTTGCGATGCGTCACCAACGAACGACCTCTCCTGTTGTTGACAGCCGCCAGAAAGAAGCTGAACGCCGCTATGCTCTTTAAAAACATCGCGCTGCGTTACAAATGCAAGAGGTTTCTTCTTTTCTGTTATTGCTAAGGCTAATAAAATGGCTTCTTTGTTCTGTTAAAATTAAAATGGGTTCTCTGTGACGTTAACTGCTGAGACAGTGGTTCTCTCTCTAGCAGCTTTTTTGGGTTATAGTTACTGATAACGAGAATTGTATTCATTTGCTAACAAATTGGAATCGATGTTGTTCTTTCTTGCGTGTCTGTAAGCTATTGTTACAGGAATAGAGAGAGAAGAAACAAATTCAAGGTCGTTCTACCTGTATTCAGTATTGGAAAGATGTTGGAGTCCATTATATAGGATTATATTTCGGAGTACTTAGAGGCACAGTAAAAATGGGCTAAAGTCGGCAGGGTTTTCCAAAGGGGAAATCCACCTTGACAAATTAGCTGGAATTCTTTGAGGGAGTGTCGGCCTTTGGCATAATAGAGTTTGGGGTACGAAAATAGGCGTTGGCGCTAGATAACTTGACCGACTAAGTTCTTATTATGTTTTTCTTTTTTCCTACTCTGTCAGAGCTACTTACTGTAGTTTAACTAGCCGTTGCGTGTTCTTGATGCCGGATGTTGGAATCCTACAAGACCCACAGTCCCCAGGGAACCACATCTGCGTGAGGTGCATCAAGCTGCAGGTCCTGGAAGACCGGTTTACAAAGCTGGAGCAGCAGCTGGATGACATTGGGATTTTATGCGAGAGTGAAGAGACCATCGATCGAAATTACAGGGAGGCAGTAACCCATAAGTTGTAGGTCGCGTGCAGCTGGGTAAACCTTAGGACAACGAATGGGAAGGTGAATAGTCACGTAGCGTAGAGCACCCGTCTGGTTATTCCCCTCAATAACAAATGCGATTGTATAGATACGGTTGTAGGGACAACCTCCCAGGGAAATGCCAGGGAGACGAGGTTACTGGCGCTGAGCATGTCTCCGGGTTGAAGAGGGGAAAGATGGAGAAGACGGGAGCGGCTGTTATAGGGACTTAATAGTCAGAGGAACAGTCAGGAGATTCTGTGGACGTGAATGAGACACGCGGATGATATGTTGCATTCCTGGTTCCATAGTCAGGGACATCTTAAATCGCGTCCACAGCAATTTGGATGGGGGGTGGGGGAGGTCGAGTTCGATCGGATGAACAGCCGGATGTCTTGGTAAAGATAACATGAAGATAGAATTTTGAGAGCAGGCAGATGATAGAACAAACTTGCAACCAGCAGGCAAAGTGTTCTTGCACTGGCGATGCAGAATGAAAGAGGGTAGCAAATACAGTACTTAAAGTGATATATCTCAATGCATAATAAATAAGGATAATACGAAATAAGGTGGATGATCTTGCTGCACTATTTATGATTTTTGGGTATGATGTTGTGGTCATCACTCAATTGTGCCTGAAGGATAGCGGTGGTTTAAGCAGAATGTGCAGGTTTACACATTGCATAGGAACGATAAGGATTTACGCAGAGTGGGGTTGTGTTGTCTACTGGTAAAGAATGGAATCAAATCATTAGAAAGATGTGTCATATAATTGGAAGATTTTCAGTCCTTGTGTTGAGTTAAGAAACTGCAAGGGTAATAGAACACTGATGGCAGTTACATACAGGCCCTCAAAGAGTAGCTGGAATGTGGACTACGGATTACAACAGGAAATAGAAAAGTCGTGTCAAGAGTTTTGCTAGAGTCGTGCTAGAGTCAGTTATCAAAGATGTGATAACAGCACATTTGGAAAGCGGTGAAATCATCGGACAAAGTCAGCATGAATTTGTCAAAGGAAAATCATCTCTGACGAATCTCATAGAATTTTTTGAGGATGTAACTAGTAGTAGTGGATAGGGGAGAACCAGTGGATGTGGTATATTTGGATTTTCAAAAGGCTTTTGACAATGTCCCACACAGGAGGTTAGTGTGCAAACTTAAAGCACACGGTATTGGGGGTAAGGTATTGATGTGGATAGAGAATTGGTTGGCAGACAGGAAGCAAAGAGTGGGAATAAACGGGACCTTTTCAGAATGGCAGGCAGTGACTAGTGGGGTACCGCAAGGCTCAGTGCTGGGACCCCAGTTGTTTACAATATACATTAATGACTTGAATGAGGGAATTGAATGCAGCATCTCCAAGTTTGTGGATGACATGAAGCTAGGTGGCAGTGTTAGCTGTGAGGAGGATGCTAAGAGGATGCAGGGTGACTTGGATAGGTTAGGTGAGTGGGCAAATTCATGGCAGATGCAATTTAATGTGGATAAATGTGAAGTTATCCACTTTGGTGGCAAAAATAGGAAAACAGATTATTATCTGAATGGTGGCCGATTAGGAAAAGGGGAGGTGCAACGAGACCTGGGTGTCATTATACATCTGTCATTGAAAGTGGGCATGTAGGTACAGCAGGCGGTGAAAAAGGCGAATGGTATGCTGGCATTTATAGCAAGAGGATTCGAGTACAGGAGCAGGGAGGTACTACTGCAGTTGTACAAGGCCTTGGTGAGACCACATCTGGAGTATTGTGTGCAGTTTTGGTCCCCTAATCTGAGGAAAGACATCGTTGCCTTAGAGGGAGTACAAAGAAGGTTCACCAGATTGATTCCTGGGATGGCAGGAATTTCATATGATGAAACACTGGATGAACTGGGCTTATACTCGTTGGAATTTAGAAGATTGAGGGGGAATCTGATTGAAATGTATAAAATCCTAAAGGAATTGGACAGGCTAGATGCAGAAAGTTTGTTCCCAATGTTCGGGAAGTCCAGAACGAGGGGTCACAGTTTGAGGATAAAGGGGAAGCCTTTTACGACTGAGATGAGGAAAAACTTCTTCACACAGAGAGTGGTGAATCTGTGGAATTCTCTGCCACAAGAAACAGTTGAGGCCAGTTCATTGGCTATACTTAAGAGGGAGTTAGATACGGTCCTTGTGGCTAAAGGGATCAGGGGGTATGGAGGGAAGGCTGGTGCAGGGTTCTGAGTTGGATGATCAACCATGATCATACTGAATGGCGATGCAGGCTCGAAGGGCCGAATGGCCTACTCCTGCACCTATTTTCTATGTTTCTATGTTTCTATTTTTCTAAAAGGGCAATGTTATGATAGTCATGGCAGATTATAAGATGCAGGTCGATTAGGAAAATGAGATTGGTAACGGAGCTCAAAAGAATGAATTCCATGAATGCGTCTGAGCTGGAGTTTCAGATCAATTTGTCTTTCAGCCTGCTCTGAGATCATATTTCCTGGATTGGGTACTAAATAATTAACAGGAGGCGATTAAGGACCTCAGGGTAAATGAACCCTGAGGAGGTAGTGATCACAATATGATTGAGCACATGTTGAAATTTGACAGGGAGAAAGTTAAGTCTGACGTCGCAGTACTCCAGTTGGGCTAAAGGAAATTGCAGCATTTGGGAGAGGAACTGGCCAACGTAAATTGGAAGATGCTGCCTGGGATGACACCAGAGCATCAATATTTTTCTGGTTGTCTGCGAGTGACTATTGATGTTCCGCAGGGGTCGTTATTGGGAGCGCAGCTTTTTGTGTAATATGTCGATGATTTCGATGATGGAATAGATAGATTATTGCCAAGTTTGCAGGTGACAGGAAGATGATGGAGAGGCAGGTCATATTGAAAAAAAAAAAACAGGAACGCTGCAGAAGGACAGACAGAGAATAGGCAACTAAGTGGCAAATTAAAAACAATGCTGGGAAATGCATCGCCATGCACTTTGGTATAAGCTATAAATGTGTAGACTATTTTCTAAATGGAAAGAAAATCGAACACAAATCTGAGACACAAAGGGTCTTGTGGGTCATTGCACACAACTACCTAAAGGTTACCTTGCAGGTTCAGTCAATGGTGAGGAAGACAAATGCAATGTTATCATTAATTTCATGAGGTCCAGAATATAACAGCAGGGATGTGACGCTGCTGAAGCTCCATAACGCACTGGTGAGGCCTCACCAGAAGTATTGTGAACAGTTTGGAACGGTTTATCTGAGAAACCATGTGCTGGCTTTGAAGAGGGTTCAGGGGCAGTCCACAACGATGATCATAGTAATGAAAGGGTTATCATATGAGGAAAGTTTGATTCCTCTGGGCCTGTATACGCAGGAATTTAGAAGGGTGAGAGTGTGATTTCATTGAAAATTTTTGAGACTTGAAAAGGCTAGATTGAGTAGATGTAGCAACGACGTTTCCCATGGAGTGGGAATCTAGGAAAATAGGGCACAATATCAGGATATCTGAAACAGAGATATCGTGGACTTGCATTAGCCGGAGGGTGGTCAACTTGTGGAACCCTTTATCACAGGCTGTTGTGGAGGCCAGGTCGTTGGGAAATTTTAAGCGGAGAGTGATAGGATCCCGATTGGCCACAGCATCAGGGGAGAGAACCGCCTAGAGTTGCTGAGTAGGGGGGGAAAGAGATCAGCTGTGATTTAAGGACCGTGCAGATTCGATGGGGCGAATGGCTTAATTTTCCTCTTATTTCGCATCGGCTCGTAGTCTTATAAAAACAACTCACCCTCAATGGCAGATGGATGACGGACAACATTGGAAATTTCTGGCCCAAAGGTCACTGAAACACACAAAGTGCTGGAGGAACTCACGAGGTCCATCACCGTCCATCGACAGGGATAAAGATTCGATGTTTCCTGTCGAGAGTCCTCATCAGGACAGGAAGGGGGAGGAACCTGGAAGAAGGTAGGAGGGAGGGAAGCTGGAAGATGATAGATGAAGATAGGTGAGGGGATAAGGTTGATGGTTTGGAGATAGTGGGATAACGTGAGATGCTGGGAGGTAATAGGTGAAATAAGCAAAGGTCTGAAGAGGAATGAATCCGATGTGAGAGGGTTGTAGAGAAAGGGATGAAGGAGGAGATGAGAGAGGCGATAGGCAGGCGAGGAGAATAGAGAAAACAAGGGGGAATCAGAAAGGGAAATAAGCAAAAAAGATAGGGATAGGAAGGGGAAAAATCGCCGGGTGAAATAAAATTAATGTTTTTATCCTGTCATGTTGAAGACTACCCAGACGGATTATGAGGTGTTGCTCCGCCAATTTGAGATTTACCTCATCGTGGCATTGGAGGAGAAGTACCGATGTCGGAGTGAGAATGGGTAATGGAATTAAACTGGTCGACCAGTGGGGAATCCTGCATCTTACCAATGGATTGAAGCAGCTGGACGAAGTGGACCCCAATCTGTACCGCGTCCCACCGATATTGAGATGGCTTCACCGGGTCTACCTGATACAGTAAATGACCTCGACAGATTGGCGGGTGAGGTGTTACCTCAGCTGGAACGAGTTTTTGCGGGCTTGAGGGAGAATCTGAATGGGCAGGGGTGGAGCATCCTCCGTTTGCAGGGATAACTGCCAGGAGGAAATTCGGTGGCTCGGGACGAATTGTCAGAGGAATCAGGGAGAGAGAGCGGACAGCAGAACGCGAAAATTAGGAGGAGTAAGTGATGCCAAGGTGCGATTGGAGGTAGGATCCCGTCGAAAACTGCTGAAGTTATGGAGAATGGCGTGCTGAATGCGGGGCTCATGGAGTCTATCCCTCATTGGAACTGTAGCCCTGTTAGGGAGGCGGGAAGATGTGTTTAGGACGGAAGGTCGTGAAGTCGAGGAGATGCGAGTGAGGGCAGAAACAATGGTAGAGGAAGGGTAAACCCATTCTTTCTCTGCATCAATTACACAGACTATAATTCCTGGTGGTGAATGTTCCTCTGACTAACAGACAATGAGAACAGACTGGGCGGTGTCTCCTCCGGCCGGTGCTTGACGCAAGCGGTGTACACATTGAAAAGGAATCCCGGAACATGGTCGTTCACAGGGCAAGTGGTATATGTCTACTAAGCGTCGGATTCAGTTCACCAACAAAATCTGAGTGATCCTAGAATTTATGATTTTTTTGGGATAAATTCACTGCAGCATATTTCTAGCTTTTATTTCGAAAACACAGCAGCAGAGGAGCAGCTCACATTAATTTAAGTTATAGACGTTAACATTTCCTCAGTGCAACGACCAAGCCCCAGTTGCTCACCTCACATTCGTGACTGGTAGGTATAAAGGAGCCCTTACTACTTCGCTAATCCCGAACATTCTGGCACGGGCAACTCACTGTGAGGAGCAGAGCAATCAAATCATTCTGCAGTTATTATTTTGACGTTACGGACCGGTGCTGGCATTCAGTGATAATAATCTAAAACAAAAATGCTGTAAAAACAGAGGCAGAAGATGATAATTTTCGGATTACACTGGGATTTAGTTGTGTATATTATCTATGATTTGAATGCCATACGCATGACTTTCTCAACAGAGTGATCACAGTGCGAATCAAATTAATCTCCGTTCTTATGCTTAGATCACTTGTAATGAAAAATTGTGGTCTGGAATTTCATATTATCCGATTCCGTGAAGATAATAATCATTTAATCCCTGATGCTTCATCGCCGCTAATCGTTTGTACAGTGAGATCCGGAAACGTCATCGCTTGAAACTTAAATCAAATACCCTTCCAGATGATTGTTTTCAAGTTACTCTGAACGCCAGCGGCGTTACTCTGGGGAAGACTGTCTCTGTCCCCGCCAAACGTGTGAGATCTGAGTTGGAAATCCTCTTTTTTTTTGTGTGGATGCTGTGTGATCTGTACCCCCGTTACAAATCAGTATGACCATATAACAAACAGAACACAAATGCGCTTAAACGACTTAGCTTTATAATTCTTAGTTTCACTAATAGAGTAGTAAAGAAAGACAAAGGGGAAAGGGCCCATTTTAATGAAACAGTCTAACGTGCACAAGTTGGATCTCACGGTTTCCCTTCCCTTGGTCCCCTATTGATTTCCCCGGGCTTCGTCGACTCCCGGCCCCACTCCAAGTCCACATCGTCCGGCTGTCTACGATTTCTCCTTTCTGGCGTCTTCTCTTTTCATCTCTCGCCGAACCAAAGACTCAGATCACCTCGGTCTCAGGCACGCAGCTAGAAAAAATATCACTCTCTTCATTGGACGGCGCACATTATCCCAAGAATAACCCAAACGCTGCAGCTACAGAAAAACTATGACATTTGTCATGCTTCTACAGAAAGACAATTATATTAACTCTGCTTCTACAGAGAGACCATTACATTAGGACTGATTGTACAGAAAAAAACCATTACATTAGCAGTGCTTCCTCAGAAAGACCATGACATTAGCAGTGCTTCTACAAAACATCAGTTACAACAGCAGTGGAACCTTTCCCGGAGTGTTACACACGAATGAATAATTGTGTTAACAATTTTATTTGAAAATCTGCCCCATTGCTACAAACAGGTACATCACTCCAATTTTCAGCTCCTCCTTGAATTTTCTCTGTGTCAATCCATAGATACAGCTGTTGGTGCAGGTGCTGAGAGAAGACAACATAAACCCACATTCCTGCAGGATATAGGTCGGTTTGCTGATATATCTATCTGTATAGAAATAGTTTTCGACTTGCCAGTTCACGGAAAATACGAGATGGGGAATCCAAAATAATATGAAATTGGCTGAAAGAACGAATAACAGAATCATTGATTTTCTCCGGTTTGTCACCTCAGCATCATCACGATATTGACTGTTTTTTCGAAGTTTCCGGCGAACTCTGTTTGTCGCTATAATCCGGTTGATGGTTAAAACATTAAAGAGTAGAATTAAACAGATTGGTAACACCGGTGTTGTGATGCTTTCAAATACCTGGTAGGCTTTCCACAGGGGTGATGTGACGTATTCAACTGCGGGGACACAACGCCATCTATCCACAGCAAAGTAAGACGGAATAGCCTTGGCACAACACGCTGCACTCACTGTTCCTACCACCACAGACGCTGTTCTCTCGGTGCAATATCGGTTCCGCAGCTTCTGACAGCAGATGGCAACGCAGCGATCGAAAGTGAAAGCTACCGTCAACCAAACGGAACAGTCCCAGGTACCGAGACTCAGGACAAGTAGCAGAGAACACGTCGGAGTTACGAGCAGGAAATTAGCAAACAAATAGATATAATTTATCCTCTCTAAAATAATTACAACGACGACCACCATCAGATCGGCTATCGCCATGGCCACCAGGTGGAGAGTAATGCATTTGGAAAGACCGCATTTCCCGCGGGACAGGATCACAATCGTCGTTCAGTTAACTGAAATAAGTTATATTAAAATAAAACAATTACTGTCAGTTACCGCAGAATGATTATTAATTACGTAGTGTGAGTAATGGTTGATCGGGACATTGTCTGGAGTCAGGGTACAGCCCATTTGCACTGAACGAGATGGGATGTGGATGGCCCGATCAAGCTCATTCTGCTTTATAATGCAGAATTTAGATCTCGCCAGTTTCACATCCAAACGTTAAGCACCAGAGGAAAGCCGGAGACTGAGAACAGAGGGCCCGCAGTCGGCACCGTTGAGTAGCGAATAAAGGGCCGAATACCAGCCCGTTGGGCGAAGTTATTAAGATCTAACCCGAACAGAATAACATCTTGCCGAGAACGGTACAGGTATTGGACAGATCGGTTTTATTTTCAGACAGTATGTTGTGATAAACTTCTTCAAAGGAGCTTATTTGATTAAATTCCACTTAAAATGAAATTAACTACATCGACAAAACGGTCTTCAATGGTGTTCATTGAAAATCGAGAGATATTTGGAGACGGCAGGGGAAGCCTTCTAACTTCACAGGCTGTGAAACGTCTCTCAGGCTAACTGGTCAGAAACGGACAGATCAACAATTTTAAATTTAGATGGGACACTCTTCGTGCTCTGTCGACAAGAACGGATGTAGCAGCTGGTGTCATGAACGTTTGGCGCCCCACGAAGGGTGCGACGCCAAACTTACCAATTGGTGCCGCATGAGGGCTAAAGGAGATTTTTGCTGATACAGTCTTCATCAGTGACTCATTCGTGGGAAATGCTCAAAAAATCAATATGATTTGAAAGTAATGTCCGAACATTAATTTCCACACATTCAATAGATCATTGTTTCGAATGAAAAAGGAACACATAATGAATGGAATGGTTATTGCAATAAGACACAGAATATAACATCTCCCTTCAGCAGACGGTCCGCTAAAAGGACAAAGTAATGGAGTAATGACCGCAGCCCCTGGTTTGAGGACAAAGCTGCTCTGTCTCTGGGGAAACAGGGAAATAATTGACCGATAGTCTACTCTTAAAATCATAATTCATTTGTATGACTGCTTTTTCTCCGCTATGGGGGAGGATCGGGCCGGGTGAGTCATTGCTGTTCTTGTCAGGATTTTACGTGAGGCAGTATCGTAGGAACCTGTCCTGACGAACTCCTGGTGAAGTGTCTCGACAGGAAACGTCGAATATTTATCCCCTCCGTAGATGCTGTCCGACCTGTGTGGTGTGCTTGGTATTTTCCTGTCTGCGCGTTTTGTAAGCATATTTAAACATTCCTAGCAGACAGTTGAGTTAACAATTCTACAACCTGATAATGAATGTTAAGATTGATATTACATTAATATGTATATATAAATGTATCAAACACTTCAAGCATATCCCCATTTAAAATTAAACCATTAAATAAACGCGATTTACTTTTAGTATCTAAATTACGGTGAAAGTTTCTTTTCATTGTTCAATAACATAAAAATATACTGGACCGCATCTGCACCTTGGCCATCAAGCTACGATCCCCGAGCGTAATAGAGAGGTATAACATTACCTGGAACACCCAGTGCAGCAAGCACCGGGTAGTAAATTCTGACGATATTGTAAATTGCGGAATATCCCATTTTCCACCTGAAGCAGCGATCATTTGTACAAATTGTCCCAAATGTCTTCATGCACTGACTCGAGAAGTTCTTACACACCTGTCGGGACCACAATTAAATCATTCAGCGCTCCCTTTGGTCTCATTAGACACAATCCACTGAACAACCACACAGTGCCAACTATTTTTACTCCTTGTATCATTGCCTGTCATATTCAGCTCTTCAAGGAGAATTAGTAGGGCAATTCGTTTGATGTTTTTACCAATGATTTTCAGCGGACAGGGTCAGTGCAATTTTGTTTCGCAATGCTTGAATCATCAAACATTCTTTTCAGCATTATACATTTCACTTTGAAAACAAACGCAATCTCCTTCTGCTCCCGATCAATTATAACAATACTAGTCACAGCCGGACCAACAGGTTGAAGCAGGTTCAATGTAGATGAAATCTGCGCTGAGCCTTCCTTGGTGGGACAGCTCAGTCGCCATCCTGTCTTTTCTGTGTCTGGAGTGCTTCAGACGACAGTATCTGCTTGGCGAATTTTCAAAGCTAAGATTAATTGCGTTCATGAGTGTCTCATGATTTTAACAATTGCGACAAAACTGAGCATCTGCAGAAATCATTCCAACAAACAACCTACTGTGACAATATATACCACAGATTCACCACCTGCAAGCTAAGGAAATCACCCCTCATTTCTGATCTGAAGGGACGTCCCTCTGTTCTGTGGCTGTCATGGTCCGGTCCGTGACGTCCGCATTCCAGTTCACGGTCCGGTCCGTGGACTCAGGAAACCGGGTCTCCTAGCTGTCCCTCGTTTGGTTGAGTTAATCATAGGCACCTGATTCCCATCTTTGGGTTTGGAATATAAGTGGCCTTGGGGTTGAGTGCGGGGGGGGGGGGGGTGGGGGAGGTGTCCTGTCTTGTCTTGACCTCGCCTCCGTGAGGTAAGTCAGGCCGTTCTGCCGTTGCCCTGCGGGGGAACCTGTCCTGTCTTGTCTTTGCCTCTGTTGGGTATGTCTGGCCGTTCTGCCGTTATCCAACAGGTGGACCTGTCCCACCTTGATGTGGAGATAACGTTGAGTCCCGGCTTGTCTATGGATGAGTCCCGGCTCTTGGTCTATGTACTGTCCTGTCTCATGTTGGTGTTGTGTTAACGATGAGTCCCGGCTTTTCGAAGGACAGGTCCCGGCTCTATGTTGATGCTCAGTTCCCAGTCGGTCTCTCAGCTCCAGCCTCCGAGTTATCAGCTTCCGCATTTCAAGACGAAGATCCCGCAGCCAAGCTCCAAGAACCGAAACCTCGAAGATCCCGCAGCCAAGCTCCAAGAGCCCAAGCCTCGAGGATCCCAATCCAAGCTCCAAGAGCTCAAGACCCAAGACCCTATCCTGCAGCCAAGCTCAAGACAAAAGACCCCAGCCTGCAGCCAGGCTCAAGATCGAAGACCCCAGCCTGCAGCCAGGCTCAAGACGCAAGACCCCAGCCTGCAGCCAAGCTCAAGACGCAAGACCCCAGCCTCAAGCCAAGCTCAGGACCCAAGACATCAGCCTCAAGCCTCAAGAGTAAAGACCCCAGCCTGTCTCCAAGCTGAGGCCTATAGACCCCAGCCACGTCCTGTCCTGAAGCCATGTCATGTCCTTGCCTGGTTCTGGGGTCCAAGCCCGTGACAAGACCCAGGTTCTAGGTCCTTGTCCAGTCTTGGGCTCGGATTCCAAGCCTTGTCTCCTAGTCCATGGTGCCTAGTCCTGGTCCCGCTTATCCTAGCCGAAGTCTATGTTCTTGTCCCTGCTCCTGTCACGTGCCTACTCCAGTCAAGTCCTCTTTCTTGTACTTCAGGATCTGTGTCTCGCATTGGGGTCCGTTCCCAGCACCCCACTGTGACAGTGGCATGTAGACCAGATAGTGAAGGAGATGCGCTAGGTGTTTGCCTTCAGCATAGTGGCATTGGAGGTGTTGGAATATCGAGTTATTTTTCTAAAAGATATTAATTAGATTGTCTTTAGATCATCGTGTGCTGTTCCGGACACCACACCGTAGGACAAAATGCACTTGAGCTGGAGATATAGCCTGGACTGGAGGGGTTGAGTTAGAAGGAAGGTTTCCATGGGACTTGTTTTCCTCAGTGTTAGTGGTCTGAGGAAAGCTCTGATGGAATCTTATAAAACATGGGAGACATAGACATAGACGGCTTCAGGCTTCTTTTTCCCGGGTTGTAAATGTCCAACATTAGCAGTCACAGCTTTAAAGGTGAGAGAGGGAGGGTAAGTTTAAAGATGCACAGGGAGAGACTATTTATTGACGTTGAGAATGGTCGATGCCTGGGACGCACTGCAATGAGGAGTGGGAGAAGTATTTACGATAGCGATATGTTAGAGCTTTCTGATAGGTCGATGAATATGTGAATGGGGGGACGTGAATCACATCGCTAAATTACGTTTAACATTTTCCTTTACCATCAGAGCTCCCCAGCCACTCTGCCGACTTACCTGCTACTTTTCATGCAATGTGTATCCTTGGATATTAAGCTCCAAACTATGATCTTCTTGCAGTAATAACTTAGAGATGCCCGAAGAATCATACCAGCTAATCGCAAATTATGGCACAGGAGCACCGACCACATTCCATACACCGCGTGTATTCAAATACAACACCTGTAGTCGCTCATTCATCATTCTGATTAATTTTTACACACGTTACCCTTTAACAGATCCACTGACTGCAAATTTCGGAAGTTCAAAGGTTCAAAAGTTAATTTATTATCGAAGCATGTATCGATATACAGCTCTGAAACTTGCCTTCTCCACAAAGCCATGGAATAAGGAAAGAAGATGAAAGTCGTTCAGAGAGAAACATGAAACACTCACCACTACATAAAAATAAGAAACGCAACGTGATGATCAACCCCCAAAACTTCCCTCCCCCACACAAAACGGCAGAAGAACCTCGACCCTCAAATTAACCACTCCCAAGTACAAATAATAATTAGAAAACAGCACAACATCAACGCCAAATCCCACCCCCTTGCAAAACAAAAGATTTTGCAAGAGAATATTGGTCTGATCAGAGAGTCAGAATGCATGGGACCCAGGGAGGTTTGGTCAGGTGGATTCAGAATTGGCTTGCCTGCAGAAGGCAGAGGGTCGTGGTGAAGGGAGTACATTCACATTGTATTATTGTGACTAGTGGTGTCCCAGAAGGATCTGTTCTGGGACCTCTACTTTTCGTGATTTTTATTAACGACCTGGATGTGGGGGTAGAAGGATGTGTTGGCAAGTTTTCAGATGACACAAAGGTTGATGCTGTTGCAGATAGTGTAGAGGATTGTCAAAGATTGCAGAGAGACATTGATAGGGATGCAGAAGTGGGCTGAAAAGTGGCAGATGGAGTTCAACCCGGAGAAGTGTGAGGTGGTACACTTTGGAAGGACAAACTCCAAGGCAGAGTACAAAGTAATTTCAGGATACTTGGTAATATGCAGGAGCAGAGGGATCTCGGGGTACATGTCCACAGATCCCTGAAAGTTGCCTCACAGGTGGATAGGTTAGTTAAGAAAGCTTATGGGGTGTTAGCTTTCATAAGTCGAGGGATAGCGTTTAAGAGTCGCGATGTAATGATGCAGCTCTATAAAAGTCCGGTTAGGCCACACTTAGGGTACTGTGTCGCCTCACTATAGGAAGGATGTGGAAGCATTGGAAAGGGCACAGAGGAGATTTACTAGGATGCTGCCTGGTTTGGAGAGTATCGATTATGATCAGAGATTAAGAGATTTAAGGCTTTACCCCTTGGAGAGAAGGAGGATGAGAGGAGACATGATAGAGGTGTACAAGATAATAAGAGGAATAGATAGAGTGGATAGCTAGCGCCTCTTCCCCAGGGCACCACTGCTCAATACAAGAGGACATGGCTTTAAGGTAAGGGGTGGGAAGTTCAAGGGGGATATTAGAGGAAGGTTTTTTACTCAGAGTGGTTCATGCGTGGAATGCACTGCCTGAGTCAGTGGTGGAGGCAGATACACTCGTGAAGTTTAAGAAACTACTGGACAGGTATATGGAGGAATTTAAGGTGGGGGCTTATATGTGATAAGGAGATGTCCTGATAGCGGTTATGCCCAACTCCTTATGCATCTGGCTCATCAGGCAAGATGTAAGGTTGGTTCCCTGGTCGGTGAGGATTTCCTCCGGGATGCCTACAGGAGAAAAGAGCTGGACAAGAGCACTGATCAGTTTTGGAGTGGTTACCGACCTGAGAGGAAAAGCTTCAGGGAATCGTGTGGCATAATCACATGCAAAAAGAATGTACTGATATTCTGCTGAGCTTTTTTCCAGGGGCCCCAGAATGTCCATTGCAATCCGCTTACCTGGGGTGGTAATTACTGGCATGGATTGGAGGGGTGCTCTGTCTGATTTACGGACAGCACTGGTTTGTTGACACTCTGGGCACGTTTTGCAATATGTCTGCACATCAGTGTACATTGAAGGCCAAAAAACCAGACAGATCAGCCTGAAACATGTCGTATGATTACCTAAGTGCCCTGCCCAGGGAATGGTATGTGCAAGGTGTAGCATAAGTGACCTGCCACTACTTGGCACCACTAACCTCCTGCTGCCTGGCTCCTCACCCTGATAAAGGATGTCGTTGTGAAGTACATACCCTGAACCACCTACCTGGGCGGTGTCATTAGCAGAGGTGAAGACCTTGGTTAGCAGAGACTTTAACAAAGGATCAGACTGTTGTAACATGGTGATGTTTTCTGGCACTTCCTACTTAACATCTGACACAGCGTTTTCAGGCATTTCACAAGATAAAGGTGTACCAGCATGTTTCTGTAACCGCCGTTGCCATCGTCTCTTTCTGGGCCCTTTGGCTCCAGCATTGCACAGACTACCACATAAGTCTGGCAAAGGTTGTATTCCAGACTGAGCTTTGGTTTTTGCCTGGGACCGTGTCATGACAAAACAAGAGACATGCATTTTCGGTTCTGACACAGGTTCACGAGCATTACAGAGACTTTTACCCCTGCTTAGGAGATCATACAGAACAGGCAAATCCCACCCCAAGAACATCTCCACTGGTAAATTCTCCACCGCCCCCACTGTCATCAGATACGTTTGTCCATCTACCTGCACTGTAAGTTCTACCTGTGGCTCTGGCTTACGGTCACCAGGTACACATAAAAGCTCTGTACGCTGGCTGCAGTCAATAGCACAGGGCACACATCCTTTTCTTATGAATGACATGGAATTACCAGAATCAAGGAGAGCCATAAGGGGTTTATCATTAACTTTTACTGGAACAGATCTAGACTCTCCCTCCCTGTCCTGGCAGTCACTCTACTCACCTTGTCTAGGCACATAACACAGTCCAGTCAGTATTACTCTCTTCAGGGGGCAAACAGACGCCTTATGTCCCTGCTGCTGACAATGATAGCATATCAAAGTCTTAGTAAATGACTGAGCAGTGTGTTCCTTGTCATTTGCCGCCCCGATTACCTCCAAAGTTCTTCGTAAAGCTGTCCCTGGGGCGGTTGTAATCCCTGGAATCCACCCATGTTGGTCGTGACGGAGTCCCCTTTCTGGCTTTCAGGTACTGCATGGCCAACTTCGCTGCCGCCCGTTCATGTTCTCTCACTCACGTCCTGATGTCTGGAGGACCCACCTGCAGCAGCTGCTCCAGGATGATGGTCTCCCCCAGCTGATCCTTACTCCTCTGCCCTGGCCGCATCCAGCGATGATAGAGGCCCTTCAGCCGGTGATACGTCTCTGCCGGTGTCTCCCCAGATGGTGTTGAGGTGGCCCGGAACCGTTGACGGTAGTTCTCTGAAGAGATGTCATATTTGGCCAACAGCGCCTCCCTCAGGTCGGTATAACAGTTAGACTAGTCTTCATCCATGGCCGTGTAGGCCTCCAGGGCTTTCCCGGTCAGCAGGAGAATTAGTTGACAGGGTAACTCCTCCGAGGGCCACTGCCATGTTTTTGCCATGCGATCAAAACATAGAAGGTAATTTTCAATGTCCTCACCTTGTTGATACACTGGTATCTTGGGTTCCTTCCGCTGGACTGCTGGGGGGTGAACAGAAGGATTACCCAGTCTGCCAGGGGAAGAAACCACCGATTGCCCAAAGTCGGAGTTGTCAGGTGGACCTCCCCTTCTGGGCGCTGGTGTTGGAAGTTCCAGTCTAAGACTCCCACCTTCTGCTGTGGGGTCTGCCCTGCTGGGGATGGCTGTAGGACCGGCTGTCGGGAGGCCTCCAGTGACATCCTCAGGCCCCGGAGCTCCTCTTGAAGAATATCATCTCTCCTCTACTGGGCGGCTAAAAAGTCCCTGAGGAGATTTACTACCTCTAGGGCTGAGGGACTCCCTTCCGGCGATGGCCCAGGCTGCAGCTGTCGTGTTTTGGATCTCGCTCCTTGTGCTTGTTCCTCTGACGTCGTCGCTGTCTTCCACTCATCCTCATTCTTCATCTGAAATTGCTGGTTTTGAGACCGTAGCCCAGTTCGTTTTTGAAAAGCACGTTTGGTTTTGCGACTGGCCATCCCACCGCTGCCACCATATGTCACTAAAACTGTGGGCCAACTGTCTAAGAAAAATAACAAGATGGTTTGAGACACAAAAATAGATTGAGGTGCTTTTATTTACCTCAAAACAAGACAAAACTGAAAAAAAAAACAACAATATATATATTGCCACCCTCAGACTAAACACAAAAGAAAACTAAAACCCAAAACCTTGGTAACCCGAGGCTTGTAACTGCTAAGCTCCTCCCGCTAGACCAACCAAAAGCTAATTCTCAATTATCCAATTAATGATAGATTATCGATGTAATTACTAAATAATTTTATTTTAAATAAAAGACAATTAAATAAACGGTAAAAATAGGTGTAATTGCGTCACACCGTCCAAAATAAATCCAATCTCTCCCTTACCTCTGCCGTTCTCGGCAATACACCATCCTGTTCGGGATAGCTCTGGATAACCTCGCCCTACGGGACTGGTATCCGGCCCGTTGTTCACTACTTAACCGAGCCGCCTGAGGGCGCTCTGCTGCCAGTCTCCGGCTTTCCTTCTGGTGGTTAATTTCTCGATGTGAAACTGGCGAGATGTCAATTGTGCATTATAACTTAGAATCCGATTGGGCCATCCACATCCCATCTCGGTCAGGGCAAATGGGCTGTACCCTGACTCCAGACAATGACCCAATCGACTATTATACACAATACATAGTTAAAGTTACACGAATCATTCTGCGGTAATTGATAGTAATTGTTTTTTATTTCAGTGAATTTAACAGCGATTGCGATCCGGTCCCGAGGGAAATGCGGGCTGTCCAAATGCATGACTTTCTACCTTGTGGCAATAGCGGCAGCCGATCTGATAGTGGTCATCGTTGTTATTATATCAGAGAGGATAAAATTTATCTATTTGTTTGCTAATTTCCTGCTCGTAACTCCGGTGTGTTCTCTGATACTTGTCCTGAATCTCGCAGCCTGGAAATGTTGCGTTTGGTTGACGGTAGCTTTCACTCTCGATCGTTGCGTTGCCATCTACGGTCAGAAGCCGCGAACCCGATATTGCACCGAGAGAACAGCGACTGCGGTGGTAGCAACCGTGAGTGCCGCGTGTTGTGCCCAGGCCATTCCATGTTACTTTGCAGTGGATCGATGGCGTTGTGCACCCGTAGCTGAATTCTTCACGTCGCCCCTGTTGAAAGCCCACCAGGTGTTTGACAGCATCACAAGTCCGTTATTACCAATCTAACCAATTCTGCTCTTCCAATGTTTTAACCGCCAAACGGGATATAGCGACAAATAGAGTTCGCCAGGCACTTCGGAAAAACAGTGAAAATCGTAATGATCCAGAGGTGGCAAACCGGAGAAAGTCAATGATTCTGTTGTTCGCCCTTTCAGCCAATTTTATATTCTTCTGGATACCCTATGTCGTACGTTCTATGAACTGGCAAGCCGAAAACTATTTCTACACAGACAGATATTTCAGCAAACCGACCTACATCCTGCAGATATATGGGTTTACGTTGTCTTCTCTCAGTACCTGCACCAACACGTGTGTCTATGGACTGACACAGAGATAATTCAGGCAGGAGCTGAACGGGGAAGCTTTGCAAATAAAATGCAAAAACAATTGTACCATCTTGCATCATGAAGACAATTATTTGGAAGAGTAGTTGATTTGAGCTTCAAGTGACCGCTTTTTGAAATACTCACCCTACAACTGATTAGCGTTAATTGGGGAAGTTACTGATTAGATTAAACAACAAGGATGAAGTTATAACCATTACGGAACGATTAGTGACTCGGATATCATGTGATTTCAATCTACTACCGTTGATTACAAGTTATCTAAGCATATGAAGATAAATCTGATTCGGACAGAGAACTCACTGTTGACAAAATCTCCACATGACATTAGAACATATATGATGTTAAAAAAGTCCTTGTATAATCCAAAAATTATCACGGAATCACATAAATCTACAGCACATTACAGGCCATCGCCCCACAATGTTGAGCCGACCATTAATCTACTCTGGAAACATCCTACTGCATAGTGCTCCATTTTTTTCTAAACTCCATGTACACTTCTAAGAGTCTCCTATTATATACGCCCCCACCACTGTTGTTGGTAGTGCATTCCACACACCCACCACTCTGTGAAAAACTTACCCCTGACATCCACTTTGTACCGACTTCCAAGCACCTTAAAACTATGCCCTCGTGTTAGACATTTCTGGCCCGGACAAAGCTTCTGGCTTCCCAGTGCCTCTCATCATTTTATTCACCTGTATTACGTCACGTCTGATCCTCAGCCGCTCCAAGGAGAAAAAACAAATTCACTCAATCTATTCTCGTCAGGCACACTCCAATCCAGCCAATATCCTTTGTAAATGTCCTTTGCATTCTGTCTCTAGTGTCCAAAAGACCAAAAGGCATGGGAGCCGAATTAGGCCATCTGGCCAATCGAGTTTTCTCCGCCATTCAATCATGGCTGATCTTTTTTCTATCTCCTCCTCAACCCCAGTTCCCGGCCTTCTCCCCATAACCTTTGATGCAATGTCCAATCAGGAACCTGTTAATCTCTGCCTTAAATATAACCAACGACCGGGTCTCCACAGTTGCATGTGGCAACAAATTCCACAAATTCAGCACCCTTTGGCGAAAGAAATTTCTCTGCATCTCTGTTTTGAGATGACACCCTTTTATCTTGAGGCTGTACCCTCTTGTCCTAAATTCTCCCAGCATGGGAAACATCCTTACCACATCTACTCTGTCTGGACCTTTCAACATCAAAAGGTTTCAAAGAGATTCCCCCTCATCCTTCTGAATTCCAGTGAGTACAGACCCAGAGCCATCAAACGTTCCTCGTACGATAACCCTTTCATTCCCGGAATCATCCCTGTGAACCTCCTCTGGACCCTCTCCATTGCCAGCACATCTTTTCAGAGATTCGGGGCCGAAAGCGTTTCACAATACTGAAAGTGAAGTTTCTCCAGTGCCTTATAAAGCCGCAGCATCACATCCTTTCTGTAATGAGCTGACCTGAACTGAGCAAGTGTGGTGTAACTAAGGTAACATTGCCTCACGGCTCTTGAAGGCCATCACACCATATGCCTTTTTAATAGTACTGTCAAACTCCGCAGCAGCTTTGAATGTCCTATGGGCACGGACTCCAAGTTCTCGCTGATGCCCCACACTGCCAAGAGTCTTACCATTTCTTCAAATTTGACCTCTCGAAATGAAGCACTTCACAATTATCTGTGCTGAACTCCGTCTGCCTCTTCTCAGGCCAGCTCGGCGTCCTGTCGTGGTCCCACTGCAACCTCTGACAATTCTTCAGACTATCCACAACGCCACAGATTCTGTGTCATCAGCAAAGTTACTAACCCACCCTGCTACTCCCTCGTCCAGGTCATTTATAAAAATCAAAGACGAGGTGTCGCAGAACAGATCCCTGTAGAACACCATTGGACACCGACCTCCATGTAGATTTCGAACCATCTACAACCACAATGTGCAAGCCGATTCTGGATACACAAAGCAAGGTCCCATATCACATTGCTATCTTAATGAGCCTCACATGGCGAATCTTATCTAACGCCTGACTGAAATCCATACACACTACATCCACTGCTCTACCTTCATCAATGTGTTTTGTTACCATCTCAGAGAATTCAATTAAGCTCGTGAGGCATGATCTGTTCTTAACATAGCCATGTTGACGATCCCCAATGTGATTATGGCTCTACAAATGCTCATAAATCCTGTCCCTTCGGATCTTCTTCAACAACTTGCCCATCACCGAAGTAGGACTCACGGGTCTGTAATTTCCAGGGTCAGCTATCCTCCCTTTCTTGAACAACGGAACATCTGCAAACTCCCAGTCTTCTAGTACTTCTTCCGTCCCAAATGATGATGCAAAAATGATCGCCAGAGGCTCAGCAATCTCCTGCCTCACTTCTCAGAGTAGCCTGGTGTATATCTCGTCCGATCCCGGAGACTTATTTCACTTACTGATTTTGAAAAGCACCAGCACACCCTATGTCTTAATGTCTATATGCCTTTTGAGCACCATCTCCCTTGTAATAATGACTGTACTCACTTCTCTTAACTCATACCCTTCAACACCTCACACTCTGCTAGTGTCTTCCACAGTGAGGACTGAAGCAAAATATTCACGTATTTCACCTGCTGGCTGCTTGTTCCCCGTTATTATTTCTCCGGCCTTACTTTCTAGCGATCCTGCGTCTACACTCATCTCTTTTATTTTTCGAGATGGCTATATCTATGCACCTTGGTATTATTTGCTAACTTGCTTTCATATTTCATCTTTCCTTCGCGATGGCTTTTAGTTGCTTTCTGCAGGTTTTTAAAACTTCCCAATCTTCTATCTTCCCGCGAAGCTTTGCTATGATGTGCGCCATCTCCTTTGCTTTCATACTAGATCTGAATTCCCTTGTTAGCTGCGGTTGCAATATTTTGCCATTTGTGAAATTCTTCGTTTTTGGAATATATCTATTCCCCATTTTTTCCCCCAGAAATCCATATACTATCATCCCTGACAGCATCCCCTTCCAATTTACTTTTGCCAACTCCTCTCTCATACTACTGTAATTCTATTAACGCCACTGAAATACTGCTACGTTAGAGTTTACCTACACCCTATCAAATTTGAATTTGAACTCAATCATAATGTGATCATTTTCTCCTAAGTGTTCCTTTACCCTATGTTCCACAATCACCTCTGGGTCATCATAAATTACACAATCTGGTAGAACGGATCCGCTCGTAGTCTGAACGAGAAAGTACTCTACAAAAGCCATCTCATAGGAATTCAAGTAATTCACTCTCTTGAGATCCATTACCAACCTGTTTATCTTCATCTTCTTGCATGTTATCATCACGTTGCCCTTTTGACACTCCTTTTCTATTTCCCGTTGTAAAATGTAGTCCACATCACAACTACTGTTTGGAGGCGTGTTTTTGACTGCCATCAGAGTCCTTTTTAACCTGGTAGTTTTTTAACTCGCCCACAGGGATTCAACATCTTCCAGTCCTATGTCACATCTTTCTAATGATTTCATACCATTCCTTACCAGCAGAGCAACGTAACCCCCTCTGCCTACCTTCCTATCACTCCGATACAATATTTAACCTTGAACCTACAGCTCTCAACTCCAACCTTCCTCTCTGCCTGCAATTTTGCCCTGTCATCTGCCTCCTCTCCCTGACAGTCTGACTACACGCTATCTTTGCTTTATCACCATCCGTCCTATCCTGCGTCCCTTCACTCCGGTTCCTATCCTATGCCCAATTAGATGAAACCTCCCCCAAGAACTTTACAAACCTGACCCCGAAAATATTGGTTCCCCTCACGTGCAGGATATCGCAAAGATCCAAGAACCTGAAGCCCTGTTCCCCCGCACCAACCTCTCAGCCATTCATTTATCTGACAGATCATCTTGACTCTACTTTCGATGGTACTTGGCAAAGGTAGCTATCCAGAAATTACTGAACTGCAGGTCCTGTATCCCAGATTTGTGCCTAGCTTTCTAAATCCTCTCTTCAGGACCTCTTTGCTAGTCTTTCCCTTGTCATTGGCAACACTATGTGCTGAGACACGTCTGCTCTTTCTGTTCTGCCATTCCATCATGACTGATTCCCGATCCCACTCAATCCCATACCTCTGCCTTCTCTCTATATCCTTTAATGCCATGACCGATTAGGAAACTATCAACTTTAGTGCTAGATATACCCTCGGCCTTGACTTCCACCGCAGTCTGTGGCAGAGCATTCTACAGATGCACTAATCTCTGGCTGAAGAAAATCCCCTTTACCTGCGTTCCAGAGGGTCGCCCCTAAATTTTTAGGCTGTCCCCTCCTGTTCTGGATCTCTCCAGCAAAGGAAACATCCTCTCCACATCCATGCTATTCTAGTCCTTTCAACATTCTGTAGGCTTCAATGAAGTCCCCCCACATTCTTCAAAATTCCAGCGAGTACAGGCCCAAAGCTGCTGAAGGCTCCTCATATGTTAACCCCTTCATTCCTCGTGAATCAGCCTCTGGACTCTCTCCAAGGACAGCTCTTTTATTCTGAGGTACGGGGCACAGAACAGTTGACAAAACTTCAAGTGCGGCCTGACGAACGACTTATACAGCCTCAACATCACCTCCTAAACAAGAGAGGATCTGCAGATGCTAGCATACCAAGCAACGCACACAAAATCCTGGAGGAGCACAGCAGGCCAGGCAGCATATTCAGAAAGTGTGTACAGTCGACCTTTCGGGCTGAGACCGTTCAGAACGCCGATGCCTGTATTTTTTTTTCCATAGATGCTGCCTAGCCTGCTGCTTTTCCAGAATTTTTGTGGGTGCTGTCAGCATTATCTACTTAATGTTATGTTCGATTCTCCCTGAAATAAATAACAACATTTCATTTGCCTTCTTTATCACAGCCTCAACTTATAAATTAACCTTCTGAGAGTCTTGCACGAGCCTTTCTAAGTGCCTGTTCATCTCTAATGTTTGAACCTTCTCCCTATTTAGATAATAGTCAGCACTATTGGTCCTTTTACCATTGTCTTACATTTCTAAAAACTTTATTACATCTGCCAATTATTTGCCCACTCTTCTAAGTTGTCTAAGTCTACTGTAATCTCATTACCTACTCAGCACTACCTACCCCTTCACCTATCTTCATACCATCTGGAAACGTTGCCAGACAGCCGTCAATTCCATTATCCAAATCATTGACAAACAATGTGAAAAGCAGCAATCCCAATATTGACTCCCGAGGAACACCACTATATCACAGGCAGTCAACCAGAAAAGGCCCCTTTTATCCCCAGTCACCACATCCTGCCTGTAAGCCACTCTTCTATCTTGCCAGTATCTTTCCTGTAATGCAATAGGATTTTATCTTGTTAAGCAGCCTCATGTATGGTAGCTTATCAAATGCCTTTGAAAAATCCAAATACAGAAGACCATAAGAGAACAAGATATAGGAGCAGAAGTAGGCCATTCTTCACATCGATGCTGCTCCGCCATTCAATCATGGGCTGATCCAATTCTTCCAGTCATCCCCACTCCTCTGCTTTCACCCCATACCCATTGATGCCCTGATCAATGAAGAACCTACCTATCTCTGCCTTAAATACACCCAGTGATTTGGCTTGCACAACCGCTGGTGGCACCAAATTCCACAGGTTTACACACTCTGACTAATGTAGTTTCTCCGCATCTCAGTTCTAAATGGATATCCTTTATACCTGAAGTCGTGACCCTTGTTCTAGAATCCCCTATCATGGGAAATAACTTTGCCATATCTAATCTGTTCACGCCTCTTAACATTCGGAATGTTTCTATGAGATTCCCCCTCATTCTCCTGAACTCCAGGGAATACAGCCCCGGAACTGCCAGACATAGAAACAAACATAGAAAATAGGTGCAGGAGTAGGCCATTCGGCCCTTCGAGCCTGCACCGCCATTTATTATGATCATGGCTGATTATCCAACTCAGAACCCCGTCCCAGCCTTCCCTCCATACCCCTTGACCCCCGTAGCCACAAGGGCCATATCTAACTCCCTCTTAAATATAGCCAATGAACTGGCCTCAACTGTTTCCTGTGGCAGAGAATTCCACAGATTCACCACTCTCTGTGTGAAGAAATTTTTTCCTAATCTCGGTCCTAAAAGGCTTCCCCTCTATCCTCAAACTGTGGCCCCTCGTTCAGGACTTCCCCAACATCGGGAACAATCTTCCTGCATCTACCCTGTCCAATCCCTTTAGGATCTTATACGTTTCAATCAGATCCCCCCTCAATCTTCTAAATTCCAACGAGTACAAGCCCAGTTCATCCAGTCTTTCTTCATATGAAAGTCCTGCCATCTCAGGAATCAATCTGGTGAACCTTCTTTGTACTCCCTCTATGGCAAGGATGTCTTTCCTCAGATTAGGGGACCAAAACTGCACGCAATACTCCAGGTGTGATCTCACCAAGGCCTTGTACAACTGCAGTAGTACCTCCCTGATCCTGTACTCGAATCCTCTCACTATAAATGCCAGCATACCATTCGCCTTCTTCACCGCCTGCTGTACCTGCATGCCCACTTTCAATGACTGGTGTATAGTGACACCCAGGTCTCGTTGCACCTCCCCTTTTCCTAATCGGCCACCATTCAGATAATAATCTGTTTTCCTATTTTTACCACCAAAGTGGATAACTTCACATTTATCCACATTAAATTACATCTGCCATGAATTTGCCCACTCACCCAACCTATCCAAGTCACCCTGCATCCTCTTAGCATCCTCCTCACAGCTAACACTGCCACCCAGCTTCGTGTCATCCGCAAACTTGGAGATGCTGCATTTAATTTCCTCATCCAAGTCATTAATATATATTGTAAACAACTGAGGTCCCAATACTGAGCCTTGCGGTACCCCACTAGTCACCGCCTGCCATTCTGAAAAGGTCCCGTTTATTCCCACTCTTTGCTTCCTGTCTGCTAACCAACTCTCCACCCACACCAATACCTTACCCGCAATACCGTGTGCTTTAAGTTTGCACACTAATCTCCTGTGTGGGACCTTGTCAAAAGCCTTCTGAAAATCCAAATATACCACATCCACTGGTTCTCCCCTATCCACTCTACTAGTTACATCCTCAAAAAATTCTATGAGATTCGTCAGAGATGATTTTCCTTTCACAAATCCATGCTGACTTTGTCCGATCATTTCACCGCTTTCCAAATGTGCTGTTATCACATCCTTGATAACTGACTCCAGCAGTTTCCCCACCACCGACGTTCGGCTAACCGGTCTATAATTCCCCGGTTTCTCTCTCCCTCCTTTTTTTAAAAAGTGGAGTTACATTAGCCACCCTCCAATCCTCAGGAACTAGTCCAGAATCTAACGAGTTTGGAAAATTATCACTAATGCATCCACTATTTCTTGGGCTACTTCCTTAAGCACCCTGGGATGCCGACCATCTGGCCCTGGGGATTTATCTGCCTTCAATCCCTTCAATTTACCTAACACCACTTCCCTACTAACATGTATTTCGCTCAGTTCCTCATCTCACTGGACCCTCTGTCCCCTACTATTTCTGGAAGATTATTTATGTCCTCCTTAGTGAAGACGTCTTCATACGATAACCCTTTCATTCCTATGATCATTCTTGTGTATTTTCTCTGAATCCTCTCCAATGTCAATATATCCTTTCGAAAATAAGGACCAAAACTGTACATAATGGTCGAGTAATGGTCTCACGAGCACCTTATAGAACCTCAGCATCGCATCTCTGCTCTTACATTTTTTTCCTCTAGAAATGAATGCCAACATTGTATTTGCTTTCTTCACAACCGACTTTCCAACATTGTATTTCATTTGTCACTTCTTTGCCCATTCCCCTGAACTATCTAAGTCTCTCTGCAGGCGCTCTGTTTTCTTCAACACGACCCGCTACTCCACCTATCATTGTCTCATCGACAAATTTAACCAGCAAACCATGAATACCGTAGTCCAAATCATTGACATGCTTCCTTAAAAGCAGCAGTCCCAACAACGACCCATGTGGAACTCCACTGATAACCGACAGCCACCAGAACAGGATCCCTTTATTCTCACTCTCTGTTTTCTGCCGACCAGCCAATGCTCCACCCGTGTTAGTCACTTTCCCGTAATTCCATGGGCCCTTATCTTTCTAAGCAGCCTTATGTGCGGCATCTTGTCACATTCACTGACTCTCCTTTGTACACCCTATGTCACATCACATCCACTGCCACTATGTCTCCTTTGTCCACCCTCCTTGTTACTTCCACGAAGAATTCGAACAGATTTGTCAAGCAAAACTTAATTTGTTAGAAACCATGCTGATTACACTTATTGTTTCATTAATCTCCAAGTACCCCAAGACTCCATCCTCAATAATTGACTCCAACACATTCCTAAGAACTGAGTCTCGGTTAACAGGCCAATAATTTCCTTCGTTTGCCCTTCTCCCTTGTTAAAGAGTGGAGTATAATTTGTAATTTTCCAGTCCTCTGAGACCATGTCAGAATCAAGTGATTCTTTAAAGATAATGACCAATACACCCGTTATCCCTTTAGCAACCTCTCTCAGAACACTGCAATGTAGTCCGCATGGTCCAGGTGACTTATTCACCTTTAGATCTTTGAGATTGCGTAGCGTTGTTTCCTTTGTAATAGTGTAAGACTCGTAGCATCTAGTGACATGATCTGGCGAGTGGCGCCCCTACCCGGCCAAACTTTAGCACTTCTGTTTGGGTGGATGCTGCGTGTTGTGCTCCCCGTGTAACATTAGTACTCCGACATAACATTCAGTCCACAATGTGCGGTTAAACGATTAAGATTTTATATTTAAGTATGGAGTTAATAGAGAAACAAAAGAAAAGGAAAACAAATAAAAGGCGCCAATAATCTCATGAACATGTCCAGTGCACAGACGTTGGAGCTCACGGACTACCTTTCGCTCATCTTCCTCCGCTCGTCGTCGACCCCTCGGCCTCCCGCCCCGAGCCCAGGCCCAGCGGGTGCGGCAACCGTCTCCGCAAGCGACATCTTCTCTCTTCTTCCTCCTCGCGCCTTCTCCCCCAAATCCCACGCAAACAACAACGTTCAGATATACAAGAAAGAATAACGTCTATCCCCGTTAGTTAGCAAACGAATACAAGTCCCGTTATCACGAATCATAAACCAAACATGCTGCTACAGAGAACAGTACCTCATCAGTTTAAATTACAGAGAGGCCATTTTATTATAACACTACCGAGAAGCCATTTCATTAGCCTCGGCAAGTAACATGAAAGATGAAACCCCTTACAATACCAATGGTTTTCACTCCTGCTCCCTGACACTGATGGACCTCTGGCACACTTCTACTGTCTTCTGCAGTGAAGACTGATGCCAGGTACGTACAAAGTACATCTACCATTTCTTTGTACCCCATTACTACCTCACTAGCATAATTTTTACAATGCTCTAATATCAACTCCCTCCTCCTTTTACTCTTTATATAAATGAAAAAAATATATCTTTGAGGATTCCCCTTTATATTACTGGTTAGTGCGACCTTTCATATCTGTTTTCCTTCTTACATCTTCAAAATATTGTGATGCGATTCGAGACGTCTCTGATCCTGCCACCTGGAAGGCAAAATACCATCCGGGTGTCACATTCATGCACACAGAATGTCTTGCCGGTTCCTCTGACTATTAAGTACCCCAATCACTAATGCTCCCCTCTTCCACGTCGTTCCCTTCTGCACCACGGACCCATGCTCAGTGCCGTAACCTAGTCCCCGTGGCATTCCCCTAGGAGATCACCTCCCACAACATTATCTAAAACGGTATATTTATTATTGAGGGGAATGCCCAGCGAACTGCTCTGCGATAATTCCCTATTCACCTTCCCATTCTTACTCCTCACAGTCACCCAGCTAGACGCCTCCTGAAAATGAGACATGACCAGTTCCCTGTAACTGAAATCGAGGATCTCCTCACTCTCCTTTTCTCAGCCGAAGGCCGTCCGGCTGACGATCCAGATTTGTAAGCAGCTGCAGCTGGATGCAATTCACGCTGATGTGCTCCCTGGGAGACTCTGGGTCTCCCAGGGCTCCAACATCGGGCACGAAGAGTACACAGCGTCCCTTTAAGCTATATTAGATATCCCGGACTCATTAAGAGAACAGGTGACTTAACAAAAACTTATCCAGACAGTTTACTGAGAGACAACGCCCTTTCTGAGCCGACGCCTCCTTTGAGCCAAAGCCTGACACTCTCTCAGGGAATTTCAACTGGTTTATCAGGCAAGATCTCTCCGTTAGAAAACCATGCTATCTTTGCCTCCAAGTACGCCAAAACCTTATCCTAAATAATGGACTCCAACATCTTTCCAGCCACTGAAGGCAGGCTAACTAATAAACATTTTTTTGTCTTCTATCTCCCATCCTTTGAAGGACTGGAGTGACATTTGCAATTCTTCGTCTCTAAGCAGCTATTACCGATTTTAGTGATTTTCGAAAGATTATCACCACTGCTTCTACGATCTCTTCAGTTATCTCCTTCTCAATAAACCACATATTTCTATGATCTTTTTGTATCCTCCTTTATGTTACTGGCTTGCTTATCTTCATATTTCAAATTCTCTCTCCGATGGATTTTTGGATTTCTTCTGTTGGTTTTCAAATTCAGCGCAATCCTCTGCCTACACGTTAATTTATGTTATATTATAAGCCCCCTTTTGATTTTAATCTGTCTTACACTTCCTTTGTCAGCCACGGTTACCTCATCCTCCTATTAGAATACGTACTCCTCTTTGAGATGTATCTTTCCTGCGCCGTCCGAATTTCCCCCTGACACAGCAGCCATTGCTGTTGACCCGTCATCCTTTCTGGTTCACCCTTCCGATCAATTCTGGCCAATCCCTCTCTCCTGCCTCTGCAGTTCCCTTTACGCCATTGTAATTCTGATATACCTGATTTTAGCTTCTCCTTCTTAAACGGCAGAGCGAATCCTATCATATTGTGGTAACTGGTTTCCAAGGTTTCCTTTCATTACAGAACACTCAATCCAGAATTGCGTTCGCCCTCGTGAGCTCAACCACAAGTTGCTCTAAAATGCCACCTCGTAGGCATTCTACAAACTCCCCCATTTGGGATTTAGCATCAACCGGATTTTGTCAACCTACCTGCATATTGAAGTCCCCCCAGACTATTGCAATCGCAACATTGCCCCTTTGGTACAGTCCATTAACGCAATAGTGAAATCCAGGAATGCAGAACCAGGATCCCATCCTCCATTACTGCGGGCATTCATGGAAAGAGAGGGACACCACAGGAACGCAGAAGCCCGCCCAGCTGCCACAGAGAGCAGCACAGCGATCGGCCGCTCACTGATTCCTTCTCAGGCAGCGATCAAAGGGGAAAGGATTCGGTGCTGAACTCTCGCTCGCCACCCGCATTCGCCTCGATGTCTCAATCTTCCTCATTTTCCCACATTATCTACCTGCCCTCCCTGACAGCCTCACTATATACTACATCTTCTTGTGTACGAACTACCTCCGTCCTTAGCGTAATTACCCGGGTTCGCACCCCTCTAAGAAATTGCTTCCAACCCACTCTACAAACAATTCTAGAAAACCTGTCCAGAAGGATTCTGATCCCCTGGCTTTGGGGTGTAACCCGTATCATTTTCAAAAGTGTTACGTTCCCCGCAAGAGATCCACAAGATCGAGGATTCTGAAATCCTGCACCTTCCCCATTCTTCAACTACACATCCATTTGCCAAATCATCTTATTCTCACCCTCACTGCAACATGGCACAGGCAGGAATCCAGAGATCACTACCCGGTGGTCATGGGTAGCTTTATATTGTATTCTCTAAGTTCTCTCTTCAGCACCTAATCCCTTTTCATACCTATGGCATTGGTACCAATATGTGCCAAGCCTTACTGCTGCAACCTCGCCCCGCGCCCCCGCTCCACCCCGCTTTAGTGATACACTTATTCTTGAGATGAACTGCTAAAGCGGTACTCTGCACTGGCTGTTCATTCCCCTTCGCTTCAGGGAGGTAGGAGTTGACTAACTTCCTCTGGCTCCTGTCAATCATCTCCTCATTCTCCTGTTCGAACCCAAGGTCATCGGGCTGCAGGTCCAGTTCTTTAATACATTGTTTGAGGAGATGCAACTCTCTGCATCTGGTGAAAATGCGTTTATCCGGGAGACTGCCGGTCTCCCAGACTTCTGACATCCAGACAAATTGTAAAACACCGCACCTGGAGCCATCTGCAGTAGACCACTATGCCTCACGGACTCTGCTCTTCTTCCCGTTTCCCTGCTAAGCCACAGAGCCAACTCAGTGAGAGGGAGCCTGTCACGGCGTGTCACCCCTGGTAGGTTGTTATCCCCAGCCGTATCAAAAGCGGTGAACGTATTATTGAGGTGAACGGCCACCGGAGTACTGTGCACTGGCCACCTATTGCCTTTCCTTCTTCTGACAATCAGACAGGTAACTGCCTCCTGTAACTGAGGGGCGGCTACCACCGTGTAGCTCCTATCTCTCACCTCACATTTTCCCATATGAGGCGAAGGTCATCGAGCTGCAGCTGCTGCTGCTTAACGCGGCCTCGAAGAAGCTGCCCCTTAATGAATTTCATGCGTATGTAGTTCTTAGGTAGACTGGAGGTCTCCGAGAGTTCCCAGAGCTCACAATAAGAAAATACCACTGACTTTAGATACCACCTGCGAGCACCAACTATGAACTAAGAAACAATCGAAACCTACAGGAACCTTTCTATACATCCTGTGCTTACTTAAGCCTGTTCAGCCAAAGCCAGACCATTGTAACAATGACCCACTTGAACAATGGCCACTCTGAAAGCTGCCGCTCAGCTCAGATCTTCTTTCTTTACATTTGTCCCGCTCTGATTGCCATCCGCCAAAAAGAAGCTGGAAGCTCCCTAGCTCTTTGCAACCCATCACTCCGTGTCTCCAAGGATCGACCCCTCGCACGTTTTTCAGCCCGCCGAAACGAAGCTGAAAGCCCCTGAGCTCTTTCAGAACCTTGCGATACCGCACCCACGAACGAGCTTGCCCGTTGTTGACAGCCACCGGGAAGAAACTGAACGCCGCTAAGCTCTTTAAAAACCTCGCGCTGTCTTTCCAACAAGTGACCTCTCGACAGGACAGTCAAGGTAAAGAATATTAACGTTTGTTATTCGGCCAGTCTTGAAATGTTGACCTGTTTATTCCTTTCCATAGGTGCTTTCTGACCTGCTGAATTCCTGCAACATCTTGTTTGTGTTGCTCATGACTTAGAGCATCTCTGATAATATAATAATTTGAACCTCGATCTGCAGACTCTCTTGTGCAAAGCTCAAGTACAAAGTTCTTTTGTTTTAGCAGATCCAAACCCCGAGATTCAGTTTTTTGCAGGTATTCGCAGTAGAACAGAGAAATACAATAGAATCAATAAAAAACACTACACGCCAAGAATGACAGACAACTAAAGTGCAAAGGAAGACAAACAGCAAATGCATCAATAAATAAACAGGCCAACAATAAGTAAATAAATAACACTCCTAGCATGAGTTGTAAAGTCCTTGAAAGTGTGTCCATTGGTTACAGACTGATATCTGTGATGTTGTGAGTGAAGTTACCCACACTGGTTCCGGAGTCCGATGGTTGAAGCACTATAACTGTTCCTGAACCTGGTGGAGTGGGATATTCGGCTCCAGTACCACGATCCTGATGGCAGCAGCGAGAAGACAGCATGTCATGGATGATGGCGTTTGGCTTAGTTTTTTATATCTTTATAAGTTGATGCATTAAGTTCTCGAGTTGGGACGTTATTTTGCTATGTGATCCACGCCCCTCCATTTCCTACATGTTCACGAACCTATCTGAAAGCTCTCATATGCCGCTATCGTAAATCCTTCTGCCACTCCCTGTGGCAGCCTGTGCCCCACACCGACTACTCTCACCGTCAAGAAATAATTACGCCTCGTGTATCTTTAAATTTACCCTCCCTCTCACCTTAAACCTGTAATTCTAATGTTGGACATTTGGAACCCGAGAGATAGATGCTGATTGTCTACGCCGTCTATTTCTCTCGTGTTTTGTAAAATTCTATCGGAGCTCCCCTCAGACCACTGACCACTGAGCAAAACAGGCTCCCCATCGACAACTGCCTCCTAACTCAAACCCCCCTGTCCAGCTCAATTACATTTTGCCCTACTGTGTGGTGTCCGCAACTGCACACGGTGATGCAAGCGCGAAACAATGATTAATTTGTACAGCTATAACTCGATATTCAAAATCTCCAATGCCACTATGATGAAAGGAATCACGCCGCCCAACTCCTTCACTGTCTAGTCTGCATGGCACAGAACAGAGGGACGTCCCTTAAGAACAGAAATAAGGAGAGATTTCCTTAGCTTCCAGGTGGTGATTCTGTGGTATACATTGTCACAGTCGGCTCATTGGTGGAACAGGTGCTCAGCTTTTTTGGAGTTGTTGAAATCATGAGACTTTCCCGAAAGCAATTAAATTTAGCTGTGAAAATTCACTGAGCTGATCCCGTCATCTGAAGCACTCCAGAGACTGAAGAGTCAAGACGGCGACGAAGCTGTCCCCGCCAAAGAAGTTTCAGCGCAGATTTCATCTACCTTGAACGCGTTTCATTTTGTTGGTCACCCGTTACTGGCTATGTTATAATTGATCGGGAGCAGAAGGGGATCGTGTTTGGTTTCAAAATGAAATGTTCAATGATAAAAAAAATAATGTTTAACGATTCAACATTGCACTGACTCACACCACTGAACCTGATTGGTAAAAACATTAAATGAATGTCTTACTAATTCTCCTTGAAGTGCCAAATATAACAGACAATGACGCAAGGAGTAAAAATAGGTGACATTGCGTGTTTGTTCAGTGGATTGTGTCTGATGAGACCAGTGGGAGCGCCGAAAGATTTAATTGTGGTTCCGACAGGTGTATAAGAACTCTTCGAGTCAATGCTTGCAGGTAGTTGGGATAATCTGCACAGCTGATCGCTGCTTCAGGTAGAAAATGGGATATTCCGCAATTTACAACATTGTCAGAATTTACTACCCGCTGCTTGCAGCAGTTGCTGTTCCAGGTAACGTTATACCTTTGCAATACGGTCGGGGATCGGATCTTGATGGTCAAGTTGCAGATGCGGTCCGGTGTATCTTTCTGTTACTGGACAATGAAAAGTACCTTCACCGTTATTTAGGATCTAAGTGTAATTCGCGTTGATTTAATGGTTTAATTTTTGATGGGGATATGATTGAGGTGTCTGATACATTTATATATAATAATATTAACCTAAGCAAGCTAGAGTTTACTGTAAGGGCAAGGAGACTCGATAACTTGCAGGTATTGATTGATTTCCAAAGTACCATCAGCTGTTGCCATCTCTCTGCAGGTTAAATAGGTTCTTCCTGTGCTGCCATCACAAACTGAAGGAATTAAAAAAATTATCGTCTCTCTGCGATTCACTCGGTTTACGTACAATGTGCAAAGTAATACGTAAGCTATGTTGCGTTATTCAGTGAAATAAACAAATGGTAATATCGATTCGCACCGTTTTACAATTGGAATGAAATTGCATAAAACGTGGCCAAATTCGGCTCAACCAGCACGCATTACTTGTTCATTTTCGGCCCTCCCAGACAGCGGAGAAAATGGAGAAAATGCGGTCATACAAATGAAATATGATCTTTTTTGAGTACCCTTTCTGCCAATTATTGACCTCTTTCTCCAAACATGAATAGGTTCCCCTTTAAACCAGCGGCTGCGCTCAACACTCCATTACTTTGTCCATTCCAGCTCGACCGTCTGCTGAAGGGAGTAGTGTAATGTGTGTCCTATTGTAATAACATTCCCGTTCATGGGCTGCTCCTTTCTCATGTTCTCTTCTCCAATCTAATCGATTATTTATTGAATATGTGGAGCTTAATGTTCGGGCATTACTGCCAAATTCATATTGATTTTCTATGAGAATGTGAATTACCCAGGATTGTTTCACTGAGTAAGCTTGTATCAGGAAAGCGCTTTTTTAGCTCTCAATCGGCAACCATTCGCAAGTTTGGCGTCGCACTTTCCGTTTTTTGGACGGGGAGCGTAGAGTGTGACATCTGAACGTCAAGAAATAATCACGCCTCGTGTATCATTAAATTTACCCTCCCTCTCACCTTAAACCTGTAATTCTAATGTTGGACATTTGGAACCCGAGAGATAGATGCTGACTGTCTACGCCGTCTATTTCTCTCGTGTTTTGTAAAATTCTATCGGAGCTCCCCTCAGACCACTGATGACTGAGCAAAACAGGCTCCCCATCGACAACTGCCTCCTAACTCAACCCGCCTGTCCAGCTCAATTACATTTTGCAGTACTGCGTGGTGTCCGCAACTGCACACGGTGATGCAAGCGCGAAACAATGATTAATTTGTACAGCTATAACTCGATATTCAAAACCTCCAATGCCACTATGATGAAAGGAATCACGCCGCCCACCTCGTTCACTGTCTAGTCTGCATGGCACAGAACAGAGGGACGTCCCTTAAGAACAGAAATAAGGAGAGATTTCCCTAGCTTGCAGGTGGTGATTCTGTGCTAGACATTGTCACAGTCGGCTCATCGGTGGAAAAGATGCTCAGCTTTTTCAGACTTGTTGAAATCATGAGACTTTCCCGAAAGCAATTAAATTTAGCTGTGAAAATTAACTGAGCTGATCCCGTCATCTGAAGCACTCTAGAGACCGAAGAGTCAAGACGGCGACGAAGCTGTCCCCGCCAAAGAAGTTTCAGCGCAGATTTCATCTACCTTGAACGCGTTTCATTTTGTTGGTCACCCGTTACTGGCTATGTTATAATTGATCGGGAGCAGAAGGGGATCGTGTTTGTTTTCAAAATGAAATGTTCAATGATAAAAAAAATAATGTTTAACGATTCAACATTGCACTGACTCACTCCACTGAACATGATTGCTAAAAACATTAAATGAATGTCTTACTAATTCTCCTTGAAGTGCCAAATATAACAGACAATGACGCAAGGAGTAAAAATAGGTGACATTGCGTGTTTGTTCAGTGGATTGTGTCTAATGAGACCAGTGGGAGCGCCGAAAGATTTAATTGTGGTTCCGACAGGTGTATAAGAACTCTTCGAGTCAATGCTTGCAGGTAGTTGGGATAATCTGCACAGCTGATCGCTGCATCAGGTAGAAAATGGGATATTCCGCAATTTACAACATTGTCAGAATTTACTACCCGCTGCTTGCAGCAGTTGCTGTTCCAGGTAACGTTATACCTGTGCAATACGGTCGGGGATCGGATCTTGATGGTCAAGGTGCAGATGCGGTCCGGTGTATTTTTCTGTTACTGGACAATGAAAAGTATCTTCATCGTTATTTAGGATCTAAGTGTAATTCGCGTTGATTTAATGGTTTAATTTTTGATGGGGATATGATTGACGTGTCTGATACATTTATATATAATAATATTAACCTAAGCAAGCTAGAGTTTACTGTAAGGGCAAGGAGACTCGATAACTTGCAGGTATTGATTGATTTCCAAAGTACCATCAGCTGTTGCCATCTCTCTGCAGGTTAAATAGGTTCTTCCTGTGCTGCCATCACAAACTGAAGGAATTAAAAAAATTATCGTCTCTCTGCGATTCACGCGGTTTACGTACAATGTGCAAAGTAATACGTAAGCTATGTTGCGTTATTCAGTGAAATAAACAAATGGTAATATCGATTCGCACCGTTTTACAATTGGAATGAAATTGCATAAAACGTGGCCAAATTCGGCTCAACCAGCAGGCATTACTTGTTCATTTTCGGCCCTCCCAGACAGCGGAGAAAATGGAGAAAATGCAGTCATACAAATGAAATATGATTTTTTTGAGTACCCTTTCTGCCAATTATTGACCTCTTTCTCCAAACATGAATAGGTTTCCCTTTAAACCAGCGGCTGCGCTCAACACTCCATTACTTTGTCCATTCCAGCTCGACCGTCTGCTGAAGGGAGTAGTATAATGTGTGTCCTATTGTAATAACCTTCCCGTTCATGGGCTGCTCCTTTCTCATGTTCTCTTCTCCGATCTAATCGATTATTTATTGAATATGTGGATCTTAATGTTCGGGCATTACTGCCAAATTCATATTCATTTTCTATGAGAATGTGAATTACCCACGATTGTTTCACTGAGTAAGCTTGTATCAGGAAAGCGCTTTTTTAGCTCTCAATGGCAACCATTCGCAAGTTTGGCGTCGCACTTTCCGTTTTTTGGACGGGGAGTGGAGAGTGTGACATCTGAACTTATCCATGATGATCTGTCAGTCTGCCACCCGTTAGCCTGAGTACTGTTTCACGTCTTGTGAAGTTAGACGGCTTCCACTGGCGTCTCCAAATATCTGAAGATTTTTAATGAAAAATTTTCAAGATCGTTTTACCGATGTAGTTACTAAATAATAGCATTAGAATGGTAGCCAATTAAACAAACTTTTTTAATGAAGTATAATTACGTCATACGGTCTGAAAGTAAAGCTAATCTGTCCATTACCTGTGCGGTTCTTGGCAAGACACTACTCTATTCGGGATAGCTTTTAATAACCTCGACTTACTGGACTGGTATCCGGCCGATTGTTCAGTACTTAACGGTGCCGCCAGGGTGCGCTCTGCTGCCACTTTTGGATGTGAAACTGGCGAGATGTAATTTGTACATTTTAAAGTAGAATTAGTTTGATCAGGGCATCCACATCCCATCTCGGTCAGCACAAATCGAGTGTTAGCTGACTCCAATCAATGATCCGAACGGCCATTACGCACAGAACGCAATTAAAATTACATTAATCATTCTGCGGTAACTAATAGTATTTGTTTTTTTTAAAACTTATTTTAGTTAATTTAACGGCGATTGTGATCCTCACCCGAGGGAAATGCGGGCTGTCCAAATGCATTACTCTCTACCTTGTGGCCATGGCGGGAGCCGATCTGACGGTGGTCATCGTGTTTGTTATGTTAGAGAGGATAAATTACATATATTTGTTTGCTAATTTCTTGCTCGTAACTCCGGCGTGTTCTCTGCTATCAGTCCTGAGTCTCGCAACATGGGACTGTTCCGTTTGGTTGACGGTAGCTTTCACTTCCGATCGTTGCGTCGCCATCTGCAGTCAGAAGCTGCGCATCCGATATTGCACCGAGAGAACAGCGACGGTGGTGGTAGCAACAGTGAGTGCAGCGTGCTGTGCTCAGGCCATGCCATTTTACTTTGCGGTCGATCGAAGGCGATGCGTCGCCGTAACTGAATACTTCACGTCACCCCTGTGGAAAGGCTACCAGGTATTTAACAGCATCAAAACAGTATTATTACCAATCTGTTTAATTCTGCTCTTTAATGTTTTAACCGTCAGCCGGATCCTAGCGACAAATAGAGTTCGCCGGATGCTTTGGAAAAACAGTCAAAATCGTGATGATCCAGAGGTGGCAAACCGGAGAAAATCAATGATTCTGTTGTTTGCTCTTTCAGCCAATTTTATAATATTTTGTGTCCCGTATCTCGTATTTTCTATGAACTGGCAAATCGAAAACTATTTCTATACAGATAGATATTTCAGTAAACCGACCTATATCCTGCTGGAATGCGGGTTTATGTTGTCCTCTCTCAGTACCTGCACCAACACGTTTATCTATGGTCTGACGCAGAGAAAATTCAGGGAGGAGCTGAATCGTGTGAAGTACTTGTTTACAGCAATGGGGGAGATTTGCAAATAAAGTATAAACGCAATTATTCATTCTCGTGTAACACTCTGGGAAAGGTTTCACTGCTAATGAAATGGTTTCTCTGTAGAAGCACTGTTAATATATTTGTCTTTCTGTAGAAGCATGACAAATGTCATGTTTTTTCTGTAGCTGCAACGTTTGGGTTATGGCATGAGATAATGGGGGCCGTCCAAAGAAGAGACTGTTTTCTTTCTCTCTTGCTGCGTGCCTGAGACCGAGGTGATCTGGGTCTTTTGTAACGCTGGAACAGATCACACAGCATCCACACAAATAAGAGGTTTTGCACCTCAGATTTCACGCGTTTGCCGGGGCCGGAGATTGTCTTCCCCAGAGTAATGCTGCCGCCGAGCCTCTGGGTTACACTTGCAACTTGAAAACACTCATTCGGAAGAGTATTTGATTTAAGCTTCAAGAGATGCTGTTTCCGGATCTCACTGTATAAACGATTAGCGGCGATGAAGCTGCAGAGATTAAATTATTAATATCTTCATGGAATCTGATATCATGAAATTCCAGACCACAAGTTTTGATTACCAGTTGTCTAAGCATAAGAACAGGGATTAATTTGATTCGTGCAGTGATCACACTGCTGACAGATTCTGCGCATGGTATTCGAAACAGAGATAATGTTTAAAAATAAATCCTCGTGTAATCCGAAAAATATCATCTTCTGCCTCTGTTTTTACAGCATTTTTGTTTTAGAATATTATTACTGAATGGCAGCACCGGACCGTAACGTCAAAATAACAACTGCAGAATGATTTGATTGCTCTGCCCCTCACAGTGAGTTGTCCGTGCCAGAATGGTCGTGATTAGCGAAATAGCAAGGGTTCCTTTATACAAACCAGTTACGAATGTGAAGTGATGAACTCGGGCTTGCTCATTGCATTCAGGAAATGCTAACGTCAATGAAGTACATTAATGTGAGCTGCTGGTCTACTGCTGTGGTTTGGAAATAAAAGCTGGAAATTTATCCAAAAGGTAATAAATTCTAGGATCACTCCGATTTTGTTGGTGAACTGAATGCGACGCTAAATAGACATAAACAACAGGAGTTCTGCAGATGCTGGAATTTCAAGCAATACACATCAAAGTTGCTGGTTTTGAACATTGACTTCTCTAACTTCCGCTAATGCCCCACCTCCCCGTCGTACCCCATCCGTTATTTATTTATATACACACATTCTTTCTCTCGCTCTCCTTTTTCTCCCTTTGTCCCTCTGACTATACCCCTTGCCCATCCTCTGGGACCCCCCCCCCCGACTTGCCTTTCTCCCCGGACTTCCAGTCCGATTATCCTTTCATATCCCCCTTTGCCAATCACCTGTCCAGCTCTTGGAACCATCCCTTCTTTTCTTCTCCCATCATTTTAGATCTCCCCCTCCCCGTCCCACCTTCAAATCTCTTACTCACTCTTCCTTCAGTTAGTCCTGACGAAGGGTCTCGGCCTGAAACGTCGACTGCACCTCTTCCCAGAGATGCTGCCTGGTCTGCTGCGTTCACCAGCAACTGTGATGTGTGTTGCTTAATAGACACACACCACTTGCTCCGTGAACGAAGATGTTCCGGGATTGCTTTTCTATTTGTGCACTCCTTGCGTCAAGTACTGGCCGGAGGAGACACCCCCGCCTCAGTCTGTTCTCATTGTCTGTTAGTGGGAGGAACATTCACTACCAGGATTTATTGTCTGTGTAATTGATGCAGGAAACGATTTGCTGAGCATGGACCTGAGCAGTGTATTGTTCATACCAGCCTCTATTCGGACCTTTCTTCCGAGAATAGGTTTATCCTTCCTCTACCATTGTCTCTGCCCTCACTCGCACCTCCTCGACTTCACGGCCTTCCGCCCTTAACATACCTTCCCGCCTCCCTAACAGGGGTACGGGCACTATGAGGTATACACTCCATGAGCCCCACATTCAGCACACCATTCTCTATAAATTCAGGAGTCTTCGACGGGATCCTACCTCTAATCGCACCTTGACATCCCTTACAGGATCTGCTTTATGAAATCCTGTTTGCAAATTCAAGACTTGCTAGACAAGGCAAAAATATCGCAGGCATGTGGGTTCCCGCACATTCAGGTATTATGGAAAATGAGCCAGCAGATAAGCCAGCAAAAGTAGCAACTAAAAAAAGCATATTTAGAGGACAATATTAAACTATCAAAATCAGAGGGGAAGAGCACAGTGTGGAGAAGGATAAATCAACAGTGGCAGCAGCATTGGGATAGAGCAATAAAAGGAAGACATTTACATTCAATTCAGAACAGAGTAGATATTGGAAGAATTAGGGGAATAAAGCGGAAGGAGCAAGTAATTATAAGTAGATTGAGAATTGGGCACAGCAACCTTAATGGCACTCTGGTCATCATAAATAAGCACCCAACAGGTTTTTGCGATCTATGTCAGGAAACTGAAACAGCACAGCATATCCTTATTTCATGCCGGAAATATGCACAGAAAGGCAACAAATGTTACAACAATTACGCAAAGTAGGTCTGGTAGAGAACAGTGTTAAAGGTTTATTGGAATGTGGGGAGGGTGATCAGGAGAGGAAATGGTTGCTCAGTTCCTTAAGGGCGACGGGACTGGAAAGACGGCTTTAAAGTGAATGGACAATGAGGGACAATAAATCCTGAAGATGGCAGTAATGCAACAATGTGGATGCCAACTGCCATAAAAACTCAAAGAAGAAGAAGAAGAAGGCATCCCTTACTCCGTATACTTGGCGCTTTCTGCAGTGCTTTCTCCTTCCCTGAATCCTTTGACAATTCGTCCCGACCCACCGAATTTCCTCCCGGCGCTTATCCCTGCAAACGGAGGATGCTCTACCCCTGCCCATTCACGTTCTCCCCCAGGCCCGCAAACACTCTTTCCAGGAGAGGCAACACTTCACCTGCTAATCTGTCGAGGTCATCTACTGTATCAGGTTTCCCTGGTGAAGCCATCTCAATATCGGTGGGACACGGTACAGATTGAGGTCCACTTTGTCCAGCTGCTTCACTCCATTGGTAAGATGCAGGATTCTCCACTGGTCGAGCATTTTAATTCCATTATCTATTCTCACTTCGACATCGGTACTTCCCCTCCAATGTCACGATGAGGCAAATCTCAGGTTGGCGGAGTAACGCCTTATAATTCGTCTGGGTGTACTCTTCAACCCGACGGGATAAACATCAATTTACTTAACCGGCGATTTTTCCGCTTCCACTCCCTATCTGGTTTTCTCATTCCTCTTTCTGTTTTCCCCCTTGCCTCCTCTATTCTCCTCGCTTGCCTATCCCCTCTCTCGTCTATTCCTTCATCCCTTTCTCCACAACTCTCTCACATCGGATTATTTCCTTTTCAGACCTTTGCCTTTTCTACCTATTACTTCCCAGCTTCTCACTTCAGCCCACTCTCTCCAAACCATCCACCTTCTCCCCTTATCTGTCTTCACCTATCCCCTTACAGCTTCCCTCCCACCTACCTTCTTCCGGTTTCCTCCCCTTCCTGTACTGAGGAAGAGTCTCGACACGAACCTTCGACTTTTTATCCCTGTCAATGGACGGAGCCGGACCTTATGAGTTCTTCCAGTGTTTTGTGTGTTTCAGTGACCCTTGGGCCAGAAATACCCAATGTCGTCCGACATCTCTGCCATTCAGGGTGAGTAGCTTTTATGAGACCATAGGAGCAGAATTAACGCATTCGCCCCATCGAATCTGCACCGTCTTTAAATCACGGTTGATCTCTTTCCCCCAACTCAGCACCACTCACCGGTCCTCTCCCGTTAAACTTTGATGCCATGGCCAATCGAGAACCTATCACTGTCCGCCTAAAATTCACCCAACGACCTGTCATCCACAACTGCCTGTCGTAACAGATTCCACAGATTGACCACCCTCTGGCTAATGGAAGTCCTCCCTATCTCGGTTTTATATGGGCACCCTTCTACCCTGATATTGTGTCCTATTTTCCTGGATTCTCACACCATAGGAAATTTCGTTGCCTTATCTACTCAGTCTCGTCCTTTCAACTCTCAAAGGGTTTCAATGAGATCCCACTCTCATGTTTCTAAAATCTTGCGTGTACAGGCTCAGAGGAATCAAACGTTCCTCATATGATAGCCCTTTCATTACTATGAACCTCCTTGCGAACCGCCCCTGAACACTCTGCAATGTCAGCACATCGTTTTTCAGATAATGAGCCCTAAACCGTTCACAACATTGGACGTGAGGCCTTATGAAGCCTAAGCATCACATCTCTGCTCTTGTATTCTAGACCTCATGAAATGAAAAATAACATTGCATTTGCCTTCCTCCCCGCTGGCTGAACCTGCAAGTTAACCTTTAGCTTGTTGTGTGCAATGAGTCCCAAAACACTTTGCATCTCATCGATAAATTGCATAAAAAGGAGCGCTCACATTAACGAACCCAGCGGAACACCAATAGTCACTCGCAGATAACCAGAAAAGTATTTTTGCTCTGCTATCATCCCAGGCAGCATCTCTTTACTTTAGCTAACTCCTCTCACATATATTAGAATTTCCTTTACTCCACTGAAATACTGCGATGTTAGACTTAACTTACTCCCTGTCAAATGTCAATATGAACTCAATCATATTGTAATCATTAACTCCTCAGGGTTCATTTACCTTAAGGTCCGTAATTGCCCCCTGTTCGTTACATAACACCAAATCCAGGAAATTCAATCTCAGAGAAGGCTCAACGACAAAATGCTCTGAAAATGCAGCTCAGATGCATTCATGAAATTCACTCTCTTGAGATCCATTGCCAACCTAATTTTTCTAACCTACCTGCAGCATAAAATTGCTCTTTACACACGACTTTTCCATTTCCTGTTGTAATCTGTCTTCCACATTCCAGCTACACTTTGGAAGCCTGTATTTAACTGCAATCACGGTCATTTTACCCTTGAAGTTTTTTAACTCAACAGGCAAGGACTAAAAATCTTCCAATCATATGACACAGCTTTCTGATGATTTGACGTCATTCTTTACCAGCAGACAACGCAACCCACTGTTTGTAAATCCTTATCCTTCCGATGTAATGTGTAAACTTGCACATTATGCTTCCAACTATCACCATCCTTCAGGCACAATTCCGTGACGGCACAACATCATGCCCGAAAATCTGAAATAGTGCAACAAGATCATCCACTTTATTTCGTATTATCCTTATTTCTTACGGATTGAGATATATCACTTTAAGTACTGTATTTACCACCCTTTATCATTATTGAATCACTAATGCACGGCTACTTTCCCTGCTAGCTGCGAGTTTGTTCTATCATTTGCATGCTCTCTAAATTCTATCTTCATGTCGTCTTTACCAATACATCCTTTAAGACGCAGGTAGATTAGGAAAACTAGGCTGGCAATGTATCTCAAGAGAGTGAATTGCATGAAAGCATCTGAGATGCATTTTCAGAGCGTTTTGTCGTTGAGCCTACTCTGAGCTTGGTTGCAGGCTGGGTCTTGGGTCTCGAGCTTGGATGCAGGCTGGGGACTTCCGGCTTGGGTTCTTGGAACTCGGCCTGGCATCCTCGAGGCTTGGGTTCTTGGAGCTCGGCTTCGGATCCTCGAGGCTTGGGTTCTTGGAGCTCGGTTTGGGATCCTCGAGGCTTGGGTCTTTGCAGCTTGGCTGCCGGATCCTCGAGGTTTGGGTTCTTGAAGCTTGGCTGCGGGATACTCGAGGCTTGGGTTCTTGGAGCTGGGCTACGGGATCCTCGAAGCTTGGGTTCTTGGAGCATGGCTGCGGGATCTTCGAGGCTTGGGTTCTTGGAGCTTGGCTGCGGGATCTTCGAGGCTAGGGTTCTTGGAGCTTGGCTGCTGGATCTTCGTCTTGATATGCGGAGGCTGATAACTAGGAGGCTTGAGCTGAGAGACCGACTGGGAACTGAACGTCAACATGGAGCGGGGACTTGTTCTTCGAAAAGCCGGGACTCATCGTCAACACACCAACATGAGGCAGGACAGTACATAGACATAGAGCCGGGACTGATACTTAGACAAGCCGTGACTCAGCCGCATCTCCACACCAAGGTGGGACAGGTCCCTTCGTCAGGTAACGGCAGAACGGCCGGACTTACCCAACAGAGGCGAGGGCAAGACAAGACAGATTCCCTCACAGGGCAACGGCAGTACGGCCTGGCTTACCCCACGGAGGCGAGGACAAGAAGAGACAAACACCGAAGAACGACAGACAGTTCCATCTCTGCTCCGGGGAAGCTACAAGTCTCAGTTCGACCAGCAACCTCAGCTGGCTACGGAAACAGCCGAATCCCTACCTAGCTCGGAGTGGCTGGCAGCCACTCAGCTGGCCCAGGAAACAACCGAATCCATACCGCAAAGGCAGATCCGACTACGGACAGCAAGGCTCCATGCAACGATGGTTCTCCAACACGTCTAAAGATGAAAAGTGTCCGCTCTATCATTCCACCGGCAGGTTGCTCCCAGAGGAACTGACGAGAGAAACCAGCAGCCCACACTCAACTCCATGGCTACTTATATTCAAGCTCCAAGATGGGAATCAGGTACCTATGATTAACTCAAACAAGGGACAGCTGGAAGACCCGGAATCCTGAGACCACGGAGCGGACCGTGAACTGGAATGCGGACTTCACGGAACGGACAATGACACCCTGATCAGACCATGATTCCCCAAATGCCCATAGATCCTATCTCTAAGAATCTTTTCCAACATCTTTCCAACAACAGACGTAAGGCTCACTTGTCTATAATTACCCGGACTATCCGTACTACCCTTTTTGAACAAGGGGTCAATATTCGCCTCCCTCCAATCCTCCGGTACCATTCCCGTGGACAACGGGGATATAAAGATCCTAGCCAGAGGCTCAGCAATCTCTTCCCTCGCCTCGTGGAACAGCTTGGGGAATATTCCTTCAGTCCCCATGGACTTATCCGTCCAAATGTGTACTAATGTAAGTGGGGACTTGGCCCCACTTCCCTGCTGAGCACAGAGCCAACTCAGTGAGAGAGACCTTTTCCAGGTGGGTCACCCCCGTAGGTTGCTGTCCTCAGCCGTATCAAAAGCCGTGAATGCATTATTGAGGTGAAAGGCCACAGGAGTACTGTGCATTGGCTGCCTACTGTCTTTCCTTCTCCAGACAGTCCGACAGGTACCGGCCTCTTGCAACAGAGGGGCGGCTACCACCATGTAGATCCTATCTATCACCTCACATTTTCCCATATGAGGCGAAAGTCATCGTGCTGCAGCTGCTGCTGCTGAACGCGGCCTCGAAGAAGCTGCCTCTTGACTGACGAACTTCATGCATATGTAGTTCTTAAGGAGACTGAAGGTCTCCGGGAGTTGCCGCATCTCAGAATAAGAATATACCACTGACTTTGGACACAACCTGCATGCACCAACTATGAACTAAGAGACAAAATAAACCTACAAGAACCTTTCTTTGCATATTGTGCTTACTTAAGTCTGTTCAACCAAAGCCAGGCCATTCTAACAATGACCCACTTGAACAATGGCCACTCTAAAAGTTGCCGCTCCGCTCAGATCTTCTTTCTTCATATTTGTCCCGCTCTGATTGCATTCGGCCAAAACGAGGCTGGAAGCTCCCTAGCTCTTTGTAACCCATCACTCCGTGTCTCCAAGGATCGACCCCTCGCACTTTTTTTCAGCCTGCAGAAATGAAGCTGAAAGCCCCTGAGCTCTTTCTGAACCTGCGATACGGCACCCACGAACGAGCTTGCCCGTTGTTGACAGCCACCGGGTAGAATCTGAACGCCGCTAAACTCTTTAAAAACCTCGCGCTGTGTTTCCAACAAGTGACCTCTCGACAGGACAGTCACGGTAAAGAATATTAACGTTTGTTATTAGGCCAGTCTTGAAATGTTGACCTGTTTATTCCTTTCCATATGTGCTGCCTGACCTGCTCAATTCCTCCAACATATTGTTTGTGTTGCTCATGATTTAGAGCATCTCTGATAATATAATAATTTGAACCTCGATCTGCAGAATCTCTTGTGCAAAGCTCAAGTACAAAGTTCTTTTGTTTTAGCATATCCAAACCCCGAGATTCAGTTTTTTGCAGGTATTCACAGTAGAACAGAGAAATACAATAGAATCAATAAAAAACACTACACACCAAGACTGACAGACAACTAAAGTGCAAAGGAAGACAAACAGCAAATGCATCAATAAATAAGCAAACAGGCCAACATTAAGTAAATAAATAACACTCATAGCATGAGTTGTAAAGTCCTTGAAAGTGAGTCCATTGGTTATAGACTGATATCAGTGATGTGGTGAGTGAAGTTACCCACAGTGGTTCCGGAGTCCGATGGTTCAAGCGCTATAACTGTTCCTGAACTTGGTGGTGTTGGACATACGGCTCCAGAACCTCGATCCTGATGGTAGCAGCGAGTAGAGAGCATGTCGTGGATGGTGGTGTTTGGCTTAGTTTTTTATATCTTTATAAGTTGATGTATTAAGTTCTCGAGTTGAGACGTTCTTTTGCAATGTGATCCACGTCCCTCCATTTCCTACATATTCGTGTAGCTATCTGAAAGCTCTCACATGCCGCGATCGTAAATATTTCTGCCATGTCCTCTGGCAGCGTGTGCCCCACAGCGACCATTCTCAACGTCAAGAAATAATCTTGCCCCGTGTATCTTTAAATTTACCCTCCTTCTCACCTTTAACCTGTGATTCTAATGTTGGACATTTGTAACCCGAGAGATAGATGTCGACTGTCTACGCCGTCTGTGTCTCTCATGTTTTAAAAAAATTCTATCAGAGCTCCCCTCAGACCGCTACCCATTGAGGAAAACAGGGTCCCCATAGAAACCTTCCTCCTAACTCAAGCTCTCCAGTGCAGGCTTTGTCTCCAGCTTAATTACATTTTGTGCTGCGGTGTGGTGTCCGGAACTGCACACGGGGATCTAAAGGCGATCTAATTAATAACTTGTACAGATATAACTCGATTATCCAACACCCCCAAAGCCACTATGATGAAGGCAAGCACCTAGCGCATGTCCTTCACTATCTGGTCTACATGGCACAGAACAGAGGGACGTCTCTTTTGAACAGAGATGAAGGGAGATTTCTTTAGCTTGCAGGTGGTGAATCTGTGGTATACATTGTCACCGACGGTTGTTTGGTGGAACATTTCTGCAAATTCTCCGTTTAGTCGGACGTGCTGAAATCATGAAACATTCATGAATGCAATCAAATTTAGCTGTGAAAATTCACCAAGCTGATGCTGTCGCCTGAGGCACTCCAGACACAGAAAAGACAGGATGGCGACTAAGCTGTCCCGACCAAATAAGGCTCAGCACAGATTTCTTCTACATTGAACGCGATTCATTTTGTTGGCCCACATGTTACTAGCAATATTATAATTGATCGGAAGCAGAAGGAGGTTGCGCTTGTTTTCAGAATGAAATGTATAATGATAAAAAATAATTTTTAACGATTCAAGCATTAAACTGACCCTGTCAAATCAAAATGATTGGTAAAAACATCAAATAAATGTCATGGAACACACATCAAAGTTGCTGGTGAACGCAGCAGGCCAGGCAGCATCTCTCGGAAGAAGTACAGTCGACGTTTCGGACCGAGAGCTGACAAACGTCGACTGTACCTCTTCCTAGAGATGCTGCCTGGCCTGCTGCGTTCACCAGCAACTTTTATGTGTGTTGCTTGAATTTCCAGCATCTGCAGAATTCCTCGTGTTTAAGTTTACAAAATGTTTAAATATGCCTACCAAACACACAACACTGATCTGGCAGAATCTACGGAGGGGAATAAATATTCGACGTTTCGTGTACAAGCAATTCACGCGAACTTCGTTAGGACAGGTTGCTACGATCCTGCTTTACGTAAAATTTGACAGTAACAACAATGAGTAAGCAGGTTTGGCGTTCATTGAGTCCGCTCTGTGCCGTGATATCTCTCCCTGACCTTTGGCAGTCCGGGCACAAATCACTCATAATACCGTGAGAGTTTACTGTGAGGACGTGGAGACTGGATAACTTGCAGGTATTGATTGATTTCCAAAGTACCATCAGCTGTTGCCATCTCTGTCCAGGTTAAATAGATTATTCCTCTGCTGTCATCACAAACTGAGGGAATTAAAAATATATCGTCTCTATGCGATCCAAGTGGTTTCGGTTTAATGTGCAAAGTAACACGCAGTGTTATTCAGCGAAATAAATAAACGGTAATATCGATTCAAACCATTTTATAACTGGAATGCAATTGCATTAAACGGGGCGAAGTGTGGCTCAGCCAGCAAGCATTACTCGTTCTTTTTTCAGTCCTCCCAGATAGTGGAGAAAATACAGTCATACAAATGAAATATGATTTTTTAGAGCAGTCTGTCTGTCAATGATCCACCTGTTTCTCCAAATAATAATAGGTTTGCCTTCAAACCAGCGGCTGCGGCTACCACTCCATTACGTTGTCCTTTCCAGCGCGACCATCTGCTGAAGGGTGGAGTATAATGTGTGTCCTGTTGTAACAATTATTCGGTTCATTGGCTGCTCCTTTCTCATTTTTCTTTTACCCATCTAATTGATTATTTATTGAATGTGCCGACCTTCATGTTCGGGCATTATTTTCAAATGCAAAAAGATTTTCTATGAGAATGTGCACTACCCACGATTGTTTCACCGATTAAGTTTGTCTCGGGAAAGCTCTTTTTTAGCGCTCAATCGGCACCCGTTCGCAAGTTTGACGTCGCACTCTTCGTTCAGGACGCCTCGCTGCTATCTCCGTTCTCCTCGACGGAGCGCGTAGTGCGTGACATTTGAACTTAGTCTTGATGATTTGACATTCTGTTATCTGTTAGCCTGAGAGCCGTTAAACATCTTTTGAAGTTAGAAGGCTTCTAACTGACGTCTCCAAATATCTCACGATTATCAATGAAATAAATCCAAGATCGTTTTAATGTTGTAGTTACGAAATAATTGCATTTTAAATGTTAGCCAATTAAATGAACTCTTTTAAAGAAGTACAATTACGTCTAACCGTCTGAAAGTAAAACGAATCTCTCCATTATCTGTGCCGTTGTCGGCAAGAGGCGTTTCCATTCTGGAGAGCTCTTAATAACCTCGCCTTGTTGCAAGGGTATCCTGCTCTTTGTTCACTACTTAACGGTGCCGCCTAGGTGCGCTCTGCTGTTACTTTTGCATGTGAAAGTAGCGAGATCTAAATTGTACATTCTAAAGCAACCACACTCAATCTCGGTCAACGCAAATGGAGTGTTACTCTGACTCCAGTCAATGGCCCAGCGACCTTTACGCACACAACGCAATTAAAATTAAAGTAATCCTTCTCCGGTAACTTATAGTAATTGTTTTTCTTTACAACTTATTTCAGTTAATTTAACGGCGATTGTGATCCTCGCTCGCGGGAAATGCGGTCTGTCCAAATGCATCACAATCTACTTTGTAGCCATGGCGGCAGCTGATCTGATGGTGGTCTTCGTCGTTATTATATTGGAAGAGATAAATTATATTTACTTGTTTGCTAACTTCTTGCTCAGAACTCCGGTGTCTCGGAACCTGGGACTGTTCCGTTTGGTTGACAGTAGCTTTCACTTTCGATCGCTGCGTCGCCATCTGCTGTCAGAAGCTGCGGAACCGATATTGCACCGAGAGAACAGCGACGGTGGTGATCGCAACTGTGAGTGCAGCGTGTTGTGCCAAGGGTATTCCATTTTACTTTGCAGGAGATCGATTGCGGTGTGTCCTCGTAGCTGAATACTTCACGTCACCCCTGTGGAAAGCCTACGAGGTATTTGCCGGCATCGCAACACCGTTATTACCAATTTGTTTAATTCTGCTCTTTAATGTTTTAACTGTCAACCAGATTCGAGCAACAAATAGAGTTCACCGCATACTTCGAAATAGCAGCGAAAATCGTGATGATCCAGAGGGGTCAAAGCGAAGAAAATCAATGATTCTGTTATTCACTGTTTCAGCCAATTTTATATTATTTTGGATGCCCTATGTCGTATTTGCTATGAACTGGCAAATCGAAAACTATTTCTATACAGACAGATATTTCAGCAAACCGACCTATATCCTGCAGGAATGTGGATTTATGTTGTCCTCTCTCAGTACCTACCCCAACACGTGTATCTATGGACTGACACAGAGAAGATTCAGGGAGGAGATGAAGAATGGAGTGATGTCCCTGTTGGTAGCAACGGGGGAGAATTGTAAGTAAAATGCTAACACAATTATTTATTCTTGCAACTTCAAATCAACTATTTGGCAGAGGTTTGACTTCAAGCAATGCTGTTTCCCGATCTGTCTCTACAAACGATTACCCGCGATTAAACAACAGGGTTTAAATGATTATTATTTTCATGGAAGGGTTATGGACTCTGATATCATGAAATTCCAGTCCACTATTTTTGATTGCAAGTTATGTAAGCATTTTAACAGGAATTAATCTGATTCTTTCAGTGAACACACTGTCGACATAAAAATAAATCCTCGTATAATCGGAAAATTATCATCTTCTCTGTCTGTTTTATGACATATTTGTTGAAGATTAATATTTCTGAGTGCCATTATCGGACGGTAACGTCAAAATAATAATTCTAGGATATTTTGGTTGCTCTACCCTTCACAGTGAGATGTCCGTGCCAGAATGTTCGGTAATAGCGAAGTAGCAAGGGTTCCTTTATACAGTACATACCCGTCACGAACGTGAGGGGAACAGCTGGGACTTGGTCACTACACTCAGGAATTGCTGACGCATTTGACGGAAATGAATGCGAGATGCTCGTCTGCTGTTGTGGTTTGGACATAACGGCCAGAATTATACTGCTGTGAGCTTATCCATAAGAGCAGAAATACTAACATCGTATTTCCCTTCCTCATTACTGACTTAACCTGCAAACTAACCTTTAGGGAGTCAGCAATAAGGAATTCCAGTTCCCTTTGCGCATCAGTGTCTTATATTTCCTCTCCTTTTGGAAAATATTCAACGCTTTGTTTTCTTCTACTAGTGTGCATGACCATACACTTCCCGACACTGTATTGCATGTGCCGCTTCCCGTAATCTGTCAAAGTTTTTTTCTGCAGCCTCCCTGCTTCTTCGAAACTATTTGATCTCCATATATATTCATACCGTCTGCAAACGCTGCAACGAAGTCATCGATTCCCTAATCTAAATTACTGACATATAACGTGTAAAGCATCTGTTGCAAGATAGAGCTGAATGGAAAACCACCAGTCATTCATTTCCACTCTTTGCTTCCTGCACATCTGCCACCGCGTTAACTATGCTAGAAATATTTCTGTAATACATGGGCGAGTAGCCTCCCAGGCAGCCTCATTTCCTGCAGCTTGTCAAAAGCAATCTGAAAATCCAAAAACACATCATCATCCTATTCTCACCCTCACTGCAACATGGTACAGGCAGGAATCCAGATATTACAACCTGGAGGTCATAGGTAGCTTTCCGTTGTATTCTTTAAATTCTCTCTTCAGGACCTGCTCCCTTCTCATACCTGTGTCATTGGTACCAATATGTGCCAAGCCTTCTGGTTGCTCCCTTTCCCCCTCCCTTAAGAATGCCGCGATCCAGATCCGAGACGTCCCTGACCCTGGCACCCGGGAGGCAACATACCATGCGGGTGTCTCCATCTCGCCCACAGAATCCCGTCTGTAGTCGTATGACTAGGGAATCTCCTATCACCAGTGCAGTCCTCTTCACCTCTCTTCTGTTCTGAGCCACAGCACCAGACTTGGTGCCAGATTCCTGGTTACACATCCCTCCACCACGGCCCCCCGAGTATGTTGTGCCATTCAACAATATCTAAAGTGGTACACTTATTCTCGAGATGAACTGCCAAAGGTGCTACTCTGCACTGGCGGTTCATTCACCTTCGCTTCAGGGAGGTAGGAGATGACTATCTCGCAGTAGCTCCTACTAATCACTTCCTCATTCTCCTGTATGAACCGAATGTCATCGGCTGCAGATGCAGATCCTCAATGCAGTCTCTGAGGAGTTGCAGCTCTGTGCATCTGGTGCAAATGGGTTTATCCGGAAGAATGGAGATCTCTCAGATATGTCGCATCCAGGACAGAGTGCTAAACGCTGACCCTGGAACCATCTGCAGCACACCACTATGCCTTACGGTCACTGCTCTTTTCCCCGCTTCCCTGCTGTGCCACAGAGCCAACTCAGTGAGAGGGACCCTGTCACGGCGGGTCACCCCTGGTAGGTTGTTATCCCCAGCCGTATCAAAAGTGGAGAACTTATTACTGAGGTGAACGGCCACAGGGGTACTGTGCAGTGGCTGCCTATTGTCTTTCCTTCTCCTGACAGTCAGACAGGTACCTGCCTCCGACAACTTAGGAGCAACGACCACCATGTAAATCCTATCCATCACCTCTCATTCCCAGATGAGGCAAAGGTCATCGAGCTGCAGCTCCTGCTGCGTAACGCGGCCTCTAAGGAGCTGCCTCTTGATGACTTCATGCATATTTAGTTATTAGGGAGACTGGAGCTCTCCGCGAGTTCCCACATCTCACAAAAAGAACATACCACTAACTTTGAACACAATCTGCGTGCACCAACTGTGAACTAAGACACTATAGAAACCTACAGGAAACTTTCTTACTTGTTCAGAACGTCAGCCTGTGCTTACTTAAGCCTATTCAGCCAAAGCCAGAGCACTCTAGCAATGCTCCACTTGAACAATGGCCACTCCAAATGTTGCCGCTCCGCTTAAACCTTCTTACTTTATATTTGTCTCGCTCTGATCGCCATCTTCCAAAAAGTGCTGAAAGCTCCCTAGAGTTTTTCAAACGTTCACTCCATGTCTCCAAGGAACGACAGCACGCACTTTTTTGAGGCCGCCGAAACGAAGCTGAAAGCCCCTGAGCTCTTTCGAAACCTTGCGATGAGTTACCAATGAACGACCTCTCCCGTTGTTGACAGCCCGCCAAGAAGAAGCTGAACGCTCTTAAGCTCTTTAAAAACCTCGCGCTGAAAACTCAAGACGGCGATGAAGCTGTCCCCTTCAGGAAAGACTTATTGTACATTTCACCCACATTCACCCGCGCTTCATCTTGTTGCTCCACCTGTTCATAACGATGCTATAATCAACGTGTTACTGAAGGAGATTGTGTTTGATTTCCAACTAAAAGTAAGTGTATAATGATAAGAATCTGTTCAGCGATTCAAGCATCGCAAAGCAGAATTGTACCGGCCGTCTCCACTATAAATGATTGGTAACAAATATCAAAAGGCGGCCCTAATTCTGCTCGAAGACGAAATACGATAGACAATGAGACAACGAGTAAAAATAGTTGTCAGTGCGTGGCTGTTCAGTGGATTGTGTCTAATCAGACAAATGGGAACACTGGCTGATTGAGATTGTGGTTCCGATAGGTGTTTAGGAACTCCTCGAGTCAGTGCATGCAGGCAGTTGTGTCAATATGATCAGAATTTACTGGCCAGCGCTTGCACCACTCCGTATTCCAGGTAATGCTGTGTTTTTGTATAACGCTCGTGGCATCGTAGATTAACTGTATCTCTTGGCCAAAGTGCATTTGCTGCCCAGTGTATTTTGTTCTGTAATTGGACGGTAAAAAAGAAATCTTTGCCGTTAATATACGTTCTATATATAGTCCCGTGATTTAATGGTTTATGATTCAGGTGTGAGACAGATTTATATATATTAATTAGATTAGATTAGATTATAAGGACACGCAGTCTTAATGCATGCATTAAGAAATGATGCAATGTTCCTCCAGTATAATACCACAGAAACACAAGACTGACCAAGACTGAAAAACTGACAAAAACCACATAATTATAATATATAGTTACAACAGTGCAAAGCAATACCGTAATTTGATAAAGAACAGACCATGGGCACGGTAAAAAAAAAGTCTCAAAGTCTCTCGTAAGTCCCATCATATTACGCATACGGCGGAAGGAAGAACATTCTCCCTGCCATGAACCTCCAGCGCCGCTAACTTGCCGATACAGCACCCTGGAAGCACCCGACCATAGCCGACTCTTGAGTTCGTCCGAAAACTTGAAGTCTCCAAGCAGCCGTCCGACACCGAGCACCGAGCACCTTCTCTGCCGAGCGCTTCGACTCCGACCCCGGCCGCGAAGCAATAAGCAAAGCCGAGGATTTGGGGCCTTCCCCTCAGGAGATTCTCGATCACACAGTAGCAGCGGCAGCGGAGCAGGCATTTCAGAAGTTTCTCCAGATGTTCCTCCGTGCTTCTCACGTCTGTCTCCATCAAATCAGGATTGTGCACGGTACCCTATTTAACAAATATAGATATCATTCCGGAGCGGCCGCGCCGCCATCGTCTCCTCCCTCCTTGATATTAATGTTAGACTAACAAAGCAGACATCAGCACGTTGCACTCGGTATTCCAGGTAATGTAATGTCTTTGCATCCCGTTTGGAGCGTCGTAAATGAACTATATATTGACGTCCAGAGTGCACTTTTCTCAGTTATTGGACTATGAAAAGGAACTTCCACCGTAATTCCGATTCTAAATATAAATCGTCTTCAATGTTTAAATTTTATATGAGATATGATTGAGGAATTTGATACATTTTTGTGCATGAATGTGATATTAACCAAACTATACATTACCACGTTGTACTATTGCTAACACAACTGTATACCAGACACGTTTAAGTATGCTTACAAACCACACAGTCAAGAAAATACCACACTCACAACACTGGCAGAATTCAGTTAGTCAGGCAGCATCTATGGAGACCCTTCATGAAGACTCCGTAAGGACAGGTTGCAAGGATACGGCCTTACACAAAATCCTGACAGTGAGAGAATTGAGTCGCCAGGACAGCTCGCCACTGAACCCGCTCTGCGCCGTGATGTCACTCTCTGACCGCGGGTATGTGCCAGCACATTTCCAATCATAACACCGTGAAAGTCTTCTGTAGAGACGAGGAGACTCGACACCTTGAACGGTAATATCGATTCAAACCATTTTATAACTGGAACGCAATTGCATTAATGGGGCGAAATGCGGCTCAGCCAGCAAGCATTACTCGTTCTTTTTTCGGTCCTCCCAGATAGTGGAGAAAATACTGCTGTAACCTCCATCCCCCCGCTCCAGCCCGCTTTAGTGATACACTTATTCTTGAGATGAACTGCTAAAGCGGTACTCTGCACTGGCTGTTCATTCCCATCGCTTCAGGGAGGTAGGAGTTGACTAACTTCTTCTGGCTCCTGTCAATCATCTCCTCATTCTCCTGTTTGAACCTAAGGTCATCGGGCTGCAGGTCCAGTTCTTTAATACATTGTCTGAGGAGATGCAACTCTCTTCATCTGGTGAAAATGCGTTTATCCGGGAGACTGCCGGTCTCCCAGACTTCTGACATCCAGAACAAATTGTAAAACACCGCACCTGGAGCCATCTGCAGTAGACCACTATGCCTCACGGACACTGCTCTTCTTCCCGTTTCCCTGCTAAGCCACAGAGCCAACTCAGTGAGAGGGAGCCTGTCACGGCGTGTCACCCCTGGTAGGTTGTTATCCCCAGCCGTATCAAAAGCGGTGAACGTATTATTGAGGTGAACGGCCACCGGAGTACTGTGCACTGGCCGCCTATTGTCTTTCCTTCTTCTGACAATCAGACAGGTAACGGCCTCCTGTAACTGAGGGGCGGCTACCACCGTGTAGCTCCTATCTCTCACCTGACATTTTCCCATATGAGGCGAAGGTCATCGAGCTGCAGCTGCTGCTGCTTAACGCGGCCTCGAAGAAGCTGCCCCTCAATGAACTTCATGCGTATGTAGTTCTTAGGTAGACTGGAGTCTGCGAGAGTTCCCAGAGCTGACAATAAGAAAATACCACTGACTTTAGATACCACCTGCGTGCACCAACTATGAACTAAGAAACAATCGAAACCTACAGGAACCTTTCTTTGCATCCTGTGCTTACTTAAACCTGTTCAGCCAAAGCCAGACCATTGTAACAATGACCCACTTGAACAATGGCCACTCTAAAAGTTGCCGCTCAGCTCAGATCTTCTTTCTTTACATTTGTCCCGCTCTGATTGCCATCCGCCAAAAAGAAGCCTGAAGCTCCCTAGCTCTTTGCAACCCATCACTCCGTATCTCCAAGGATCGACCCCTCGCACGTTTTTCAGCCCGCCGAAACGAAGCTGTAAGCCCCTGAGCTCTTTGTGAACCTTGCGATACCGCACCCACGAACGAGCTTGCCCGTTGTTGACAGCCACCGGGAAGAAACTGAACGCCGCTAAGCTCTTTAAAAACCTCGCGCTGTGTTTCCAACAAGTGACCTCTCGACAGGACAGTCACGGTAAAGAATATTAACGTTTGTTATTAGGCCAGTCTTGAAATGTTGACCTGTTTATTCCTTTCCATAGGTGCTTCCTGACCTGCTGAATTCCTCCAATATCTTGTTTGTGTTGCTCATGATTTAGAGCATCTCTGATAATATAATAATTAGAACCTCGATCTGCAGACTCTCTTGTGCAAAGCTCAAGTACAAAGTTCTTTTGTTTTAGCAGATCCAAACCCCGAGATTCAGTTTTTTGCAGGTATTCGCAGTAGAACAGAGAAATACAATAGAATCAATAAAAAACACTACACACCAAGACTGACAGACAACTAAAGTGCAAAGGAAGACAAACAGCAAATGCATCAATAAATAAACAGGCCAACAATAAGTAAATAAATAACACTCATAGCATGAGTTGTAAAGTCCTTGAAAGTGAGTCCATTGGTTACAGACTGATATCAGTGATGTGGTGAGTGAAGTTACCCACACTGGTTCCGGAGTCCGATGGTTGAAGCAGTATAACTGTTACTGAACCTGGTGGAGTGGGATATCCGGCTCCAGTACCTCGATCCTGATGGCAGCAGCGAGAAGACAGCATGTCATGGATGATGGCGTTTGGCTTAATTTTTTATATCTTTATAAGTTGATGCATTAAGTTCTCGAGTTGGGACGTTATTTTGCTATGTGATCCACGCCCCTCCATTTCCTACATTTTCACGAACCTATCTGAAATCTCTCATATGCCGCTATCGTAAATCCTTCTGCCACTCCCTGTGGCAGCCTGTGCCCCACACCGACCACTCTGACCGTCAAGAAATAATCACGCCTCGTGTATCTTTAAATTTACCCTCCCTCTCACCTTAAACCTGTAATTCTAATGTTGGACATTTGGAACCCGAGAGATAGATGCTGACTGTCTACGCCGTCTATTTCTCTCGTGTTTTGTAAAATTCTATCGGAGCTCCCCTCAGACCACTGACCACTGAGCAAAGCAGGCTCCCCATCGACAACTGCCTCCGAACTCAACCCTCCTGTCCAGCTCAATTACATTTTGAAGTACTGTGTGGTGTCCGCAACTGCACACGGTGATGCAAGCGCGAAACAATGATTAATTTGTACAGCTATAACTCGATATTCAAAACCTCCAATGCCACTATGATGAAAGGAATCACGCCGCCCACCTCCTTCACTGTCTAGTCTGCATGGCACAGAACAGAGGGACGTCCCGTAAGAACAGAAATAAGGAGAGATTTCCTTAGCTTGCAGGTGGTGATTCTGTGGTATACATTGTCACAGTCGGCTCATTGGTGGAACAGATGCTCAGACTTTTCGGACTTGTTGAAATCATGAGACTTTCCCGAAAGCAATTAAATTTAGCTGTGAAAATTAACTGAGCTGATCCCGTCATCTGAAGCACTCCAGAGACCGAAGAGTCAAGACGGCGACGAAGCTGTCCCCGCCAAAGAAGTTTCAGTGCAGATTGCATCTGCCTTGAACGCGTTTCATTTTGTTGGTCACCCGTTACTGGTTATGTTATGATTGATCGGGAGCAGAAGGGGATCGTGTTTGTTTTCAAAATGAAATGTTCAATGATAAAAAAAATAATGTTTAACGATTCAACATTGCACTGACTCACTCCACTGAACATGATTGGAAAAAACATCAAATGAATGTCTTACTAATTCTCCTTGAAATGCCAAATATAACAGACAATGACGCAAGGAGTAAAAATAGGTGGCATTGCGTGTTTGTTCAGTGGATTGTGTCTAATGAGACCAGTGGGAGAGCCGAAAGATTTAATTGTGGTTCCGACAGGTGTATAAGAACTCCTCGAGTCAATGCTTGCAGGTAGTTGGGATAATCTGCACAGCTGATCGCTGCTTCAGGTAGAAAATGGGATATTCCGCAATTTACAACATTGTCAGAATTTACTACCCGCTTCTTGCAGCGGTTGGTGTTCCAGGTAACGTTATCCCTTTGCAATACGGTCGGGGATCGGATCTTGATGGCCAAGGTGCAGATGCGGTCCTGTGTATTTTTCTGTTACTGGACGATGAAAAGTTCCTTCACCGTTATTTAGGATCTAAGTGTAATTCGCGTTGATTTAATGGTTTAATTTTTGATGGGGATGTGACTGAGGTGTCTGATACATTTATATATACTAATATTAACCTAAGCAAGCTAGAGTTCACTGTAAGGACAAGGAGACTCGATAACTTGCAGGTATTGATTGATTTCCAAAGTACAATCAGTTGTTGCCACCGGGGTTAAATAGATTCTTCCTCTGCTGCCATCACAAACTGAAGGAATTAAAAAAATTATCGTCTCTCTGCGATTCACGCGGTTTACGTACAATGTGCAAAGTAATACGTAAGCTATGTTGCGTTATTCAGTGAAATAAACAAATGGTAATATCGATTCGCACCGTTTTACAATTGGAATGAAATTGCATAAAACGTGACCAAATGCGGCTCAACCAGCACGCATTACTTGTTCATTTTCGGCCCTCCCAGACAGCGGAGAAAATGGAGAAAATGCAGTCATACAAATGAAATATGATTTTTTTTGAGTACCCTTTCTGCCAATTATTGACCTCTTTCTCCAAACATGAATAGGTTTCCCTTTAAACCAGCGGCTGCGCTCACCACTCCATTACTTTGTCCATTCCAGCTCGACCGTCTGCTGAAGGGAGTAGTATAATGTGTGTCCTATTGTAATAACATTCCCGTTCATGGGCTGCTCCTTTCTCATGTTCTCTTCTCCGATCTAATCGATTATTTATTGAATATGTGGAGCGTAATGTTCGGGCATTACTGCCAAATTCATATTGATTTTCTTTGAGAATGTGAATTACCCACGATTGTTTCACTGAGTAAGCTTGTATCAGGAAAGCGCTTTTTTAGCTCTCAATCGGCAACCATTCGCAAGTTTGGAGTCGCACTTTCCGTTTTTTGGACGGGGAGCGTAGAGTGTGACATCTGAACTTATCCTTGATGATCTGTCAGTCTGTGACCCGTTAGCCTGAGTACTGTTTCACGTCTTGTGAAGTTAGACGGCTTCCACTGGCGTTTCCAAATATCTGAAGATTTTTAATGAAAAATATTCAAGATCGTTTTACCGATGTAGTTACTAAATAATTGCATTAGAATGGTAGCCAATTAAACAAACCTTTTTAATGATGTATAATTACGTCATACGGTCTGAAAGTAAAGGCAATATGTCCATTACTTGTGCGGTTCTCGGCAAGACACTACTCTATTCGGGATAGCTTTTAATAACCTCGACTTACTGGACTGGTATCCGGCCGATTGCTCAGTACTTAACGGTGCCGCCAGGGTGCGCTCTGATGCCACTTTTGGATGTGAAACTGGCGAGATGTAATTTGTACATTTTAAAGTAGAATTAGTTTGATCAGGGCATCCACATCCCATCTCGGTCAGCACAAATCGAGTGTTAGCCTGACTCCAATCAATGATCCGAACGGCCATTACGCACAGAACGCGATTAAAATTACACTAATCATTCTGCGGTAACTAATAATATTTGTTTTTTTTAAAAACTTATTTTAGTTAATTTAACGGCGATTGTGATCCTCACCCGAGGGAAATGCGGGCTGTCCAAATGCATTACTCTCTACCTTGTGGCCATGGCGGGAGCCGATCTGACGGTGGTCATCGTGTTTGTAATGTTAGAGAGGATAAATTACATATATTTGATTGCTAATTTCTTGCTCGTAACTCCGGCGTGTTCTCTGCTATCTGTCCTGAGTTTCGCAACATGGGACTGTTCCGTTTGGTTGACGGTAGCGTTCACTTCCGATCGTTGCGTCGCCATCTGCAGTCAGAAGCTGCGCATCCGATATTGCACCGAGAGAACAGCGACGGTGGTGGTAGCAACAGTGAGTGCAGCGTGTTGTGCTCAGGCCATGCCATTTTACTTTGCGGTCGATCGAAGGCGATGCGTCTCCGTAACTGAATACTTCACGTCACCCCTGTGGAAAGGCTACCAGGTATTTAACAGCATCAAAACACTATTATTACCAATCTGTTTAATTCTGCTCTTTAATGTTTTAACCGTCAGCCGGATCCTAGCGACAAATAGAGTTCGCCGGATGCTTTGGAAAAACAGTCAAAATCGTGATGATCCAGAGGTGGCAAACCGGAGAAAATCAATGATTTTGTTGTTCGCTCTTTCAGCCAATTTTATAATATTTTGTGTCCCGTATCTCGTATTTTCTGTCAACTGGCAAATCGAAAACTATTTCTATACAGATAGATATTTCAGTAAACCGACCTATATCCTGCTGGAATGCGGGTTTATGTTGTCCTCTCTCAGTACCTGCACCAACACGTTTATCTATGGTCTGACGCAGAGAAAATTCAGGGAGGAGCTGAATCGTGTGAAGTACTTGTTTACAGCAATGGGGGAGATTTGCAAATAAAGTATAAACGCAATTATTCATTCTCGTGTAACACTCTGGGAAAGGTTTCACTGCTAATGTAATGGTTTCTCTGCAGAAGCACTGTTAATATATTTGTCTTTCTGCAGAATCATGACAAATGTCATGTTTTTTCTGTCGCTGCAACGTTTGGGTTATGGCATGAGATAATGGGGCCGTCCAAAGAAGAGACTGTTTTCTTTCTCTCTTGCTGCGTGCCTGAGACCGAGGTGATCTGGGTCTTTTGTAACGCGGGAACAGATCACACAGCATCCACACAAATAAGAGGTTTTGCACCTCAGATTTCACACGTTTGCCGGGGCCGGAGATTGTCTTCCCCAGAGTAACGCTGCCGCCAAGCCTCTGGGTTACACTTGCAACTTGAAAACACTCATTCGGAAGAGTATTTGATTTAAGCTTCAAGAGATGCTGTTTCCGGATCTCACTGTATAAACGATTAGCGGCGATGAAACTGCAGAGATTAAATTATTAATATCTTCATGGAATCTGATATCATGAAATTCCAGACCACAAGTTTTGATTACCAGTTGTCTAAGCATAAGAACAGGGATTAATTTGATTCGTGCAGTGATCACACTGTTGACAGATTCTGCGCATGGTATTCGAAACAGAGATAATGTATAAAAATAAATCCTCGTGTAATCCGAAAAATATCATCTTCTGCCTCTGTTTTTACAGCATTTTTGTTTTAGAATATTATTACTGAATGGCAGCACCGGACCGTAACGTCAAAATAACAACTGCAGAATGATTTGATTGCTCTGCCCCTCACAGTGAGTTGTCCGTGCCAGAATGGTCGTGATTAGCGAAATAGCAAGGGTTCCTTTATACAAACCAGTTACGAATGTGAAGTGATGAACTCGGGCTTGCTCATTGCATTCAGGAAATGCTAACTTCAATGAAGTACATTAATGTGAGCTGCTGGTCTACTGCTGTGGTTTGGAAATAAAAGCTGGAAATTTATCCAAAAGGCAATAAATTCTAGGATCACTCCGATTTTGTTGGTGAACTGAATGCGACGCTTAATAGACATAAACAACAGGAGTTCTGCAGATGCTGGAAATTCAGGCAATACACATCAAAGTTGCTGGTTTTGAACATTGACTTCTCTAACTTCCGCTAATGCCCCACCTCCCCGTCGTACCCCATCCGTTATTTATTTATATACACACATTCTTTCTCTCGCTCTCCTTTTTCTCCCTTTGTCCCTCTGACTATACCCCTTCCCCATCCTCTGGGTCCCCCCCCCCCACACTTGCCTTTCTCCCCGGACCTCCAGTCCGATGATCCTTTCATACCCACCTTTGCCAATCACCTGTCCAGCTCTTGGCATCATCCCTTCTTTTCTTGTCCTATCAGTTTAGATCTCCCCCTCCCCGTCCCACCTTCAAATCTCTTACTCACTCTTCCTTCAGTTAGTCCTGACGAAGGGTCTCGGCCTGAAACGTCGACTGCACCTCTTCCTAGAGATGCTGCCTGGTCTGCTGCGTTCACCAGCAACTGTGATGTGTGTTGCTTAATAGACACACACCACTTGCTCCGTGAACGAAGCTGTTCCGGGATTCCTTTTCTATTTGTGCACTCCTTGCGTCAAGTACTGGCCGGAGGAGACACCCCCGCCTCAGTCTGTTCTCATTGTCTGTTAGTGGGAGGAACATTCACTACCAGGATTTATTGTCTGTGTAATTGATGCAGGAAACGATTTGCTGAGCATGGACCTGGGCAGTGTATTGTTCATACCAGACTCTATTCGGACCTTTCTTCCGAGAATAGGTTTATCCTTCCTCTACCATTGTCTCTGCCCTCACTCGCACCTCCTCGACTTCACGGCCTTCCGTCCTTAACATACCTTCCCGCCTCCCTAACAGGGGTACGGGCACTATGAGGTATACACTCCATGAGCCCCACATTCAGCACACCATTCTCTATAAGTTCAGGAGTCTTCGACGGGATCCTACCTCTAATCGCACCTTGACATCCCTGACAGGATCTGCTTTATGAAATCCTGTTTGCAAATTCAAGACTGGCTAGACAAGGCAAAAATATCGCAGGCATGTGGGTTCCCGCACATTCAGGTATTATGGAAAATGAGCCAGCAGATAAGCCAGCAAAAGTAGCAACTAAAAAAAGCATATTTAGAGGACAATATTAAACTATCAAAATCAGAGGGGAAGAGCACAGTGTGGAGAAGGATAAATCAACAGTGGCAGCAGCATTGGGATAGAGCAATAAAAGGAAGACATTTACATTCAATTCAGAACAGAGTAGATATTGGAAGAATTAGGGGAATAAAGCGGAAGGAGCAAGTCATTATAAGTAGATTGAGAATTGGGCACAGCAACCTTAATGGCACTCTGGTCATCATAAATAAGTACCCAACAGGTTTTTGCGATCTATGTCAGGAAACTGAAACAGTACAGCATATCCTTATTTGATGCCGGAAATATGCACAGAAAGGCAACAAATGTTACAACAATTACACAAAGTAGGTCTGGTAGAGAACAGCGTTAAAGGTTTATTGGAATGTGGGGAGGGTGATCAGGAGAGCAAATGGTTGCTCAGTTCTTTAAGGGCGACGGGACTGGAAAGACGGCTTTAAAGTGAATGGACAATGAGGGACAATAAATCCTGAAGATGGCAGTAATGCAACAATGTGGATGCCAACTGCCATAAAAACTCAAAGAAGAAGAAGAAGAAGACATCCCTTACTCCGTATACTTGGCGCTTTCTGCAGTGCTTTCTCCTTCCCTGAATCCTTTGACAATTCGTCCCGACCCACCGAATTTCCTCCCGGCGCTTATCCCTGCAAACGGAGGATGCTCTACCCCTGCCCATTCACGTTCTCCCCCAGGCCCGCAAACACTCTTTCCAGGAGAGGCAACACTTCACCTGCTAATCTGTCGAGGTCATCTACTGTATCAGGTTTCCCTGGTGAAGCCATCTCAATTTCGGTGGGACACGGTACAGATTGGGGTCCACTTTGTCCAGCTGTTTCACTCCATTGGTAAGATGCAGGATTCCCCACTGGTCGAGCATTTTAATTCCATTATCTATTCTTACTTCGACATCGGTACTTCCCCTCCTATGTCACGATGAGGCAAATCTCAGGTTGGCGGAGTAACGCCTCATAATTCGTCTGGGTGTACTCTTCAACCCGACGGGATAAACATCAATTTACTTAACCGGCGATTTTTCCGCTTCCACTCCCTATCTGGTTTTCTCATTCCCCTTTCTGTTTTCCCCCTTGCCTCCTCTATTCTCCTCGCTTGCCTATCCCCTCTCTCGTCTATTCCTTCATCCCTTTCTCCACAACTCTCTCACATCGGATTATTTCCTTTTCAGACCTTTGCCTTTTCTACCTATTACTTCCCAGCTTCTCACTTCAGCCCACTCTCTCCAAACCATCCACCTTCTCCCCTTATCTGTCTTCACCTATCCCCTTACAGCTTCCCTCCCACCTACCTTCTTCCGGTTTCCTCCCCTTCCTGTACTGAGGAAGAGTCTCGACACGAACCTTCGACTTTTTATCCCTGTCAATGGACGGAGCCGGACCTTATGAGTTCTTCCAGTGTTTTGTGTGTTTCAGTGACCCTTGGGCCAGAAATACCCAATGTCGTCCGACATCTCTGCCATTCAGGGTGAGTAGCTTTTATGAGACCATAGGAGCAGAATTAACCCATTTGCCCCATCGAATCTGCACCGTCTTTAAATCACGGTTGATCTCTTTCCCCCCAACTCAGCACCACTCACCGGTCCTCTCCCCTTAAACTTTGATGCCATGGCCAATCGAGAACCTATCACTCTCCGCCTAAAATTCACCCAACGACCTGTCATCCACAACTGCCTGTCGTAAAAGATTCCACAGATTGACCACCCTCTGGCTAATGGAAGTCCTCCTTATCTCGGTTTTATATGGGCACCCTTCTACCCTGATATTGTGTCCTATTTTCCTGGATTCTCACACCATTGGAAACTTCGTTGCCTTATCTACTCAGTCTCGTCCTTTCAACTCTCAAAGGGTTTCAATGTGATCCCACTCTCATCTTTCTAAAATCTTGCGTGTACAGGCCCAGAGGAATCAAACGTCCCTCATATGATAGCCCATTTCATTACTATAAACCTCCTTGCGAACCGCCCCTGAACACTCTGCAATGTCAGCACATCGTTTTTCAGATAATGAGCCCTAAACCGTTCACAACACTGGACGTGAGGCCTTATGAAGCCTAAGCATCACATCTCTGCTCTTGTATTCTAGACCTCATGAAATGAAAAATAACATTGCATTTGCCTTCCTCACCGCTGGCTGAACCTGCAAGTTAACCTTTAGCTTGTTGTGTGCAATGAGTCCCAAAACACTTTGCATCTCATCAATAAATTGCATGAAAAGGAGCGCTCACATTAACGAACCCAGCGGAACACCAATAGCCACTCGCAGATAACCAGAAAATTATTTTTGCTCTGCTATCATCCCAGGCAGCATCTCTTTCCAATTTACTTTAGTTAATTCCTCTCACATATATTAGAATTTTCTTTACTCCACTGAAATATTGCGATGTTAGACTTAACTTACTCCCTGTCAAATGTCAATATGAACTCAATCATATTGTAATCATTAACTCCTCAGGGTTCATTTACCTTAAGGTCCGTAATTGCCCCCTGTTCGTTACATAACACCAAATCCAGGAAGTTCAATCTCAGAGAAGGCTCAACGACAAAATGCTCTGAAAATGCAGCTCAGATGCATTCATGAAATTCACTCTCTTGAGATCCATTGCCAACCTAATTTTTCTAATCTACCTGCATCATAAAATTGCTCTTAACACACGACTTTTCCATTTCCTGTTGTAATCTGTCTTCCACATTCCAGCTACACTTTGGAAGCCTGTATGTAACTGCAATCACTGTCATTTTACCCTTGAAGTTTTTTAACTCAACAGGCAAGGACTAAAAATCTTCCAATCATATGACACAGCTTTCTGATGATTTGACGTCATTCTTTACCAGCAGACAACGCAACCCACTGTTTGTAAATCCTTATCCTTCCGATGTAATGTGTAAACTTGCACATTATGCTTCCAACTATCACCATCCTTCAGGCACAATTCAGTGACGGCACAACATCATGCCCGAAAATCTGAAATAGTGCAACAAGATCATCCACTTTATTTCGTATTATCCTTATTTCTTACGGATTGAGATATATCACTTTAAGTACTGTATTTACCACCCTTTATCATTATTGAATCACTAATGCACGGCTACTTTCCCTGCTAGCTGCGAGTTTGTTCTATCATTTGCATGCTCTCTAAATTCTATCTTCATGTCGTCTTTACCAAGACATCCTTTAAGATGCAGATAGATTAGGAAAATTAGGCTGGCAATGTATCTCAAGAGAGTGAATTGCATGAAAGCATCTGAGATGCATTTTCAGAGCGTTTTGTCGTTGAGCCTACTCTGAGCTTGGTTGTAGGCTGGGTCTTGGGTCTCGAGCTTGGCTGTAGGCTGGGGTCTTGGATCTTGAGCTTGGATGCAGGCTGGGGACTTCCGGCTTGGGTTCTTGGAGCTCGGCCTGGCATCCTCGAGGCTTGGGTTCTTGGAGCTCGGTTTGGGATCCTCGAGGCTTGGGTTTTGCAGCTTGGCTGCCGGATCCTCGAGGTTTGGGTTCTTGGAGCTTGGCTGCGGGATCTTCGAGGCTAGGGTTCTTGGAGCTTGGCTGCTGGATCTTCGTCTTGATATGCGGAGGCTGATAACTAGGAGGCTTGAGCTGAGAGACCGACTGGGAACTGAACGTCAACAGAGAGCGGGGACTTGTTCTTCGAAAAGCCGGGGCTCATCGTCAACACACCAACATGAGGCAGGACAGTACATAGACATAGAGCCGGGACTGATACTTAGACAAGCCGTGACTCAGCCGCATCTCCACACCAAGGTGGGACAGGTCCCTTCGTCAGGTAACGGCAGAACGGCCGGACTTACCCAACAGAGGCGAGGGCAAGACAAGACAGATTCCCTCACAGGGCAACGGCAGTACGGCCTGGCTTACCCCACGGAGGCGAGGACAAGAAGAGACAAACACCGAAGAACGACGGACAGTTCCATCTCTGCTCCGGGGAAGCTCCAAGTCTCAGTTCGACCAGCGACCTCAGCTGGCTACGGAAACAGCCGAATCCCTACCTAGCTCGGAGTGGCTGGCAGCCACTCAGCTGGCCCAGGAAACAACCGAATCCATACCGCAAAGGCAGATCCGACTACGGACAGCACGGCTCCATGCAGCGATGGTTCTCCAACACGTCTAAAGATGAAAAGTGTCCGCTCTAGCCTTCCACCGGCAGGTTGCTCCCAGAGGAACTGACGAGAGAAACCAGCAGCCCACACTCAACCCCATGGCTACTTATATTCAAGCTCCAAGATGGGAATCAGGTACCTATGATTAACTCAAACAAGGGACAGCTGGAAGACCCGGAATCCTGAGACCACGGAGCGGACTGTGAACTGGAATGCGGACTTCACGGAATGGACCATGACACCCTGATCAGACCATGATTCCGCAAATGCCCATAGATCCTATCTCTACGAATCTTTTCCAACATCTTTCCAACAACAGACGTAAGGCTCACTTGTCTATAATTACCCGGACTATCCGTACTACCCTTTTTGAAAAGGGGACAATATTCGCCTCCCTCCAATCCTCCGGTACCATTCCTGTGGACAACGGGGATATAAAGATCCTAGCCAGAGGCTCAGCAATCTCTTCCCTCGCCTCGTGGAGCAGCTTGGGGAATATTCCGTCAGTCCCCATGGACTTATCCGTCCAAATGTGTACTAATGTAAGTGGGGACTTGGTCCCACTTCCCTGCTGAGCACAGAGCCAACTCAGTGAGCAAGACCCTTTCGCGGCGGGTCACCCCCGTAGGTTGCTGTCCTCAGCCGTATCAAAAGCGGTGAATGTATTATTGAGGTGAACGGCCACAGGAGTACTGTGCATTGGCTGCCTACTGTCTTTCCTTCTCCAGACAGTCCGACAGGTACCGGCCTCTTGCAACAGAGGGGCAGCTACCACCATGTAGCTCCTATCTATCACCTCACATTTTCCCATATGAGGCGAAAGTCATCGTGCTGCAGCTGCTGCTGCTGAACGCGGCCTCGAAGAAGCTGCCTCTTGACGAACTTCATGCATATGTAGTTCTTAAGGAGACTGAAGGTCTCCGGGAGTTGCCGCATCTCAGAATAAGAACATACAACTGACTTTGGACACAACCTGCGTGCACCAACTATGAACTAAGAAACAAAATAAACCTACAAGAACCTTTCTTTACATATTGTGCTTACTTAAGTCTGTTCAGCCAAAGCCAGGCCATTCTAACAATGACCCACTTGAACAATGGCCACTCTAAAAGTTGCTGCTCCGCTCACATCTTCTTTCTTTATATTTGTCCCGCTCTGATTGCCATCCGCCAAAACGAGGCTGGAAGGTCTGTAGCTCTTTGCAACCCATCACTCCGTGTCTCCAAGGATCGACCCCTCGCACTTTTTTTCAGCCTGCCGAAATGAAGCTGAAAGCTCCTGAGCTCTTTCTGAACCTTGCGATCCGGACCCACGAACGAGCTTGCCCGTTGTTGACAGCCACCGGGAAGAATCTGAACGCCGCTAAGCTCTTTAAAAACCTCGCGCTGTGTTTCCAACAAGTGACCTCTCGACAGGACAGTCACGGTAAAGAATATTAACGTTTGTTATTAGGCCAGTCTTGAAATGTTGACCTGTTTATTCCTTTCCATATGTGCTGCCTGACCTGCTGAATTCCTCCAACGTCTTGTTTGTGTTGCTCATGATTTAGAGCATGTCTGATAATATAATAATTTGAACCTCGATCTGCAACTCTCTTGTGCAAAGCTCAAGTACAAAGTTCTTTTGTTTTAGCACATACAAACCCCGAGATTCATTTTTTGCAGGTATTCACAATAGAACAGAGAAATACAATAGAATCAATAAAAAAACACTACACACCAAGACTGACAGACAACTAAAGTGCAAAGGAAGACAAACAGCAAATGCATCAATAAATAAACAAACAGGCCAACAATAAGTAAATTAATAACACTCATAGCATGAGTTGTAAAGTCCTTGAAAGTGAGTCCATTGGTTACAGACTGATATCAGTGATGTGGTGAGTGAAGTTACACACAGTGGTTGCGGGGTCTGATGGTTCAAGTGTTATAACTGTTCCTGAACTTGGTGGTGTGGGACATAGGGCTCCAGAACCTCGATCCTGATGGCAGCAGCGAGAAGAGAGCATGTCGTGGATGGTGGCGTTTGGCTTAGTTTTTTTTCTATCTTTATAAGTTGATGCATTAAGTTCTCGAGTTGGGACGTTCTTTTCCGATGTGATCCACGTCCCTCCATTTCCTACATATTCGTGTACCTATCTGAAAGCTCTCACATGCCGCAATCGTAAATATTTCTGCCATGTCCTCTGGCAGCGTGTGCCCCACAGCGACCATTCTCAACGTCAAGAAATAATCTTGCCCCGTGTATCTTTAAATTTACCCTCCTTCTCACCTTTAACCTGTGATTCTAATGTTGGACATTTGTAACCCGAGAGATAGATGTCGACTGTCTACGCCGCCTGTGTCTCTCATGTTTAAAAAAATTCTATCAGAGCTCCCCTCAGACCAGTAACCACTGAAGGAAAACAGGGTCCCCATCGAAACCTTCCTCCTAACTCAAGCTCTCCAGTGCAGGCTATATCTCCAGCTTAATTACATTTTGTGCTGCGGTGTGGTGTCCGGAACTGCACACGGCGTTCCAAAGGCGATCTAATTAATAACTTGTTCAGATATAACTCTATTATCCAACACCCCCAAAGCCACTATGATGAAGGCAAGCACCTAGCGCATGTCCTTCACTATCTGGTCTACATGGCACAGAACAGAGGGACGTCTCTTTTGAACAGAGATGAAGGGAGATTTCTTTAGCTTGCAGGTGGTGAATCTATGGTATACATTGTCACCGACGGTTGTTTGGTGGAACATTTCTGCAAATGCTCCGTTTAGTCGGACGCGCTGAAATCATGAAACATTCATGAATGCAATCAAATTTAGCTGTGAAAATTCACCGAGCTGAGGCTGTCGCCTGAAGCACTCCAGACACAGAAAAGACAGGATGGCGACTAAGCTGTCCCGACGAAATAAGGCTTAGCACAGATTTCTTCTACATTGAACGCGTTTGATTTTGTTGGCCCACATGTTACTAGCAATATTATAATTGATCGGAAGCAGAAGGAGGTTGCGCTTGTTTTCAGAATGAAATGTACAATGATAAAAAATAATTTTTAACGATTCAAGTATTAAACTATCCCTGTCCAATCAAAATGATTGGTAAAAACATCAAATAAATGTCATGCAACACACATCAAAGTTGCTAGTGAACGCAGCAGCCAGGCAGCATCTCTCGGAAGAGGTACAGTCGACGTTTCGGACCGAGAGCTGACAAACGTCAACTGTACCTCTTCCTAGAGATGCTGCCTGGCCTGCTGCGTTCACCAGCAACTTTTATGTGTGTTGCTTGAATTTCCAGCATCTGCAGAATTCCTCGTGTTTAAGTTTACAAAATGTTTAAATATGCCTAGCAAACACACAACACTGATCTGGCAGAATCTACGGAGGGGAATAAATATTCGACGTTTCGTGTCGAAGCAATTCACGAGAACTTCGTTAGGACAAGTTGCTACGATCCTGCTTTACGTAAAATTTGACAGTAACAACAATGACTAAGCAGGTTTGGCGTTCATTAAGTCCGCTCTGTGCCGTGATACCTCTCCCTGACCTTTGGCTGTCCGGGCACAAATCACTCATAATACCGTGAGAGTTTACTGTGAGGACGTGGAGACTGGATAACTTGCAGGTATTGATTGATTTCCAAAGTACCATCAGCTGTTGCCATCTTTGTCCAGGTTAAATAGATTATTCCTCTGCTGTCATCAGAAACTGAGGGAATTAAAAATATATCGTGTCTATGCGATCCAAGTGGTTTAGGTTTAATGTGCAAAGTAACACGCAGTGTTATTCAGCGAAATAAATAAACGGTAATATCGATTCAAACCATTTTATAACTGGAATGAAATTGCATTAAATGGGGCGAAATGCGTCTCAGCGAGCAAGCATTACTCGTTCTTTTTTCGGTCCTCCCAGATAGTGGAGAAAATACAGTCATACAAATGAAATATGATTTTTTTTAGAGCAGTCTGTCTGTCAATGATTCACCTCTTTCTCCAAATAAGAATAGGTTTGCCTTCAAACCAGCGGCTGCGGCTAACACTCCATTACGTTGTCCATTCCAGCGCGACCGTCTGCTGAAGGGTGGAGTATAATGTGTGTCTTGTAACAATTATTCGGTTCATTGGCTGCTCCTTTCTCATTTTTATTTTACCCATCTAATTGATTATTTATTGAATGTGCCGACTTTAATGTTCGGGCATTATTTTCAAATGCATATAGATTTTCTATGAGAATGTGCACTACCCACGATTGTTTCACCGATTAAGCTTGTCTCGGGAAAGCTCTTTTTTAGCGCTCAATCGGCACCCGTTCGCAAGTTTGGCGTCGCACGCTTCGTTCAGGACGCCTCGCTGCTATCTCCGTTCTCCTCGACGGAGCGCGTAGTGCGTGACATTTGAACTTAGTCTTGATGATTTGACAGTCTGTTACCTGTTAGCCTGAGAGCCGTTAAACATCTTTTGAAGTTAGAAGGCTTCTAACTGACGTCTCCAAATATCTCAAGATTATCAATGAAATAAATCCAAGATCGTTTTATCGTTGTAGTTACTAAATAATTGCATTTTAAATGTTAGCCAATTAAATGAACTCTTTTAAAGAAGTACAATTACGTCTTACCGTCTGAAAGTAAAACGAATCTCTCCATTATCTGTGCCGTTGTCGGCAAAAGGCGTTTCCATTCTGGAGAGCTCTTAATAACCTCGCCTTGTTGGAAGGGTATCCTACCCTTTGTTCACTACTTAACGGTGCCGCCTAGGTGCGCTCTGCTGTTACTTTTGCATGTGAAAGTAGCGAGATCTAAATTGTACATTCTAAAGCAACCACACTCAATCTCGGTCAACGCAAATGGACTGTTACTCTGACTCCAGTCATTGGCCCAGCGACCTTTACGCACACAAAGCAATTAAAATTAAAGTAATCCTTCTCCGGTAACTTATAGTGATTATTTTTCTTTACAACTTATTTCAGTTAATTTAACGGCGATTGTGATCCTCGCTCGCGGGAAATGTGGTCTGTCCAAATGCATCACAATCTACTTTGTAGCCATGGCGGCAGCTGATCTGATGGTGGTCTTCGTCGATATCATATTGGAAAAGATAAATTATATTTACTTGTTTGCTAACTTCTTGCTCAGAACTCCGGTGTCTCGGAACCTGGGACTGTTCCGTTTGGTTGACGGTAGCTTTCACTTTCGATCGCTGCGTCGCCATCTGCTGTCAGAAGCTGCGGAACCGATATTGCACCGAGAGAACAGCAACGGTGGTGATCGCAACTGTTAGTGCAGCGTGTTGTGCCAAGGGTATTCCATTTTACTTTGCAGGAGATCGCTTGCGGTGTGTCCTCGTAGCTGAATACTTCACGTCACCCCTGTGGAAAGCCTACGAGGTATTTGCCAGCATCGCAACACCGTCATTACCAATTTGTTTAATTCTGCTCTTTAATGTTTTAATTGTCAACCAGATTCGAGCAACAAATAGAGTTCGCCGCATACTTCGAAAGAGCAGCGAAAATCGTGATGATGCAGAGGGGTCAAAGCGAAGAAAATCAATGATTCTTTTATTCGCTGTTTCAGTCAATTTTATACTATTTTGGATGCCCTATGTCGTATTTGCTATGAACTGGCAAATCGAAAACTATTTCTATACAGACAGATATTTCAGCAAACCGACCTATATCCTGCAGGAATGTGGGTTTATGTTGTCCTCTCTCAGTACCTGCCCCAACACGTGTATCTATGGAATGACACAGAGAAGATTCAGGGAGGAGCTGAAGAATGGAGTGATGTCCCTGTTGGTAGCAACGAGGGAGAATTGTAAATAAAATGCTAACACAATTATTCATTCTTGCAACTTCAAATCAACTATTTGGCAGAGGTTTGACTTCAAGCAATGCTGTTTCCCGATCTGACTCTACAAACGATTACCGGCGATTAAACAACAGGGTTTAAATGACTATTATTTTCATGGAAGGGTTATGGACTCTGATATCATGAAATCCCAGTCCACTATTTTTGATTGCAAGTTATGTAAGCATTTTAACAGGAATTAATCTGATTCGTTCAGTGAACACACTGTTGACATAAAAATAAATCCTCGTACAATCGGAAAATTATCATCTTCTCTGTCTGTTTTATGACATATTTGTTGAAGATTAATATTTCTGAGTGCCATTATCGGACGGTAACGTCAAAATAATAATTCTAGGATATTTTGGTTGCTCTACCCTTCACAGTGAGATGTCCGTGCCAGAATGGTCGGTAATAGCGAAGTAGCAACGGTTCCTTTATACAGTACATACCCGTCACGAACGTGAGGGGAACAGCTGGGGCTTGGTCATTACACTCAGGAATTGCTGACGCATTTGATGGAAATTAATGCGAGATGCTCGTCTGCTGTTGTGGTTTGGACATAACGGCCAGAATTATGCTGCTGTGAGCTTATCCATAAGACCAGAAATACTAACATCGCATTTCCCTTCCTCATTACTGACTTAACCTGCAAACTAACCTTTAGGGAGTCAGGCATAAGGAATTCCAGTTCCCCTTGCGCATCAGTGTCTTATATTTCCTCTCCTTTTGGAAAATATTCAACGCTTTGTTTTCTTCTACTAGTGTGCATGACCATACACTTCCCGACACTGTATTGCATGTGCCGCTTCCCGTAATCTGTCAAAGTTTTTTTCTGCAGCCTCCCTGCTTCTTCGAAACTATTTGCTCTCCATATATATTCATACCGTCTGCAAACGCTGCAACGAAGCCATCGATTCCCTAATCTAAATTACTGACATAGAACGTGTAAAGCATCTATTGCAAGATAGAGTCGAATGGAAAACCACCAGTCATTCATTTCCACTCTTTGCTTCCTGCACATCTGCCACCGCGTTAACTATGCTAGAAATATTTCTGTAATACATGGGCGAGTAGCCTCCCAGGCAGCCTCATTTCCTGCAGTTTGTCAAAAGCAATCTGAAAATCCAAAAACACATCATCATCCTGTTCTCACCCTCACTGCAACATGGTACAGGCAGGAATCCAGATATTACAACCTGGTGGTCATGGGTAGCTTTCCGCTGTATTCTTTAAATTCTCTCTTCAGGACCTGCTCCCTTCTCATACCTGTGTCATTGGTACCAATATGTGCCAAGCCTTCTGGTTGCTCCCTTTCCCCCTCCCTTAAGAATGCCGCGATCCAGATCCGAGACGTCCCTGACCCTGGCACCTGGGAGGCAACATACCATGCGGGTGTCTCCATCTCACCCACAGAATCCCGTCTCTAGTCGTATGACTAGGAATCTCCTATCACCAGTGCAGTCGTCTTCACCTCTCTTCTGTTCTGAGCCACAGCACCAGACTTGGTGCCAGATTCCTGGTTACACATCTCTCCACCACGGCCCCCCCAGTATGTCGTGCCATTCAACAATATCTAAAGTGGTACACTTATTCTCGAGATGAACTGCCAAAGGTGCTACTCTGCACTGGCGGTTCATTCACCTTCGCTTCAGGGAGGTAGGAGATGACTATCTCGCAGTAGCTCCTACTAATCACTTCCTCATTCTCCTGTATGAACCGAATGTCATCGGCTGCAGATGCAGATCCTCAATACATTCTCTGAGGAGTTGCAGCTCTGTGCATCTGGTGCAAATGGGTTTATCCGGGAGACTGCAGATCTCTCAGACATGTCGCATCCAGGACAGAGTGCTAAACGCTGACCCTGGAACCATCTGCAGTACACCACTATGCCTTACGGTCACTGCTCTTTTCCCCGCTTCCCTGCTGTGCCACAGAGCCAACTCAGTGAGAGGGACCCTGTCACGGCGGGTCACCCCTGGTAGGTTGTTATCCCCAGCCGTATCAAAAGTGGAGAACTTATTACTGAGATGAACGGCCACAGGGGTACTGTGCAGTGGCTGCCTATTGTCTTTCCTTCTCCTGCCTCCTGCAACTTAGGAGCAACGACCACCATGTAAATCCTATCTATCACCTCTCATTTTCCCAGATGAGGCAAAGGTCATCGAGCTGCAGCTCCTGCTGCTAAACGCGGCCTCTAAGGAGCTGCCTCTTGATGACTTCATGCATATTTAGTTATTAGGGAGACTGGAGCTCTGCGCGAGTTCCCACATCTCACAAAAAGAACATACCACTAACTTTGGACACAATCTGCTTGCACCAACTGTGAACTAAGACACTATAGAAACCTACAGGAAACTTTCTTACTTGTTTAGAACGTCAGCCTGTGCTTACTTAAGCCTGTTCAGCCAAAGCCAGACCACTCTAGCAATGCTCCACTTGAACAATGGCCACTCCAAATGTTGCCGCTCCGCTTAAACTTTCTTACTTTATATTTGTACCAATGAACGACCTCTCCCGTTGTTGACAGCCCGCCAAGAAGAAGCTGAACGCTCTTAAGCTCTTTAAAAACCTCGCGCTGAAAACTCAAGACGGCGATGAAGCTGTCCCCTTCAGGAAAGACTTATTGTACATTTCACCCACATTCACCCGCGCTTCATCTTGTTGCTCCACCTGTTCATAACGATGCTATAATCAACGTGTTACTGAAGGAGATTGTGTTTGATTTCCAACTAAAAGTAAGTGTATAATGATAAGAATCTGTTCAGCGATTCAAGCATCGCAAAGCAGAATTGTACCGGCCGTCTCCACTATAAATGATTGGTAACAAATATCAAAAGGCGGCCCTAATTCTGCTCGAAGACGAAATACTTTAGACAATGAGACAACGAGTAAAAATAGTTGTCAGTGCGTGGCTGTTCAGAGGATTGTGTCTAATCAGACGAATGGGAACACCGGCTGATTGAGATTGTGGTTCCAATAGGTGTTTAGGAACTCCTCGAGTCAGTGCATGCAGGCAGTTGTGTCAATATGATCAGAATTTACTGCCCAGCGCTTGCACCACTCCGTATTCCAGGTAATGCCGTGTTTTTGCCACGCTCGCGGCATCGTAGATTAACTGTATCTGTTGGCCAAAGTGCATTTGCTGCCCAGTGTATTTTGTTCTGCAATTGGACGGTAAAAAAGAAATCTTTGCCGTTAATATACGTTCTAAATATATTCCCGTGAATTTAGTGGTTTATGATTCAGGTGTTAGACAGATTTATATATATTAATTAGATTAGATTAGATTATAAGTACACGCAGTCTTAATGCATGCATTAAGAAATGATGCAATATTCCTCCAGTATAATACCACAGAAGCACAAGACAGACCAAGACTGAAAAACTGACAAAAAACACATAATTATAACATATAGTTACAACAGTGCAAAGCAATACCTTAATTTGATAAAGAACAGACCATGGGCACGGTAAAAAAAGTCTCAAAGTCTCTCGTAAGTCCCATCATCTCACGCATACGGCGGAAGGAAGAACATTCTCCCTGCCATGAACCTCCAGCGCCGCTAACTTGCCGATACAGCACCCTGGAAGCACCCGACCATAGCCGACACTTGAGTTCGTCCGAAAACCTCAAGTCTCCGAGCAGCCGTCCGACACCGAGCACCGAGCACCATCTCTGCCGAGCGCTTCGACCGCGACCCCGGCCGCGAAGCAATAAGCAAAGCCGAGGATTTGGGGCCTTCCCCTCAGGAGATTCTCGATCACACAGTAGCAGCGGCAGCGGAGCAGGCATTTCAGAAGTTTCTCCAGATGTTCCTCCGTGCTTCTCACGTCTGTCTCCATCACATCAGGATTGTGCACGGTACCCTATTTAACAAATATAGATATCATTACGGAGCGGCCGCGCCGCCATCGTCTCCTCCCTCCTTGATAGTAATGTTACACTAACAAAGCAGGCATCAGCACGTTGCACTCGGTATTCCAGGTAATGTAATGTCTTTGCATCCCGTTTGGAGCGTCGTAAATGAACTATATATTGACGTCCAGAGTGCACTTTTCTCAGTTATTGGACTATGAAAAGGAACTTCCACCGTAATTCCGATTCTAAATATAAATCGTCTTTAATTTATAAATTTTATATGAGATATGATTGAGGAATTTGATACATTTTTGTGCATGAATGCGATATTAACCTAACTATACATTACCACGTTGTACTATTGCTAACACAACTGTATACCAGAAACGTTTAAGTATGCTTAGAAACCACACAGTCAAGAAAGTACCACACTCACAACACTGGTGGAATTCAGTTAGTCAGGCAGCATCTATGGAGACCCTTCATGAAGACTTCGTAAGGACAGGTTGCAAGGATACGGCCTTACACAAAATCCTGACAGTGAGAGAATTGAGTCGCCAGGACAGCTCGCCACTGAGCCCGCTCTGCGCCGTGATGTCACTGTCTGACCGCGGGTATGTGCCAGCACATTTCCAATCATAACACCGTGAAAGTCTTCTGTAGAGACGAGGAGACTCGACACCTTGAAGAGATTGGTTAAATTCTAACGTATCGCCAGCTCCTCCCCCTCTCTCTCCACGGTTCCTCTGCTCTAATCACAAACTGAGGGAATTAAACAGTATATCGTCTATGCGATCCACGTTGTTCAGGTATTAGATGCAAATTAATACATACGCTATTTAGTGAAAGAAATATATGATAATATCGTTTTTTATATCGTTGGATAATTATAATTAAATTAAATAGAATCAGAGTCGGAATCAAAATCAGAATCAGGTTTATTATCACCGGCACGTGTCGAGATATGGAATAAAATGTGACCAAATATAGTACAATCAGCAAACATTACTCTTTCTCTTAACGGCTGATGGCACAGTGGCATCAGCGCCGGACTATGGAGCGAAGGCTCCCGAGTTCGAACCTAGTCGCTCCCCGCCCCCCGGGCACGCTTTCCATCCGTGCGGAGCTGAACGTCTAGGGAGCCACTCGGCATCGAGTCAGGAAGTTTCATACTGTGACCCAGTTAATCCAATAGGAGACCATGTCTGGTGTGACAAGCTACGAAATGAAATTGCTCTTTCTCATTCAATATGATGTTAAAGAAAAGTCGGTCTGTCAATTATTTAGTGTTATTTTTTTCAAACAAGAATAGGTTTGTTCTCAAACCAGCGACTGCGGCCGTTGCTCCATTACTTCGTCCTTTCCAGTGCGATCGTCTGCTAAAGAGAGGAGTATAATATGTGTCCTTTTGTAATATCCTTCCCGGTCGCTGCTGCTCATTTCTCAATTTCCCGTTACCGATATAATCAATTACTTATGAATGTGCGGAACTTAATGTGCAGCCATCACTTTCAAATTCATATTGGTTTTCTTTGAGCGCGTGTATTTCCCACGAATGATTCACTGATTAAGACTCTCCGTAAAGCTCGTTTTAGCTTTCACGCATAACTATTCACGAGTTTGGTGTCTCTCTCTTCGTGCAAAGTCAAACGTTCAGGACACCACTTTGTTATCTCCGATCTTCTCGACGGAACATGTAAGGTGTAACGTCTGATGTCAACCTTGATCATCTGTCAGTCTGTGACCAGACAGTCCTGAGAACCGTTTCAGATCTTTTGCGATTAGAAGGTTTCTCAAGCCGTCTCTAAATATCTCCATATGCATATTTGAAATGAATTTATAACCGTTTTGCCGATGTAATTACTAAATAATTGTATTTTAAATAGAAGACCAGTAAATAAACGGTAAAATAGTGTAATTGCTTCACACCGTCTGAAAATAAATCCAATCTCTCCATTACCTCTGTCGTTCTGGGCAGGACAGCATCCTGTTCGGGACAGCTCTGGATAACCTCGCCTACTGAGACTGGTATCCGGCCCTTTGTTCACTACTTAACCGAGCCGCCTGAGGGCGCTCTGCTGCCAGTCTCCGGCTTACCTTCTGGTGGTTAATTCATCGATGTGAAAGTGGCGAGATGTCGATTGTGCATTATGACTTAGAATCCGATTGGGCCATCCACATCCCATCTCGGTCAGGGCATATGGGCTGTACCCTGACTCCAGACAATGACCCAATCGACTGTTATACACAATACATAGTTAAAGTTACACAAATTATTCTGCGGTAATTCATAGTAATTGTTTTTAATTGATAGTAATTGTTTTTATTTCAGTTAGTTTAACGGCGATTGTGATCCTGTCCTGAGGGAAATGCGGGATGTCCAAATGCATTACTCTCTACCTTGTGACAATGGCGACAGCCGCTCTGATGGTAGTCATCGTTGTTATTATATTAGAGAGGATAAATTTTATCCTCGTAACTCCGGTGTGTTCTCTGATACTTGTCCTGAGTCTCGCAACCTGGAAATGTTGCGTTTGGTTGACGGCAGTTTTCACTTTCGATCGTTGTGTCGCCATCTACTGTCAGAAGCCGCGAACCCGATATTGCACCGAGAGAACAGCGACTGTGGTGATCGCAGCAGTGAGTGCAGCGTGTTGTGCCAAGGCCATGCTATTATACTTTGCTGTCGATCGATGGCGTTGCGTCCCCGCAGCTGAATACTTCACGTCGCCCCTGTTGAAAGCCCACCAGGTATTTGACAGCATCACAACACCGTTATTACCGATCTCTTTAATTGTGCTCTTCAATGTTTTAACCGCCAAATAGGTTATAGCGACAAATAGAGTTCGCCAGGCACTTCGGAAAAACGGTGAAAATCGTAATGATCCAGAGGCGGCAAACCGGAGAAAGTCAATGATTCTGTTGTTCACTCTTTCAGCAAATTTTGTATTATTCTGGATGCCCTGTGTCGTACGTTCTATGAACTGGCAAGCCGAAAACTATTCCTATATAGACAGATATTTCAGCAAACAGACCTACATCCTGCAGGTATATGGGTTTATGTTGTCATCTCTCCGTACCTGCACCAATACGTGTATCTATGGACTGACACAGAGATAATTCAGGGAGGAGCTGAAGAACAGAGTGAAGTACCTGTTTGCAGAAACGGGGAAGCTTTGAAAATAAAATGCAAAAACAATTGTACCATCTTGCATCATGAAGACAATTATTTGGAAGAGTAGTTGATTTGAGCTTCAAGTGACCGCTTTTTGAAACACTCACTGTACAACAAATTAGCGTTAATTGTGGAAGTTACTGATTATATTAAACAACAGGGATAAAGTTAATACCATTACGTAAGGATTATTGACTCGGATATCATGTGATTTCAATCTACTGTCGTTGATTACAAGTTATCTAAGCATATGAAGATAAATCTGGTTCGGACAGAGAACTCACTGTTGACGAAATCTCCGCATGGCATTAATCATATATGATGTTAAAAAATCCTTGTACAATCCGAAAATTATCACGGAATCACATAAATCTACAGCACATTACAGGCCATCGCCCCACAATGTTGAGCCGACCATGAATCTACTCTGGAAACATCCTAGCGCATAGTGCTCCATTTTTTCTAAACTCCATGTACATTTCTAAGAGTCTCCTATTATATACGCCCCCACCACCGTTGTTGGTAGTGCATTCCACACACCCACCAATCTGTGAAAAACTTACCCCTGACATCCACTTTGTACCGACTTCCAAGCACCTTAAAACTATGCCCTCGTGCTAGCCCTGGATAAAGCCTCTGGCTATCCAGTGCCTCTCATCATTTTATACACCTCTATTACGTCACCTGTGATCCTCAGCCGCTCTAAGGAGAAAAAACAAATTCACTCAATCTATTCTCGTCAGGCACACTCCAATCCAGCCAATATCCTTTGTAAATGTCCTTTGCATTCTGTCTCTAGTGTCCAAAAGACCAAAAGGCATAGGAGCCGAATTAGCCCATCTGGCCAATCGAGATTTCTCTGCCATTCAATCATGGCTGATCTTTTTTCTATCTCCTCCTCAACCCCAGTTCCCGGCCTTCTCCCCGTAACCTTTGATGCAATGTCCAATCAGGAACCTGTTAATCTCTGCCTTAACTATACCGAACGACCCGGTCTCCACAGTTGCATGTTGCAACAAATTCCACAAATTCAACACCCTTTGGCGAAATAACTTTCTCTGTATCTCTGTTTTGAGATGACACTCTTCTATCTTGAGGCTGTACCCTCATGTCCTAAACTCTCCCAGCATGGGAAACATCCTTACCACATCTACTCGGTCTGGACCTTTCAAGATCAAAAGGTTTCAAAGAGATAACCCCTCATCCTTCTGAATTCCAGTGACTACAGACCCAGAGCCATCAAACGTTCCTCGTACGATAACCCTTTCATTCCCGGAACATCCCTGTGAACCTCCTCTGGACCCACTCTATTGCCAGGACATATTTTATGAAATTCCGGGCCCAATGCGTTTCACAATACTGAAAGTGAAGTTTCTCCAGTGCCTTATAAAGCCGCAGCATCACATCCTTTCTGTAATGAGCTGACCTGAACTGAGCAAGTGTGGTCTAACTAAAGTAACATGGCCTCACGGCAAGAGTCTTACCCTCCAGACTATCCACAACGCCACAGATTCTGTGTCATCAGCAAAGTTACCAAACCACCCTTCTACTCCCTCGTCCAGGTCATTTATAAGAATCAAAGACGGTGGGTCGCAGAACAGATCCCTGTAGAACACCATTGGTCACCGACCTCCATGCAGAATTCGAATCATCTACAACCACAATGAGTAAGCCGATTCTGGATACACAAAGCAAGGTCCCATGACACATTGCTTTATCAATGAGCCTCGCATGGCGAATCTTATCAAACGCCTGACTGAAATCCATACACACTACATCCACTGCTCTATCTTCATCAATGTGTTTTGTTACCATCTCAGAGAATTCAATTAAGCTGGTGAGGCATGATCTGTTCTTAACAAAGCCATGTTAACGATGCCTAATGTGATTATGTCTCTGCAAATGCTCATAAATCCTGTCCCTTAGGATGTTCTTCAACAACTTGCCCATCACCGAAGTAGGACTCACGGGTCTGTAATTTCCAGGGTCAGCTATCCTCCCTTTCTTGAACAACGGAACATCTGCAAACTCCCAGTCTTCTAGTACTTCTTCCGTCCCAAATGATGATGCAAAAATCATCGCCAGAGGCTCAGCAATCTCCTGCCTCACTTTCCAGAGTAGCCTGATGTATATCTCGTCTGATCCCGGAGTCTTATTTAACTTATTGTTTTTGAAAAGCACCAGCATACCCTATTTCCTAATGTCTATATGTCTTTTGAGCACCATCTCCCTTCTAATAATGACTGTACTCACTTCTCTTACCTCATACCCTTCAACAGCTCATACTCTGCTAGTGTCTTCCACAGTGAGGACTGAAGCAAACAATTCACGCATTTCACCTGCTGACTGCTTGTTCCCCGTTATTATTTCTCCGGCCTTACTTTCTAGCGATCCTGCGTCTACTCTCATCTCTTTTATTTTTCAAGGTGGCTATTTCTATGCACCTTGGCATTATTTGCTAACTTGCTTTCATATTTCATCTTTTCCTCCCAATGGCTTTTAGTTGATTTCTGCAGGTTTTTGAAAGCTTCCCAATCCTCTATCTTCCCGCGAAACTTTGCTATGTTGTACGCCATCTCCTTTGCTTTCATACAAGATCTGAATTCCCTTGTCAGCTGCGGTTGCAATATTTTGCCATTTGTGAAATTCTTCGTTTTTGGAATATTCCTATTCCCCATTTTTTCTCAGAAATCCATATACTATCATCCCTGATAGCACCCTCTTCCAATTTACTACTGTAATGCCATTAACGCCACTGAAATACTGCTATAGTCTTTCCATTGTCATTGGTAACACTATGTGCTGAGACACATGTCTGCTCTTTCTGTTCTGCCATTCCATCATGACTGATTCCCGATCCCACTCAATCCCATATCTCTGCCTTCTCTCTATATCCTTTAATGCCATGACCGATTAGGAAACTATCAACATTAGTGCCAAATATACCCTCGGCCTTAACTTCCACCGCAGTCTGTGGCAGAGCATTCTACAGATACACTAATCTCTGGCTGAAGAAAATCCCCTTTACCTGCGTTTCAGAGGGTCGCCCCTAATTTTTTAGGCTGTCCCCTCCTGTTCTGGATATCTCCAGCAAAGGAAACATCCTCTCCACATCCATGCTATTCTAGTCCTTTCAACATTCTGTAGGCTTCAATGAAATCCCCCCACATTCTTCAAAATTCCAGCGAGTACAGGCCCAAAGCTGCTGAAGGCTCCTCATATGTTAACCCCTTCATTCCTCGTGAATCAGCCTCTGGACTCTCTCCAAGGACAGCTCTTTTATTCTGAGGTACGGGGCACAGATCAGTTGACAAAACTCCAAGTACGACCTGACCAACGACTTATACAGCCTCAGCATCATCTCCTAAACAAGAGAGGATCTGCAGATGCTAGCATACCAAGCAACGCACAAAAAATCCTGGAGGAGCACAGCAGGCCAGGCAGCATATTCAGAAAGTGTGTACAGTCGACCTTTCGGGCTGAGACCGTTCAGAACGCCGATGCCTGTTTTTTTTTTTCCTTAGCTGCTGCCTAGCCTGCTGCTCTTCCAGAATTTTTTTGGGTAATGTCAGCATTATCAACTTAATGTTATGTTCGATTCTCCCTGAAATAAATACCAACATTGCATTTGCCTTCTTTATCACAGCCTCAACTTATAAATTAACCTTCTGAGAGTCTTGCACGAGCCTTTCTAAGTGCCTGTACATCTCTAATGTTTGAACCTTCTCCCTATTTATATAATGGTCAGCACTATTGTTCCTTTTACCATTGTCTGGCATTTCTTAAAACTTTATTACATCTGCCACTTTTTTGCCCACTCTTCTAAGTTATATAAGTCTACTGTAATCTCATTACTTACTCAGCACTACCTACCCCTTCACCTATCTTCATACCATCTGGAAACGTTGCCAGAGAGCCGTCAACTCCATTATCCAAATCATTGACAAACAATGTGAAAAGCAGCAATCCCAATATTGACTCCCGAGGAACACCACTATATCACAGGCAGTCAACCAGAAAAGGCCCTTTTTATCCCCAGTCACCACATCCTGCCTGTAAGCCACTCTTCTATCTTGGCAGTATCTTTCCTGTAATGCAATAGGATTTTATCTTGTTAAGCAGCCTCATGTATGGTAGCTTATCAAATGCCTTTGAAAAATCCAAATACAGAAGACCATAAGAGAACAAGATATAGGAGCAGAAGTAGGCCATTCTTCACATCGATGCTGCTCCGCCATTCAATCATGGGCTGATCCAATTCTTCCAGTCATCCCCACTCCTCTGCTTTCACCCCATACCCATTGATGCCCTGATCAATGAAGAACCTACCTATCTCTGCCTTAAATACACCCAGTGATTTGGCTTGCACAACCGCTGGTGGCACCAAATTCCACAGATTTACCACACTCTGACTAATGTAGTTTCTCCGCATCTCAGTTCTAAATGGATATCCTTTATACCTGAAGTCGTGCCCCCTTGTTATAGAATCCCCTATCATGGGAAATAACTTTGCCATATCTAATCTGTTCACGCCTCTTAACATTCGGAATGTTTCTATGAGGTTCCCCCTCATTCTCCTGAACTCCAGGGAATACAGCCCAGGAGCTGCCACTCTAAAAGTTGCCGCTCAGCTCAGATCTTCTTTCTTTACATTTGTCCCGCTCTGATTGCCATCCGCCAAAAAGAAGCTGGAAGCTCCCTAGCTCTTTGCAACCCATCACTCCGTGTCTCCAAGGATCGACCCCTCGCACGTTTTTCAGCCCGCCGAAACGAAGCTGAAAGCCCCTGAGCTCTTTCAGAACCTTGCGATACCGCACCCACGAACGAGCTTGCCCGTTGCTGACAGCCACCGGGAAGAAACTGAACGCCGCTAAGCTCTTTAAAAACCTCGCGCTGTGTTTCCAACAAGTGACCTCTCGACAGGACAGTGAAGGTAAAGAATATTAACGTTTGTTATTAGGCCAGTCTTGAAATGTTGACCTGTTTATTCCTTTCCATAGGTGCTTCCTGACCTGCTGAATTCCTCCAACGTCTTGTTTGTGTTGCTCATGACTTAGAGTATCTCTGATAATATAATAATTTGAACCTCGATCTGCAGACTCTCTTGTGCAAAGCTCAAGTACAAAGTTCTTTTGTTTTAGCATATCCAATCCCCGAGATTCAGTTTTTTGCAGGTATTCACAGTAGAACAGAGAAATACAATAGAATCAATAAAAAACACTACACACCAAGACTGACAGACAACTAAAGTGCAAAGGAAGACAAACAGCAAATGCATCAATAAATAAACAGACCAACAATAAGTAAATAAATAACACTCCTAGCATGAGTTGTAAAGTCCTTGAAAGTGAGTCCATTGGTTACAGACTGATATCTGTGATGTTGTGAGTGAAGTTACCCACACTGGTTCAGGAGTCCGATGGTTGAAGCACTATAACTGTTCCTGAACCTGGTGGAGTGGGATATCCGGCTCCAGTACCACGATCCTGATGGCAGCAGCGAGAAGACAGCATGTCATGGATGATGGCGTTTGGCTTAGTTTTTTATATCTTTATAAGTTGATGCATTAAGTTCTCGAGTTGGGGCGTTATTTTGCTATGTGTTCCACGCCCCTCCATTTCCTACATATTCACGAACCTATCTGAAAGCTCTCATATGCCGCTATCGTAAATCCTTCTGCCACTCCCTGTGGCAGCCTGTGCCCCACACCGACTACTCTCACCGTCAAGAAATAATCACGCCTCGTGTATCTTTAAATTTGCCCTCCCTCTCACCTTAAACCTGTAATTCTAATGTTGGACATTTGGAACCCGAGAGATAGTTGCTGATTGTCTACGCCGTCTATTTCTCTCGTGTTTTGTAAAATTCTATCGGAGCTCCCCTCAGACCACTGACCACTGAGCAAAACAGGCTCCCCATCGACAACTGCCTCCTAACTCAAACCCTCCTGTCCAGCTCAATTACATTTTGCCCTACTGTGTGGTGTCCGCAACTGCACACGGTGATGCAAGCGCGAAACAATGATTAATTTGTACAGCTATAACTCGATATTCAAAACCTCCAATGCCACTATGATGAAAGGAATCACACCGCCCACCTCCTTCACTGTCTAGTCTGCATGGCACAGAACAGAGGGACGTCCCTTAAGAACAGAAATAAGGAGAGATTTCCTTAGCTTGCAGGTGGTGATTCTGTGGTATACATTGTCACAGTCGGCTCATTGGTGGAACAGATGCTCAGATTTTTTGGACTTGTTGAAATCATGAGACTTTCCCGAAAGCAATTAAATTTCGCTGTGAAAATTCACTGAGCTGATCCCGTCATTTGAAGCACTCCAGAGACCGAAGAGTCAAGACGGCGACGAAGCTGTCCCCGCCAAAGAAGTTTCAGCGCAGATTTCATCTACCTTGAACGTGTTTCATTTTGTTGGTCACCCGTTACTGGCTATGTTATAATTGATCGGGAGCAGAAGGGAATCGTGTTTGTTTTCAAAATAAAATGTTCAATGATAAAAAAAATAATGTTTAACGATTCAACATTGCACTGATTCACTCCACTGAACATGATTGGTAAAAACATTAAATGAATGTCTTACTAATTCTCCTTGAAGTGCGATATATAACAGACAATGACGCAAGGAGTAAAAATAGGTGACATTGCGTGTTTGTTCAGTGGATTGTGTCTAATGAGACCAGTGGGAGCGCCGAAAGATTTAATTGTGATTCCGACAGGTGTATAAGAACTCTTCGAGTCAATGCTTGCAGGTAGTTGGGATAATCTGCACAGCTGATCGCTGCTTCAGGTAGAAAATGGGATATTCCGCAATTTACAACATTGTCAGAATTTACTACCCGCTGCTTGCAGCAGTTGCTGTTCCAGGTAACGTTATACCTGTGCAATACGGTCGGGGATCGGATCTTGATGGTCAAGGTGCAGATGCGGTCCGGTGTATTTTTCTGTTACTGGACAATGAAAAGTACCTTCACCGTTATTTAGCATCTAAGTGTAATTCGCGTTGATTTAATGGTTTAATTTTTGATGGGGATATGATTGAGGTGTCTGATACATTTATATATAATAATATTAACCTAAGCAAGCTAGAGTTTAGTGTAAGGGCAAGGAGACTCGATAACTTGCAGGTATTGATTGATTTCCAAAGTACCATCAGCTGTTGCCATCTCTCTGCAGGTTAAATAGGTTCTTCCTGTGCTGCCATCACAAACTGAAGGAATTAAAAAAATTATCGTCTCTCTGCGATTCACGCGGTTTACGTACAATGTGCAAAGTAATACGTAAGCTATGTTGCGTTATTCAGTGAAATAAACAAATGGTAATATCGATTCGCACCGTTTTACAATTGGAATGAAATTGCATAAAACGTGGCCAAATGCGGCTCAACCCGCACGCATTACTTGTTCATTTTCGGCCCTCCCAGACAGCGGAGAAAATGGAGAAAATGCAGTCATACAAATGAAATATGATTTTTTTTTGAGTACCCTTTCTGCCAATTATTGACCTCTTTCTCCAAACATGAATAGGTTTCCCTTTAAACCAGCGGCTGCGCTCACCACTCCATTCCTTTGTCCATTCCAGCTCGACCGTCTGCTGAAGGGAGTAGTGTAATGTGTGTCCTATTGTAATAACCTTCCCGTTCTTGGGCTGCTCCTTTCTCATGTTCTCTTCTCCGATCTGATCGATTATTTATTGAATATGTGGAGCGTAATGTTCGGGCATTACTGCCAAATTCATATTGATTTTGTTTGAGAATGTGAAGTAACCACGATTGTTTCACTGAGTAAGCTTGTATCAAGAAGGCGCTTTTTTAGCTCTCAATCGGCAACTATTCGCAAGTTTGGCGTCGCACTTTCCGTTTTTTGGACGGGGAGCGTAGAGTGTGACATCTGAGCTTATCCTTGATGATCTGTCAGTCTGTGACCCGTTAGCCTGAGTACCGTTTCACGTCTTGTGAAGTTAGACGGCTTCCACTGGCGTTTCCAAATATCTGAAGATTTTTAATGAAAAATATTCAAGATGTTTTTACCGATGTAGTTACTAAATAATTGCATTAGAATGGTAGCCAATTAAATAAACTTTTTTAATGAAGTATAATTACGTCATACGGTCTGAAAGTAAAGCCAATATGTCCATTACTTGTGCGGTTCTCGGCAAGACACTACTCTATTCGGGATAGCTTTTAATAACCTCGACTTACTGGACTGGTATCCGGCCGATTGCTCAGTACTTAACGGTGCCGCCAGGGTGCGGTCTGCTGCCGCTTTTGGATGTGAAACTGGCGAGATGTAATTTGTACATTTTAAAGTAGAATTAGTTTCATCAGGGCATCCACATCCCATCTCGGTCAGCACAAATCGAGTGTTAGCCTGACTCCAATCAATGATCCGAACGGCCATTACGCACAGAACGCAATTAAAATTACACTAATCATTCTGCGGTAACTAATAGTATTTGTTTTTTTTTAAAACTTATTTTAGTTAATTTAACGGCGATTGTGATCCTCACCCGAGGGAAATGCGGGCTGTCCAAATGCATTACTCTCTACCTTGTGGCCATGGCGGGAGCCGATCTGACAGTGGTCATCGTGTTTGTAATGTTAGAGAGGATAAATTACATATATTTGTTTGCTAATTTCTTGCTCGTAACTCCGGCGTGTTCTCTGCTATCTGTCCTGAGTCTCGCAACATGGGACTGTTCCGTTTGGTTGACGGTAGCGTTCACTTCCGATCGTTGCGTCGCCATCTGCAGTCAGAAGCTGCGCATCCGATATTGCACCGAGAGAACAGCGACGGTGGTGGTAGCAACAGTGAGTGCAGCGTGTTGTGCTCAGGCCATGCCATTTTACTTTGCGGTCGATCGAAGGCGATGCGTCTCCGTAACTGGATACTTCACGTCACCCCTGTGGAAAGGCTACCAGGTATTTTACAGCATCAAAACACTGTTATTACCAATCTGTTTAATTCTGCTCTTTAATGTTTTAACCGTCAGCCGGATCCTAGCGACAAATAGAGTTCGCCGGATGCTTTGGAAAAACAGTCAAAATCGTGATGATCCAGAGGTGGCAAACCGGAGAAAATCAATGATTCTGTTGTTCGCTCTTTCAACCAATTTTATAATATTTTGTGTCCCCTATCTCGTATTTTCTATGAACTGGCAAATCGAAAACTATTTCTATACAGATAGATATTTCAGTAAACCGACCTATATCCTGCTGGAATGTGGGTTTATGTTGTCCTCTCTCAGTACCTGCACCAACACGTTTATCTACGGTCTGACGCAGAGAAAATTCAGGGAGGAGCTGAATCGTGTGAAGTACCTGTTTACAGCAATGGGGGAGATTTGCAAATAAAGTATAAACGCAATTATTCATTTTCGTGTAACACTCTGGGAAAGGTTTCACTGCTACTGTAATGGTTTCTCTGTAGAAGCACTCTTAATATATTTGTCTCTCTGTGGAAGCATGGCAAGTGTCATGTTTTTTCTGTAGCTGCAACGTTTGGGTTATGGCATGAGATAATGGGGGCCGTCCAAAGAAGAGACTGTTTTCTTTCTCTCTTGCTGCGTGCCTGAGACCGAGGTGATCTGGGTCTTTTGTAACGCGGGAACAGATCACACAGCATCCACACAAATAAAAGGTTTTGCACCTCAGATTTCACACGTTCGGCGGGGCCGGAGATTGTCTTCCCCAGAGTAACGCTGCCGCCGAGCCTCTGGGTTACACTTGCAACTTGAAAACACTCATTCGGAAGAGTATTTGATTTAAGCTTCAAGAGATGCTGTTTCCGGATCTCACTGTATAAACGATTAGCGGCGATGAAGCTGCAGAGATTAAATTATTAATATCTTCATGGAATCTGATGTCATGAAATTCCAGACCACAAGTTTTGATTACCAGTTGTCTAAGCATAAGAACAGGGATTAATTTGATTCGTGCAGTGATCACACTGCTGACAGATTCTGCGCATGGTATTCGAAACAGAGATAATGTATAAAAATAAATCCTCGTGTAATCCGAAAAATATCATCTTCTGCCTCTGTTTTTACAGCATTTTTCTTTTAGAATATTATTACTGAATGGCAGCACCGGACCGTAACGTCAAAATAACAACTGCAGAATGATTTGATTGCTCTGCCCCTCACAGTGAGTTGTCCGTGCCAGAATGGTCGTGATTAGCGAAATAGCAAGGGTTCCTTTATACAAACCAGTTACGAATGTGAAGTGATGAACTCGGGCTTGCTCATTGCATTCAGGAAATGCTAACGTCAATGAAGTACATTAATGTGAGCTGCTGGTCTACTGCTGTGGTTTGGAAATAAAAGCTGGAAATTTATCCAAAAGGCAATAAATTCTAGGATCACTCCGATTTTGTTGGTGAACTGAATGCGACACTTAATAGACATAAACAACAGGAGTTCTGCAGATGCTGGAAATTCAAGCAATACACATCAAAGTTGCTGGTTTCGAACATTGACTTCTCTAACTTCCGCTAATGCCCCACCTCCCCGTCGTACCCCATCCGTTATTTATTTATATACACACATTCTTTCTCTCGCTCTCCTTTTTCTTCCTTTGTCCCTCTGACTCTCCCCCTTGCCCATCCTCTGGGACCGCCCCCCCCCGACTTGCCTTTCTCCCCGGACTTCCAGTCCGATGATCCTTTCATATCCCCCTTTGCCAATCACCTGTCCAGCTCTTGGCACCATCCCTTCTTTTCTTCTCCCATCATTTTAGATCTCCCCCTCCCCGTCCCACCTTCAAATCTCTTACTCACTCTTCCTTCAGTTAGTCCTGACGAAGGGTCTCGGCCTGAAACGTCGACTGCACCTCTTCCTAGAGATGCTGCCTGGTCTGCTGCGTTCACCAGCAACTGTGATGTGTGTTGCTTAATAGACACACACCACTTGCTCCGTGAACGAAGATGTTCCGGGATTCCTTTTCTATTTGTGCACTCCTTGCGTCAAGTACTGGCCGGAGGAGACACCCCCGCCTCAGTCTGTTCTCATTGTCTGTTAGTGGGAGGAACATTCACTACCAGGATTTATTGTCTGTGTAATTGATGCAGGAAACGATTTGCTGAGCATGGACCTGGGCAGTGTATTGTTCATACCAGCCTCTATTCGGACCTTTCTTCCGAGAATAGGTTTATCCTTCCTCTACCATTGTCTCTGCCCTCACTCGCACCTCCTCGACTTCACGGCCTTCCGTCCTGAACATACCTTCCCGCCTCCCTCACAGGGGTACTGGCACTATGAGGTATACACTCCATGAGCCCCACATTCAGCACACCATTCTCTATAAGTTCAGGAGTCTTCGACGGGATCCTACCTCTAATCGCACCTTGACATCCCTTACAGGATCTCCTTCATGAAATCCTGTTTGCAAATTCAAGACTGGCTAGACAAGGCAAAAATATCGCAGGCATGTGGGTTCCCGCACATTCAGGTATTATGGAAAATGAGCCAGCAGATAAGCCAGCAAAAGTAGCAACTAAAAAAAGCATATTTAGAGGACAATATTAAACTATCAAAATCAGAGGGGAAGAGCACAGTGTGGAGAAAGATAAATCAACAGTGGCAGCAGCATTGGGACAGAGCAATAAAAGGAAGACATTTACATTCAATTCAGAACAGAGTGGATATTGGAAGAATTAGGGGAATAAAGCGGAAGGAGCAAGTAATTATAAGTAGACTGAGAATTGGGCACAGCAACCTTAATGGCACTCTGGTCATCATAAATAAGCACCCAACAGGTTTTTGCGATCTATGTCAGGAAACTGCAACAGTACAGCATATCCTTATTTCATGCCGGAAATATGTACAGAAAGGCAACAAATGTTACAACAATTACGCAAAGTAGGTCTGGTAGAGAACAGTGTTAAAGGTTTATTGGAATGTGGGCAGGGTGATCAGGAGAGGAAATGGTTGCTCAGTTCTTTAAGGGCGACGGGACTGGAAAGACGGCTTTAAAGTGAATGGACAATGAGGGACAATAAATCCTGAAGATGGCAGTAATGCAACAATGTGGATGCCAACTGCCATAAAAACTCAAAGAAGAAGAAGAAGAAGACATCCCTTACTCCGTATACTTGGCGCTTTCTGCAGTGCTTTCTCTCTCCCTGAATCCTTTGACAATTCGTCCCGACCCACCGAATTTCCTCTCGGCGCTTATCCCTGCAAACGGAGGATGCTCTACCCCTGCCCATTCACGTTCTCCCCCAGGCCCGCAAGCACTCTTTCCAGGAGAGGCAACACTTCACCTGCTAATCTGTCGAGGTCATCTACTGTATCAGGTTTCCCTGGTGAAGCCATCTCAATATCGATGGGACACGGTACAGATTGGGGTCCACTTTGTCCAGCTGCTTCACTCCATTGGTAAGATGCAGGATTCCCCACTGGTCGAGCATTTTAATTCCATTATCTATTCTCACTTCGACATCGGTACTTCCCCTCCAATGTCACGATGAGGCAAATCTCAGTTGGCGGAGTAACGCCTCATAATTCGTCTGGGTGTACTCTTCAACCCGACGGGATAAACATCAATTTACTTAACCGGCGATTTTTCCGCTTCCACTCCCTATCTGGTTTTCTCATTCCCCTTTCTGTTTTCCCCCTTGCCTCCTCTATTCTCCTCGCTTGCCTATCCCGTCTCTCGTCTATTCCTTCATCCCTTTCTCCACAACTCTCTCACATCGGATTCTTTCCTTTTCAGACCTTTGCCTTTTCTACCTATTACTTCCCAGCTTCTCACTTCAGCCCACTCTCTCCAAACCATCCACCTTCTCCCCTTATCTGTCTTCACCTATCCCCTTACAGCTTCCCTCCCACCTACCTTCTTCCGGTTTCCTCCCCTTCCTGTACTGAGGAAGAGTCTCGACACGAACCTTCGACTCTTTATCCCTGTCGATGGACGGAGCCGGACTTTATGAGTTCTTCCAGTGTTTTGTGTGTTTCAGTGACCCTTGGGCCAGAAATACCCAATGTCGTCCGACATCTCTTTGCCATTCAGGGTGAGTAGCTTTTATGAGACCATAGGAGCAGAATTAACGCATTCGCCCTATCGAATCTGCACCGTCTTTAAATCACGGTTGATCTCTCTCCCCCCAACTCAGCACCACTCACCGGTCCTCTCCCCTTAAACTTTGATGCCATGGCCAATCGAGAACCTATCACTCTCCGCCTAAAATTCACCCAACGACCTGTCATCCACAACTGCCTGTCGTAACAGATTCCACAGATTGACACCCTCTGGCTAATGGAAGTCCTCCCTATCTCGGTTTTATATGGGCGCCCTTCAACCCTGATATTGTGTCCTATTTTCCTGGATTCTCACACCATAGGAAACTTCGTTGCCTTATCTACTCAGTCTCGTCTTTTCAACTCTCAAAGGGTTTCAATGAGATCCCACTCTCATCTTTCTAAAATCTTGCGTGTACAGGCCCAGAGGAATCAAACGTCCCTCATATGATAGCCCTTTCATTACTATAAACCTCCTTGCGAACCGCCCCTGAACACTCTGCAATGTCAGCACATCGTTTTTCAGATAATGAGCCCTAAAACGTTCACAACCCTGGACGTGAGGCTTTATGAAGCCTAAGCATCACATCTCTGCTCTTGTAGTCTAGACCTCATGAAATGAAAAATAACATTGAATTTGCCTTCCTCCCCGCTGGCTGAACCTGCAAGTTAACCTTTAGCTTGTTGTGTGCAATGAGTCCCAAAACACTTTGCATCTCATCGATAAATTGCACAAAAAGGAGCGCTCACATTAATGACCCAGCGGAACACCAATAGTCACTCGCAGATAACCAGAAAAGTATTTTTGCTCTGTTATCATCCCAGGCAGCATCTCTTTCCAATTTACTTTCGTTAACTCCTCTCACATATATTACAATTTCCTTTACTCCACTGAAATACTGCGATGTTAGTCTTAACTTACTCCCTGTCAAATGTCAATATGAACTCAATCATATTGTAATCATCAACTCCTCAGGGTTCATTTACCTTAAGGTCCGTAATTGCCTCCTGTTCGTTACATAACACCAAATCCAGCAAATCCGATCTCAGAGAAGGCTCAACGACAAAATGCTCTGAAAATGCAGTTCAGATGCATTCATGAAATTCACTCTCTTGAGATCCATTGCCAACCTAATTTTTCTAATCTTCCTGCATCATAAAATTGCTCTTTAGACACGAATTTTCCATTTCCTGTTGTAATCTGTCTTCCACATTCCAGCTACACTTTGGAAGCCTGTATTTAACTGCAATCACGGTCATTTTACCCTTGAAGTTTTTTTAACTCAACGGGCAAGGACTAAAAATCTTCCAATCATATGACACAGCTTTCTGATGATTTGACGTCATTCTTTACCAGCAGATAACGCAACCCACTGTTTGTAAATCCTTATCCTTCCGATGTAATGTGCAAACTTGCACATTATGCTTCCAACTATCACCATCCTTCAGGCACAATTCAGTGACGGCACAACATCATGCCCGAAAATCTGAAATAGTGCAACAAGATCATCCACTTTATTTCGTATTATCCTTATTTCTTACGGATTGAGATATATCACTTTAAGTACTGTATTTACCACCCTTTATCATTATTGAATCACCAATGCACGGCTACTTTCCCTGCCAGCTGCGATTTTGTTCTATCATTTGCATGCTCTCTAAATTCTATCTTCATGTCGTCTTTACCAAGACATCCTTTAAGACGCAGGTAGATTAGGAAAATTAGGCTGGCAATGTATCTCGAGAGTGAATTTCATGAAAGCATCTGAGATGCATTTTCAGAGCGTTTTGTCGTTGAGCCTACTCTGAGCTTGGTTGCAGGCTGGGTCTTGGGTCTCGAGCTTGGCTGTAGGCTGTGGTCTTGGGTCTTGAGCTTGGATGCAGGCTGGGGACTTCCGGCTTGGGTTCTTGGAGCTCGGCCTGGCATCCTCGAGGCTTGGGTTCTTGGATCTCGGGTTCGGATCCTCGAGGCTTGGGTTCTTGGAGCTCGGTTTGGGATCCTCGAGGCTTGGGTCTTTGCAGCTTGGCTGCCGGATTCTCGAGGTTTGGGTTCTTGGAGCTTGGCTGCGGGATACTCGAGGCTTGTGTTCTTGGAGCTTGGCTGCAGGATCTTCAAGGCTTGGGTTCTTGGAGCTGGGCTACGGGATCCTCGAAGCTTGGGTTCTTGGAGCTTGGCTGCGGGATCTTCGAGGCTTGGGTTCTTGGAGCTTGGCTGCGGGATCTTCGAGGCTAGGGTTCTTGGAGCTTGGCTGCTGGATCTTCGTCTTGATATGCGGTGGCTGATAACTAGGAGGCTTGAGCTGAGAGACCGACTGGGAACTGAACGTCAACATAGAGCGGGGACTTGTTCTTCGAAAAGCCGGGACTCATCGTCAACACACCAACATGAGGCAGGACAGTACATAGACATAGAGCCGGGACTGATACTTAGACAAGCCGTGACTCAGCCGCATCTCCACACCAAGGTGGGACAGGTCCCTTCGTCAGGTAACGGCAGAACGGCCGGACTTACCCAACAGAGGCGAGGGCAAGAAGAGACAAACACCGAAGAACGACAGACAGTTCCATCTCTGCTCCGGGGAAGCTCCAAGTCTCAGTTCGACCAGCGACCTCAGCTGGCTACGGATACAGCCGAATCCCTACCTAGCTCGGAGTGGCTGGCAGCCACTCAGCTGGCCCAGGAAACAACGGAATCCATACCGCAAAGGCAGATCCGACTACGGACAGCACGGCTCCATGCAGCGATGGTTCTCCAACACGTCCAAAGATGAAAGGTGTCCGCTCTAGCCTTCCACCGGCAGGTTGCTCCCAGGGGAACTGACGAGAGAAACCAGCAGCCCACACTCAACCCCATGGCTACTTATATTCAAGCTCCAAGATGGGAATCAGGTACCTATGATTAACTCAAACAAGGGACAGCTGGAAGACCCGGAATCCTGAGACCACGGAGCGGACCGTGACCTGGAATGCGGACTTAACGGAACGGACCATGACACCCTGATCAGACCATGATTCCGCAAATGCCCATAGATCCTATCTCTAAGAATCTTTTCCAACATCTTTCCAACAACAGACGTAAGGCTCACTTGTCTATAATTACCCGGACTATGCGTACTACCCTTTTTTGAACAAGGGGACAATATTCGCCTCCCTCCAATCCTCCGGTACCATTCCCGTGGACAACGGGGATATAAGGATCCTAGCCAGAGGCTCAGCAATCTCTTCCCTCGCCTCCTGGAGCAGCTTGGGGAATATTCCGTCAGTCCCCATGGACTTATCCGTCCAAATGTGTGCTAATGTAAGTGGGGACTTGGCCCCACTTCCCTGCTGAGCACAGAGCCAACAGTGAGAGAGGCCTTTTCGCGGCGGGTCACCCCTGTAGGTTGCTGTCCTCAGCCGTATCAAAAGCGGTGAATGTATTATTGAGGTGAACGGCCACAGGAGTACTCTGCATTGGCTGCCTACTGTCTTTCCTTCTCCAGACAGTCCGACAGGTACCGGCCTCTTGCAACAGAGGGGCAGCTACCACCATGTCGCTCCTATCTATCACCTGACATTTTCCCATATGAGGCGAAAGTCATCGTGCTGCAGCTGCTGCTGCTGAACGCGGCCTCGAAGAAGCTGCCTCTTGACGAACTTCATGCATATGTAGTTCTTAAGGAGACTGAAGGTCTCCGTGAGTTGCCGCATCTGAGAATAAGAACATACCACTGACTTTGGACACAACATGCGTGCACCAACTATGAACTAAGAAACAAAATAAACCTACAAGAACCTTTCTTTACATATTGTGCTTACTTAAGTCTGTTCAGCCAAAGCCAGGCTATTCTAACAGTGACCCACTTGAACAATGGCCACTCTAAAAGTTGCTGCTCCGCTCACATCTTCTTTCTTTATATTTGTCCCGCTCTGATTGCCATCCGCCAAAACGAGGCTGGAAGCTCCCTAGCTCTTTGCAACCCATCACTCCGTGTCTCCAAGGATCGACCCCTCGCACTTTTTTTCAGCCCGCCGAAAGGAAGCTGAAAGCTCCTGAGCTCTTTCTGAACCTTGCGATACCGCACCCACGAACGAGCTTGCCCGTTGTTGACAGCCACCGGGGAGGATCTGAACGCCGCTAAACTCTTTAAAAACCTCGCGCTGTGTTTCCAACAAGTGACCTCTCGACAGGACAGTCACGGTAAAGAATATTAACGTTTGTTATTAGGCCGGTCTTGAAATGTTGACCTGTTTATTCCTTTCCATATGTGCTGCCTGACCTGCTGAATTCCTCCAACGTCTTGTTTGTGTTGCTCATGATTTAGAGCATCTCTGATAATATAATAATTTGAACCTCGATCTGCAGAATCTCTTGTGCAAAGCTCAAGTACAAAGTTCTTTTGTTTTAGTAGATCCAAACCCCGAGATTCAGTTTTTTGCAGGTATTCACAGCAGAACAGAGAAATACAATAGAATCAATAAAAACACTACACACCAAGACTGACAGACAACTAAAGTGCAAAGGAAGACAAACAGCAAATGCATCAATAAATAAACAAACAGGCCAACAATAAGTAAATAAATAACACTCATAGCATGAGTTGTAAAGTCCTTGAAAGTGAGTCCATTGGTTATAGACTGATATCAGTGATGTGGTGAGTGAAGTTGCCCACAGTGGTTCCGGAGTTCGATGGTTGAAGCGCTATAACTGTTCCTGAACTTGGTGGTGTGGGACATACGGCTCCAGAACCTGGATCCTGATGGCAGCAGTGAGAAGAGAGCATGTCGTGGATGGTGGCGTTTTGCTTAGTTTTTTTTATATCTTTATAAGTTGATGCATTAAGTTCTCGAGTTGGGACGTTCTTTTCCGATGTGATCCACGTCCCTCCATTTCCTACATATTCGTGTACCTATCTGAAAGCTCTCACATGCCGTAATCGTAAATATTTCTGCCATGTCCTCTGGCAGCGTGTGCCCCACAGCGACCATTCTCAACGTCAAGAAATAATCTTGCCCCGTGTATCTTTAAATTTACCCTCCTTCTCACCTTTAACCTGTGATTCTAATGTTGGACATTTGTAACCCGAGAGATAGATGTCGACTGTCTACGCCGTCTGTGTCTCTCATGTTTAAAAAAAATTCTGTCAGAGCTCCCCTCAGACCGCTAACCACTGAGGAAAGCAGGGTCCCCATCGAAACCTTCCTCCTAACTCAAGCTCTCCAGTGCAGGCTATATCTCCAACTTAATTACATTTTGTGCTGCGGTGTGGTGTCCGGAACTGCACACGGGGATCTAAAGGCGATCTAATTAATAACTTGTACAGATATAACTCGATTATCCAACACCCCCAAAGCCACTATAATGAAGGCAAGCACCTAGCGCATGTCCTTCACTATCTCGTCTACATGGCACAGAACAGAGGGACGTCTCTTTTGAACAGAGATGAAGGGAGATTTCTTTAGCTTGCAGGTGGTGAATCTGTGGTATACATTGTCACCGACGGTTGTTTGGTGGAACATTTCTGCAAATGCTCCGTTTAGTCGGACGTGCTGACATCATGAAATATTCATGAATGCAATCAAATTTAGCTGTGAAAATTCACCGAGCTGATGCTGTCGCCTGAGGCACTCCAGACACAGAAAAGACAGGATGGTGACTAAGCTGTCCCGACCAAATAAGGCTCAGCACAGATTTCTTCTACATTGAACGCGTTTCATTTTGTTGGCCCACATGTTACTAGCAATATTATAATTGATCGGAAGCAGAAGGAGGTTGCGCTTGTTTTCAGAATGAAATGTATATGATAAAAAATAATTTTTAACGATTCAAGCATTAAACTGACCCTGTCCAATCAAAATGATTGGTAAAAACATCAAATAAATGTCATTCAACACACATCAAAGTTGCTAGTGAACGCATCAGGCCAGGCAGCAACTTTTATGTGTGTTGCTTGAATTTCCAGCATCTGCAGAATTCCTCGTGTTTAAGTTTACAAAATGTTTAAATATGCCTAGCAAACACACAACACTGATCTGGCAGAATCTACGGAGGGGAATAAATATTCGACGTTTCGTGTCGAAGCAATTCACGAGAACTTCGTTAGGACAGGTTGCTACGATCCTGCTTTACGTAAAATTTGACAGTAACAACAATGACTAAGCAGGTTTGGCGTTCATTGAGTCCGCTCTGTGCCGTGATATCTCTCCCTGACCTTTGGCAGTCCGGGCACAAATCGCTCATAATACCGTGAGAGTTTACTGTGAGGACGTGGAGACTGGATAACTTGTAGGTATTGATTGATTTCCAAAGTACCATCAGCTGTTGCCATCTCTGTCCAGGTTAAATAGATTATTCCTCTGCTGTCATCACAAACTGAGGGAATTAAAAATATATCGTCTCTATGCGATCCAAGTGGTTTAGGTTTAATGTGCAAAGTAACACGCAGTTATCGTTTTATCGTTGTAGTTACGAAATAATTGCAATTTAAATGTTAGCCAATGAAATGAACTCATTTATTCAGCGAAATAAATAAACAGTAATATCGATTCAAACCATTTTATAACTGGAATGCAATTGCATTAAACGGGGCGAAATGCGGCTCAGCCAGCAAGCATTACTCGTTCTTTTTTCAGTCCTCGCAGATAGTGGAGAAAATACAGTCATACAAATGAAATATGTTTTTTTTAGAGCAGTCTGTCTGTCAATGATTCACCTCTTTCTCCAAATAAGAATAGGTTTACCTTCAAACCAGCGGCTGCGGCTACCACTCCATTACGTTGTCCATTCCAGCGCGACCGTCTGCTGAAGGGTGGAGTATAATGTGTGTCCTGTTGTAACAATTATTCGGTTCATTGGCTGCTCCTTTCTCATTTTTCTTTTACTCATCTAATTGATTATTTATTGAATGTGCCGACCTTAATATTCGGGCATTATTTTCAAATGCATATAGATTTTCTATGAGAATGCGCAGTACCCACGATTGTTTCACCGATTAAGCTTGTCTCGGGAAAGCTCTTTTTTAGCGCTCAATCGGCACCCGTTCGCAAGTTTGGTGTCGCACTCTTCGTTCAGGACGCCTCGCTGCTATCTCCGTTCTCCTCGACGGAGCGCGTAGTGCGTGACATTTGAACTTAGTCTTGATGATTTGACAGTCTGTTACCTGTTAGCCTGAGAGCCGTTAAACATCTTTTGAAGTTAGAAGGCTTCTAACTGACGTCTCCAAATATCTCACGACTATCAATGAAATAAATCCAAGATCGTTTTATCGTTGTAGTTACGAAATAATTGCAATTTAAATTTTAGCCAATTAAATGAACTCTTTTAAAGAAGCACAATTATGTCTTACCGTCTGAAAGTAAAACGAATCTCTCCATTATCTGTGCCGTTGTCGGCAAGAGGTGTTTCCATTCTGGAGATCTCTTAATAACCTCGCCTTGTTGGAAGGGTATCCTACTCTTTGTTCACTACTTAACGGTGCCGCCTAGGTGCGCTCTGCTGTTACTTTTGCATGTGAAAGTAGCGAGATCTAAATTGTACATTCTAAAGCAACCACACTCAATCTCGGTCAACGCAAATGGAGTGTTACTCTGACTCCAGTCAATGGCCCAGCGACCTTTACGCACACAACGCAATTAAAATTAAAGTAATCCTTCTCCGGTAACTTATAGTAATTGTTTTTCTTTACAACTTATTTCAGTTAATTTAACGGCGATTGTGATCCTCGCTCGCAGGAAATGCGGTCTGTCCAAAACATCACAATCTACTTTGTAGCCATGGCGGCAGCTGATCTGATGGTGGTCTTCGTCGTTATTATATTGGAAGAGATAAATTATGTTTACTTGTTTGCTAACTTCTTGCTCAGAACTCCGGTGTCTCGGAACCTGGGACTGTTCCGTTTGGTGTCCTCGTAGCTGAATACTTCACGTCACCCCTGTGGAAAGCCTACGAGGTATTTGCCGGCATCGCAACACCGTTATTACCAATTTGTTTAATTCTGCTCTTTAATGTTTTAACTGTCAACCAGATTAGAGCAACAAATAGAGTTCGCCGCATACTTCGAAAAAACAGCGAAAATCGTGATGATCCAGAGGGGTCAAAGCGAAGAAAATCAATGATTCTGTTATTCACTGTTTCAGCCAATTTTATATTATTTTGGATGCCCTATGTCGTATTTGCTATGAACTGGCAAATCGAAAACTATTTCTATACAGACAGATATTTCAGCAAACCGACCAAAATCCTGCAGGAATGTGGATATATGTTGTCCTCTCTCAGTACCTACCCCAACACGTGTGTCTATGGACTGACACAGAGAGGATTCAGGGAGGAGCTGAAGAATGGAGTGATGTCCCTGTTGGTAGCAACGGGGGAGAATTGTAAATAAAATGCTAACACAATTATTTATTCTTGCAACTTCAAATCAACTATTTGGCAGAGGTTTGACTTCAAGCAATGCTGTTTCCCGATCTGTCTCTACAAACGATTACCGGCGATTAAACAACAGGGTTTAAGTGACTATTATTTTCATGGAAGGGTTATGGACTCTGATATCATGAAATTCCAGTCCACTATTTTTGATTGCAAGTTATGTAAGCATTTTAACAGGAATTAATCTGATTCGTTCAGTGAACACACTGTTGACATAAAAATAAATCCTCGTATAATCGGAAAATTATCATCTTCTCTGTCTGTTTTATGACATATTTGTTGAAGATTAATATTTCTGAGTGCCATTATCGGACGGTAACGTCAAAATAATAATTCTAGGATATTTTGGTTGCTCTACCCTTCACAGTGAGATGTCCGTGCCAGAATGGTCGGTAATAGCGAAGTAGCAACGGTTCCTTTATACAGTACATACCCGTCACGAACGTGAGGGGAACAGCTGGGGCTTGGTCATTACACTCAGGAATTGCTGACGCATTTGATGGAAATTAATGCGAGATGCTCGTCTGTTGTTGTGGTTTGGACATAACGGCCAGAATTATACTGCTGTGAGCTTATCCATAAGACCAGAAATGCTAATATCGTATTTCCCTTCCTCATTACTGACTTAACCTGCAAACTAACCTTTAGGGAGTCAGGCATAAGGAATTCCAGTTCCCTTTGCGCATCAGTGTCTTATATTTCCTCTCCTTTTGGAAAATATTCAACGCTTTGTTTTCTTCTACTAGTGTGCATGACCATACACTTCCCGACACTGTATTGCATGTGCCGCTTCCCGTAATCTGTCAAAGTTTTTTTCTGCAGCCTCCCTGCTTCTTCGAAACTATTTGCTCTCCATATATATTCATACCGTCTGCAAACGCTGCAACGAAGCCATCGATTCCCTAATCTAAATTACTGACATAGAACGTGCAAAGCATCTATTGCAAGATAGAGCTGAATGGAAAACCACCAGCCATTCATTTTCACTCTTTGCTTCCTGCACATCTGCCACCGCGTTAACTATGCTAGAAATATTTCTGTAATACATGGGCGAGTAGCCTCCCAGGCAGCCTCATTTCCTGCAGCTTGTCAAAAGCAATCTGAAAATCCAAAAACACATCATCATCCTTTTCTCACCCTCACTGCAACATGGTACAGGCAGGAATCCAGATATTACAACCTGGTGGTCATGGGTAGCTTTCCGTTGTATTCTTTAAATTCTGTCTTCAGGACCTGCTCCCTTCTCATACCTGTGTCTGGTTGCTCCCTTTCCCCCTCCCTTAAGAATGCCGTGATCCAGATCCGAGACGTCCCTGACCCTGGCACCTGGGAGGCAACATACCATGCGGGTGTCTCCATCTCGCCCACAGAATCCCGTCTGTAGTCGTATGACTAGGGAATCTCCTATCACCAGTGCAGTCCTCTTCACCTCTCTTCTGTTCTGAGCCACAGCACCAAACTTGGTGCCAGATTCCTGGTTACACATCTCTCCACCACGGCCCCCCCCAGTATGTCGTGCCATTCAACAATATCTAAAGTGGTACACTTATTCTCGAGATGAACTGCCAAAGGTGCTACTCTGCACTGGCGGTTCATTCACCTTCGCTTCAGGGAGGTAGGAGAACACTATCTCGCAGTAGCTCCTACTAATCACTTCCTCATTCTCCTGTATGAACCGAATGTCATCGGCTGCAGATGCAGATCCTCAATGCAGTCTCTGAGGAGTTGCAGCTCTGTGCATCTGGTGCAAATGGGTTTATCCGGAAGACTGGAGATCTCTCAGACATGTCGCATCCAGGACAGAGTGCTAAACGCTGACCCTGGAACCATCTGCAGTACACCACTATGTCTTACGGTCACTGCTCTTTTCCCCGCTTCCCTGCTGTGCCACAGAGCCAACTCAGTGAGAGGGACCCTGTCACGGCGGGTCACCCCTGGTAGGTTGTTATCCCCAGCCGTATCAAAAGTGGGGAACTTATTACTGAGGTGAACGGCCACAGGGGTACTGTGCAGTGGCTGCCTATTGTCTTTCCTTCTCCTGACAGTCAGACAGGTACCTGCCTCCGACAACTTAGGAGCAACGACCACCATGTAAATCCTATCTATCACCTCTCATTTACCCAGATGAGGCAAAGGTCATCGAGCTGCAGCTCCTGCTGCTTAACGCGGCCTCTAAGGAGCTGCCTCTTGATGACTTCATGCATATTTAGTTATTAGGGAGACTGGAGCTCTCCGCGAGTTCCCACATCTCACAAAAAGAACATACCACTAACTTTGAACACAATCTGCGTGCACCAACTGTGAACTAAGACAATATAGAAACCTACAGGAAACTTTCTTACTTGTTCAGAACGTCAGCCTGTGTTTACTTAAGCCTGTTCAGCCAAAGCCAGACCACTCTAGCAATGCTCCACTTGAACAATGGCCACTCCAAATGTTGCTGCTCCGCTTAAACTTTCTTACTTTATATTTGTCTCGCTCTGATCGCCATCCTCCATAAAGAGCTGAAAGCTCCCTAGAGTTTTTCAAACGTTCACTCCATGTCTCCAAGGAACGACAGCGCGCACTTTTTTGAGGCCGCCGAAACGAAGCTGAAAGCCCCTGAGCTCTTTTGAAACCTTGCGATGAGTTACCAATGAACGACCTCTCCCGTTGTTGACAGCCCGCCAAGAAGAAGCTGAACGCTCTTAAGCTCTTTAAAAACCTCGCGCTGAAAACTCAAGACGGCGATGAAGCTGTCCCCTTCAGGAAAGACTTATTGTACATTTCACCCACATTCACCCGCGCTTCATCTTGTTGCTCCACCTGTTCATAACGATGCTATAATCAACGTGTTACTGAAGGAGATTGTGTTTGATTTCCAACTAAAAGTAAGTGTATAATGATAAGAATCTGTTCAGCGATTCAAGCATCGCAAAGCAGAATTGTACCGGCCGTCTCCACTATAAATGATTGGTAACAAATATCAAAAGGCGGCCCTAATTCTGCTCGAAGACGAAATACGATAGACAATGAGACAACGAGTAAAAATAGTTGTCAGTGCGTGGCTGTTCAGTGGATTGTGTCTAATCAGACGAATGGGAACACCGGCTGATTGAGATTGTGGTTCCAATAGGTGTTTAGGAACTCCTCGAGTCAGTGCATGCAGGCAGTTATGTCAACATGATCAGAATTTACTGCCCAGCGCTTGCACCACTCCGTATTCCAGGTAATGCTGTGTTTTTGTATAACGCTCGTGGCATCGTAGATTAACTGTATCTCTTGGCCAAAGTGCATTTGCTGCCCAGTGTATTTTGTTCTGTAATTGGACGGTAAAAAAGAAATCTTTGCCGTTAATATACGTTCTAAATACATTCCCGTGAATTTAATGGTTTATGATTCAGGTGTTAGACAGATTTATATATATTAATTAGATTAGATTAGATTATAAGGACACGCAGTCTTAATGCATGCATTAACAAATGATGCAATGTTCCTCCAGTATAATACCACAGAAACACAAGACTGACCAAGACTGAAAAACTGACAAAAACCACATAATTATAACATATAGTTACAACAGTGCAAAGCAATACCGTAATTTGATAAAGAACAGACCATGGGCACGGTAAAAAAAAAGTCTCAACGTCTCTCGTAAGTCCCATCATCTCACGCATACGGCGGAAGGAAGAACATTCTCCCTGCCATGAACCTCCAGCGCCGCTAACTTGCCGATACAGCACCATGGAAGCACCCGACCATAGCCGACTCTTGAGTTCGTCCGAAAACTTCAAGTCTGCGAGCAGCCGTCCGACACCGAGCACCGAGCACCATCTCTGCCGAGCGCTTCGACCCCGACCCCGGCCGCGAAGCAATAAGCAAAGCCGAGGATTTGGGGCCTTCCCCTCAGGAGATTCTCGATCACACAGTAGCAGCGGCAGCGGAGCAGGCATTTCAGAAGTTTCTCCAGATGCTCCTCCGTGCTTCTCACGTCTGTCTCCATCAAATCAGGATTGTGCACGGTACCCTATTTAACAAATATAGATATAATTCCGGAGCGGCCGCGCCGCCATCGTCTCCTCCCTCCTTGATATTAATGTTAGACTAACAAAGCAGACATCAGCACGTTGCACTCGGTATTCCAGGTAATGTAATGTCTTTGCATCCCGTTTGGAGCGTCGTAAATGAACTATATATTGACGTCCAGAGTGCACTTTTCTCAGTTATTGGACTATGAAAAGGAACTTCCACCGTAATTCCGATTCTAAATATAAATCGGCTTTAATTTTTAAATTTTATATAAGATATGATTGAGGAATTTGATAAATTTTTGTGCATGAATGTGATATTAACCTAACTATGCATTACCATGTTGTACTATTGCTAACACAACTGTATACCAGACACGTTTAAGTATGCTTACAAACCACACATTCAAGACAATACCACACTCACAACACTGGCGGAATTCAGTTAGTCAGGCAGCATCTATGGACACCCTTCATGAAGACTTCGTAAGGACAGGTTGCAAGGATACGGCCTCACACAAAATCCTGACAGTGAGAGAATTGAGTCGCCAGGACAGCTCGCCACTGAACCCGCTCTGCGCCGTGATGTCACTCTCTGACCGCGGGTATGTGCCAGCACATTTCCAATCATAACACCGTGAAAGTCTTCTGTAGAGACGAGGAGACTCGACACCTTGAAGAGATTGGTTAAATTCTAAAGTATCGCCAGCTCTTCCCCTCTCTCTCCACGGTTACTCTGCTCTAATCACAAACTGAGGGAATTAAACAGTATATCGTCTTTATGCGATCCACGTGGTTCAGGTATTAGATGCAAATTAATACATACGCTATTTAGTGAAAGAAATATATGGTAATATCGTTTTTAATATCGTTGTATAATTATAATTAAATTAAATTGAATCAGAGTCTGAATCAAAATCAGAATCAGGTTTATTATCACCGGTACGTGTCGAGATATGGAATAAAATGTGACCAAATATAGTACAATCAGCAAACATTACTCTTTCTCTTTACGGCTGATGGCACAGTGGCATCAGCTCCGGACTATGGAGCGAAGGCTCCCGAGTTCGAGCCTAATCGCCCCCCGCCCCCCGGGCACGCTTTCCATCCGTGCGGAGCTGAACGTCTAGGTAGCCACTCGGCATCGAGTCAGGAAGGTTCATACTGTGACTCAGTTAATCCAATAGCAGACAATGTCTGGTGTGACAAGCTACGAAATGAAATTGCTCTTTCTCATTCAATATGATGTTAAAGAAAAGTCGGTCTGTCAATTATTTAGTATTATTTTTTTCAAAAAAGAATAGGTTTGTTCTCAAACCAGCGACTGCGGCCGTCGCTCCATTACTTCGTCCTTTCCAGCGCGATCGTCTGCGAAAGAGAGGAGTATAATATATGTCCTTTTGTAATATCCTTCCCGGTCGCTAGCTGCTCATTTCTCAATTTCCCGTTACCGATATAATCAATTACTTATGAATGTGCGGAACTTAATGTGCAGCCATCACTTTCAAATTCATATTGGTTTTCTTTGAGCACGTGTATCTCCCACGAATGATTCACTGATTAAGACTCTCCGTAAAGCTCGTTTTAGCTCTCACGCATAACTATTCACAAGTTTGGTGTCTCTCTCTTCGTGCAAAGTCAAACGTTCAGGACACCACCTTGTTATCTCCGATCTTCTCGACGGAACATGTAAGGTGTAACGTCTGATGTCAACCTTGATCATCTGTCAGTCTGTGACCAGACAGTCCTGAGAGCCGTTTCAGGTCTTTTGCGATTAGAAGGTTTCTCAAGCCGTCTCTAAATATCTCCATGTGCACAGTTGAAATGAATTTATAACCTTTTTGCCGATGTAATTACTAAATAATTGTATTTTAAATAGAAGACCAGTAAATAAACGGTAAAATAGTGTAATTGCATCACACCGTCTGAAAATAAATCCAATCTCTCCATTACCTCTGTCGTTCTCGGCAGGACAGCATCCTGTTCGGGACAGCTCTGGATAACCTCGCCAACTGAGACTGGTAACCGGCCCTTTGTTCACTACTTAACCGAGCCGCCTGAGGGCGCTCTGCTGCCACTCTCCGGTTTACCTTCTGGTGGTTAATTCATCGATGTGAAATTGGCGAGATGTCCATTGTGCATTATAACTTAGAATCCGATTGGGCCATCCACATCCCATCTCGGTCACGGCAAATGGGCAGTACCCTGACTCCAGACAATGACCCAATCGACTATTATACACACTACATAGTTAAAGTTACACAAATTATTCTGCGGTAATTCATAGTAATTGTTTTTAATTGATAGTAATTGTTTTTATTTCAGTTAGTTTAACGGCGATTGTGATCCTGTCCTGAGGGAAATGCGGGATGTCCAAATGCATCACTCTCTACCTTGTGACAATGGCGACAGCCGATCTGATGGTGGTCATCGTTGTTATTATATTAGAGAGGATAAATTTTATCCTCGTAACTCCGGTGTGTTCTCTGATACTTGTCCTGAGTCTCGCAACCTGGAAATGTTGCGTTTGGTTGACGGTAGCTTTCACTTTCGATCGTTGTGTCGCCATCTACGGTCAGAAGCCGCGAAACCGATATTGCACCGAGAGAACAGCGACTGTGGTGATAGTAACAGTGAGTGCCGCGTGTTGTGCCAAGGTCATGATATTATACTTTGCTGTCGATCGATGGCGTTGCGTCCCCGCAGCTGAATACTTCACGTCGCCCCTGTTGAAAGCCTACCGGGTGTTTGACAGCATGACAACACCTTTCTTACCAATCTCTTTAATTGTGCTCTTCAATGTTTTAACCGCCAAATGGATTATAGCGACAAATAGAGTTCGCCAGGCACTTCGGAAAAACGGTGAAAATCGTAATGATCCAGAGGCGGCAAACCGGAGAAAGTCAATGATTCTGTTGTTCACTCTTTCAGCAAATTTTGTATTTTTCTGGATGCCCTGTGTCGTACGTTCTATGAACTGGCAAGCCGAAATCTATTCCTATATAGACAGATATTTCAGCAAACCGACCTACGTCCTGCAGATATATAGGTTTATGTTGTCATCTCTCCGTACCTGCACCAACACGTGTATCTATGGACTGACACAGAGATAATTCAGGGAGGAGCTGAAGAACAGAGTGAAGTGCCTGTTTGCAGAAACGGGGAAGCTTTGAAAATAAAATGCAAAAGCAATGGTACCATCTTGCATCATGAAGACAATTATTTGGAAGAGTAGTTGATTTGAGCTTCAAGTGACCGCCTTTTGAAATACTCACTGTACAACAGATTAGCGTTAATTGTGGAAGTTACTGATTATATGAAAGAACAGGGATAAAGTTAATACCAATTAAATCGTCTTTAATTTTTAAATTTTATATGATATATGATTGAGGAATTTGATACATTTTTGTGCATGAATGCGATATTAACCTAACTATACATTACCACGTTGTACTATTGCTAACACAACTGTATACCAGAAACGTTTAAGTATGCTTACAAACCACACAGTCAAGAAAGTACCACACTCACAACACTGGTGGAATTCAGTTAGTCAGGCAGCATCTGTGGAGACCCTTCATGAAGACTTCGTAAGGACAGGTTGCAAGGATATGGCCTTACACAAAATCCTGACAGTGAGAGAATTGAGTCGCCAGGACAGCTCGCCACTGAACCCGCTCTGCGCCGTGATGTCACTCTCTGACCGCGGGTATGTGCCAGCACATTTCCAATCATAACACCGTGAAAGTCTTCTGTAGAAACGAGGAGACTCGACACCTTGAAGAGATTGGTTAAATTCTAAAGTATCGCCAGCTCTTCCCCTCTCTCTCCACGGTTCCTCTGCTCTAATCACAAACTGAGGGAATTAAACAGTATATCGTCTTTATGCGATCCACGTGGTTCAGGTATTAGATGCAAATTAATACATACGCTATTTAGTGAAAGAAATATATGATAATATCGTTTTTTATATCGTTGGATAATTATAATTAAATTAAATTGAATCGGAGTCGGAATCAAAATCAGAATCAGGTTTATTATCACCGGCACGTGTCGAGATATGGAATAAAATGTGACCAAATATAGTACAATCAGCAAACATTACTCTTTCTCTTAACGGCTGATGGCACAGTGGCATCAGCGCCGGACTATGCAGCGAAGGCTCCCGAGTTCGAACCTAGTCGCCCCCCGCCCCCCGGGCACGCTTTCCATCCGTGCGGAGCTGAACGTCTAGGTAGCCACTCGGCATCGAGTCAGGAAGGTTCATACTGTGACCCAGTTAATCCAATAGGAGACCTGGTCTGGTGTGACAAGCTACGAAATGAAATTGCTCTTTCTCATTCAATATGATGTTAAAGAAAAGTCGGTCTGTCAATTATTTAGTGTTATTTTTTTCAAACAAGAATAGGTTTGTTCTCAAACCAGCGACTGCGGCCGTTGCTCCATTACTTCGTCCTTTCCAGCGAGATCGTCTGCTAAAGAGAGGAGTATAATATGTGTCCTTTTGTAATATCCTTCCCGGTCGCTAGCTGCTCATTTCTCAATTTCCCGTTACCGATATAATCAATTACTTATGAATGTGCGGAACTTAATGAGCAGCCATCACTTTCAAATTTATATTGGTTTTCTTTGAGCACGTGTATTTCCCACGAATGATTCACTGATTAAGACTCTCCGTAAAGCTCGTTTTAGCTCTCACGCATAACTATTCACAAGTTTGGTGTCTCTCTCTTCGTGCAAAGTCAAACGTTCAGAACACCACTTTGTTATCTCCGATCTTCTCGACGGAACATGTAAGGTGTAACGTCTGATGTCAACCTTGATCATCTGTCAGTCTGTGACCAGACAGTCCTGAGAACCGTTTCAGATCTTTTGCGATTAGAAGGTTTCTCAAGCCGTCTCTAAATATCTCCATATGCACCGTTGAAATGAATTTATAACCGTTTTGCCGATGTAATTACTAAATAATTGTATTTTAAATAGAAGACCAGTAAATAAACGGTAAAATAGTGGAATTGCTTCACACCGTCTGAAAATAAATCCAATGTCTCCATTACCTCTGTCGTTCTCGGCAGGACAGCATCCTGTTCGGGACAGCTCTGGATAACCTCGCCTACTGAGACTGGTATCCGGCCCTTTGTTCACTACTTAACCGAGCCGCCTGAGGGCGCTCTGCTGCCACTCTCCGGCTTACCTTCTGGTGGTTAATTCATCGATGTGAAATTGGCGAGATGTCGATTGTGCATTATAACTTAGAATCCGATTGGGCCATCCACATCCCATCTCGGTCAGGGCATATGGGCTGTACCCTGACTCCAGACAATGACCCAATCGACTGTTATACACAATACATAGTTAAAGTTACACAAATTATTCTGCGGTAATTCATAGTAATTGTTTTTAATTGATAGTAATTGTTTTTATTTCAGTTAGTTTAACGGCGATTGTGATCCTGTCCTGAGGGAAATGCGGGATGTACAACTGCATCACTCTCTACCTTGTGACAATGGCGACAGCCGATCTGATGGTGGTCATCGTTGTTATCATATTAGAGAGGATAAATTTTATCCTCGTAACTCCGGTGTGTTCTCTGATACTTGTCCTGAGTCTCGCAACCTGGAAATGCTGCGTTTGGTTGACGGCAGCTTTCACTTTCGATCGTTGTGTCGCCATCTACTGTCAGAAGCCGCGAAACCGATATTGCACCGAGAGAACAGCGACTGTGGTGATCGCAACAGTGAGTGCAGCGTGTTGTGCCAAGGCCATGCTATTATACTTTGCTGTCGATCGATGGCGTTGCGTCCCCGCAGCTGAATACTTCACGTCGCCCCTGTTGAAAGCCCACCAGGTATTTGACAGCATCACAACACCGTTATTACCGATCTCTTTAATTGTGCTCTTCAATGTTTTAACCGCCAAATAGGTTATAGCGACAAATAGAGTTCGCCAGGCACTTCGGAAAAACGGTGAAAATCGTAATGATCCAGAGGCGGCAAACCGGAGAAAGTCAATGATTCTGTTGTTCACTCTTTCAGCAAATTTTGTATTATTCTGGATGCCCTGTGTCGTACGTTCTATGAACTGGCAAGCCGAAAACTATTCCTATATAGACAGATATTTCAGCAAACAGACCTACATCCTGCAGGTATATGGGTTTATGTTGTCATCTCTCCGTACCTGCACCAATACGTGTATCTATGGACTGACACAGAGATAATTCAGGGAGGAGCTGAAGAACAGAGTGAAGTACCTGTTTGCAGAAACGGGGAAGCTTTGAAAATAAAATGCAAAAACAATTGTACCATCTTGCATCATGAAGACAATTATTTGGAAGAGTAGTTGATTTGAGCTTCAAGTGACCGCTTTTTGAAACACTCACTGTACAACAAATTAGCGTTAATTGTGGAAGTTACTGATTATATTAAACAACAGGGATAAAGTTAATACCATTACGTTAGGATTATTGACTCGGATATCATGTGATTTCAATCTACTGTCGTTGATTACAAGTTATCTAAGCATATGAAGATAAATCTGGTTCGGACAGAGAACTCACTGTTGACGAAATCTCCGCATGGCATTAATCATATATGATGTTAAAAAATCCTTGTACAATCCGAAAATTATCACGGAATCACATAAATCTACAGCACATTACAGGCCATCGCCCCACAATGTTGAGCCGACCATGAATCTACTCTGGAAACATCCTAGCGCATAGTGCTCCATTTTTTCTAAACTCCATGTACATTTCTAAGAGTCTCCTATTATATACGCCCCCACCACCGTTGTTGGTAGTGCATTCCACACACCCACCAATCTGTGAAAACTTACCCCTGACATCCACTTTGTACCGACTTCCAAGCACCTTAAAACTATGCCCTCGTGCTAGCCCTGGATAAAGCCTCTGGCTATCCAGTGCCTCTCATCATTTTATACACCTCTATTACGTCACCTGTGATCCTCAGCCGCTCTAAGGAGAAAAAACAAATTCACTCAATCTATTCTCGTCAGGCACACTCCAATCCAGCCAATATCCTTTGTAAATGTCCTTTGCATTCTGTCTCTAGTGTCCAAAAGACCAAAAGGCATAGGAGCCGAATTAGCCCATCTGGCCAATCGAGATTTCTCTGCCATTCAATCATGGCTGATCTTTTTTCTATCTCCTCCTCAACCCCAGTTCCCGGCCTTCTCCCCGTAACCTTTGATGCAATGTCCAATCAGGAACCTGTTAATCTCTGCCTTAACTATACCGAACGACCCGGTCTCCACAGTTGCATGTTGCAACAAATTCCACAAATTCAACACCCTTTGGCGAAATAACTTTCTCTGTATCTCTGTTTTGAGATGACACTCTTCTATCTTGAGGCTGTACCCTCATGTCCTAAACTCTCCCAGCATGGGAAACATCCTTACCACATCTACTCGGTCTGGACCTTTCAAGATCAAAAGGTTTCAAAGAGATAACCCCTCATCCTTCTGAATTCCAGTGACTACAGACCCAGAGCCATCAAACGTTCCTCGTACGATAACCCTTTCATTCCCGGAACATCCCTGTGAACCTCCTCTGGACCCACTCTATTGCCAGGACATATTTTATGAAATTCCGGGCCCAATGCGTTTCACAATACTGAAAGTGAAGTTTCTCCAGTGCCTTATAAAGCCGCAGCATCACATCCTTTCTGTAATGAGCTGACCTGAACTGAGCAAGTGTGGTCTAACTAAAGTAACATGGCCTCACGGCAAGAGTCTTACCCTCCAGACTATCCACAACGCCACAGATTCTGTGTCATCAGCAAAGTTACCAAACCACCCTTCTACTCCCTCGTCCAGGTCATTTATAAGAATCAAAGACGGTGGGTCGCAGAACAGATCCCTGTAGAACACCATTGGTCACCGACCTCCATGCAGAATTCGAATCATCTACAACCACAATGAGTAAGCCGATTCTGGATACACAAAGCAAGGTCCCATGACACATTGCTTTATCAATGAGCCTCGCATGGCGAATCTTATCAAACGCCTGACTGAAATCCATACACACTACATCCACTGCTCTATCTTCATCAATGTGTTTTGTTACCATCTCAGAGAATTCAATTAAGCTGGTGAGGCATGATCTGTTCTTAACAAAGCCATGTTAACGATGCCTAATGTGATTATGTCTCTGCAAATGCTCATAAATCCTGTCCCTTAGGATGTTCTTCAACAACTTGCCCATCACCGAAGTAGGACTCACGGGTCTGTAATTTCCAGGGTCAGCTATCCTCCCTTTCTTGAACAACGGAACATCTGCAAACTCCCAGTCTTCTAGTACTTCTTCCGTCCCAAATGATGATGCAAAAATCATCGCCAGAGGCTCAGCAATCTCCTGCCTCACTTTCCAGAGTAGCCTGATGTATATCTCGTCTGATCCCGGAGTCTTATTTAACTTATTGTTTTTGAAAAGCACCAGCATACCCTATTTCCTAATGTCTATATGTCTTTTGAGCACCATCTCCCTTCTAATAATGACTGTACTCACTTCTCTTACCTCATACCCTTCAACAGCTCATACTCTGCTAGTGTCTTCCACAGTGAGGACTGAAGCAAACAATTCACGTATTTCACCTGCTGACTGCTTGTTCCCCGTTATTATTTCTCCGGCCTTACTTTCTAGCGATCCTGCGTCTACTCTCATCTCTTTTATTTTTCAAGGTGGCTATTTCTATGCACCTTGGCATTATTTGCTAACTTGCTTTCATATTTCATCTTTTCCTCCCAATGGCTTTTAGTTGATTTCTGCAGGTTTTTGAAAGCTTCCCAATCCTCTATCTTCCCGCGAAACTTTGCTATGTTGTACGCCATCTCCTTTGCTTTCATACAAGATCTGAATTCCCTTGTCAGCTGCGGTTGCAATATTTTGCCATTTGTGAAATTCTTCGTTTTTGGAATATTCCTATTCCCCATTTTTTCTCAGAAATCCATATACTATCATCCCTGATAGCACCCTCTTCCAATTTACTACTGTAATGCCATTAACGCCACTGAAATACTGCTATAGTCTTTCCATTGTCATTGGTAACACTATGTGCTGAGACACATGTCTGCTCTTTCTGTTCTGCCATTCCATCATGACTGATTCCCGATCCCACTCAATCCCATATCTCTGCCTTCTCTCTATATCCTTTAATGCCATGACCGATTAGGAAACTATCAACATTAGTGCCAAATATACCCTCGGCCTTAACTTCCACCGCAGTCTGTGGCAGAGCATTCTACAGATACACTAATCTCTGGCTGAAGAAAATCCCCTTTACCTGCGTTTCAGAGGGTCGCCCCTAATTTTTTAGGCTGTCCCCTCCTGTTCTGGATATCTCCAGCAAAGGAAACATCCTCTCCACATCCATGCTATTCTAGTCCTTTCAACATTCTGTAGGCTTCAATGAAATCCCCCCACATTCTTCAAAATTCCAGCGAGTACAGGCCCAAAGCTGCTGAAGGCTCCTCATATGTTAACCCCTTCATTCCTCGTGAATCAGCCTCTGGACTCTCTCCAAGGACAGCTCTTTTATTCTGAGGTACGGGGCACAGATCAGTTGACAAAACTCCAAGTACGACCTGACCAACGACTTATACAGCCTCAGCATCATCTCCTAAACAAGAGAGGATCTGCAGATGCTAGCATACCAAGCAACGCACAAAAAATCCTGGAGGAGCACAGCAGGCCAGGCAGCATATTCAGAAAGTGTGTACAGTCGACCTTTCGGGCTGAGACCGTTCAGAACGCCGATGCCTGTATTTTTTTTTCCTTAGCTGCTGCCTAGCCTGCTGCTCTTCCAGAATTTTTTTGGGTAATGTCAGCATTATCAACTTAATGTTATGTTCGATTCTCCCTGAAATAAATACCAACATTGCATTTGCCTTCTTTATCACAGCCTCAACTTATAAATTAACCTTCTGAGAGTCTTGCACGAGCCTTTCTAAGTGCCTGTACATCTCTAATGTTTGAACCTTCTCCCTATTTATATAATGCTCAGCACTATTGTTCCTTTTACCATTGTCTGGCATTTCTTAAAACTTTATTACATCTGCCACTTTTTTGCCCACTCTTCTAAGTTATATAAGTCTACTGTAATCTCATTACTTACTCAGCACTACCTACCCCTTCACCTATCTTCATACCATCTGGAAACGTTGCCAGAGAGCCGTCAACTCCATTATCCAAATCATTGACAAACAATGTGAAAAGCAGCAATCCCAATATTGACTCCCGAGGAACACCACTATATCACAGGCAGTCAACCAGAAAAGGCCCTTTTTATCCCCAGTCACCACATCCTGCCTGTAAGCCACTCTTCTATCTTGGCAGTATCTTTCCTGTAATGCAATAGGATTTTATCTTGTTAAGCAGCCTCATGTATGGTAGCTTATCAAATGCCTTTGAAAAATCCAAATACAGAAGACCATAAGAGAACAAGATATAGGAGCAGAAGTAGGCCATTCTTCACATCGATGCTGCTCCGCCATTCAATCATGGGCTGATCCAATTCTTCCAGTCATCCCCACTCCTCTGCTTTCACCCCATACCCATTGATGCCCTGATCAATGAAGAACCTACCTATCTCTGCCTTAAATACACCCAGTGATTTGGCTTGCACAACCGCTGGTGGCACCAAATTCCACAGGTTTACCACACTCTGACTAATGTAGTTTCTCCGCATCTCAGTTCTAAATGGATATCCTTTATACCTGAAGTCGTGCCCCCTTGTTATAGAATCCCCTATCATGGGAAATAACTTTGCCATATCTAATCTGTTCACGCCTCTTAACATTCGGAATGTTTCTATGAGGTTCCCCCTCATTCTCCTGAACTCCAGGGAATACAGCCCAGGAGCTGCCACTCTAAAAGTTGCCGCTCAGCTCAGATCTTCTTTCTTTACATTTGTCCCGCTCTGATTGCCATCCGCCAAAAAGAAGCTGGAAGCTCCCTAGCTCTTTGCAACCCATCACTCCGTGTCTCCAAGGATCGACCCCTCGCACGTTTTTCAGCCCGCCGAAACGAAGCTGAAAGCCCCTGAGCTCTTTCAGAACCTTGCGATACCGCACCCACGAACGAGCTTGCCCGTTGCTGACAGCCACCGGGAAGAAACTGAACGCCGCTAAGCTCTTTAAAAACCTCGCGCTGTGTTTCCAACAAGTGACCTCTCGACAGGACAGTGAAGGTAAAGAATATTAACGTTTGTTATTAGGCCAGTCTTGAAATGTTGACCTGTTTATTCCTTTCCATAGGTGCTTCCTGACCTGCTGAATTCCTCCAACGTCTTGTTTGTGTTGCTCATGACTTAGAGCATCTCTGATAATATAATAATTTGAACCTCGATCTGCAGACTCTCTTGTGCAAAGCTCAAGTACAAAGTTCTTTTGTTTTAGCATATCCAATCCCCGAGATTCAGTTTTTTGCAGGTATTCACAGTAGAACAGAGAAATACAATAGAATCAATAAAAAACACTACACACCAAGACTGACAGACAACTAAAGTGCAAAGGAAGACAAACAGCAAATGCATCAATAAATAAACAGGCCAACAATAAGTAAATAAATAACACTCCTAGCATGAGTTGTAAAGTCCTTGAAAGTGAGTCCATTGGTTACAGACTGATATCTGTGATGTTGTGAGTGAAGTTACCCACACTGGTTCAGGAGTCCGATGGTTGAAGCACTATAACTGTTCCTGAACCTGGTGGAGTGGGATATCCGGCTCCAGTACCACGATCCTGATGGCAGCAGCGAGAAGACAGCATGTCATGGATGATGGCGTTTGGCTTAGTTTTTTATATCTTTATAAGTTGATGCATTAAGTTCTCGAGTTGGGGCGTTATTTTGCTATGTGTTCCACGCCCCTCCATTTCCTACATATTCACGAACCTATCTGAAAGCTCTCATATGCCGCTATCGTAAATCCTTCTGCCACTCCCTGTGGCAGCCTGTGCCCCACACCGACTACTCTCACCGTCAAGAAATAATCACGCCTCGTGTATCTTTAAATTTGTCCTCCCTCTCACCTTAAACCTGTAATTCTAATGTTGGACATTTGGAACCCGAGAGATAGTTGCTGATTGTCTACGCCGTCTATTTCTCTCGTGTTTTGTAAAATTCTATCGGAGCTCCCCTCAGACCACTGACCACTGAGCAAAACAGGCTCCCCATCGACAACTGCCTCCTAACTCAAACCCTCCTGTCCAGCTCAATTACATTTTGCCCTACTGTGTGGTGTCCGCAACTGCACACGGTGATGCAAGCGCGAAACAATGATTAATTTGTACAGCTATAACTCGATATTCAAAACCTCCAATGCCACTATGATGAAAGGAATCACACCGCCCACCTCCTTCACTGTCTAGTCTGCATGGCACAGAACAGAGGGACGTCCCTTAAGAACAGAAATAAGGAGAGATTTCCTTAGCTTGCAGGTGGTGATTCTGTGGTATACATTGTCACAGTCGGCTCATTGGTGGAACAGATGCTCAGATTTTTTGGACTTGTTGAAATCATGAGACTTTCCCGAAAGCAATTAAATTTCGCTGTGAAAATTCACTGAGCTGATCCCGTCATTTGAAGCACTCCAGAGACCGAAGAGTCAAGACGGCGACGAAGCTGTCCCCGCCAAAGAAGTTTCAGCGCAGATTTCATCTACCTTGAACGTGTTTCATTTTGTTGGTCACCCGTTACTGGCTATGTTATAATTGATCGGGAGCAGAAGGGAATCGTGTTTGTTTTCAAAATAAAATGTTCAATGATAAAAAAAATAATGTTTAACGATTCAACATTGCACTGATTCACTCCACTGAACATGATTGGTAAAAACATTAAATGAATGTCTTACTAATTCTCCTTGAAGTGCGATATATAACAGACAATGACGCAAGGAGTAAAAATAGGTGACATTGCGTGTTTGTTCAGTGGATTGTGTCTAATGAGACCAGTGGGAGCGCCGAAAGATTTAATTGTGATTCCGACAGGTGTATAAGAACTCTTCGAGTCAATGCTTGCAGGTAGTTGGGATAATCTGCACAGCTGATCGCTGCTTCAGGTAGAAAATGGGATATTCCGCAATTTACAACATTGTCAGAATTTACTACCCGCTGCTTGCAGCAGTTGCTGTTCCAGGTAACGTTATACCTGTGCAATACGGTCGGGGATCGGATCTTGATGGTCAAGGTGCAGATGCGGTCCGGTGTATTTTTCTGTTACTGGACAATGAAAAGTACCTTCACCGTTATTTAGCATCTAAGTGTAATTCGCGTTGATTTAATGGTTTAATTTTTGATGGGGATATGATTGAGGTGTCTGATACATTTATATATAATAATATTAACCTAAGCAAGCTAGAGTTTACTGTAAGGGCAAGGAGACTCGATAACTTGCAGGTATTGATTGATTTCCAAAGTACCATCAGCTGTTGCCATCTCTCTGCAGGTTAAATAGGTTCTTCCTGTGCTGCCATCACAAACTGAAGGAATTAAAAAAATTATCGTCTCTCTGCGATTCACGCGGTTTACGTACAATGTGCAAAGTAATACGTAAGCTATGTTGCGTTATTCAGTGAAATAAACAAATGGTAATATCGATTCGCACCGTTTTACAATTGGAATGAAATTGCATAAAACGTGGCCAAATGCGGCTCAACCCGCACGCATTACTTGTTCATTTTCGGCCCTCCCAGACAGCGGAGAAAATGGAGAAAATGCAGTCATACAAATGAAATATGATTTTTTTTTGAGTACCCTTTCTGCCAATTATTGACCTCTTTCTCCAAACATGAATAGGTTTCCCTTTAAACCAGCGGCTGCGCTCACCACTCCATTCCTTTGTCCATTCCAGCTCGACCGTCTGCTGAAGGGAGTAGTGTAATGTGTGTCCTATTGTAATAACCTTCCCGTTCTTGGGCTGCTCCTTTCTCATGTTCTCTTCTCCGATCTGATCGATTATTTATTGAATATGTGGAGCGTAATGTTCGGGCATTACTGCCAAATTCATATTGATTTTGTTTGAGAATGTGAAGTAACCACGATTGTTTCACTGAGTAAGCTTGTATCAGGAAGGCGCTTTTTTAGCTCTCAATCGACAACCATTCGCAAGTTTGGCGTCGCACTTTCCGTTTTTTGGACGGGGAGCGTAGAGTGTGACATCTGAGCTTATCCTTGATGATCTGTCAGTCTGTGACCCGTTAGCCTGAGTACCGTTTCACGTCTTGTGAAGTTAGACGGCTTCCACTGGCGTTTCCAAATATCTGAAGATTTTTAATGAAAAATATTCAAGATGTTTTTACCGATGTAGTTACTAAATAATTGCATTAGAATGGTAGCCAATTAAATAAACTTTTTTAATGAAGTATAATTACGTCATACGGTCTGAAAGTAAAGCCGATATGTCCATTACTTGTGCGGTTCTCGGCAAGACACTACTCTATTCGGGATAGCTTTTAATAACCTCGACTTACTGGACTGGTATCCGGCCGATTGCTCAGTACTTAACGGTGCCGCCAGGGTGCGGTCTGCTGCCGCTTTTGGATGTGAAACTGGCGAGATGTAATTTGTACATTTTAAAGTAGAATTAGTTTCATCAGGGCATCCACATCCCATCTCGGTCAGCACAAATCGAGTGTTAGCCTGACTCCAATCAATGATCCGAACGGCCATTACGCACAGAACGCAATTAAAATTACACTAATCATTCTGCGGTAACTAATAGTATTTGTTTTTTTTTAAAACTTATTTTAGTTAATTTAACGGCGATTGTGATCCTCACCCGAGGGAAATGCGGGCTGTCCAAATGCATTACTCTCTACCTTGTGGCCATGGCGGGAGCCAATCTGACGGTGGTCATCGTGTTTGTAATGTTAGAGAGGATAAATTACATATATTTGTTTGCTAATTTCTTGCTCGTAACTCCGGCGTGTTCTCTGCTATCTGTCCTGAGTCTCGCAACATGGGACTGTTCCGTTTGGTTGACGGTGGCGTTCACTTCCGATCGTTGCGTCGCCATCTGCAGTCAGAAGCTGCGCAACCGATATTGCACCGAGAGAACAGCGACGGTGGTGGTAGCAACAGTGAGTGCAGCGTGTTGTGCTCAGGCCATGCCATTTTACTTTGCGGTCGATCGAAGGCGATGCGTCTCCGTAACTGGATACTTCACGTCACCCCTGTGGAAAGGCTACCAGGTATTTTACAGCATCAAAACACTGTTATTACCAATCTGTTTAATTCTGCTCTTTAATGTTTTAACCGTCAGCCGGATCCTAGCGACAAATAGAGTTCGCCGGATGCTTTGGAAAAACAGTCAAAATCGTGATGATCCAGAGGTGGCAAACCGGAGAAAATCAATGATTCTGTTGTTCGCTCTTTCAACCAATTTTATAATATTTTGTGTCCCCTATCTCGTATTTTCTATGAACTGGCAAATCGAAAACTATTTCTATACAGATAGATATTTCAGTAAACCGACCTATATCCTGCTGGAATGTGGGTTTATGTTGTCCTCTCTCAGTACCTGCACCAACACGTTTATCTACGGTCTGACGCAGAGAAAATTCAGGGAGGAGCTGAATCGTGTGAAGTACCTGTTTACAGCAATGGGGGAGATTTGCAAATAAAGTATAAACGCAATTATTCATTTTCGTGTAACACTCTGGGAAAGGTTTCACTGCTACTGTAATGGTTTCTCTGTAGAAGCACTCTTAATATATTTGTCTCTCTGTGGAAGCATGGCAAGTGTCATGTTTTTTCTGTAGCTGCAACGTTTGGGTTATGGCATGAGATAATGGGGGCCGTCCAAAGAAGAGACTGTTTTCTTTCTCTCTTGCTGCGTGCCTGAGACCGAGGTGATCTGGGTCTTTTGTAACGCGGGAACAGATCACACAGCATCCACACAAATAAAAGGTTTTGCACCTCAGATTTCACACGTTCGGCGGGGCCGGAGATTGTCTTCCCCAGAGTAACGCTGCCGCCGAGCCTCTGGGTTACACTTGCAACTTGAAAACACTCATTCGGAAGAGTATTTGATTTAAGCTTCAAGAGATGCTGTTTCCGGATCTCACTGTATAAACGATTAGCGGCGATGAAGCTGCAGAGATTAAATTATTAATATCTTCATGGAATCTGATGTCATGAAATTCCAGACCACAAGTTTTGATTACCAGTTGTCTAAGCATAAGAACAGGGATTAATTTGATTCGTGCAGTGATCACACTGCTGACAGATTCTGCGCATGGTATTCGAAACAGAGATAATGTATAAAAATAAATCCTCGTGTAATCCGAAAAATATCATCTTCTGCCTCTGTTTTTACAGCATTTTTCTTTTAGAATATTATTACTGAATGGCAGCACCGGACCGTAACGTCAAAATAACAACTGCAGAATGATTTGATTGCTCTGCCCCTCACAGTGAGTTGTCCGTGCCAGAATGGTCGTGATTAGCGAAATAGCAAGGGTTCCTTTATACAAACCAGTTACGAATGTGAAGTGATGAACTCGGGCTTGCTCATTGCATTCAGGAAATGCTAACGTCAATGAAGTACATTAATGTGAGCTGCTGGTCTACTGCTGTGGTTTGGAAATAAAAGCTGGAAATTTATCCAAAAGGCAATAAATTCTAGGATCACTCCGATTTTGTTGGTGAACTGAATGCGACACTTAATAGACATAAACAACAGGAGTTCTGCAGATGCTGGAAATTCAAGCAATACACATCAAAGTTGCTGGTTTCGAACATTGACTTCTCTAACTTCCGCTAATGCCCCACCTCCCCGTCGTACCCCATCCGTTATTTATTTATATACACACATTCTTTCTCTCGCTCTCCTTTTTCTCCCTTTGTCCCTCTGACTATACCCCTTGCCCATCCTCTGGGACCGCCCCCCCCCGACTTGCCTTTCTCCCCGGACTTCCAGTCCGATGATCCTTTCATATCCCCCTTTGCCAATCACCTGTCCAGCTCTTGGCACCATCCCTTCTTTTCTTCTCCCATCATTTTAGATCTCCCCCTCCCCGTCCCACCTTCAAATCTCTTACTCACTCTTCCTTCAGTTAGTCCTGACGAAGGGTCTCGGCCTGAAACGTCGACTGCACCTCTTCCTAGAGATGCTGCCTGGTCTGCTGCGTTCACCAGCAACTGTGATGTGTGTTGCTTAATAGACACACACCACTTGCTCCGTGAACGAAGATGTTCCGGGATTCCTTTTCTATTTGTGCACTCCTTGCGTCAAGTACTGGCCGGAGGAGACACCCCCGCCTCAGTCTGTTCTCATTGTCTGTTAGTGGGAGGAACATTCACTACCAGGATTTATTGTCTGTGTAATTGATGCAGGAAACGATTTGCTGAGCATGGACCTGGGCAGTGTATTGTTCATACCAGCCTCTATTCGGACCTTTCTTCCGAGAATAGGTTTATCCTTCCTCTACCATTGTCTCTGCCCTCACTCGCACCTCCTCGACTTCACGGCCTTCCGTCCTGAACATACCTTCCCGCCTCCCTCACAGGGGTACTGGCACTATGAGGTATACACTCCATGAGCCCCACATTCAGCACACCATTCTCTATAAGTTCAGGAGTCTTCGACGGGATCCTACCTCTAATCGCACCTTGACATCCCTTACAGGATCTCCTTCATGAAATCCTGTTTGCAAATTCAAGACTGGCTAGACAAGGCAAAAATATCGCAGGCATGTGGGTTCCCGCACATTCAGGTATTATGGAAAATGAGCCAGCAGATAAGCCAGCAAAAGTAGCAACTAAAAAAAGCATATTTAGAGGACAATATTAAACTATCAAAATCAGAGGGGAAGAGCACAGTGTGGAGAAAGATAAATCAACAGTGGCAGCAGCATTGGGACAGAGCAATAAAAGGAAGACATTTACATTCAATTCAGAACAGAGTGGATATTGGAAGAATTAGGGGAATAAAGCGGAAGGAGCAAGTAATTATAAGTAGACTGAGAATTGGGCACAGCAACCTTAATGGCACTCTGGTCATCATAAATAAGCACCCAACAGGTTTTTGCGATCAATGTCAGGAAACTGCAACAGTACAGCATATCCTTATTTCATGCCGGAAATATGTACAGAAAGGCAACAAATGTTACAACAATTACGCAAAGTAGGTCTGGTAGAGAACAGTGTTAAAGGTTTATTGGAATGTGGGTAGGGTGATCAGGAGAGGAAATGGTTGCTCAGTTCTTTAAGGGCGACGGGACTGGAAAGACGGCTTTAAAGTGAATGGACAATGAGGGACAATAAATCCTGAAGATGGCAGTAATGCAACAATGTGGATGCCAACTGCCATAAAAACTCAAAGAAGAAGAAGAAGAAGACATCCCTTACTCCGTATACTTGGCGCTTTCTGCAGTGCTTTCTCTCTCCCTGAATCCTTTGACAATTCGTCCCGACCCACCGAATTTCCTCTCGGCGCTTATCCCTGCAAACGGAGGATGCTCTACCCCTGCCCATTCACGTTCTCCCCCAGGCCCGCAAGCACTCTTTCCAGGAGAGGCAACACTTCACCTGCTAATCTGTCGAGGTCATCTACTGTATCAGGTTTCCCTGGTGAAGCCATCTCAATATCGATGGGACACGGTACAGATTGGGGTCCACTTTGTCCAGCTGCTTCACTCCATTGGTAAGATGCAGGATTCCCCACTGGTCGAGCATTTTAATTCCATTATCTATTCTCACTTCGACATCGGTACTTCCCCTCCAATGTCACGATGAGGCAAATCTCAGTTGGCGGAGTAACGCCTCATAATTCGTCTGGGTGTACTCTTCAACCCGACGGGATAAACATCAATTTACTTAACCGGCGATTTTTCCGCTTCCACTCCCTATCTGGTTTTCTCATTCCCCTTTCTGTTTTCCCCCTTGCCTCCTCTATTCTCCTCGCTTGCCTATCCCGTCTCTCGTCTATTCCTTCATCCCTTTCTCCACAACTCTCTCACATCGGATTCTTTCCTTTTCAGACCTTTGCCTTTTCTACCTATTACTTCCCAGCTTCTCACTTCAGCCCACTCTCTCCAAACCATCCACCTTCTCCCCTTATCTGTCTTCACCTATCCCCTTACAGCTTCCCTCCCACCTACCTTCTTCCGGTTTCCTCCCCTTCCTGTACTGAGGAAGAGTCTCGACACGAACCTTCGACTCTTTATCCCTGTCGATGGACGGAGCCGGACTTTATGAGTTCTTCCAGTGTTTTGTGTGTTTCAGTGACCCTTGGGCCAGAAATACCCAATGTCGTCCGACATCTCTTTGCCATTCAGGGTGAGTAGCTTTTATGAGACCATAGGAGCAGAATTAACGCATTCGCCCTATCGAATCTGCACCGTCTTTAAATCACGGTTGATCTCTCTCCCCCCAACTCAGCACCACTCACCGGTCCTCTCCCCTTAAACTTTGATGCCATGGCCAATCGAGAACCTATCACTCTCCGCCTAAAATTCACCCAACGACCTGTCATCCACAACTGCCTGTCGTAACAGATTCCACAGATTGACCACCCTCTGGCTAATGGAAGTCCTCCCTATCTCGGTTTTATATGGGCGCCCTTCAACCCTGATATTGTGTCCTATTTTCCTGGATTCTCACACCATAGGAAACTTCGTTGCCTTATCTACTCAGTCTCGTCTTTTCAACTCTCAAAGGGTTTCAATGAGATCCCACTCTCATCTTTCTAAAATCTTGCGTGTACAGGCCCAGAGGAATCAAACGTCCCTCATATGATAGCCCTTTCATTACTATAAACCTCCTTGCGAACCGCCCCTGAACACTCTGCAATGTCAGCACATCGTTTTTCAGATAATGAGCCCTAAAACGTTCACAACACTGGACGTGAGGCCTTATGAAGCCTAAGCATCACATCTCTGCTCTTGTAGTCTAGACCTCATGAAATGAAAAATAACATTGCATTTGCCTTCCTCCCCGCTGGCTGAACCTGCAAGTTAACCTTTAGCTTGTTGTGTGCAATGGGTCCCAAAACACTTTGCATCTCATCGATAAATTGCATGAAAAGTAGCGCTCACATTAATGACCCAGCGGAACACCAATAGTCACTCGCAGATAACCAGAAAAGTATTTTTCCTTTGTTATCATAACAGGCAGCATCTCTTTCCAATTTACTTTAGGTAACTCCTCTCACCTATATTACAATTTCCTTTACTCCACTGAAATACTGCGATGTTAGACTTAACTTACTCCCTGTCAAATGTCAATATGAACTCAATCACATTGTGATCATGAACTCCTCAGGGTTCATTTACCTTAAGGTCCGTAAGTGCCTCCTGTTCGTTACATAACACCAAATCCAGCAAATCCGTTCTCAGAGAAGGCTCAACGACAAAATGCTCTGAAAATGCAGCTCAGATGCATTCATGAAATTCACTCTCTTGAGATCCATTGTCAACCTAATTTTTCTAATCTACCTGCATCATAAAATTTCTCTTTAGACACGACTTTTCCATTTCCTGTTGTAATCTGTCTTCCACATTCCAGCTACACTTTGGAAGCCTGTATTTAACTGCAATCACGGTCATTTTACCCTTGAAGCTTTTTTAACTCAACAGGCAAGGACTAAACTTGAACATTATGCTTCCAACTATCACCATCCTTCAGGCAGAATTCAGTGACGGCACAACATCATGCCCGAAAATCTGAAATAGTGCAACAAGATCATCCACTTTATTTCGTATTATCCTTATTTCTTACGGATTGAGATATATCACTTTAAGTACTGTATTTACCACCTTTTATCATTTTTGAATCACTAATGCACGGCTATTTTCCCTGCTAGCTGCGAGTTTGTTCTATCATTTGCATGCTCTCTAAATTCTATCTTCATGTCGTCTTTACCAATACATCCTTTAAGACGCAGGTAGATTAGGAAAATTAGGCTGGCAATGGATCTCAAGAGAGTGAATTTCATGAATGCATCTGAGATGCATTTTCAGAGCGTTTTGTCGTTGAGCCTACTCTGAGCTTGGTTGCAGGCTGGGTCTTGGGTCTCGAGCTTGGCTGTAGGCTGGGGTCTTGGGTCTTGAGCTTGGATGCAGGCTGGGGACTTCCGGCTTGGGTTCTTGGAACTCGGCCTGGCATCCTCGAGGCTTGGGTTCTTGGAGCTCGGCTTGGGATCCTCGAGGCTTGGGTTCTTGCAGCTTGGCTGCCGGATTCTCGAGGTTTGGGTTCTTGGAGCTTGGCTGCGGGATCTTCGAGGCTTGGGTTCTTGGAGCTTGGCTGCTGGATCTTCGTCTTGATAAGTGGAGGTTGATAACTAGGAGGCTTGAGCTGAGAGACCGACTGGGAACTGAACGTCAACATAGAGCGGGTACTTGTTCTTGGAAAAGCCGGGACTCATCGTCAACACACCAACATGAGGCAGGACAGTACATAGACATAGAGCCGGGACTGATACTTAGACAAGCCGTGACTCAGCCGCATCTCCACACCAAGGTGGGGCAGGTCCCTTCGTCAGGTAACGGCAGAACGGCCGGACTTACCCAACAGAGGCGAGGGCAAGACAAGACAGATTCCCTCACAGGGCAACGGCAGTACGGCCTGGCTTACCCCACGGAGGCGAGGACAAGAAGAGACAAACACCGAAGAACGACAGACAGTTCCATCTCTGCTCCGGGGAAGCTCCAAGTCTCAGTTCGACCAGCAACCTCAGCTGGCTACAGAAACAGCCGGATCCCTACCTAGCTCGGAGTGGCTGGCAGCCACTCAGCTGGCCCAGGAAACAACCGAATCCATACCACAAAGGCAGATCCGACTACGGACAGCACGGCTCCATGCAGCGATGGTTCTCCAACACGTCTAAAGATGAAAGGCGTCCGCTCTAGCCTTCCACCGGCAGGTTGCTCCCAGGGGAACTGACGAGAGAAACCAGCAGCCCACACTCAACCCCATGGCTACTTATATTCAAGCTCCAAGATGGGAATCAGGTACCTATGATTAACTCAAACAAGGGACAGCTGGAAGTCCCGGAATCCTGAGACCACGGAGCGGACCGTGAACTGGAATGCGGACTTCACGGAACGGACCATGACACCATGATCAGACCATGATTCCGCAAATGCCCATAGATCCTATCTCTAAGAATCTTTTCCAACATCTTTCCAACAACAGACGTAAGGCTCACTTGTCTATAATTACCCGGACTATCCGTACTACCCTTTTTGAACAAGCGGACAATATTCGCCTCCCTCCAATCCTCCGGTACCATTCCCGTGGACAACGGGGATATAAGGATCCTAGCCAGAGGCTCAGCAATCTCTTCCCTCGCCTTGTGGAGCAGCTTGGGGAATATTCCGTCAGTCCCCATGGACTTATCCGTCCAAATGTGTACTAATGTAAGTGGGGACTTGGCCCCACTTCCAAGCTGAGCACAGAGCCAACTCAGTGAGAGAGACCTTTTCGCGGCGGGTCTCCCCCGTAGGTTGCTGTCCTCAGCCGTATCAAAAGCGGTGAATGTATTATTGAGGTGAACGGCCACAGGAGTACTGTGCATTGGCTGCCTACTGTCTTTCCTTCTCCAGACAGTCCGACAGGTACCGGCCTCTTGCAACAGAGGAGCAGCTACCACCATGTAGCTCCTATCTGTCACCTCACATTTTCCCAAATGAGGCGAAAGTCATCGTGCTGCAGCTGCTGCTGCTGAACGCGGCCTCCAAGAAGCTGCCTCTTGACGAACTTCATGCATATGTAGTTCTTAAGGAGACTGAAGGTCTCCGGGAGTTGCCGCATCTGAGAATAAGAACATACCACTGACTTTGGACACAACCTGCGTGCACCAACTATGAACTAAGAAACAAAAGAAACCTACAAGAACCTTTCTTTACATATTGTGCTTACTTAAGTCTGTTCAGCCAAAGCCAGGCCATTCTAACAGTGACCCACTTGAACAATGGCCACTCTAAAAGTTGCTGCTTCGCTCACATGTTCTTTCTTTACATTTGTCCCGCTCTGATTGCCATCCGCCAAAACGAGGCTGGAAGCTCCCTAGCTCTTTGCAACCCATCACTCCGTGTCTCCAAGGATCGACCCCTCGCACTTTTTTTCAGCCTGCAGAAATGAAGCTGAAAGCCCCTGAGCTCTTTCTGAACCTTGCGATACCGCACCCACGAACGAGGTTGCCCGTTGTTGACAGCCACCGGGAAGAATCTGAACGCCGCTAAACTCTTTAAAAACCTCGCGCTGTGTTTCCAACAAGTGACCTCTCGACAGGACAGTCACGGTAAAGAATATTAACGTTTGTTATTAGGCCAGTCTTGAAATGTTGAACTGTTTATTCCTTTCCATATGTGCTGCCTGACCTGCTGAATTCCTCCAACGTCTTGTTTGTGTTGCTCATGATTTAGAGCATGTCTGATAATATAATAATTTGAACCTCGATCTGCAGACTCTCTTGTGCAAAGCTCAAGTACAAAGTTCTTTTGTTTTAGCAGATACAAACCCCGAGATTTATTTTTTTGCAGGTATTCACAATAGAACAGAGAAATACAATAGAATCAATAAAAAAACACTACACACCAAGACTGACAGACAACTAAAGTGCAAATGAAGACAAACAGCAAATGCATCAATAAATAAACAAACAGGCCAACAATAAGTAAATAAATAACACTCATAGCATGAGTTGTAAAGTCCTTGAAAGTGAGTTCATTGGTTATAGACTGATATCAGTGACGTGGTGAGTGAAGTTACCCACAGTGGTTCCGGGGTCTGATGGTTCAAGTGTTATAACTGTTCCTGAACTTGGTGGTGTGGGACATAGGGCTCCAGAACCTCGATCCTGATGGCAGCAGCGAGAAGAGAGCATGTCGTGGATGGTGGCGTTTGGCTTAGTTTTTTTCCTATCTTTATAAGTTGATGCATTAAGTTCTCGAGTTGGGACGTTCTTTTGCGATGTGATCCACGTCCCTCCATTTCCTACATATTCGTGTACCTATCTGAAAGCTCTCACATGCCGCAATCGTAAATATTTCTGCCATGTCCTCTGGCAGCGTGTGCCCCACAGCGACCATTCTCAACGTCAAGAAATAGTCTTGCCCCGTGTATCTTTAAATTTACCCTCCTTCTCACCTTCAACCTGTGATTCTAATGTTGGACATTTGTAACCCGAGAGATAGATGTTGACTGTCTACGCCGCCTGTGTCTCTCATGTTTAAAAACAAAATCTATCAGAGCTCCCCTCAGACCACTAACCACTGAGGAAAACAGGGTCCCCATCGAAACCTTCCTCCTAACTCAAGCTCTCCAGTGCAGGCTATATCTCCAGCTTAATTACATTTTGTGCTGCGGTGTGGTGTCCGGAACTGCACACGGCGTTCTAAAGGCGATCTAATTAATAACTTGTACAGATATAACTCGATTATCCAACACCCCCAAAGCCACTATGATGAAGGCAAGCACCTAGCGCATGTCCTTCACTATCTGGTCTACATGACACAGGACAGAGGGACGTCTCTTTTGAACAGAGATGAAGGGAGATTTCTTTAGCTTGCAGGTGGTGAATCTGTGGTATACATTGTCACCGACGGTTGTTTGGTGGAATATTTCTGCAAATGCTCCGTTTAGTCGGACGTGCTGAAATCATGAAACATTCATGAATGCAATCAAATTTAGCTGTGAAAATTCACCGAGCTGAGGCTGTCGCCTGAAGCACTCCAGACACAGAAAAGACAGGATGGCGACTAAGCTGTCCCGACGAAATAAGGCTTAGCACAGATTTCTTCTACATTGAACGCGTTTCATTTTGTTGGCCCACATGTTACTAGCAATATTATAATTGATCGGAAGCAGAAGGAGGTTGCGCTTGTTTTCAGAATGAAATGTATAATGATAAAAAATAATTTTTAACGATTCAAGTATTAAACTGACCCTGTCCAATCAAAATGATTGGTAAAAACATCAAATAAATGTCATGCAACACACATCAAAGTTGCTAGTGAATGCAGCAGGCCAGGCAGCATCTATCGGAAGAGGTACAGTCGACGTTTCGGACCGAGAGCTGACAAACGTCGACTGTACCTCTTCCTAGAGATGCTGCCTGGCCTGCTGCGTTCACCAGCGACCTTTATGTGTGTTGCTTGAATTTCCAGCATCTGCAGAATTCCTCGTGTTTAAGTTTACAAAATGTTTAAATATGCCTAGCAAACACACAACACTGATCTGGCAGAATCTATGGAGGGGAATAAATATTCGACGTTTCGTGTCGAAGCAATTCACGAGAACTTCGTTGGGACAGGTTGCTACGATCCTGCTTTACGTAAAATTTGACAGTAACAACAATGACTAAGCAGGTTTGGCGTTCATTGAGTCCGCTCTGTGCCGTGATATCTCTCCCTGACCTTTGGCAGTCCGGGCACAAATCACTCATAATACCGTGAGAGTTTACTGTGAGGACGTGGAGACTGGATAACTTGCAGGTATTGATTGATTTCCAAAGTACCATCAGCTGTTGCCATCTCTCTCCAGGTTAAATAGATTATTCCTCTGCTGTCATCACAAACTGAGGGAATTAAAAATATATCGTCTCTATGCGATCCAAGTGGTTTAGGTTTAATGTGCAAAGTAACACGCAGTGTTATTCAGCGAAATAAATAAACGGTAATATCGATTCAAACCATTTTATAACTGGAATGAAATTGCATTAAATGGGGCGAAATGCGTCTCAGCCAGCAAGCATTACTCGTTCTTTTTTCGGTCCTCCCAGATAGTGGAGAAAATACAGTCATACAAATGAAATATGAGTTTTTTTAGAGAGTCTGTCTGTCAATGATTCACCTCTTTCTCCAAATAAGAATAGGTTTGCCTTTAAACCAGCGGCTGCGGCTAACACTCCATTACGTTGTCCATTCCAGCGCGACCGTCTGCTGAAGGGTGGAGTATAATGTGTGTCTTGTTGTAACAATTATTCGGTTCATTGGCTGCTCCTTTCTTATTTTTCTTTTACCCATCTAATTGATTATTTATTGAATGTGCCGACTTTAATGTTCGTGCATTATTTCCAAATGCATATAGATTTTCTATGAGAATGTGCACTACCCACGATTGTTTCACCGATTAAGCTTTTCTCGGGAAAGCTCTTTTTTAGCGCTCAATCGGCAGCCGTTCGCAAGTTTGGCGTCACACTCTTCGTTCAGGACGCCTCGCTGCTATCCCCGTTCTCCTCGACGGAGCGCGTAGTGCGTGACATTTGAACTTAGTCTTGATGATTTAACAGTCTGTTACCTGTTAGCCTGAGAGCCGTTAAACATCTTTTGAAGGTGGAAGGCTTCTAACTGACGTCTCCAAATATCTCAAGATTATCAATGAAATAAATCCAAGATCGTTTTATCGTTGTAGTTACTAAATAATTGCATTTTAAATGTTAGCCAATTAAATGAACTCTTTTAAAGAAGTACAATTACGTCTTACCGTCTGAAAGTAAAACGAATCTCTTCATTATCTGTGCCGTTGTCGGCAAGAGGCGTTTCCATTCTGGAGAGCTCTTAATAACCTCGCCTTGTTGGAAGGGTATCCTACCCTTTGTTCACTACTTAACGGTGCCGCCTAGGTGCGCTCTGCTGTTACTTTTGCATGTGAAAGTACCGAGATCTAAATTGTACATTCTGAAGCAACCACACTCAATCTCGGTCAACGCAAATGGACTGTTACTCTGACTCCAGTCATTGGCCCAGCGACCTTTACGCACACAACGCAATTAAAATTAAAGTAATCCTTCTCCGGTAACTTATAGTGATTGTTTTTCTTTACAACTTATTTCAGTTAATTTAACGGCGATTGTGATCCTCGCTCGCGGGAAATGCGATCTGTCCAAATGCATCACAATCTACTTTGTAGCCATGGCGGCAGCTGATCTGATGGTGGTCTTCGTCGATATTATATTGGAAAAGATAAATTATATTTACTTCTTTGCTAACTTCTTGCTCAGAACTCTGGTGTCTCGGAACCTGGGACTGTTCCGTTTGGTTGACGGTAGCTTTCACTTTCGATCGCTGCGTCGCCATCTGCCGTCAGAAGCTGCGGAACCGATATTGCACCGAGAGAACAGCGACGGTGGTGATCGCAACAGTGTGTGCAGCGTGTTGTGCCAAGGGTATTCCATTTCACTTTGCAGGAGATCGATTGCGGTGTGTCCTCGTAGCTGAATACTTCACGTCACCCCTGTGGAAAGCCTACGAGGTATTTGCCAGCATCGCAACACCGTTATTACCAATTTGTTTAATTCTGCTCTTTAATGTTTTAATTGTCAACCAGATTCGAGCAACAAATAGAGTTCGCCGCATACTTCGAAAAAGCAGCGAAAATCGTGATGATGCAGAGGGGTCAAAGCGAAGAAATTCAATGATTCTTTTATTCGCTGTTTCAGTCAATTTTATATTATTTTGGATGCCCTATGTCGTATTTGCTATGAACTGGCAAATCGAAAACTATTTCTATACAGACAGATATTTCAGCAAACCGACTATATCCTGCAGGAATGTGGGTTTATGTTGTCCTCTCTCAGTACCTGCCCCAACACGTGTATCTATGGACTGACACAGAGAAGATTCAGGGAGGAGCTGAAGAATGGAGTGATGTCCCTGTTGGTAGCAACGAGGGAGAATTGTAAATAAAATGCTAACACAATTATTCATTCTTGCAACTTCAAATCAACTATTTGGCAGAGGTTTGACTTCAAGCAATGCTGTTTCCCGATCTGACTCTACAAACGATTACCCGCGATTAAACAACAGTGTTTAAATGACTATTATTTCATGGAAGGGTTATGGACTCTGATATCATGAAATTCCAGTCCACTATTTTTGATTGCAAGTTATGTAAGCATTTTAACAGGAATTAATCTGATTCTTTCAGTGAACATACTGTCGACATAAAAATAAATCCTCGTATAATCGGAAAATTATCATCTTCTTTGTCTGTTTTATGACATATTTGTTGAAGATTAATATTTCTGAGTGCCATTATCGGACGGTAACGTCAAAATAATAATTCTAGGATATTTTGGTTGCTCTACCCTTCACAGTGAGATGTCCGTGCCCGAATGGTCGGTAATAGCGAAGTAGCAAGGGTTCCTTTATACAGTACATACCCGTCACGAACGTGAGGGGAACAGCTGGGGCTTGGTCACTACACTCAGGAATTACTGACGCATTTGATGGAAATTAATGCGAGATGCTCGTCTGCTGTTGTGGTTTGGACATAACGGCCAGAATTATACTGCTGTGAGCTTATCCATAAGAGCAGAAATACTAACATCGTATTTCCCTTCCTCATTACTGACTTAACCTGCAAACTAACCTTTAGGGAGTCAGGCATAAGGAATTCCAGTTCCCCTTGCGCATCAGTGTCTTATATTTCCTCTCCTTTTGGAAAATATTCAACGCTTTGTTTTCTTCTACTAGTGTGCATGACCATACACTTCCCGACACTGTATTGCATGTGCCGCTTCCCGTAATCTGTCAAAGTTTTTTTCTGCAGCCTCCCTGCTTCTTCGAAACTATTTGATCTCCATATATATTCATACCGTCTGCAAACGCTGCAACGAAGCCATCGATTCCCTAATCTAAATTACTGACATATAACGTGTAAAGCATCTGTTGCAAGATAGAGCTGAATGGAAAACCACCAGTCATTCATTTCCACTCTTTGCTTCCTGCACATCTGCCACCGCGTTAACTATGCTAGAAATATTTCTGTAATACATGGGCGAGTAGCCTCCCAGGCAGCCTCATTTCCTGCAGCTTGTCAAAAGCAATCTGAAAATCCAAAAACACATCATCATCCTATTCTCACCCTCACTGCAACATGGTACAGGCAGGAATCCAGATATTACAACCTGGAGGTCATGGGTAGCTTTCCGTTGTATTCTTTAAATTCTCTCTTCAGGACCTGCTCCCTTCTCATACCTGTGTCATTGGTACCAATATGTGCCAAGCCTTCTGGTTGCTCCCTTTCCCCCTCCCTTAAGAATGCCGTGATCCAGATCCGATACGTCCCTGACCCTGGCACATGGGAGGCAACATACCATGCGGGTGTCTCCATCTCGCCCACAGAATCTCGTCTGTAGTCGTATGACTAGGGAATCTCCTATCACCAGTGCAGTCCTCTTCACCTCTCTTCTGTTCTGAGCCACAGCACCAGACTTGGTGCCAGATTCCTGGTTACACATCTCTCCTCCACGGCCCCCCCAGTATGTCGTGCCATTCAACAATATCTAAAGTGGTACACTTATTCTCGAGATGCACTGCCAAAGGTGCTACTCTGCACTGGCGGTTCATTCACCTTCGCTTCAGGGAGGTAGGAGATGACTATCTCGCAGTAGCTCCTACTAATCACTTCGTCATTCTCCTGTATGAACCGAATGTCATCGGCTGCAGATGCAGATCCTCAATACATTCTCTGAGGAGTTGCAGCTCCGTGCATCAGGTGCAAATGGGTTTATCCGGGAGACTGCAGATCTCTCAGACATGTCGCCTCCAGGACAGAGTGCTAAACGCTGACCCTGGAACCATCTGCAGTACACCACTATGCCTTACGGTCACTGCTCTTTTCCCCGCTTCCCTGCTGTGCCACAGAGCCAACTCAGTGAGAGGGACCCTGTCACGGTGGGTCACCCCTGGTAGGTTGTTATCCCCAGCCGTATCAAAAGTGGAGAACTTATTACTGAGATGAACTGCCACAGAGGTACTGTGCAGTGGCTGCCTATTGTCTTTCCTTCTCCTGACAGTCAGACAGATACCTGCCTCCTGCAACTTAGGAGCAACAACCACCATGTAAATCCTATCTATCACCTCTCATTTTCCCAGATGAGGCAAAGGTCATCGAGCTGCAGCTCCTGCTGCTTAACGCGGCCTCTAAGGAGCTGCCTCTTGATGACTTCATGCATATTTAGTTATTAGGGAGACTGGAGCTCTGCGCGAGTTCCCACATCTCACAAAAAGAACATACCACTAACTTTGGACACAATCTGCGTGCACAAACTGTGAACTAAGACACTATAGAAACCTACAGGAAACTTCCTTACTTGTTTACGTCAGCCTGTGTTTACTTAAGCCTGTTCAGCCAAAGCCAGACCACTCTAGCAATGCTCCACTTAAACAATGGCCACTCCAAATGTTGCCGCTCCGCTTAAACCTTGTTACTTTATATTTGTCTCGCTCTGATCGCCATCCTCCAAAAAGAGCTGAAAGCTCCCTAGAGTTTTTCAAACGTTCACTCCATGTCTCCAAGGAACGACAGCGCGCACTTTTTTGAGGCCGCCGAAATGAAGCTGAAAGCCCCTGAGCTCTTTTGAAACCTTGCGATGAGTTACCAATGAACGACCTCTCCCGTTGTTGACAGCCCGCCAAGAAGAAGCTGAACGCTCTTAAGCTCTTTAAAAACCTTGCGCTGAAAACTCAAGACGGCGATGAAGCTGTCCCCTTCAGGAAAGACTTATTGTACATTTCACCCACATTCACCCGCGCTTCATCTTGTTGCTCCACCTGTTCATAACGATGCTATAATCAACGTGTTACTGAAGGAGAGTGTGTTTGATTTCCAACTAAAAGTAAGTGTATAATGATAAGAATCTGTTCAGCGATTCAAGCATCGCAAAGCAGAATTGTACCGGCCGTCTCCACTATAAATGATTGGTAACAAATATCAAAAGGCGGCCCTAATTCTGCTCGAAGACGAAATACGATAGACAATGAGACAACGAGTAAAAATAGTTGTCAGTGCGTGGCTGTTCAGTGGATTGTGTCTAATCAGACGAATGGGAACACCGGCTGATTGAGATTGTGGTTCCAATAGGTGTTTAGGAACTCCTCGAGTCAGTGCATGCAGGCAGTTGTGTCAACATGATCAGAATTTACTGCCCAGCGCTTGCACCACTCCGTATTCCAGGTAATGCTGTGTTTTTGTATAACGCTCGTGGCATCGTAGATTAACTGTATCTGTTGGCCAAAGTGCATTTGCTACCCAGTGTATTTTGTTTTGTAATTGGATGGTAAAAAACAAATCTTTGCCGTTAATATACGTTCTAAATATATTCCCGTGAATTTTATGGTTTATGATTCAGGTGTTAGACAGATTTATATATATTAATTAGATTAGATTAGATTATAAGGACACGCAGTCTTAATGCATGCATTAAGAAATAATGCAATGTTCCTCTAGTATAATACCACAGAAACACAAGACTGACCAAGACTGAAAAACTGACAAAAACCACATAATTATAATATATAGTTACAACAGTGCAAAGCAATACCGTAATTTGATAAAGAACAGACCATGGGCACGGTAAAAAAAAAGTCTCAAAGTGTCTCGTAAGTCCCGTCATCTCACGCATACGGCGGAAGGAAGAACATTCTCCCTGCCATGAACCTCCAGCGCCGCTAACTTGCCGATACAGCACCCTGGAAGCACCCGACCATAGTCGACTCTTGAGTTCGTCCGAAAACTTGAAGTCTCCGAGCAGCCGTCCGACACCGAGCACCGAGCACCATCTCTGCCGAGCGCTTCGACCCCGACCCCGGCCGCGAAGCAATAAGCAAAGCCGAGGATTTGGGGCCTTCCCCTCAGGAGATTCTCGATCACACAGTAGCAGCGGCAGCGGAGCAGGCATTTCAGAAGTTTCTCCAGATGTTCCTCCGTGCTTCTCACGTCTGTCTCCATCAAATCAGGATTGTGCACGGTACCCTATTTAACAAATATAGATATAATTCCGGAGCGGCCGCGCCGCCATCGTCTCCTCCCTCCTTGATATTAATGTTAGACTAACAAAGCAGACATCAGCACGTTGCACTCGGTATTCCAGGTAATGTAATGTCTTTGCATCCCGTTTGGAGCGTCGTAAATGAACTATATATTGACGTCCAGAGTGCACTTTTCTCAGTTATTGGACTATGAAAAGGAACTTCCACCGTAATTCCGATTCTAAATATAAATCGTCTTTAATGTTTAAATTTTATATGAGATATGATTGAGGAATTTGATACATTTTTGTGCATGAATGTGATATTAACCTAACTATACATTACCACGTTGTACTAATGTTAACACAACTGTATACCAGAAACGTTTAAGTATGCTTACAAACCACACAGTCAAGAAAATACCACACTCACAAGACTGCCGGAATTCAGTTAGTCAGGCAGCATCTATGGAGACCCTTCATGAAGACTTCGTAAGGACAGGTTGCAAGGATACGGCCTTACACAAAATCCTGACAGTGGGAGAATTGAGTCGCCAGGACAGCTCGCCACCGAACCCGCTCTGCGCCGTGATGTCACTCTCTGACCGCGGGTATGTGCCAGCACATTTCCAATCATAACACCGTGAAAGTCTTCTGTAGAGACGAGGAGACTGGACATCTTGAAGAGATTGGTTAAATCGTAAAGTATCGCCAGCTCTTCCCATCTCTCTCCACGGTTCCTCTGCTCTAATCACAAACTGAGGGAGTTAAACAGTATATCGTCTTTATGCGATCCACGTGGTTCAGGTATTAGATGCAAATTAATACATACGCTATTTAGTGAAAGAAATATATGGTAATATCGTTTTTTATATCGTTGGATAATTATAATTAAATTAAATTGAATCAGAGTCGGAATCAAAATCAGAATCAGGTTTATTATCACCGGCACGTGTCGAGATATGGAATAAAATGTGACCAAATATAATACAATCAGCAAACATTACTCTTTCTCTTAACGGCTGATGGCACAGTGGCATCAGCGCCGGACTATGGAGCGAAGGCTCCCGAGTTCGAACCTAGTCGCCCCCCGCCCACCGGGCACGCTTTCCATCCGTGCGGAGCTGAACGTCTAGGTAGCCACTCGGCATCGAGTCAGGAAGGTTCATACTGTGACTCAGTTAATCCAATAGGAGACCATGTCTGGTGTGACAAGCTACGAAATGAAATTGCTCTTTCTCATTCAATATGATGTTAAAGAAAAGTCGGTCTGTCAATTATTTAGTGTTATTTTTTCAAACAAGAATAGGTTTGTTCTCAAACCAGCGACTGCAGCCGTTGCTCCATTACTTCGTCCTTTCCAGCGCGATCGTCTGCTAAAGAGAGGAGTATAATATGTGTCCTTTTGTAATATCCTTCCCGGTCGCTAGCTGCTCATTTCTCAACTTCCCGTTACCGATATAATCAATTACTTATGAATGTGTGGAACTTAATGTGCAGCCATCACTTTCAAATTCATATTGGTTTTCTTTGAGCACGTGTATCTCCCACGAATGATTCACTGATTAAGACTCTCCGTAAAGCTCGTTTTAGCTCTCACGCATAACTATTCACAAGTTTGGTGTCTCTGTCTTCGTGCAAAGTCAAACGTTCAGGACACCACCTTGTTATCTCCGATCTTCTCGACGGAACATGTAAGGTGTAACGTCTGATGTTAACCTTGATGATCTGTCAGGCTGTGACCAGACAGTCCTGAGAGCCGTTTCAGATCTTTTGCGATTAGAAGGTTTCTCAAGCCGTCTCTAAATATCTCCATATGCACAGTTGAAATGAATTTATAACCTTTTTGCCGATGTAATTACTAAATAATTGTATTTTAAATAGAAGACCAGTAAATAAACGGTAAAATAGTGTAATTGCATCACACCGTCTGAAAATAAATCCAGTCTCTCCATTACCTCTGTCGTTCTCGGCAGGACAGCATCCTGTTCGGGACAGCTCTGGATAACCTCGCCTACTGAGACTGGTATCCGGCCCTTTGTTCACTACTTAACCGAGCCGCCTGAGGGCGCTCTGCTGCCAGTCTCCGGCTTAACCTTCTGGTGGTTAATTCATCGATGTGAAATTGGCGAGATGTCGATTGTGCATTATAACTTAGAATCCGATTGGGCCATCCACATCCCATCTCGGTCAGGGCATATAACTGTACCCTGACTCCAGACAATGACCCAATCGACTGTTATACACAATACATAGTTAAAGTTACACAAATTATTCTGCGGTAATTCATAGTAATTGTTTTTAATTGATAGAAATTGTTTTTATTTCAGTTAGTTTAACGGCGATTGTGATTCTGTCCTGAGGGAAATGCGGGATGTCCAAATGCATCACTCTCTACCTTGTGACAATGGCGACAGCCGATCTGATGGTGGTCATTGTTGTTATCATATTAGAGAGGATAAATTTTATCCTCGTAACTCCGGTGTGTTCTCTGATACTTGTCCTGAGTCTCGCAACCTGGAAATGTTGCGTTTGGTTGACGGCAGCTTTTACTTTCGATCGTTGTGTCGCCATCTACTGACAGAAGCCGCGAAACCGATATTGCACCGAGAGAACAGCGACTGTGGTGATCGCAACAGTGAGTGCAGCGTGTTGTGCCAAGGCCATGCTATTATACTTTGCTGTCGATCGATGGCGTTGCGTCCCCGCAGCTGAATACTTCACGTCGCCCCTGTTGAAAGCCCACCAGGTATTTGACAGCATCACAACACCGTTATTACCGATCTCTTTAATTGTGCTCTTCAATGTTTTAACTGCCAAATAGGTTATAGCGACAAATAGAGTTCGCCAGGCACTTCGGAAAAACGGTGAAAATCGTAATGATCCAGAGGCGGCAAACCGGAGAAAGTCAATGATTCTGTTGTTCACTCTTTCAGCAAATTTTGTATTATTCTGGATGCCCTGTGTCGTACGTTCTATGAACTGGCAAGCCGAAAACTATTCCTATATAGACAGATATTTCAGCAAACAGACCTACATCCTGCAGGTATATGGGTTTATGTTGTCATCTCTCCGTACCTGCACCAATACGTGTATCTATGGACTGACACAGAGATAATTCAGGGAGGAGCTGAAGAACAGAGTGAAGCACCTGTTTGCAGAAACAGGGAAGCTTTGAAAATAAAATGCAAAAACAATTGTACCATCTTGCATCATGAAGACAATTATTTGGAAGAGTAGTTGATTTGAGCTTCAAGTGACCGCTTTTTGAAATACTCACTGTACAACAGATTAGCGTTAATTGTGGAAGTTACTGATTATATTAAACAACAGGGAGAAAGTTAATACCATTACGTAAGGATTATTGACTCGGATATCATGTGATTTCAATCTACTGTCGTTGATTACAAGTTATCTAAGCATATGAAGATAAATCTGGTTCGGACAGAGAACTCACTGTTGACGAAGTCTCCGCATGGCATTAATCATATATGATGTTAAAAAATCCTTGTACAATCCCAGAATTATCACGGAATCACATAAATCTACAGCACATTACAGGCCATCGCCCCACAATGTTGAGCCGACCATGAATCTACTCTGGAAACATCCTAGCGCACAGTGCTCCATTTTTTCTAAACTCCATGTACATTTCTAAGAGTCTCCTATTATATACGCCCCCACCACTGCTGTTGGTAGTGCATTCCACACACCCACCACTCTGTGAAAAACTTACCCCTGACATCCCCTTTGTACCGACTTCCAAGCACCTTAAAACTATGCCCTCGTGTTAGCCCTGGATAAAGCCTCTGGCTATCCAGTGCCTTTCATCATTTTATACACCTCTATTACGTCACCTGTGATCCTCAGCCGCTCTAAGGAGAAAAAACAAATTCACTCAATCTATTCTCGTCAGGCACAGTCCAATCCAACCAATATCCTTTGTAAATGTCCTTTGCATTCTGTCTCTAGTGTCCAAAAGACCAAAAGGCATAGGAGCCGAATTAGCCCATCTGGCCAATCGAGATTTCTCTGCCATTCAATCATGGCTGATCTTTTTTCTATCTCCTCCTCAACCCCAGTTCCCTGCCTTCTCCCCGTAACCTTTGATGCAATGTCCAATCAGGAACCTGTTAATCTCTGCCTTAAATATACCGAACGACCCGGTCTCCACAGTTGCATGTTGCAACAAATTCCACAAATTCAACACCCTTTGGCGAAATAAATTTCTCTGTATCTCTGTTTTGAGATGACACTCTTCTATCTTGAGGCTGTACCCTCATGTCCTAAACTCTCCCAGCATGGGAAACATCCTTACCACATCTACTCGGTGTGGACCTTTCAACATCAAAAGGTTTCAAAGAGATAACCCCTCATCCTTCTGAATTCCAGTGACTACAGACCCAGATCCATCAAACGTTCCTCGTACGATAACCCTTTCATTCCCGGAACATCCCTGTGAACCTCCTCTGGACCCACTCTATTACCAGGATATATTTTATGAAATTCGGGGCCCAATGCGTTTCACAATACTGAAAGTGAAGTTTCTCCAGTGCCTTATAAAGCCGCAGCATCACATCCTTTCTGTAATGAGCTGACCTGAACTGAGCAAGTGTGGTCCAACTAAAGTAACATTGCCTCACGGCTCTTGAACTCAATCCCACCGTTGTTGAAGGCCACACACCATATGCCTTCTTAACAGTACCGTCAAACTCCGCAGCAGCTTTGATTGTCCTATGGGCACGGACCCCAAGATCTCGCTGATCCCCCACACTGCCAAGAGTCTTACCCTCCAGACTATCCACAACGCCACAGATTCTGTGTCATCAGCAAAGTTACCAAACCACCCTTCTACTCCCTCGTCCAGGTCATTTATAAGAATCAAAGACGGTGGGTAGCAGAAAAGATCCCTGTAGAACACCATTGGTCACCGACCTCCATGCAGAATTCGAACAATCTACAACCACAATGAGTAAGCCGATTCTGGATACACAAAGCAAGGTCCCATGACACATTGCTTTATCAATGAGCCTCGCATGGCAAGTATTATCAAACGTCTGACTGAAATCCATACACACTACATCCAGTGCTCTACCTTCATCAATGTGTTTTGTTACCATCTCAGAGAATTCAATTAAGCTGGTGAGGCATGATCTGTTCTTAGCAAAGCCATGTTAACGATCCCTAATGTGATTATGTCTCTGCAAATGCTCATAAATTCTGTCCCTTAGGATGTTCTTCAACAACTTGCCCATCACCGAAGTAGGGCTCACGGGTCTGTAATTTCCAGGGTCAGCTATCCTCCCTTTCTTGAACAACGGAACATCTGCAAACTCCCAGTCTTCTAGTACTTCTTCCGTCCCAAATGATGATGCAAAAATCATCACCAGAGGCTCAGCAATCTCCTGCCTCACTTTCCAGAGTAGCCTGATGTATATCTCGTCTGATCCCGGAGTCTTATTTAACTTACTGTTTTTGAAAAGCACCAGCATACCCTATTTCCTAATGTCTATATGTCTTTTGAGCACCATCTCCCTTGTAACAATGACTGTACTCACTTCTCTTACCTCATACCCTTCAACAGCTCATACTCTGCTAGTGTCTTCCACAGTGAGGACTGAAGCAAAATATTCACGCATTTCACCTGCTGACTGCTTGTTCCCCGTTATTATTTCTCCGGCCTTACCTTCTAGCGATCCTGCGTCTACTCTCATCTCTTTTATTTTTCAAGGTGGCTATTTCTATGCACCTTGGCATTATTTGCTAACTTGCTTTCATATTTCATCTTTTCCTCCCAATGGCTTTTAGTTGATTTCTGCAGGTTTTTAAAAGCTTCCCAATCCTCTATCTTCCCACGAAACTTTGCTATGTTGTACGCCATCTCCTTTGCTTTGATACAAGATCTGAATTCCCTTGTCAGCTGCGGTTGCAATATTTTGCCATTTGTGAAATTCTTCGTTTTTGGAATATACCTATTCCCCATTGTTTCTCAGAAATCCATATACTATCATCCCTGATAGCATCCCCTTCCAATTTACTACTGTAATTCCATTAACGCCACTGAAATACTGCTATGTTAGAGTTTACCTACACCCTATCAAATTTCAATTTGAACTGAATCATAATGTGATCATTTTCTCCTAAGTGTCCCTTTACCCTAAGTTCCACAATCAGCTCTGGGTCATCATAAATTACACAATCTGGTAGAACGGATCCGCTAGCAGTCTGGACGAGAATGTACTCTACTAAAGCCATCTCATAGGAATTCAAGAAATCCACTTTCTTGAGATCCATTACCAACCTGTTTATCTTCATCTTCTTGCATGTTATCATCACATTGCCCTTTTGATACTCATTTTCTATTTCCCGTTGTAAAATGAAGTCCACATCACAACTACTTTTTGGAGGCGTGTATATGACTGCCATCAGGGTCCTTTTTAACCTGGTAGTTTTTTAACTTGCCCACAGGGATTCAACATCTTCCAGTCCTATGTTATATCTTTCTAATGATTTCATACCATTCCTTACCAGCAGAGCAACGTAACCCCCTCTGCCTACCTTCCTATCACTCCGATACAATATTTAACCTTGAACCTACAGCTCTCAACTCCAACCTTCTTTCCTGCCTGCAATTTTGCCCTGTCATCTGCCTCCCCTCCCTGACAGTCTGACTGCACGCTATCTTTGCTTTATCACCATCTGTCCTATCCTGGGTCCCTTCACTCCGGTTCCCATCCTATGCCCAATTAGATTAAACCTCCCTCAAGAGCTCTACAAACCTGACCGCGAAAATATTGGTTCCCCTCACGTGCAGGTACAATCCGTTCCTTTTGTACAGGTCATGTTTCCCCCACAGGATATCGGAAAGATCCAAGAACCTGAAGCCCTGTTCCCCCGCACCAACCTCTCAGCCATTCATTTATCTGACAGATCATCTTGATTCAACTTTCGATGGTACTTGGCAAAGGTAGCTATCCAGAAATTACTGAACTGCAGGTCCTGTATCCCAGATTTGTGCCTAGCTTTCTAAATCCTCTCTTCAGGACCTCTTTGCTAGTCTTTCCATTGTCATTGGTAACACTATGTGCTGAGACACATGTCTGCTCTTTCTGTTCCGCCATTCCATCATGACTGATTCCCGATCCCACTCAATCCCATATCTCTGCCTTCTCTCTATATCCTTTAATGCCATGACCGATTAGGAAACTATCAACATTAGTGCCAAATATACCCTCGGCCTTAACTTCCACCGCAGTCTGTGGCAGAGCATTCTACAGATACACTAATCTCTGGCTGAAGAAAATCCCCTTTACCTGCGTTTCAGAGGGTCGCCCCTAATTTTTTAGGCTGTCCCCTCCTGTTCTGGATATCTCCAGCAAAGGAAACATCCTCTCCACATCCATGCTATTCTAGTCCTTTCAACATTCTGTAGGCTTCAATGAAATCCCCCCACATTCTTCAAAATTCCAGCGAGTACAGGCCCAAAGCTGCTGAAGGCTCCTCATATGTTAACCCCTTCATTCCTCGTGAATCAGCCTCTGGACTCTCTCCAAGGACAGCTCTTTTATTCTGAGGTACGGGGCACAGATCAGTTGACAAAACTCCAAGTACGACCTGACCAACGACTTATACAGCCTCAGCATCATCTCCTAAACAAGAGAGGATCTGCAGATGCTAGCATACCAAGCAACGCACAAAAAATCCTGGAGGAGCACAGCAGGCCAGGCAGCATATTCAGAAAGTGTGTACAGTCGACCTTTCGGGCTGAGACCGTTCAGATCGCCGATGCCTGTATTTTTTTTTCCTTAGCTGCTGCCTAGCCTGCTGCTCTTCCAGAATTTTTTTGGGTAATGTCAGCATTATCAACTTAATGTTATGTTCGATTCTCCCTGAAATAAATACCAACATTGCATTTGCCTTCTTTATCACAGCCTCAACTTATAAATTAACCTTCTGAGAGTCTTGCACGAGCCTTTCTAAGTGCCTGTACATCTCTAATGTTTGAACCTTCTCCCTATTTATATAATGGTCAGCACTATTGTTCCTTTTACCATTGTCTGGCATTTCTTAGAACTTTATTACATCTGCCACTTTTTTGCCCACTCTTCTAAGTTATATAAGTCTACTGTAATCTCATTACTTACTCAGCACTACCTACCCCTTCACCTATCTTCATACCATCTGGAAACGTTGCCAGAGAGCCGTCAAGTCCATTATCCAAATCATTGACAAACAATGTGAAAAGCAGCAATCCCAATATTGACTCCCGAGGAACACCACTATATCACAGGCAGTCAACCAGAAAAGGCCCTTTTTATCCCCAGTCACCACATCCTGCCTGTAAGCCACTCTTCTATCTTGGCAGTATCTTTCCTGTAATGCAATAGGATTTTATCTTGTTAAGCAGCCTCATGTATGGTAGCTTATCAAATGCCTTTGAAAAATCCAAATACAGAAGACCATAAGAGAACAAGATATAGGAGCAGAAGTAGGCCATTCTTCACATCGATGCTGCTCCGCCATTCAATCATGGGCTGATCCAATTCTTCCAGTCATCCCCACTCCTCTGCTTTCACCCCATACCCATTGATGCCCTGATCAATGAAGAACCTACCTATCTCTGCCTTAAATACACCCAGTGATTTGGCTTGCACAACCGCTGGTGGCACCAAATTCCACAGGTTTACCACACTCTGACTAATGTAGTTTCTCCGCATCTCAGTTCTAAATGGATATCCTTTATACCTGAAGTCGTGCCCCCTTGTTATAGAATCCCCTATCATGGGAAATAACTTTGCCATATCTAATCTGTTCACGCCTCTTAACATTCGGAATGTTTCTATGAGGTTCCCCCTCATTCTCCTGAACTCCAGGGAATACAGCCCAGGAGCTGCCAGACGTCTTCATACAATAACCCTTTCATTCCTATGATCATTCTTCTGTATTTTCTCTGAACCCTCTCCAATGTCAATATATCCTTTCGAAAATAAGGACCAAAACTGTACATAATGGTCGAGTAAAGGTCTCACGAGCACCTTATGGAGCCTCAACATCACATCTCTGTTCTTATATTCTTTTCCTCTAGAATTGAATGCCAACATTGTGTTGGCTTTCTTCACAACCGACTTTCCAACATTGTATTTCATTTATCACTTCTTTGCCCATTCTCCTGAACTATCTAAGTCTCTCTGCAGGCGCTCTGTTTTCTTCAACACGACCCGTTACTCCACCTATCATTGTCTCATCGACAAATTTAACCAGCAATCCATGAATACCGCAGTCCAAATCATTGACATGCTTCTTTAAAAGCAGCAGTTCCAACAACGACCCATGTGGAACTCCACTGATAACCGACAGCCACCAGAATAGGATCCCTTTATTCCCACTCTCTGTTTTCTGCAGACCAGCCAATGCTCCACCCGTGTTATTCACTTTCCCGTAATTCCATGGGCCCTTATCTTTCTAAGCAGCCTTATGTGCGGCATCTTGTCACATTCACTGACTCTCCTTTGTACACCCTATGTCACATCACATCCACTGCCACTATGTCTCCTTTGTCCACCCTCCTTGTTACTTCCACGAAGAATTCGAACAGATTTGTAAAGCAAAACTTAATTTGTTAAGCAAAACTTAATTTGTTAGAAAGCATGCTGATTACACTTATTGTTTCATTAGTCTCGAAGTACCCCAAGACACCATCCTGAATAATTGACTCCAACACATTCCTAAGAACTGAGGCTCGGCTAACTGGCCAATAATTTCCTTCGTTTGCCTTTCTCCCTTGTTAAAGAGTGGAGTATAATTTGTAATTTTCCAGTCCTCTCAGACCATGTCAGAATCAAGTGATACTTTAAAGATAATGACCAATACACCCGTTATCCCTTTAGCAACCCCTCTCAGAACACTGCAATGTAGTCCGCATGGTCCAAGTGACTTATTCACCATCAGATCTTTGAGATTGCGTAGCGTTGTTTCCTTTGTAATAGTGTAAGACTCGTTGCATCTAGTGATATGATCTCGCGAGTGGCGCCCCCTACCCGGCCAAACTTTAGCATTTCTGTTTGGGTGGATGCTGCGTGTTGTGCTCCCCGTGTAACATTAGTAGACATAACATTCAGTCTATAATGTGCGGTTAAACGATTAAGATTTTATATTTAAGTATGGGGTTAGTAGAGAAATAAAAGAAAAGGAAAACAAATAAAAGGCGCCAATAATCTCATAAACATGTCCAGTGCACAAACGTTGGAGCTCACGGACTACCTTTCGCTCATCTTCCTCCGCTCGTCGTCGACCCTTCGGCTTCCCGCCCGGAGCCCAGGCCCAGCGGGTGCGGCAACCATCGCCGCAAGCCATATCTTCTCTCTTCTTCCTCCTCGCGCCTTCTCTCTCAAATCCCACGCAAACAACAACGTTCAGATATACAAGAAAGAATAACGTCTATCCCCGTTAGTTAGCAAACGAATACAAGTCTCGTTATGACGAATCATAAACCAGACATGCTGCTACGGAGAACAGTACCTCATCAGTTTAAATTATCAGTTTAAATCGAGGATCTCCTCACTCTCCTTTTCACAGCCGAAGGCCATCCGTCTGACGATCCAGATTTGTAAGCAGCTGCAGCTGGATGCAATTCACGCTGATGTGCTCCCTGGGAGACTCTGGGCGCGAAGAGTACACAGCTTCCCTTTAAGCTATATTAGATATCCCGGACTCATTAAGAGAACAGGTGACTAATCAAAAACTTATCCGGACAGTTTACTGAGAGCCAATGCCCTTTCTGAGCCGAAGCTTCCTTTGAGCCAAAGCTTGACACTCTCTCAAGGAATTTCAACTGGTTTATCAGGCAAGATTTCTCCGTAGAAAACCATGCTATCTTTGCCTCCAAGTACGCCAAATCCTTATCCTAAATAATGGACTGCAACATCTTTCCAGCCACTGAAGGCAGGCTAACTAACATATATTTTTTTCTTCTTCTATCTCCCATCCTTTGAAGGACTGGAGTGACATTTGCAATTCTTCGTCTCTAAGCAGCTATTACCGATTTTAGTGATTTTTGAAAGATCATCACCACTGCTTCTACGATCTCTTCAGTTATCTCCTTCTCAATAAACCACATATTTCTATGATCTTTTTGTATCCTCTTTTATGTTACTGGCTTGCTTATCTTCATATTTCAAATTCTCTCTCCGATGGATTTTTGGATTTCTTCTGTTGGTTTTCAATTCAGCGCAATCCTCTGCCTACACGTTAATTTATGTGATATTATAATCCCCTTTTGATTTTAATCTCTCTTACACTTCCTTTGTCAGCCACGGTTACCTCATCCTCCTATTAGAATACGTACTCATCTTTGAGATGTATCTTTCCTGCGCCTTCCGAATTTCCCCCTGACACAGCAGACATTGCTGTTGACCCGTCATCCTTTCTGGTTCACCCTTCCGATCAATTCTGGCCAATCCCTCTCTCTTGCCTCTGCAGTTCCCTTTACGCCATTGTAATTCTGATATACCTGATTTTAGCTTCTCCTTCTTAAACGGCAGAGCGAATCCTATCATATTGTGGTAACTGGTTTCCAAGGTTTCCTTTCATTACAGAACACTCAATCAAGAATTGCGTTCGCCCTCGTCAGCTCCACCACAAGTTGCTCTGAAATGCCACCTCGTAGGCATTCTACAAACTCCCCCATTTGGGATTTAGCATCAACCGGATTTTGTCAACCTACCTGCATATTGAAGTCCCCCCAGACTATAGCAATCGCAACATTGCCCCTTTTATACAGTCCATTAACGCAATAGTGAAATCCAGGAATGCAGAATCAGGATCCCATCCTCCATTACTGCGGGCATTCATGGAAAGAGAGGGACACCACAGGAACGCAGAAGCCCGCCCAGCTGCCACAGAGAGCAACACAGCGATCGGCCGCTCACTGATTCCTTCTCAGGCAGCGATCAAAGGGGAAAGGATTCGGTGCTGAACTCTCACTCGCCACCCGCATTCGCCTCGATGTCTCAATCTTCTTCATTTGCCCACATTATCTACCTGCTATCCCTAACAGCCTCACTATATACTACATCTACTTGTGTACGAACTACCTCCGTCCTTAGCGTAATTACCCGGGTTCGCACCCCTCTAAGAAATTGCTTCCAACCACCACTCCAAACAATTCTTGAAAACCTGTCCAGAAGGATTCTGATCCCCTGGCTTTGGGGTGTAACCCGTATCTTTTTCAAAAGTGTTACGTTCCCCGCAAGAGATCCCCAAGATCCAGGATTCTGAAATCCTGCACCTTCCCCATTCTTCAACTACACATCAATTTGCCAAATCATCTTATTCTCACCCTCACTGCAACATGGCACAGGCAGGAATCCAGAGATCAGTACCCGGAGGTCATGGGTAGCTTTATATTGCATTCTCTAAATTCTCTCTTCAGCACCTAATCCCTTTTCATACCTATGGCATTGGTACCAATATGTGCCAAGCCTTACTGCTGCAACCTCGCCCCGCCCCCCCCGCTCCACCCCGCTTTAGTGATACACTTATTCTTGAGATGAACTGCTAAAGCGGTACTCTGCACTGGCTGTTCATTCACCTTCGCTTCAGGGAGGTAGGAGTTGACTAACTTCCTCTGGCTCCTGTCAATCATCTCCTCATTCTCCTGTTCGAACCTAAGGTCGTCGGGCTGCAGGTCCAGTTCTTTAGTACATTGTCTGAGGAGATGCAACTCTCTGCATCTGGTGAAAATGCGTTTATCCGGGAGACTGCCGGTCTCCCAGACTCCTGACATCCAGACAAATTGTAAAACACCGCACCTGGAGCCATCTGCAGTAGACCACTATGCCTCACGGACACTGCTCTTCTTCCCGTTTCCCTGCTAAGCCACAGAGCCAACTCAGTGAGAGGGAGCCTGTCACGGCGTGTCACCCCTGGTAGGTTGTTATCCCCAGCCGTATCAAAAGCGGTGAACGTATTATTGAGGTGAACGGCCACCGGAGTACTGTGCACTGGCCGCCTATTGTCTTTCCTTCTCCTGACAGTCAGACAGGTAACTGCCTCCTGTAACTGAGGGGCGGCTACCACCGTGTAGCTCCTGTCTCTCACCTCACATTTTCCCATATGAGGCGAAGGTCATCCAGCTGCAGCTGCTGCTGCTTATCGCGGCCTCGAAGAAGCTGCCTCTTAATGAACTTCATGCGTATGTAGTTCTTAGGTAGACTGGAGTCTCCGAGAGTTCCCAGAGCTCACAATAAGAAAATACCACTGACTTTAGATATCACCTGCGTGCAACAACTATGAACTAAGAAACAATCGAAACCTACAGGAACCTTTCTATACATCCTGTGCTTACTTAAGCCTGTTCAGCCAAAGCCAGACCATTGTAACAGTGACCCACTTGAACAATGGCCACTCTAAAAGTTGCTGCTCAGCTCAGATCTTCTTTCTTTACATTTGTCCCGCTCTGATTGCCATCCGCCAATAAGAAGCTGGAAGCTCCCTAGCTCTTTGCAACCCATCACTCCGTGTCTCCAAGGATCGACACCTCGCACGTTTTTCAGCCCGCCGAAACGAAGCTGAAAGCCCCTGAGCTCTTTCAGAACCTTGCGATACCGCACCCACGAACGAGCTTGCCCGTTGTTGACAGCCACCGGGAAGAAACTGAACGCCGCTAAGCTCTTTAAAAACCTCGCGCTGTCTTTCCAACAAGTGACCTCTCGACAGGACAGTCAAGGTAAAGAATATTAACGTTTGTTATTAGGCCAGTCTTGAAATGTTGACCTGTTTATTCCTTTCCATAGGTGCTGCCTGACCTGCTGAATTCCTCCAACATCTTGTTTGTGTTGCTCATGACTTAGAGCATCTCTGATAATATAATAATTTAAACCTCGATTTGCAGACTCTCTTCTGCAAAGCTCAAGTTCAAAGTTCTTTTGTTTTAGCATATCCAAACCACGAGATTCAGTTTTTTGCAGGTATTCACAGTAGAACAGAGAAATACAATAGAATCAATAAAAAACACTACACACCAAGACTGACAGGCAACTAAAGTGCAAAGGAAGACAAACAGCACATGCATCAATAAATAAACAGGCGAACAATAAGTAAATAAATAACACTCCTAGCATGAGTTGCAAAGTCCTTGAAAGTGAGTCCATTGGTTACAGACTGATATCTGTGATGTTGTGAGTGAAGTTACCCACACTGGTTCCGGAGTCCGATGGTTGAAGCACTATAACTGTTCCTGAACGTGGTGGAGTGGGATATCCGTCTCCAGTACCTCGATCCTGATGGCAGCAGCGAGAAGACAGCATGTCATGGATGATGGCATTTGGCTTAGTTTTTTATATCTTTATAAGTTGATGCATTAAGTTCTCGAGTTGGGACGTTATTTTGCTATGTGATCCACGCCCCTCCATTTCCTACATATTCACGAACCTATCTGAAAGCTCTCATATGCCGCTATTGTAAATCCTTCTGCCACTCCCTGTGGCAGCCTGTGCCCCACACCGACTACTCTCACCGTCAAGAAATAATCACGCCTCGTGTATCTTTAAATTTACCCTCCCTCTCACCTTAAACCTGTAATTCTAATGTTGGACATTTGGAACCCGAGAGATAGATGCTGATTGTCTACGCCGTCTATTTCTCTCGTGTTTTGTAAAATTCTATCGGAGCTCCCCTCAGACCACTGACCACTGAGCAAAACAGGCTCCCCATCGACAACTGCCTCCTGACTCAAACCCTACTGTCCAGCTCAATTACATTTTGCCCTACTGTGTGGTGTCCGCAACTGCACACGGTGATGCAAGCGCGAAGCAATGATTAATTTGTACAGCTATAACTCGATATTCAAAACCTCCAATGCCACTATGATGAAAGGAATCACGCCGCCCACCTCCTTCACTGTCTAGTCTGCATGGCACAGAACAGAGGGACGTCCCTTAAGAACAGAAATCAGGAGAGATTTCCTTAGCTTGCAGGTGGTGATTCTGTGGTATACATTGTCACAGTCGGCTCATTGGTGGAACAGATGCTCAGCTTTTTTGGACTTTTTGAAATCATGAGACTTTCCCGAAAGCAATTAAATTTAGCTGTGAAAATTCACTGAGCTGATCCCGTCATCTGAAGCAGTCCAGAGACCGAAGAGTCAAGACGGCGACGAAGCTGTCCCCGCCAAAGAAGTTTCAGCGCAGATTTCATCTACCTTGAACGCGTTTCATTTTGTTGGTCACCCGTTCCTGGCTATGTTATAATTGATCGGGAGCAGAAGGGGATCGTGTTTGTTTTCAAAATGAAATGTTCAATGATAAAAAAAATAATGTTTAACGATTCAAGATTGCACTGACTCACTCCACTGAACATGATTGGTAAAAACATTAAATGAATGTCTTACTAATTCTCCTTGAAGTGCCAAATATAACAGACAATGACGCAAGGAGTAAAAATAGGTGACATTGCGTGTTTGTTCAGTGGATTGTGTCTAATGAGACCAGTGGGAGCGCCGAAAGATTTAATTGTGGTTCCGACAGGTGTATAAGAACTCTTCGAGTCAATGCTTGCAGGTAGTTGGGATAATCTGCACAGTTGATCGCTGCTTCAGGTAGAAAATGGGATATTCCGCAATTTACAACATTGTCAGAAGTTACTACCCGCTGCTTGCAGCAGTTGCTGTTCCAGGTAACGTTATACCTTTGCAATACGGTCGGGGATCGGATCTTGATGGTCAAGGTGCAGATGCGGTCCGGTGTATTTTTCTTTTACTGGACAATGAAAAGTACCTTCACCGTTATTTAGGATCTAAGTGTAATTCGCGTTGATTTGATGGTTTTATTTTTGATGGGGATATGATTGAGGTGTCTGATACATTTATATATAATAATATTAACCTAAGCAAGCTAGAGTTTACTGTAAGGGCAAGGAGACTCGATAACTTGCAGGTATTGATTGATTTCCAAAGTACCATCAGGTGTTTCCATCTCTCTGCAGGTTAAATAGGTTCGTCCTGTGCTGCCATCACAAACTGAAGGAATTAAAAAAATTATCGTCTCTCTGCGATTCACGCGGTTTACGTACAATGTGCAAAGTAATACGTAAGCTATGTTGCGTTATTCAGTGAAATAAACAAATGGTAATATCGATTCGCACCGTTTTACAATTGGAATGAAATTGCATAAAACGTGGCCAAATGCGGCTCAACCAGCACGCATTACTTGTTCATTTTCGGCCCTCCCAGACAGCGGAGAAAATGGAGAAAATGCCGTCATAAAAATGAAATATGATTTTTTTTGAGTACCCTTTCTGCCAATTATTGACCTCTTTCTCCAAACATGGATAGGTTTCCCTTCAAACCAGCGGCTGCGCTCAACACTCCATTACTTTGTCCATTCCAACTCGACCGTCTGCTGAAGGGAGTAGTGTAATGTGTGTCCTATTGTAATAACCTTCCCGTTCATGGGCTGCTCCTTTCTCATGTTCTCTTCTCCAATCTAATCGATTATTTATTGAATATGTGGAGCTTAATGTTCGGGCATTACTGCCAAATTCATCTTGATTTTCTATGAGAATGTGAATTACCCACAATTGTTTCACTGAGTAAGCTTGTATCAGGAAAGCGCTTTTTTAGCTCTCAATCGGCAACCATTCGCAAGTTTGGCGTCGCACTTTCCGTTTTTTGGACGGGGAGCGTAGAGTGTGACATCCGAACTTATCCTTGATGATCTGTCAGTCTGTCACCCGTTAGCCTGAGTACCGTTTCACGTCTTGTGAAGTTAGACGGCTTCCACTGGCGTCTCCAAATATCTGAAGATTTTTAATGAAAAATATTCAAGATCGTTTTACCGATGTAGTTACTAAATAATTGCATTAGAATGGTAGCCAATTAAACAAACTTTTTTAATGAAGTATAATTACGTCATACGGTCTGAAAGTAAAGCCAATGTGTCCATTACCTGTGCGGTTCACGGCAAGACACTACTCTATTCGGGATAGCTTTTAATAACCTCGACTTACTGGACTGGTATCCGGCTGATTGTTCAGTACTTAACGGTGCCGCCAGGGTGCGCTCTGCTGCCACTTTTGGATGTGAAACTGGCGAGATGTAATTTGTAGATTTTAAAGTAGAATTAGTTTGATCAGGGCATCCACATCCCATCTCGGTCAGCACAAATCGAGTGTTAGCTGACTCCAATCAATGATCCGAACGGTCATTACGCACAGAACGCAAATAAAATTACACTAATCATTTTGCGGTAACTAATAGTATTTGTTTTTTTTACAACTTATTTTAGTTAATTTAACGGCGATTGTGATCCTCACCCGAGGGAAATGCGGGCTGTCCAAATGCATTACTCTCTACCTTGTGGCCATAGCGGGAGCCGATCTGACGGTGGTGATCGTGTTTGTTATGTTAGAGAGGATAAATTACATATATTTGTTTGCTAATTTCTTGCTCGTAACTCCGGCGTGTTCTCTGCTATCTGTCCTGAGTCTCGCAACATGGGACTGTTCCGTTTGGTTGACGGTAGCTTTCACTTCCGATCGTTGCGTCGCCATCTGCAGTCAGAAGCTGCGCAACCGATATTACACCGAGACAACAGCGACGGTGGTGGTAGCAACAGTGAGTGCAGCGTGTTGTGCTCAGGCCATGCCATTTTACTTTGCGGTCGATCGAAGGCGATGCGTCTCCGTAACTGGATACTTCACGTCACCCCTGTGGAAAGGCTACCAGGTATTTAACAGCATCAAAACACTATTATTACCAATCTGTTTAATTCTGCTCTTTAATGTTTTAACCGTCAGCCGGATCCTAGCGACAAATAGAGTTCGCCGGATGCTTTGGAAAAACAGTCAAAATCGTGATGATCCAGAGGTGGCAAACCGGAGAAAATCAATGATTCTGTTGTTTGCTCTTTCAGCCAATTTTATAATATTTTGTGTCCCCTATCTCGTATTTTCTATGAACTGGCAAATCGAAAACTATTTCTATACAGATAGATATTTCAGTAAAACGACCTATATCCTGCTGGAATGCGGGTTTATGTTGTCCTCTCTCAGTATCTGCACCAACACGTTTATCTATGGTCTGACGCAGAGAAAATTCAGGGAGGAGCTGAATCGTGTGAAGTACTTGTTTACAGCAATGGGGGAGATTTGCAAATAAAGTATATACGGAATTATTCATTCTCGTGTAACACTCTGGGAAAGGTTTCACTGCTAATGTAATGGTTTCTCTGTAGAAGCACTGTTAATATATTTGTCTTTCTGCAGAAGCATGACAAATGTCATGTTTTTTCTGTAGCTGCAACGTTTGGCTTATGGCATGAGATAATGGGGGCCGTCCAAAGAAGAGACTGTTTTCTTTCTCTCTTGCTGCGTGCCTGAGACCGAGGTGATCTGGGTCTTTTGTAACGCGGGAACAGATCACACAGTATCCACACAAATAAGAGGTTTTGCACCTCAGATTTCACACGTTTGGCGGGGCCGGAGATTGTCTTCCCCAGAATAACGCTGCCGCCGAGCCTCTGAGTTACACTTGCAACTTGAAAACCCTCGTTCGAAAGAGTATTTGATTTAAGCTTCAAGAGATGCTGTTTCGGGATCTCACTGTATAAACGATTAGCGGCGATGAAGCTGCAGAGATTAAATTATTAATATCTTCATGGAATCTGATATCATGAAATTCCAGACCACAAGTTTTGATTACCAGTTGTCTAAGCATAAGAACAGGGATTAATTTGATTCGTGCAGTGATCACACTGTTGACAGATTCTGCGCATGGTATTCGAAACAGAGATAATGTATAAAAATAAATCCTCGTGTAATCCGAAAAATAACATCTTCTGCCTCTGTTTTTACAGCATTTTTGTTTTAGAATATTATTACTGAATGGCAGCACCGGACCGTAACGTCAAAATAACAACTGCAGAATGATTTGATTGCTCTGCCCCTCACAGTGAGTTGTCCGTGCCAGAATGGTCGTGATTAGCGAAATAGCAAGGGTTCCTTTATACAAACCAGTTACGAATGTGAAGTGATGAACTCGGGCTTGCTCATTGCATTCAGGAAATGCTAACGTCAATGAAGTACATTAATGTGAGCTGCTGGTCTACTGCTGTGGTTTGGAAATAAAAGCTGGAAATTTATCCAAAAGGCAATAAATTCTAGGATCACTCCGATTTTGTTGGTGAACTGAATGCGACGCTTAATAGACATAAACAACAGGAGTTCCGCAGATGCTGGAAATTCAAGCAATACACATCAAAGTTTCTGGTTTTGAACATTGACTTCTCTAACTTCCGCTAATGCCCCACCTCCCCGTCTTACCCCATCCGTTATTTATTTATATACACACATTCTTTCTCTCGCTCTCCTTTTTCTCCGTTTGTCCCTCTGACTATACCCCTTGCCCATCCTCTGGGACCGCCCCCCCCCGACTTGCCTTTCTCCCCGGACCTCCAGTCCGATGATCCTTTCATAACCCCCTTTGCCAATCACCTGTCCAGCTCTTGGCACCATCCCTTCTTTTCTTCTCCCATCATTTTAGATCTCCCCCTCCCCGTCCCACCTTCAAATCTCTTACTCACTCTTCCTTCAGTTAGTCCTGACGAAGGGTCTCGGCCTGAAACGTCGACTGCACCTCTTCCTAGAGATGCCGCCTGGTCTGCTGCGTTCACCAGCAACTGTGATGTGTGTTGCTTAATAGACACACACCACTTGCTCCGTGAACGAAGATGTTCCGGGATTCCTTTTCTATTTGTGCACTCCTTGCGTCAAGTACTGGCCGGAGGAGACACCCCGCCTCAGTCTGTTCTCATTGTTTGTTAGTGGGAGGAACATTCACTACCAGGATTTATTGTCTGTGTAAATGATGCAGGAAACGATTTGCTGAGCATGGACCTGGGCAGTGTATTGTTCATACCAGCCTCTATTCGGACCTTTCTTCCGAGAATAGGTTTATCCTTCCTCTACCATTGTCTCTGCCCTCACTCGCACCTCCTCGACTTCATGGCCTTCCGTCCTTAACATACCTTCCCGCCTCCCTAACAGGGGTACGGGCACTATGAGGTATACACTCCATGAGCCCCACATTCAGCACACCATTCTCTATAAGTTCAGGAGTCTTCGACGGGATCCTACCTCTAATCGCACCTTGACATCCCTTACAGGATCTGCTTTATGAAATCCTGTTTGCAAATTCAAGACTGGCTAGACAAGGCAAAAATATCGCAGGCATGTGGGTTCCCGCACATTCAGGTATTATGGAAAATGAGCCAGCAGATAAGCCAGCAAAAGTAGCAACTAAAAAAAGCATATTTAGAGGACAATATTAAACTATCAAAATCAGAGGGGAAGAGCACAGTGTGGAGAAGGATAAATCAACAGTAGCAGCAGCATTGGGATAGAGCAATAAAAGGAAGACATTTACATTCAATTCAGAACAGAGTAGATATTGGAAGAATTAGGGGAATAAAGCGGAAGGAGCAAGTAATTATAAGTAGACTGAGAATTGGGCACAGCAACCTTAATGGCACTCTGGTCATCATAAATAAGCACCCAACAGGTTTTTGCGATCTATGTCAGGAAACTGAAACAGTACAGCATATCCTTATTTCATGCCGGAAATATGCACAGAAAGGCAACAAATGTTACAACAATTACGCAAAGTAGGTCTGGTAGAGAACAGTGTTAAAGGTTTATTGGACTGTGGGGAGGGTGATCAGGAGAGGAAATGGTTGCTCAGTTCTTTAAGGGCGACGGGACTGGAAAGACGGCTTTAAAGTGAATGGACAATGAGGGACGATAAATCCTGAAGATGGCAGTAATGCAACAATGTGGATACCAACTGCCATAAAAACTCAAAGAAGAAGAAGAAGAAGACATCCCTTACTCTGTATACTTGGCGCTTTCTGCAGTGCTTTCTCTCTCCCTGAACCCTTTGACAATTCGTCCCGACCCACCGAATTTCCACCCGGCGCTTATCCCTGCAAACGGAGGATGCTCTACCCCTGCCCATTCACGTTCTCCCCCAGGCCCGCAAACACTCTTTCCAGGAGAGGCAACACTTCACCTGCTAATCTGTCGAGGTCATCTACTGTATCAGGTTTCCCTGGTGAAGCCATCTCAATATCGGTGGGACACGGTACAGATTGGGGTCCACTTTGTCCAGCTGCTTCACTCCATTGGTAAGATGCAGGATTCCCCACTGGTCGAGCATTTTAATTCCATTATCTATTCTCACTTCGACATCGGTACTTCCCCTCCAATGTCACGATGAGGCAAATCTCAGGTTGGCGGAGTAACGCCTCATAATTCGTCTGGGTGTACTCTTCAACCCGACGGGATAAACATCAATTTACTTAACCGGCGATTTTTCCGCTTCCACTCCCTATCTGGTTTTCTCATTCCCCTTTCTGTTTTCCCCCTTGCCTCCTCTATTCTCCTCGCTTGCCTATCCCCTCTCTCGTCTATTCCTTCATCCCTTTCTCCACAACTCTCTCACATCGGATTATTTCCTTTTCAGACCTTTGCCTTTTCTACCTATTACTTCCCAGCTTCTCACTTCAGCCCACTCTCTCCAAACCATCCACCCTCTCCCCTTATCTGTCTTCACCTATCCCCTTACAGCTTCCCTCCCACCTACCTTCTTCCGGTTTCCTCCCCTTCCTGTACTGAGGAAGAGTCTCGACACGAACCTTCGACTTTTTATCCCTGTGAATGGACGGAGCCCGACCTTATGAGTTCTTCCAGTGTTTTGTGTGTTTCAGTGACCCTTGGGCCAGAAATACCCAATGTCGTCTGACATCTCTTTGCCATTCAGGGTGAGTAGCTTTTATGAGACCATAGGAGCAGAATTAACGCATTCGCCCCATCGAATCTGCACCGTCCTTAAATCACGGTAGATCTCTTTCCCCCCAACTCAGCACCACTCACCGGTCCTCTCCCCTTAAACTTTGATGCCATGGCCAATCGAGAACCTATCACTCTCCGCCTAAAATTCACCCAACGACCTGTCATCCACAACTGCCTGTCGTAACAGATTCCACAGATTGACCACCCTCTGGCTAATGGAAGTCCTCCCTATCTCGGTTTTATATGGGCACCCTTCTACCCTGATATTGTGTCCTATTTTCCTGGATTCTCACACCATAGGAAACTTCGTTGCCTTATCTACTCAGTCTCGTCTTTTCAACTCTCAAAGGGTTTCAATGAGATCCCACTCTCATCTTTCTAAAATCTTGCGTGTACAGGCCCAGAGGAATCAAACGTCCCTCATATGATAGCCCTTTCATTACTATAAACCTCCTTGCGAACCGCCCCTGAACACTCTGCAATGTCAGCACATCGTTTTTCAGATAATGAGCCCTAAACCGTTCACAACACTGGACGTGAGGCCTTATGAAGCCTAAGCATCACATCTCTGCTCTTGTATTCTAGTCCTCATGAAATGAAAAATAACATTGAATTTGCCTTCCTCCCCGCTGGCTGAACCTGCAAGTTCACCTTTAGCTTGTTGTGTGCAATGAGTCCCAAAACACTTTGCATCTCATCGATAAATTGCACAAAAAGGAGCGCTCACATTAATGAACCCAGCGGAACACCAATAGTCACTCGCAGATAACCAGAAAAGTATTTTTGCTCTGTTATCATCCCAGGCAGCATCTCTTTCCAATTTACTTTCGTTAACTCCTCTCACATATATTACAATTTCCTTTACTCCACTGAAATACTGCGATGTTAGTCTTAACTTACTCCCTGTCAAATGTCAATATGAACTCAATCATATTGTAATCATCAACTCCTCAGGGTTCATTTACCTTAAGGTCCGTAATTGCCTCCTGTTCGTTACATAACACCAAATCCAGCAAATCCGATCTCAGAGAAGGCTCAACGACAAAATGCTCTGAAAATGCAGTTCAGATGCATTCATGAAATTCACTCTCTTGAGATCCATTGCCAACCTAATTTTTCTAATCTTCCTGCATCATAAAATTGCTCTTTAGACACGAATTTTCCATTTCCTGTTGTAATCTGTCTTCCACATTCCAGCTACACTTTGGAAGCCTGTATTTAACTGCAATCACGGTCATTTTACCCTTGAAGTTTTTTTAACTCAACGGGCAAGGACTAAAAATCTTCCAATCATATGACACAGCTTTCTGATGATTTGACGTCATTCTTTACCAGCAGATAACGCAACCCACTGTTTGTAAATCCTTATCCTTCCGATGTAATGTGCAAACTTGCACATTATGCTTCCAACTATCACCATCCTTCAGGCACAATTCAGTGACGGCACAACATCATGCCCGAAAATCTGAAATAGTGCAACAAGATCATCCACTTTATTTCGTATTATCCTTATTTCTTACGGATTGAGATATATCACTTTAAGTACTGTATTTACCACCCTTTATCATTATTGAATCACCAATGCACGGCTACTTTCCCTGCCAGCTGCGATTTTGTTCTATCATTTGCATGCTCTCTAAATTCTATCTTCATGTCGTCTTTACCAAGACATCCTTTAAGACGCAGGTAGATTAGGAAAATTAGGCTGGCAATGTATCTCGAGAGTGAATTTCATGAAAGCATCTGAGATGCATTTTCAGAGCGTTTTGTCGTTGAGCCTACTCTGAGCTTGGTTGCAGGCTGGGTCTTGGGTCTCGAGCTTGGCTGTAGGCTGTGGTCTTGGGTCTTGAGCTTGGATGCAGGCTGGGGACTTCCGGCTTGGGTTCTTGGAGCTCGGCCTGGCATCCTCGAGGCTTGGGTTCTTGGATCTCGGGTTCGGATCCTCGAGGCTTGGGTTCTTGGAGCTCGGTTTGGGATCCTCGAGGCTTGGGTCTTTGCAGCTTGGCTGCCGGATTCTCGAGGTTTGGGTTCTTGGAGCTTGGCTGCGGGATACTCGAGGCTTGTGTTCTTGGAGCTTGGCTGCAGGATCTTCAAGGCTTGGGTTCTTGGAGCTGGGCTACGGGATCCTCGAAGCTTGGGTTCTTGGAGCTTGGCTGCGGGATCTTCGAGGCTTGGGTTCTTGGAGCTTGGCTGCGGGATCTTCGAGGCTAGGGTTCTTGGAGCTTGGCTGCTGGATCTTCGTCTTGATATGCGGTGGCTGATAACTAGGAGGCTTGAGCTGAGAGACCGACTGGGAACTGAACGTCAACATAGAGCGGGGACTTGTTCTTCGAAAAGCCGGGACTCATCGTCAACACACCAACATGAGGCAGGACAGTACATAGACATAGAGCCGGGACTGATACTTAGACAAGCCGTGACTCAGCCGCATCTCCACACCAAGGTGGGACAGGTCCCTTCGTCAGGTAACGGCAGAACGGCCGGACTTACCCAACAGAGGCGAGGGCAAGAAGAGACAAACACCGAAGAACGACAGACTGTTCCATCTCTGCTCCGGGGAAGCTCCAAGTCTCAGTTCGACCAGCGATCTCAGCTGGCTACGGATACAGCCGAATCCCTACCTAGCTCGGAGTGGCTGGCAGCCACTCAGCTGGCCCAGGAAACAACGGAATCCATACCGCAAAGGCAGATCCGACTACGGACAGCACGGCTCCATGCAGCGATGGTTCTCCAACACGTCCAAAGATGAAAGGTGTCCGCTCTAGCCTTCCACCGGCAGGTTGCTCCCAGGGGAACTGACGAGAGAAACCAGCAGCCCACACTCAACCCCATGGCTACTTATATTCAAGCTCCAAGATGGGAATCAGGTACCTATGATTAACTCAAACAAGGGACAGCTGGAAGACCCGGAATCCTGAGACCACGGAGCGGACCGTGACCTGGAATGCGGACTTAACGGAACGGACCATGACACCCTGATCAGACCATGATTCCGCAAATGCCCATAGATCCTATCTCTAAGAATCTTTTCCAACATCTTTCCAACAACAGACGTAAGGCTCACTTGTCTATAATTACCCGGACTATGCGTACTACCCTTTTTTGAACAAGGGGACAATATTCGCCTCCCTCCAATCCTCCGGTACCATTCCCGTGGACAACGGGGATATAAGGATCCTAGCCAGAGGCTCAGCAATCTCTTCCCTCGCCTCCTGGAGCAGCTTGGGGAATATTCCGTCAGTCCCCATGGACTTATCCGTCCAAATGTGTGCTAATGTAAGTGGGGACTTGGCCCCACTTCCCTGCTGAGCACAGAGCCAACAGTGAGAGAGGCCTTTTCGCGGCGGGTCACCCCTGTAGGTTGCTGTCCTCAGCCGTATCAAAAGCGGTGAATGTATTATTGAGGTGAACGGCCACAGGAGTACTCTGCATTGGCTGCCTACTGTCTTTCCTTCTCCAGACAGTCCGACAGGTACCGGCCTCTTGCAACAGAGGGGCAGCTACCACCATGTCGCTCCTATCTATCACCTGACATTTTCCCATATGAGGCGAAAGTCATCGTGCTGCAGCTGCTGCTGCTGAACGCGGCCTCGAAGAAGCTGCCTCTTGACGAACTTCATGCATATGTAGTTCTTAAGGAGACTGAAGGTCTCCGTGAGTTGCCGCATCTGAGAATAAGAACATACCACTGACTTTGGACACAACATGCGTGCACCAACTATGAACTAAGAAACAAAATAAACCTACAAGAACCTTTCTTTACATATTGTGCTTACTTAAGTCTGTTCAGCCAAAGCCAGGCTATTCTAACAGTGACCCACTTGAACAATGGCCACTCTAAAAGTTGCTGCTCCGCTCACATCTTCTTTCTTTATATTTGTCCCGCTCTGATTGCCATCCGCCAAAACGAGGCTGGAAGCTCCCTAGCTCTTTGCAACCCATCACTCCGTGTCTCCAAGGATCGACCCCTCGCACTTTTTTTCAGCCCGCCGAAAGGAAGCTGAAAGCTCCTGAGCTCTTTCTGAACCTTGCGATACCGCACCCACGAACGAGCTTGCCCGTTGTTGACAGCCACCGGGGAGGATCTGAACGCCGCTAAACTCTTTAAAAACCTCGCGCTGTGTTTCCAACAAGTGACCTCTCGACAGGACAGTCACGGTAAAGAATATTAACGTTTGTTATTAGGCCGGTCTTGAAATGTTGACCTGTTTATTCCTTTCCATATGTGCTGCCTGACCTGCTGAATTCCTCCAACGTCTTGTTTGTGTTGCTCATGATTTAGAGCATCTCTGATAATATAATAATTTGAACCTCGATCTGCAGAATCTCTTGTGCAAAGCTCAAGTACAAAGTTCTTTTGTTTTAGTAGATCCAAACCCCGAGATTCAGTTTTTTGCAGGTATTCACAGCAGAACAGAGAAATACAATAGAATCAATAAAAACACTACACACCAAGACTGACAGACAACTAAAGTGCAAAGGAAGACAAACAGCAAATGCATCAATAAATAAACAAACAGGCCAACAATAAGTAAATAAATAACACTCATAGCATGAGTTGTAAAGTCCTTGAAAGTGAGTCCATTGGTTATAGACTGATATCAGTGATGTGGTGAGTGAAGTTGCCCACAGTGGTTCCGGAGTTCGATGGTTGAAGCGCTATAACTGTTCCTGAACTTGGTGGTGTGGGACATACGGCTCCAGAACCTGGATCCTGATGGCAGCAGTGAGAAGAGAGCATGTCGTGGATGGTGGCGTTTTGCTTAGTTTTTTTTATATCTTTATAAGTTGATGCATTAAGTTCTCGAGTTGGGACGTTCTTTTCCGATGTGATCCACGTCCCTCCATTTCCTACATATTCGTGTACCTATCTGAAAGCTCTCACATGCCGTAATCGTAAATATTTCTGCCATGTCCTCTGGCAGCGTGTGCCCCACAGCGACCATTCTCAACGTCAAGAAATAATCTTGCCCCGTGTATCTTTAAATTTACCCTCCTTCTCACCTTTAACCTGTGATTCTAATGTTGGACATTTGTAACCCGAGAGATAGATGTCGACTGTCTACGCCGCCTGTGTCTCTCATGTTTAAAAAAAATTCTGTCAGAGCTCCCCTCAGACCGCTAACCACTGAGGAAAGCAGGGTCCCCATCGAAACCTTCCTCCTAACTCAAGCTCTCCAGTGCAGGCTATATCTCCAACTTAATTACATTTTGTGCTGCGGTGTGGTGTCCGGAACTGCACACGGGGATCTAAAGGCGATCTAATTAATAACTTGTACAGATATAACTCGATTATCCAACACCCCCAAAGCCACTATAATGAAGGCAAGCACCTAGCGCATGTCCTTCACTATCTCGTCTACATGGCACAGAACAGAGGGACGTCTCTTTTGAACAGAGATGAAGGGAGATTTCTTTCGCTTGCAGGTGGTGAATCTGTGGTATACATTGTCACCGACGGTTGTTTGGTGGAACATTTCTGCAAATGCTCCGTTTAGTCGGACGTGCTGACATCATGAAATATTCATGAATGCAATCAAATTTAGCTGTGAAAATTCACCGAGCTGATGCTGTCGCCTGAGGCACTCCAGACACAGAAAAGACAGGATGGTGACTAAGCTGTCCCGACCAAATAAGGCTCAGCACAGATTTCTTCTACATTGAACGCGTTTCATTTTGTTGGCCCACATGTTACTAGCAATATTATAATTGATCGGAAGCAGAAGGAGGTTGCGCTTGTTTTCAGAATGAAATGTATATGATAAAAAATAATTTTTAACGATTCAAGCATTAAACTGACCCTGTCCAATCAAAATGATTGGTAAAAACATCCAATAAATGTCATTCAACACACATCAAAGTTGCTAGTGAACGCATCAGGCCAGGCAGCAACTTTTATGTGTGTTGCTTGAATTTCCAGCATCTGCAGAATTCCTCGTGTTTAAGTTTACAAAATGTTTAAATATGCCTACCAAACACACAACACTGATCTGGCAGAATCTACGGAGGGGAATAAATATTCGACGTTTCGTGTCGAAGCAATTCACGAGAACTTCGTTAGGACAGGTTGCTACGATCCTGCTTTACGTAAAATTTGACAGTAACAACAATGACTAAGCAGGTTTGGCGTTCATTGAGTCCGCTCTGTGCCGTGATATCTCTCCCTGACCTTTGGCAGTCCGGGCACAAATCGCTCATAATACCGTGAGAGTTTACTGTGAGGACGTGGAGACTGGATAACTTGTAGGTATTGATTGATTTCCAAAGTACCATCAGCTGTTGCCATCTCTGTCCAGGTTAAATAGATTATTCCTCTGCTGTCATCACAAACTGAGGGAATTAAAAATATATCGTCTCTATGCGATCCAAGTGGTTTAGGTTTAATGTGCAAAGTAACACGCAGTTATCGTTTTATCGTTGTAGTTACGAAATAATTGCAATTTAAATGTTAGCCAATGAAATGAACTCATTTATTCAGCGAAATAAATAAACAGTAATATCGATTCAAACCATTTTATAACTGGAATGCAATTGCATTAAACGGGGCGAAATGCGGCTCAGCCAGCAAGCATTACTCGTTCTTTTTTCAGTCCTCGCAGATAGTGGAGAAAATACAGTCATACAAATGAAATATGTTTTTTTAGAGCAGTCTGTCTGTCAATGATTCACCTCTTTCTCCAAATAAGAATAGGTTTACCTTCAAACCAGCGGCTGCGGCTACCACTCCATTACGTTGTCCATTCCAGCGCGACCGTCTGCTGAAGGGTGGAGTATAATGTGTGTCCTGTTGTAACAATTATTCGGTTCATTGGCTGCTCCTTTCTCATTTTTCTTTTACTCATCTAATTGATTATTTATTGAATGTGCCGACCTTAATATTCGGGCATTATTTTCAAATGCATATAGATTTTCTATGAGAATGCGCAGTACCCACGATTGTTTCACCGATTAAGCTTGTCTCGGGAAAGCTCTTTTTTAGCGCTCAATCGGCACCCGTTCGCAAGTTTGGTGTCGCACTCTTCGTTCAGGACGCCTCGCTGCTATCTCCGTTCTCCTCGACGGAGCGCGTAGTGCGTGACATTTGAACTTAGTCTTGATGATTTGACAGTCTGTTACCTGTTAGCCTGAGAGCCGTTAAACATCTTTTGAAGTTAGAAGGCTTCTAACTGACGTCTCCAAATATCTCACGACTATCAATGAAATAAATCCAAGATCGTTTTATCGTTGTAGTTACGAAATAATTGCAATTTAAATTTTAGCCAATTAAATGAACTCTTTTAAAGAAGCACAATTATGTCTTACCGTCTGAAAGTAAAACGAATCTCTCCATTATCTGTGCCGTTGTCGGCAAGAGGTGTTTCCATTCTGGAGATCTCTTAATAACCCCGCCTTGTTGGAAGGGTATCCTACTCTTTGTTCACTACTTAACGGTGCCGCCTAGGTGCGCTCTGCTGTTACTTTTGCATGTGAAAGTAGCGAGATCTAAATTGTACATTCTAAAGCAACCACACTCAATCTCGGTCAACGCAAATGGAGTGTTACTCTGACTCCAGTCAATGGCCCAGCGACCTTTACGCACACAACGCAATTAAAATTAAAGTAATCCTTCTCCGGTAACTTATAGTAATTGTTTTTCTTTACAACTTATTTCAGTTAATTTAACGGCGATTGTGATCCTCGCTCGCAGGAAATGCGGTCTGTCCAAAACATCACAATCTACTTTGCAGCCATGGCGGCAGCTGATCTGATGGTGGTCTTCGTCGTTATTATATTGGAAGAGATAAATTATGTTTACTTGTTTGCTAACTTCTTGCTCAGAACTCCGGTGTCTCGGAACCTGGGACTGTTCCGTTTGGTGTCCTCGTAGCTGAATACTTCACGTCACCCCTGTGGAAAAGCCTACGAGGTATTTGCCGGCATCGCAACACCGTTATTACCAATTTGTTTAATTCTGCTCTTTAATGTTTTAACTGTCAACCAGATTAGAGCAACAAATAGAGTTCGCCGCATACTTCGAAAAAACAGCGAAAATCGTGATGATCCAGAGGGGTCAAAGCGAAGAAAATCAATGATTCTGTTATTCACTGTTTCAGCCAATTTTATATTATTTTGGATGCCCTATGTCGTATTTGCTATGAACTGGCAAATCGAAAACTATTTCTATACAGACAGATATTTCAGCAAACCGACCAAAATCCTGCAGGAATGTGGATATATGTTGTCCTCTCTCAGCACCTACCCCAACACGTGTGTCTATGGACTGACACAGAGAAGATTCAGGGAGGAGCTGAAGAATGGAGTGATGTCCCTGTTGGTAGCAACGGGGGAGAATTGTAAATAAAATGCTAACACAATTATTTATTCTTGCAACTTCAAATCAACTATTTGGCAGAGGTTTGACTTCAAGCAATGCTGTTTCCCGATCTGTCTCTACAAACGATTACCGGCGATTAAACAACAGGGTTTAAGTGACTATTATTTTCATGGAAGGGTTATGGACTCTGATATCATGAAATTCCAGTCCACTATTTTTGATTGCAAGTTATGTAAGCATTTTAACAGGAATTAATCTGATTCGTTCAGTGAACACACTGTTGACATAAAAATAAATCCTCGTATAATCGGAAAATTATCATCTTCTCTGTCTGTTTTATGACATATTTGTTGAAGATTAATATTTCTGAGTGCCATTATCGGACGGTAACGTCAAAATAATAATTCTAGGATATTTTGGTTGCTCTACCCTTCACAGTGAGATGTCCGTGCCAGAATGGTCGGTAATAGCGAAGTAGCAACGGTTCCTTTATACAGTACATACCCGTCACGAACGTGAGGGGAACAGCTGGGGCTTGGTCATTACACTCAGGAATTGCTGACGCATTTGATGGAAATTAATGTGAGATGCTCGTCTGTTGTTGTGGTTTGGACATAACGGCCAGAATTATACTGCTGTGAGCTTATCCATAAGACCAGAAATGCTAATATCGTATTTCCCTTCCTCATTACTGACTTAACCTGCAAACTAACCTTTAGGGAGTCAGGCATAAGGAATTCCAGTTCCCTTTGCGCATCAGTGTCTTATATTTCCTCTCCTTTTGGAAAATATTCAACGCTTTGTTTTCTTCTACTAGTGTGCATGACCATACACTTCCCGACACTGTATTGCATGTGCCGCTTCCCGTAATCTGTCAAAGTTTTTTTCTGCAGCCTCCCTGCTTCTTCGAAACTATTTGCTCTCCATATATATTCATACCGTCTGCAAACGCTGCAACGAAGCCATCGATTCCCTAATCTAAATTACTGACATAGAACGTGCAAAGCATCTATTGCAAGATAGAGCTGAATGGAAAACCACCAGCCATTCATTTTCACTCTTTGCTTCCTGCACATCTGCCACCGCGTTAACTATGCTAGAAATATTTCTGTAATACATGGGCGAGTAGCCTCCCAGGCAGCCTCATTTCCTGCAGCTTGTCAAAAGCAATCTGAAAATCCAAAAACACATCATCATCCTTTTCTCACCCTCACTGCAACATGGTACAGGCAGGAATCCAGATATTACAACCTGGTGGTCATGGGTAGCTTTCCGTTGTATTCTTTAAATTCTGTCTTCAGGACCTGCTCCCTTCTCATACCTGTGTCTGGTTGCTCCCTTTCCCCCTCCCTTAAGAATGCCGTGATCCAGATCCGAGACGTCCCTGACCCTGGCACCTGGGAGGCAACATACCATGCGGGTGTCTCCATCTCGCCCACAGAATCCCGTCTGTAGTCGTATGACTAGGGAATCTCCTATCACCAGTGCAGTCCTCTTCACCTCTCTTCTGTTCTGAGCCACAGCACCAAACTTGGTGCCAGATTCCTGGTTACACATCTCTCCACCACGGCCCCCCCCAGTATGTCGTGCCATTCAACAATATCTAAAGTGGTACACTTATTCTCGAGATGAACTGCCAAAGGTGCTACTCTGCACTGGCGGTTCATTCACCTTCGCTTCAGGGAGGTAGGAGAACACTATCTCGCAGTAGCTCCTACTAATCACTTCCTCATTCTCCTGTATGAACCGAATGTCATCGGCTGCAGATGCAGATCCTCAATGCAGTCTCTGAGGAGTTGCAGCTCTGTGCATCTGGTGCAAATGGGTTTATCCGGAAGACTGGAGATCTCTCAGACATGTCGCATCCAGGACAGAGTGCTAAACGCTGACCCTGGAACCATCTGCAGTACACCACTATGTCTTACGGTCACTGCTCTTTTCCCCGCTTCCCTGCTGTGCCACAGAGCCAACTCAGTGAGAGGGACCCTGTCACGGCGGGTCACCCCTGGTAGGTTGTTATCCCCAGCCGTATCAAAAGTGGGGAACTTATTACTGAGGTGAACGGCCACAGGGGTACTGTGCAGTGGCTGCCTATTGTCTTTCCTTCTCCTGACAGTCAGACAGGTACCTGCCTCCGACAACTTAGGAGCAACGACCACCATGTAAATCCTATCTATCACCTCTCATTTACCCAGATGAGGCAAAGGTCATCGAGCTGCAGCTCCTGCTGCTTAACGCGGCCTCTAAGGAGCTGCCTCTTGATGACTTCATGCATATTTAGTTATTAGGGAGACTGGAGCTCTCCGCGAGTTCCCACATCTCACAAAAAGAACATACCACTAACTTTGAACACAATCTGCGTGCACCAACTGTGAACTAAGACAATATAGAAACCTACAGGAAACTTTCTTACTTGTTCAGAACGTCAGCCTGTGTTTACTTAAGCCTGTTCAGCCAAAGCCAGACCACTCTAGCAATGCTCCACTTGAACAATGGCCACTCCAAATGTTGCTGCTCCGCTTAAACTTTCTTACTTTATATTTGTCTCGCTCTGATCGCCATCCTCCAAAAAGAGCTGAAAGCTCCCTAGAGTTTTTCAAACGTTCACTCCATGTCTCCAAGGAACGACAGCGCGCACTTTTTTGAGGCCGCCGAAATGAAGCTGAAAGCCTCTGAGCTCTTTCGAAACCTTGCGATGAGTTACCAATGAACGACCTCTCCCGTTGTTGACAGCCCGCCAAGAAGAAGCTGAACGCTCTTAAGCTCTTTAAAAACCTTGCGCTGAAAACTCAAGACGGCGATGAAGCTGTCCCCTTCAGGAAAGACTTATTGTACATTTCACCCACATTCACCCGCGCTTCATCTTGTTGCTCCACCTGTTCATAACGATGCTATAATCAACGTGTTACTGAAGGAGATTGTGTTTGATTTCCAACTAAAAGTAAGTGTATAATGATAAGAATCTGTTCAGCGATTCAAGCATCGCAAAGCAGAATTGTACCGGCCGTCTCCACTATAAATGATTGGTAACAAATATCAAAAGGCGGCCCTAATTCTGCTCGAAGACGAAATACGATAGACAATGAGACAACGAGTAAAAATAGTTGTCAGTGCGTGGCTGTTCAGTGGATTGTGTCTAATCAGACAAATGGGAACACCGGCTGATTGAGATTGTGGTTCCAATAGGTGTTTAGGAACTCCTCGAGTCAGTGCATGCAGGCAGTTATGTCAGCATGATCAGAATTTACTGCCCAGCGCTTGCACCACTCCGTATTCCAGGTAATGCTGTGTTTTTGTATAACGCTCGTGGCATCGTAGATTAACTGTATCTCTTGGCCAAAGTGCATTTGCTGCCCAGTGTATTTTGTTCTGCAATTGGACGGTAAAAAATAAATCTTTGCCGTTAATATACGTTCTAAATATATTCCCGTGAATTTAATGGTTTATGATTCAGGTGTTAGACAGATTTATATATATTAATTAGATTCGATTAGATTATAAGGACACGCAGTCTTAATGCATGCATTAAGAAATGATGCAATGTTCCTCCAGTATAATACCACAGAAACACAAGACAGACCAAGACTGAAAAACTGACAAAAAACACATAATTATAACATATAGTTACAACAGTGCAAAGCAATACCGTAATTTGATAAAGAACAGACCATGGGCACGGTAAAAAAAGTCTCAAAGTCTCTCGTAAGTCCCATCATCTCACGCATACGGCGGAAGGAAGAACATTCTCCCTGCCATGAACCTCCAGCGCCGCTAACTTGCCGATACAGCACCCTGGAAGCACCCGACCATAGCCGACTCTTGAGTTCGTCCGAAAACCTCAAGTCTCCGAGCAGCCGTCCGACACCGAGCACCGAGCACCATCTCTGCCTAGCGCTTCGACCCCGACCCCGGCCGCGAAGCAATAAGCAAAGCCGAGGATTTGGGGCCTTCCCCTCAGGAGATTCTCGATCACACAGTAGCAGCGGCAGCGGAGCAGGCATTTCAGACGTTTCTCCAGATGTTCCTCCGTGCTTCTCACGTCTGTCTCCATCAAATCAGGACTGTGCACGGTACCCTATTTAACAAATATAGATATCATTCCGGATCGGCCACGCCGCCATCGTCTCCTCCCTCCTTGATAGTAATGTTAGACTAACAAAGAAGGCATCAGCACGTTGCACTCGGCATTCCAGGTAATGTAATGTCTTTGCATCCCGTTTGGAGCGTCGTAAATGAACTATATATTGACGTCCAGAGTGCATTTTTCTCAGTTATTGGACGATGAGAAGGAACCTCCACCGTAATTCCGATTCTAAATATAAATCGTCTTTAATTTATAAATTTTATATGAGATATGATTGAGGAATTTGATACATTTTTGTGCATGAATGCTATATTAACCTAACTATACATTACCACGTGTACTATTGCTAACACAACTGTATACCAGAAACGTTTAAGTATGCTTACAAACCACACAGTCAAGAAAGTAGCACACTCACAACACTGGTGGAATTCAGTTAGTCAGGCAGCATCTATGGAGACCCTTCATGAAGACTTCGTAAGGACAGGTTGCAAGGATACGGCCTTACACAAAATCCTGACAGTGAGAGAATTGAGTCGCCAGGACAGCTCGCCACTGAACCCGCTCTGCGCCGTGATGTCATTCTCTGACCGCGGGTATGTGCCAGCACATTTCCAATCATAACACCGTGAAAGTCTTCTGTAGAGACGAGGAGACTCGACACCTTGAAGAGATTGGTTAAATTCTAAAGTATCGCCAGCTCTTCCCCTCTCTCTCCACGGTTCCTCTGCTCTAATCACAAACTGAGGGAATTAAACAGTATATCGTCTTTATGCGATCCACGTGGTTCAGGTATTAGATGCAAATTAATACATACGCTATTTAGTGAAAGAAATATATGATAATATCGTTTTTTATATCGTTGGATAATTATAATTAAATTAAATTGAATCAGAGTCGGAATCAAAATCAGAATCAGGTTTATTATCACCGGCACGTGTCGAGATATGGAATAAAATGTGACCAAATATAGTACAATCAGCAAACATTACTCTTTCTCTTAACGGCTGATGGCACAGTGGCATCAGCGCCGGACGATGGAGCGAAGGCTCCAGAGTTGGAACCTAGTCGCCCCCCGCCCCCCGGGCACGCTTTCCATCCGTGCGGAGCTGAACGTCTAGGTAGCCACTCGGCATCGAGTCAGGAAGGTTCATACTGTGACCCAGTTAATCCAATAGGAGACCTGGTCTGGTGTGACAAGCTACGAAATGAAATTGCTCTTTCTCATTCAATATGATGTTAAAGAAAAGTCGGTCTGTCAATTATTTAGTGTTATTTTTTTCAAACAAGAATAGGTTTGTTCTCAAACCAGCGACTGCGGCCGTTGCTCCATTACTTCGTCCTTTCCAGCGCGATCGTCTGCTAAAGAGAGGAGTATAATATGTGTCCTTTTGTAATATCCTTCCCGGTCGCTGCTGCTCATTTCTCAGTTTCCCGTTACCGATATAATCAATTACTTATGAAAGTGCGGAACTTAATGTGCAGCCATCACTTTCAAATTCATATTGGTTTTCTTTGAGCGCGTGTATTTCCCACGAATGATTCACTGATTAAGACTCTCCGTAAAGCTCGTTTTAGCTCTCACGCATAACTATTCACAAGTTTGGTGTCTCTCTCTTCGTGCAAAGTCAAACGTTCAGGACACCACTTTGTTATCTCCGATATTCTCGACGGAACATGTAAGGTGTAACGTCTGATGTCAACCTTGATCATCTGTCAGTCTGTGACCAGACAGTCCTGAGAACCGTTTCAGATCTTTTGCGATTAGAAGGTTTCTCAAGCCGTCTCTAAATATCTCCATATGCACAGTTGAAATGAATTTATAACCGTTTTGCCGATGTAATTACTAAATAATTGTATTTTAAATAGAAGACCAGTAAATAAACGGTAAAATAGTGTAATTGCTTCACACCGTCTGAAAATAAATCCAATCTCTCCATTACCTCTGTCGTTCTGGGCAGGACAGCATCCTGTTCGGGACAGCTCTGGATAACCTCGCCTACTGAGACTGGTATCCGGCCCTTTGTTCACTACTTAACCGAGCCGCCTGAGGGCGCTCTGCTGCCAATCTCCGGCTTGCCTTCTGGTGGTTAATTCATCGATGTGAAATTGGCGAGATGTCGATTGTGCATTATAACTTAGAATCCGATTGGGCCATCCACATCCCATCTCGGTCAGGGCATATGGGCTGTACCCTGTCTCCAGACAATGACCCAATCGACTGTTATACACAATACATAGTTAAAGTTACACAAATTATTCTGCGGTAATTCATAGTAATTGTTTTTAATTGATAGTAATTGTTTTTATTTCAGTTCGTTTCACGGCGATTGTGATCCTGTCCTGAGGGAAATGCGGGATGTCCAAATGCATCACTCTCCACCTTGTGACAATGGCGACAGCCGATCTGATGGTGGTCATCGTTGTTATCATATTAGAGAGGATAAATTTTATCCTCGTAACTCCGGTGTGTTCTCTGATACTTGTCCTGAGTCTCGCAACCTGGAAATGTTGCGTTTGGTTGACGGCAGCTTTCACTTTCGATCGTTGTGTCGCCAGGTATTTGACAGCATCACAACACCGTTATTACCGATCTCTTTAATTGTTGTCTTCAATGTTTTAACCGCCAAATAGGTTATAGCGACAAATAGAGTTCGCCAGGCACTTCGGAAAAACGGTGAAAATCGTAATGATCCAGAGGCGGCAAACCGGAGAAAGTCAATGATTCTGTTGTTCACTCTTTCAGCAAATTTTGTATTATTCTGGATGCCCTGTGTCGTACGTTCTATGAACTGGGAAGCCGAAAACTATTCCTATATAGACAGATATTTCAGCAAACAGACCTACATCCTGCAGGTATATGGGTTTATGTTGTCATCTCTCCGTACCTGCACCAATACGTGTATCTATGGACTGACACAGAGATAATTCAGGGAGGAGCTGAAGAACAGAGTGAAGTACCTGTTTGCAGAAACGGGGAAGCTTTGAAAATAAAATGCAAAAACAATTGTACCATCTTGCATCATGAAGGACAATTATTTGGAAGAGTAGTTGATTTGAGCTTCAAGTGACCGCTTTTTGAAATACTCACTGTACAACAAATTAGCGTTAATTGTGGAAGTTACTGATTATATTAAACAACAGGGATAAAGTTAATACCATTACGTAAGGATTATTGACTCGGATATCATGTGATTTCAATCTACTGTCGTTGATTACAAGTTATCTAAGCATATGAAGATAAATCTGGTTCGGACAGAGAACTCACTGTTGACGAAATCTCCGCATGGCATTAATCATATATGATGTTAAAAAATCCTTGTAGAATCCCAAAATTATCACGGAATCACATAAATCTACAGCACATTACAGGTCATCGCCCCACAATGTTGAGCCGACCATGAATCTACTCTGGAAACATCCTAGCGCATAGTGCTCCATTTTTTCTAAACTCCATGTACATTTCTAAGAGTCTCCTTTTATATACGCCCCCACCACTGTTGTTGGTAGTGCATTCCACACACCCACCACTCTGTGAAAAACTTACCCCTGACATCCACTTTGTACCGACTTCCAAGCACCTTAAAACTATGCCCTCGTGCTAGCCCTGGATAAAGCCTCTGGCTATCCAGTGCCTCTCATCATTTTATACACCTCTATTACGTCACCTGTGATCCTCAGCCGCTCTAAGGAGAAAAAACAAATTCACTCAATCTATTCTCGTCAGGCACACTCCAATCCAGCCAATATCCTTTGTAAATGTCCTTTGCATTCTGTCTCCAGTGTCCAAAAGACCAAAAGGCATAGGAGCCGAATTAGCCCATCTGGCCAATCGAGATTTCTCTGCCATTCAATCATGGCTGATCTTTTTTCTATCTCCTCCTCAACCCCAGTTCCCGGCCTTCTCCCCGTAACCTTTGATGCAATGTCCAATCAGGAACCTGTTAATCTCTGCCTTAAATATACCGAACGACCCGGTCTCCACAGTTGCATGTTGCAACAAATTCCACAAATTCAACACCCTTTGGCGAAATAAATTTCTCTGTATCTCTGTTTTGAGATGACACTCTTCTATCTTGAGGCTGTACCCTCATGTCCTAAACTCTCCCAGCATGGGAAACATCCTTACCACATCTACTCGGTCTGGACCTTTCAAGATCAAAAGGTTTCAAAGAGATAACCCCTCATCCTTCTGAATTCCAGTGACTACAGACCCAGAGCCATCAAACGTTCCTCGTACGATAACCCTTTCATTCCCGGAACATCCCTGTGAACCTCCTCTGGACCCACTCTATTGCCAGGACATATTTTATGAAATTCGGGGCCCAATGCGTTTCACAATACTGAAAGTGAAGTTTCTCCAGTGCCTTATAAAGCCGCAGCATCACATCCTTTCTGTAATGAGCTGACCTGAACTGAGCAAGTGTGGTCTAACTAAAGTAACATGGCCTCACGGCAAGAGTCTTACCCTCCAGACTATCCACAACGCCACAGATTCTGTGTCATCAGCAAAGTTACCAAACCACCCTTCTACTCCCTCGTCCAGGTCATTTATAAGAATCAAAGACGGTGGGTTGCAGAACAGATCCCTGTAGAACACCATTGGTCACCGACCTCCATGCAGAATTCGAATCATCTACAACCACAATGAGTAAGCCGATTCTGGATACACAAAGCAAGGTCCCATGACACATTGCTTTATCAATGAGCCTCGCATGGCGAATCTTATCAAACGGCTGACTGAAATCCATACACACTACATCCACTGCTCTACCTTCATCAATGTGTTTTGTTACCATCTCAGAGAATTCAATTAAGCTGGTGAGGCATGATCTGTTCTTAACAAAGCCATGTTAACGATGCCTAATGTGATTATGTCTCTGCAAATGCTCATAAATCCTGTCCCTTAGGATGTTCTTCAACAACTTGCCCATCACCGAAGTAGGACTCACGGGTCTGTAATTTCCAGGGTCAGCTATCCTCCCTTTCTTGAACAACGGAACATCTTCAAACTCCCAGTCTTCTAGTACTTCTTCCGTCCCAAATGATGATGCAAAAATCATCGCCAGAGGCTCAGCAATCTCCTGCCTCACTTTCCAGAGTAGCCTGATGTATATCTCGTCTGATCCCGGAGTCTTATTTAACTTATTGTTTTTGAAAAGCACCAGCATACCCTATTTCCTAATGTCTATATGTCTTTTGAGCACCATCTCCCTTGTAATAATGACTGTACTCACTTCTCTTACCTCATACCCTTCAACAGCTCATACTCTGCTAGTGTCTTCCACAGTGAGGACTGAAGCAAAGTATTCACGCATTTCACCTGCTGACTGCTTGTTCCCCGTTATTATTTCTCCGGCCTTACTTTCTAGCGATCCTGCGTCTACTCTCATCTCTTTTATTTTTCAAGGTGGCTATTTCTATGCACCTTGGTATTATTTGCTAACTTGCTTTCATATTTCATCTTTTCCTCCCAATGGCTTTTAGTTGATTTCTGCAGGTTTTTAAAAGCTTCCCAATCCTCTATCTTCCCGCGAAACTTTGCTATGTTGTACGCCATCTCCTTTGCTTTCATACAAGATCTGAATTCCCTTGTCAGCTGCGGTTGCAATATTTTGCCATTTGTGAAATTCTTCGTTTTTGGAATATACCTATTCCCCATTTTTTCTCAAAAATCCATATACTATCATCCCTGATAGCACCCCCTTCCAATTTACTACTGCAATGCCATTAACGCCACTGAAATACTGCTATGTTAGAGTTTACCTACACCCTATCAAATTTCAATTTGAACTGAATCATAATGTGATCATTTTCTCCTAAGTGTCCCTTTACCCTAAGTTCCACAATCAGCTCTGGGTCATCATAAATTACACAATCTGGTAGAACGGATCCGCTAGCAGTCTGAACGAGAGTGTACTCTACTAAAGCCATCTCATAGGAATTCAAGAAATTCACTCTCTTGAGATCCATTACCAACCTGTTTATCTTCATCTTCTTGCATGTTATCATCACATTGCCCTTTTGATACTCATTTTCTATTTCCCGTTGTAAAATGAAGTCCACATCACAACTACTTTTTGGAGGCCTGTATATGACTGCCATCAGGGTCCTTTTTAACCTGGTAGTTTTTTAACTTGCCCACAGGGATTCAACATCTTCCAGTCCTATGTTACATCTTTCTAATGATTTCATACCATTCCTTACCAGCAGAGCAACGTATCCCCCTCTGCCTACCTTCCTATCACTCCGATACAATATTTAACCTTGAACCTACAGCTCTCAACTCCAACCTTCTTTGCTGCCTGCAATTTTGCCCTGTCATCTGCCTCCCCTCCCTGACAGTCTGACTGCACGCTATCTTTGCTTTATCACCATCTGTCCTATCCTGGGTCCCTTCACTCCGGTTCCCATCCTATGCCCAATTAGATTAAACCTCCCTCAAGAGCTCTACAAACCTGACCGCGAAAATATTGGTTCCCCTCACGTGCAGGTACAATCCGTTCCTTTTGTACAGGTCATGTTTCCCCCACAGGATATCACAAAGATCCAAGAACCTGAAGCCCTGTTCCCCCGCACCAACCTCTCAGCCATTCATTTATCTGACAGATCATCTTGATTCTACTTTCGATGGTACTTGGCAAAGGTAGCTATCCAGAAATTACTGAACTGCAGGTCCTGTATCCCAGATTTGTGCCTAGCTTTCTAAATCCTCTCTTCAGGACCTCTTTGCTAGTCTTTCCATTGTCATTGGTAACACTATGTGCTGAGACACATGTCTGCTCTTTCTGTTCTGCCATTCCATCATGACTGATTCCCGATCCCACTCAATCCCATATCTCTGCCTTCTCTCTATATCCTTTAATGCCATGACCGATTAGGAAACTATCAACATTAGTGCCAAATATACCCTCGGCCTTGACTTCCACCGCAGTCTGTGGCAGAGCATTCTACAGATACACCAATCTCTGGCTGAAGAAAATCCCCTTTACCTGCGTTTCAGAGGGTCGCCCCTAATTTTTTAGGCTGTCCCCTCCTGTTCTGGATATCTCCAGCAAAGGAAACATCCTCTCCACATCCATGCTATTCTAGTCCTTTCAACATTCTGTAGGCTTCAATGAAATCCCCCCACATTCTTCAAAATTCCAGCGAGTACAGGCCCAAAGCTGCTGAAGGCTCCTCATATGTTAACCCCTTCATTCCTCGTGAATCAGCCTCTGGACTCTCTCCAAGGACAGCTCTTTTATTCTGAGGTATGGGGCACAGATCAGTTGACAAAACTCCAAGTACGACCTGACCAACGACTTATACAACCTCAGCATCATCTCCTAAACAAGAGAGGATCTGCAGATGCTAGCATACCAAGCAACGCACAAAAAATCCTGGAGGAGCACAGCAGGCCAGGCAGCATACTCAGAAAGTGTGTACAGTCGACCTTTCGGGCTGAGACCGTTCAGAACGCCGTTGCCTGTATTTTTTTTTTCCTTAGATGCTGCCTTGCCTGCTGCTTTTCCAGAATTTTTTTGGGTAATGTCAGCATTATCAACTTAATGTTATGTTCGATTCTCCCTGAAATAAAATACCAACATTGCATTTGCCTTCTTTATCACAGCCTCAACTTATAAATTAACCTTCTGAGAGTCTTGCACGAGCCTTTCTAAGTGCCTGTACATCTCTAATGTTTGAACCTTCTCCCTATTTATATAATAGTCAGCACTATTGTTCCTTCTACCATTGTCTTACATTCCTTAAAACTTTATTACATCTGCCACTTTTTTGCCCACTCTTCTAAGTTGTCTAAGTCTACTGTAATCTCATTACTTACTCAGCACTACCTACCCCTTCACCTATCTTCATACCAACTGGAAACGTTGCCAGAGAGCCGTCAACTCCATTATCCAAATCATTGACAAACAATGTGAAAAGCAGCAATCCCAATATTGACTCCCGAGGAACACCACTATATCACAGGCAGTCAACCAGAAAAGGCCCCTTTTATCCCCAGTCACCACATCCTGCCTGTAAGCCACTCTTCTATCTTGGCAGTATCTTTCCTGTAATGCAATAGGATTTTATCTTGTTAAGCAGCCTCATGTATGGTAGCTTATCAAATGCCTTTGAAAAATCCAAATACAGAAGACCATAAGAGAACAAGATATAGGAGCAGAAGTAGGCCATTCTTCACATCGATGCTGCTCCGCCATTCAATCATGGGCTGATCCAATTCTTCCAGTCATCCCCACTCCTCTGCTTTCACCCCATACCCATTGATGCCCTGATCAATGAAGAACCTACCTATCTCTGCCTTAAATACACCCAATGATTTGGCTTGCACAAACGCTGGTGGCACCAAATTCCACAGGTTTACCACACTCTGACTAATGTAGTTTCTCCGCATCTCAGTTCTAAATGGATATCCTTTATACCTGAAGTCGTGCCCCCTTGTTCTAGAATCCCCTATCATGGGAAATAACTTTGCCATATCTAATCTGTTCACGCCTCTTAACATTCGGAATGTTTCTATGAGGTTCCCCCTCATTCTCCTGAACTCCAGGGAATACAGCCCAGGAGCTGCCAGACGTCTTCATACAATAACCCTTTCATTCCTATGATCATTCTTCTGTATTTTCTCTGAACCCTTTCCAATGTCAATATATCCTTTCGAAAATAAGGACCAAAACTGTACATAATGGTCGAGTAATGGTCTCACGAGCACCTTATAGAGCCTCAACATCACATCTCTGCTCTTATATTCTTTTCCTCTAGAAATGAATGCCAACATTGTGTTTGCTTTCTTCACAACCGACTTTCCAACATTGTATTTCATTTGTCACTTCTTTGCCCATTCTCCTGAACTATCTAAGTCTCTCTGCAGGCGCTCTGTTTTCTTGAACACGACCCGTTACTCCACCTATCATTGTCTCATCGACAAATTTAACCAGCAATCCATGAATACCGTAGTCCAAATCATTGACATGCTTCTTTAAAAGCTGCAGTTCCAACAGCGACCCATGTGGAACTCCACTGATAACCGACAGCCACCAGAATAGGATCCCTTTATTCCCACTCTCTGTTTTCTGCAGACCAGCCAATGCTCCACACGTGTTATTCTCTTTCCCGTAATTCCATGGGCCCTTATCTTTCTAAGCAGCCTTATGTGCGGCATCTTGTCACATTCACTGACTCTCCATTGTACACCCTATGTCACATCACATCCACTGCCACTGTGTCTCCTTTGTCCACCCTCCTTGTTACTTCCACGAAGAATTCGAACAGATTTGTAAAGCAAAACTTAATTTGTTAAGCAAAACTTAATTTGTTAGAAACCATGCTGATTACACTTATTGTTTCATTAGTCTCGAAGTACCCCAAGACACCATCCTCAATAATTGACTCCAACACATTCCTAAGAACTGAGGCTCGGCTAACTGGCCAATAATTTCCTTCGTTTGACTTTCTCCCTTGTTAAACAGTGGAGTATAATTTGTAATTTTCCAGTCCTCTGAGACCATGTCAGAATCAAGTGATACTTTAAAGATAATGACCAATACACCTGTTATCCCTTTAGCAACCCCTCTCAGAACACTGCAATGTAGTCCGCATGGTCCAAGTGACTTATTCACCATCAGATCTTTGAGATTGCCTAGCGTTGTTTCCTTTGTAATAGTGTAAGACTCGTTGCATCTAGTGATATGATCTCGCGAGTGGCGCCCCCTACCCGGCCAAACTTTAGCATTTCTGTTTGGGTGGATGCTGCGTGTTGTGCTCCCCGTGTAACATTAGTAGACATAACATTCAGTCCATAATGTGCGGTTAAACGATTAAGATTTTATATTTAAGTATGGAGTTAGTAGAGAAATAAAAGAAAAGGAAAACAAATAAAAGGCGCCAATAATCTTATAAACATGTCCAGTGCACAAACGTTGGAGCTCACGGACTACCTTTCGCTCATCTTCCTCCGCTCGTCGTCGACCCCTCGGCCTCCCGCCCGGAGCCCAGGCCCAGCGGGTGCGGCAATCATCTCCGCAAGCCACATCTTCTCTCTTCTTCCTCCTCGCGCCTTCTCTCCCAAATCCCACACAAACAACAACGTTCAGATATACAAGAAAGAATAACGTCTATCCCCGTTAGTTAGCAAACGAATACAAGTCTCGTTATGACGAATCATAAACCAGACATGCTGCTACGGAGAACAGTACCTCATCAGTTTAAATTACAGAGAAGCCATTTTATTATAACACTACCGAGAAGCCATTTCATTAGCCTCGGCAAGTAACATGAAAGAAGAAACCCCTTACAATACCAATGGCTTTCACTCCTGCTTCCTGACACTGATGGACCTCTGGCACACTTCTACTGTCTTCTGCAGTGAAGACTGATGCCAGGTTACGTACAAAGTACATCTACCATTTCTTTGTACCCCATTACTACCTCACTAGCATAATTTTTACAGTGGTCTAATATCAACTCCCTCCCCCTTTTACTCTTTATATAAATGAAAAAAATATATATCTATGAGGAATCCCCTTTATATTATTGGTTAGTGCGACCTTTTATATCTGTTTTCCTTCTTACATCTTCAAAATATTGTGATGCGATCCGAGACGTCTCTGATCCTGCCACCTGGAAGGCAAAATACCATCCGGGTGTCACATTCATGCACACAGAATGTCTTGCCGGTTCCTCTGAGTATTAGGTACCCCAATCACTAATGCTCCCCTCTTCCACGTCGTTCCCTTCTGCACCGCGGACCCATGCTCAGTGCCGTAACCTAGTCCCCGTGACATTCCCTTTGGAGATCCCCCCCCATACTCTTATCTAAAATGGTATACTTATTATTGAGGGGAATGCCCAGTGGACTGCTCTGCGCTAATTGCCTATTCACCTTCCCATTCTTACTCCTCACAGTCACCCAGCTAGACGCCTCCTGAAAATGAGACATGACCAGTTCCCTGCAACTGCAATCGAGGATCTCCTCACTTTCCTTTTCACAGCCGAAGGCCATACGTCTGACGATCCAGATTTGTAAGCAGCTGCAGCTGGATGCAATTCACGCTGATGTGTTCCCTGGGAGACTCTGGGTCTCCCAGGGCTCCAACATCGGGCACGAAGAGTACACAGCTTCCCTTTAAGCTATATTAGATATCCCGGACTCATTAAGAGAACAGGTGACTAATCAAAAACTTATCCGGACAGTTTACTGAGAGCCAATACCCTTTCTGAGCCGAAGCCTCCTTTGAGCCAAAGCCTGACACTCTCTCAAGGAATTTCAACTGGTTTATCAGGCAAGATTTCTCCGTTAGAAAACCATGCTATCGTTGCCTCCAAGTACGCCAAAACCTTATCCTAAATAATGGACTCCAACATCTTTCCAGCCACTGAAGGCAGGCTAACTAACATATTTTTTTTCCTTCTACCTCCCATCCTTTGAAGGACTGGAGTGACATTTGCAATTCTTCGTCTCTAAGCAGCTATTACCGATTTTAGTGATTTTTGAAAGATTATCATCACTGCTTCAACGATCTCTTCAGTTATCTCCTTCTCAATAAACCACATATTTCTATGATCTTTTTGTATCCTCTTTTATGTTACTGGCTTGCTTATCTTCATATTTCAAATTCTCTCTCCGATGGATTTTTGGATTTCTTCTGTTGGTTTTCAATTCAGCGCAATCCTCTGCCTACACGTTAATTTATGTTATATTATAAGCCCCCTTATGATTTTAATCTGTCTTACACTTCCTTTGTCAGCCACGGTTACCTCATCCTCCTATTAGAATACGTACTCATCTTTGAGATGTATCTTTCCTGCGCCTTCCGAATTTCCCCCTGACACAGCAGCCATTGCTGTTGACCCGTCATCCTTTCTGGTTCACCCTTCCGATCAATTCTGGCCAATCCCTCTCTCCTGCCTCTGCAGTTCCCTTTACGCCATTGTAATTCTGATATACCTGATTTTAGCTTCTCCTTCTTAAACGGCAGAGCGAATCCTATCATATTGTGGTAACTGGTTTCCAAGGTTTCCTTTCATTACAGAACACTCAATCCAGAATTACGTTCGCCCTCGTGAGCTCAACCACAAGTTGCTCTGAAATGCCACCTCGTAGGCGTTCTACAAACTGCCCCATTTGGGATTTAGCATCAACCGGATTTTGTCAACCTACCTGCATATTGAAGTCCCCCCAGACTATTGCAATCGCAACATTGCCCCTTTGGTACAGTCCATTAACGCAATAGTGAAATCCAGGAATGCAGAACCAGGATCCCATCCTCCATTACTGCGGGCATTCATGGAAAGAGAGGGACACCACAGGAACGCAGAAGCCCGCCCAGCTGCCACAGAGAGCAGCACAGCGATCGGCCGCTCACTGATTCCTTCTCAGGCAGCGATCAAAGGGGAAAGGATTCGGTGCTGAACTCTCGCTCGCCACCCGCATTCGCTTCGATGTCTCAATCTTCCTCATTTTCCCACATTATCTACCTGCTCTCCCTGACAGCCTCACTATATACTACATCTACTTGTGTACGAACTACCTCCGCCCTTAGCGTAATTACCCGGGTTCGCACCCCTCTAAGAAATTGCTTCCAACCCCCACTCCAAGCAATTCTAGAAAACCTGTCCAGCAGGATTCTGATCCCCTGGCTTTGGGGTGTAACCTGTATCTTTTTCAAAAGTGTTACGTTCCCCGCAAGAGATCCCCAAGATCCAGGATTCTGAAATCCTGCACCTTCCCCATTCTTCAACTACACATCCATTTGCCAAATCATCTTATTCTCACCCTCACTGCAACATGGCACAGGCAGGAATCCAGAGATCACTACCCGGAGGTCATGGTTAGCTTTATATTGCGTTCTCTAAATTCTCTCTTCAGCACCTAATCCCTTTTCATACCTATGGCATTGGTACCAATATGTGCCAAGCATTACTGCTGCAACCTCGCCCCGCGCCCCCGCTCCACCCCGCTTTAGTGATACACTTATTCTTGAGATGAACTGCTAAAGCGGTACTCTGCACTGGCTGTTCATTCCCCTTCGCTTCAGGGAGGTAGGAGTTAACTAACTTCCTCTGGCTCCTGTCAATCATCTCCTCATTCTCCTGTTCGAACCCAAGATCATCGGGCTGCAGGTCCAGTTCTTTAATACATTGTCTGAGGAGATGCAACTCTCTGCATCTGGTGAAAATGCGTTTATCCGGGAGACTGCCGGTCTCCCAGACTTCTGACATCCAGACAAATTGTAAAACACCGCACCTGGAGCCATCTGCAGTAGACCACTATGCCTCACGGACTCTGCTCTTCTTCCCGTTTCCCTGCTAAGCCACAGAGCCAACTCAGTGAGAGGGAGCCTGTCACGGCGTGTCACCCCTGGTAGGTTGTTATCCCCAGCCGTATCAAAAGCGGTGAACGTATTATTGAGGTGAACGGCCACCGGAGTACTGTGCACTGGCCGCCTATTGTCTTTCCTTCTTCTGACAATCAGACAGGTAACTGCCTCCTGTAACTGAGGGGCGGCTACTACCGTGTAGCTCCTATCTCTCACCTGACATTTTCCCATATGAGGCGAAGGTCATCGAGCTGCAGCTGCTGCTGCTTAACGCGGCCTCGAAGAAGCTGCCCCTTAATGAATTTCATGCGTATGTAGTTCTTAGGTAGACTGGAGGTCTCCGAGAGTTCCCAGAGCTCACAATAAGAAAATACCACTGACTTTAGATACCACCTGCGAGCACCAACTATGAACTAAGAAACAATCGAAACCTACAGGAACCTTTCTATACATCCTGTGCTTACTTAAGCCTGTTCAGCCAAAGCCAAACCATTGTAACAATGACCCACTTGAACAATGGCCACTCTAAAAGTTGCCGCTCAGCTCAGATCTTCTTTCTTTACATTTGTCCCGCTGTGATTGCCATCCGCCAAAAAGAAGCTGGAAGCTCCCTAGCTCTTTGCAACCCATCACTCCGTGTCTCCAAGGATCGACCCCTCGCACGTTTTTCAGCCCGCCGAAACGAAGCTGAAAGCCCCTGAGCTCTTTCAGAACCTTGCGATACCGCACCCACGAACGAGCTTGCCCGTTGTTGACAGCCACCGGGAAGAAACTGAACGCCGCTAAGCTCTTTAAAAACCTCGCGCTGTGTTTCCAACAAGTGACCTCTCGACAGGACAGTGAAGGTAAAGAATATTAACGTTTGTTATTAGGCCAGTCTTGAAATGTTGACCTGTTTATTCCTTTCCATAGGTGCTTCCTGACCTGCTGAATTCCTCCAACGTCTTGTTTGTGTTGCTCATGACTTAGAGCATCTCTGATAATATAATAATTTGAACCTCGATCTGCAGACTCTCTTGTGCAAAGCTCAAGTACAAAGTTCTTTTGTTTTAGCATATCCAATCCCCGAGATTCAGTTTTTTGCAGGTATTCACAGTAGAACAGAGAAATACAATAGAATCAATAAAAAACACTACACACCAAGACTGACAGACAACTAAAGTGCAAAGGAAGACAAACAGCAAATGCATCAATAAATAAACAGGCCAACAATAAGTAAATAAATAACACTCCTAGCATGAGTTGTAAAGTCCTTGAAAGTGAGTCCATTGGTTACAGACTGATATCTGTGATGTTGTGAGTGAAGTTACCCACACTGGTTCCGGAGTCCGATGGTTGAAGCACTATAACTGTTCCTGAACCTGGTGGAGTGGGATATCCGGCTCCAGTACCACGATCCTGATGGCAGCAGCGAGAAGACAGCATGTCATGGATGATGGCGTTTGGCTTAGTTTTTTATATCTTTATAAGTTGATGCATTAAGTTTTCGAGTTGGGGCATTATTTTGCTATGTGTTCCACGCCCCTCCATTTCCTACATATTCACGAACCTATCTGAAAGCTCTCATATGCCGCTATCGTAAATCCTTCTGCCACTCCCTGTGGCAGCCTGTGCCCCACACCGACTACTCTCACCGTCAAGAAATAATCACGCCTCGTGTATCTTTAAATTTACCCTCCCTCTCACCTTAAACCTGTAATTCTAATGTTGGACATTTGGAACCCGAGAGATAGATGCTGATTGTCTACGCCGTCTATTTCTCTCGTGTTTTGTAAAATTCTATCGGAGCTCCCCTCAGACCACTGACCACTGAGCAAAACAGGCTCCCCATCGACAACTGCCTCCTAACTCAAACCCTCCTGTCCAGCTCAATTACATTTTGCCCTACTGTGTGGTGTCCGCAACTGCACACGGTGATGCAAGCGCGAAACAATGATTAATTTGTACAGCTGTAACTCGATATTCAAAACCTCCAATGCCACTATGATGAAAGGAATCACACCGCCCACCTCCTTCACTGTCTAGTCTGCATGGCACAGAACAGAGGGACGTCCCTTAAGAACAGAAATAAGGAGAGATTTCCTTAGCTTGCAGGTGGTGATTCTGTGGTATAGATTGTCACAGTCGGCTCATTGGTGGAACAGATGCTCAGATTTTTTGGACTTGTTGAAATCATGAGACTTTCCCGAAAGCAATTAAATTTCGCTGTGAAAATTCACTGAGCTGATCCCGTCATTTGAAGCACTCCAGAGACCGAAGAGTCAAGACGGCGACGAAGTTGTCCCCGCCAAAGAAGTTTCAGCGCAGATTTCATCTACCTTGAACGTGTTTCATTTTGTTGGTCACCCGTTACTGGCTATGTTATAATTGATCGGGAGCAGAAGGGGATCGTGTTTGTTTTCAAAATAAAATGTTCAATGATAAAAAAAATAATGTTTAACGATTCAACATTGCACTGACTCACTCCACTGAACATGATTGGTAAAAACATTAAATGAATGTCTTACTAATTCTCCTTGAAGTGCGATATATAACAGACAATGACGCAAGGAGTAAAAATAGGTGACATTGCGTGTTTGTTCAGTGGATTGTGTTTAATGAGACCAGTGGGAGCGCCGAAAGATTTAATTGTGGTTCCGACAGGTGTATAAGAACTCTTCGAGTCAATGCTTGCAGGTAGTTGGGATAATCTGCACAGCTGATCGCTGCTTCAGGTAGAAAATGGGATATATCGCAATTTACAACATTGTCAGAATTTACTACCCGCTGCTTGCAGCAGTTGCTGTTCCAGGTAACGTTATACCTGTGCAATACGGTCGGGGATCGGATCTTGATGGTCAAGGTGCAGATGCGGTCCGGTGTATTTTTCTGTTACTGGACAATGAAAAGTACCTTCACCGTTATTTAGGATCTAAGTGTAATTCGCGTTGATTTAATGGTTTAATTTTTGATGGGGATATGATTGAGGTGTCTGATACATTTATATATAATAATATTAACCTAAGCAAGCTAGAGTTTACTGTAAGGGCAAGGAGACTCGATAACTTGCAGGTATTGATTGATTTCCAAAGTACCATCAGCTGTTGCCATCTCTCTGCAGGTTAAATAGGTTCTTCCTGTGCTGCCATCACAAACTGAAGGAATTAAAAAAATTATCGTCTCTCTGCGATTCACGCGGTTTACGTACAATGTGCAAAGTAATACGTAAGCTATGTTGCGTTATTCAGTGAAATAAACAAATGGTAATATCGATTCGCACCGTTTTACAATTGGAATGAAATTGCATAAAACGTGGCCAAATGCGGCTCAACCAGCACGCATTACTTGTTCATTTTCGGCCCTCCCAGAGAGCGGAGAAAATGGAGAAAATGCAGTCATACAAATGAAATATGATTTTTTTTGAGTACCCTTTCTGCCAATTATTGACCTCTTTCTCCAAACATGAATAGGTTTCCCTTTAAACCAGCGGCTGCGCTCACCACTCCATTACTTTGTCCATTCCAGCTCGACCGTCTGCTGAAGGGAGTAGTGTAATGTGTGTCCTATTGTAATCACCTTCCCGTTCTTGGGCTGCTCCTTTCTCATGTTCTCTTCTCCGATCTGATCGATTATTTATTGAATATGTGGAGCGTAATGTTCGGGCATTACTGCCAAATTCATATTGATTTTCTTTGAGAATGTGAAGTAACCACGATTGTTTCACTGAGTAAGCTTGTATCAGGAAGGCGCTTTTTTAGCTCTCAATCGGCAACCATGCGCAAGTTTGGCGTCGCACTTTCCGTTTTTTGGACGGGGAGCGTAGAGTGTGACATCTGAGCTTATCCTTGATGATCGCTCAGTCTGTGACCCGTTAGCCTGAGTACCGTTTCACGTCTTGTGAAGTTAGACGGCTTCCACTGGCGTTTCCAAATATCTGAAGATTTTTAATGAAAAATATTCAAGATGTTTTTACCGATGTAGTTACTAAATAATTGCATTAGATTGGTAGCCAAATAAATAAACTTTTTTAATGAAGTATAATTACGTCATACGGTCTGAAAGTAAAGCCAATATGTCCATTACCTGTGCGGTTCTCGGCAAGACACTACTCTATTCGGGATAGCTTTTAATAACCTCGACTTACTGGACTGGTATCCGGCCGATTGCTCAGTACTTAACGGTGCCGCCAGGGTGCGCTCTGCTGCCGCTTTTGGATGTGAAACGGGCGAGATGTAATTTGCACATTTTAAAGTAGAATTAGTTTCATCAGGGCATCCACATCCCATCTCGGTCAGCACAAATCAAGTGTTAGCCTGACTCCAATCAATGATCCGAACGGCCATTACGCACAGAACGCAATTAAAATTACACTAATCATTCTGCGGTAACTAATAGTATTTGTTTTTTTTTAAAACTTATTTTAGTTAATTTAACGGCGATTGTGATCCTCACCCGAGGGAAATGCGGGCTGTCCAAATGCATTACTCTCTACCTTGTGGCCATGGCGGGAGCCGATCTGACGGTGGCCATCGTGTTTGTAATGTTAGAGAGGATAAATTACATATATTTGTTTGCTAATTTCTTGCTCGTAACTCCGGCGTGTTCTCTGCTATCTGTCCTGAGTCTCGCAACATGGGACTGTTCCGTTTGGTTGACGGTGGCGTTCACTTCCGATCGTTGCGTCGCCATCTGCAGTCAGAAGCTGCGCAACCGATTTTGCACCGAGAGAACAGCGACGGTGGTGGTAGCAACAGTGAGTGCAGCGTGTTGTGCTCAGGCCATGCCATTTTACTTTGCAGTCGATCGAAGGCGATGCGTCTCCGTAACTGGATACTTCACGTCACCCCTGTGGAAAGGCTACCAGGTATTTTACAGCATCAAAACACTGTTATTACCAATCTGTTTAATTCTGCTCTTTAATGTTTTAACCGTCAGCCGGATCCTAGCGACAAATAGAGTTCGCCGGATGCTTTGGAAAAACAGTCAAAATCGTGATGATCCAGAGGTGGCAAACCGGAGAAAATCAATGATTCTGTTGTTCGCTCTTTCAACCAATTTTATAATATTTTGTGTCCCCTATCTCGTATTTTCTATGAACTGGCAAATCGAAAACTATTTCTATACAGATAGATATTTCAGTAAAACGACCTATATCCTGCTGGAATGTGGGTTTATGTTGTCCTCTCTCAGTACCTGCACCAACACGTTTATCTATGGTCTGACGCAGAGAAAATTCAGGGAGGAGCTGAATCGTGTGAAGTACCTGTTTACAGCAATGGGGGAGATTTGCAAATAAAGTATAAACGCAGTTATTCATTTTCGTGTAACACTCTGGGAAAGGTTTCACTGCTACTGTAATGGTTTCTCTGTAGAAGCACTGTTAATATATTTGTCTTTCTGTAGAAGCATGACAAATGTCATGTTTTTTCTGTCGCTGCAACGTTTGGGTTATGGCATGAGATAATGGGGGCCGTCCAAAGAAGAGACTGTTTTCTTTCTCTCTTGCTGCGTGCCTGAGACCGAGGTGATCTGGGTCTTTTGTAACGCGGGAACAGATCACACAGCATCCACACAAATAAAAGGTTTTGCACCTCAGATTTCACACGTTTGGCGGGGCCGGAGATTGTCTTCCCCAGAGTAACGCTGCCGCCGAGCCTCTGGGTTACACTTTCAACTTGAAAACACTCATTCGGAAGAGTATTTGATTTAAGCTTCAAGAGATGCTGTTTCCGGATCTCACTGTATAAACGATTAGCGGCGATGAAGCTGCAGAGATTAAATTATTAATATCTTCATGGAATCTGATGTCATGAAATTCCAGACCACAAGTTTTGATTACCAGTTGTCTAACCATAAGAACAGGGATTAATTTGATTCGTGCAGTGATCACACTGCTGACAGATTCAGCGCATGGTATTCGAAACAGAGATAATGTATAAAAATAAATCCTCGTGTAATCCGAAAAATATCATCTTCTGCCTCTGTTTTTACAGCATTTTTCTTTTAGAATATTATTACTGAATGGCAGCACCGGACCGTAACGTCAAAATAACAACTGCAGAATGATTTGATTGCTCTGCCCCTCACAGTGAGTTGTCCGTGCCAGAATGGTCGTGATTAGCGAAATAGCAAGGGTTCCTTTATACAAACCAGTTACGAATGTGAAGTGATGAACTCGGGCTTGCTCATTGCATTCAGGAAATGCTAACGTCAATGAAGTACATTAATGTGAGCTGCTGGTCTACTGCTGTGGTTTGGAAATAAAATCTGGAAATTTATCCAAAAGGCAATAAATTCTAGGATCACTCCGATTTTGTTGGTGAACTGAATGCGACGCTTAATAGACATAAACAACAGGAGTTCTGCAGATGCTGGAAATTCAAGCAATACACATCAAAGTTGCTGGTTTCGAACATTGACTTCTCTAGCTTCCGCTAATGCCCCACCTCCCCGTCTTACCCCATCCGTTATTTATTTATATACACACATTCTTTCTCTCGCTCTCCTTTTTCTCACTTTGTCCCTCTGACTATACCCCTTGCCCATCCTCTGGGACTCCCCCCCCCCGACTTGCCTTTCTCCCCGGACTTCCAGTCCGATGATCCTTTCATATCCCCCTTTGCCAATCACCTGTCCAGCTCTTGGCACCATCCCTTCTTTTCTTCTCCCATCATTTTAGATCTCCCCCTCCCCGTCCCACCTTCAAATCTCTTACTCACTCTTGCTTCAGTTAGACCTGACGAAGGGTCTCGGCCTGAAACGTCGACTGCACCTCTTCCTAGAGATGCTGCCTGGTCTGCTGCGTTCACCAGCAACTGTGATGTGTGTTGCTTAATAGACACACACCACTTGCTCCGTGAACGAAGATGTTCCGGGATTCCTTTTCTATTTGTGCACTCCTTGCGTCAAGTACTGGCCGGAGGAGACACCCCCGCCTCAGTCTGTTCTCATTGTCTGTTAGTGGGAGGAACATTCACTACCAGGATTTATTGTCTGTGTAATTGATGCAGGAAACGATTTGCTGAGCATGGACCTGGGCAGTGTATTGTTCATACCAGCCTCTATTCGGACCTTTCTTCCGAGAATAGGTTTATCCTTCCTCTACCATTGTCTCTGCCCTCACTCGCAGCTCCTCGACTTCACGGCCTTCCGTCCTTAACATATCTTCCCGCCTCCCTAACAGGGGTACTGGCACTATGAGGTATACACTCCATGAGCCCCACATTCAGCACACCATTCTCTATAAGTTCAGGAGTCTTCGACGGGATCCTACCTCTAATCGCACCTTGACATCCCTTACAGGATCTGCTTCATGAAATCCTGTTTGCAAATTCAAGACTGGCTAGACAAGGCAAAAATATCGCAGGCATGTGGGTTCCCGCACATTCAGGTATTATGGAAAATGAGCCAGCAGATAAGCCAGCAAAAGTAGCAACTAAAAAAAGCATATTTTGAGGACAATATTAAACTATCAAAATCAGAGGGGAAGAGCACAGTGTGGAGAAAGATAAATCAACAGTGGCAGCAGCATTGGGACAGAGCAATAAAAGGAAGACATTTACATTCAATTCAGAACAGAGTAGATATTGGAAGAATTAGGGGAATAAAGCGGAAGGAGCAAGTAATTATAAGTAGACTGAGAATTGGGCACAGCAACCTTAATGGCACTCTGGTCATCATAAATAAGCACCCAACAGGTTTTTGCGATCTTTGTCAGGAAACTGCAACAGTACAGCATATCCTTATTTCATGCCGGAAATATGCACAGAAAGGCAACAAATGTTACAAGAATTACGCAAAGTAGGTCTGGTAGAGAACAGTGTTAAAGGTTTATTGGAATGTGGGTAGGGTGATCAGGAGAGGAAATGGTTGCTCAGTTCTTTAAGGGCGACGGGACTGGAAAGACGGCTTTAAAGTGAATGGACAATGAGGGACAATAAATCCTGAAGATGGCAGTAATGCAACAATGTGGATGCCAACTGCCATAAAAACTCAAAGAAGAAGAAGAAGAAGACATCCCTTACTCCGTATACTTGGCGCTTTCTGCAGTGCTTTCTCTCTCCCTGAATCCTTTGACAATTCGTCCCGACCCACCGAATTTCCTCTCGGCGCTTATCCCTGCAAACGGAGGATGCTCTACCCCTGCCCATTCACGTTCTCCCCCAGGCCCGCAAACACTCTTTCCAGGAGAGGCAACACTTCACCTGCTAATCTGTCGAGGTCATCTACTGTATCAGGTTTCCCTGGTGAAGCCATCTCAATATCGGTGGGACACGGTACAGATTGGGGTCCACTTTGGCAGCTGCTTCACTCCATTGGTAAGATGCAGGATTCCCCACTGGTCGAGCATTTTAATTCCATTATCTATTCTCACTTCGACATCGGTACTTCCCCTCCAATGTCACGATGAGGCAAATCTCAGTTGGCGGAGTAACGCCTCATAATTCGTCTGGGTGTACTCTTCAACCCGACGGGATAAACATCAATTTACTTAACCGGCGATTTTTCCGCTTCCACTCCCTATCTGGTTTTCTCATTCCCCTTTCTGTTTTCCCCCTTGCCTCCTCTATTCTTCTCGCTTGCCTATCCCCTCTCTCGTCTATTCCTTCATCCCTTTCTCCACAACTCTCTCACATCGGATTATTTCCTTTTCAGACCTTTGCCTTTTCTACCTATTACTTCCCAGCTTCTCACTTCAGCCCACTCTCTCCAAACCATCCACCTTCTCCCCTTATCTGTCTTCACCTATCCCCTTACAGCTTCCCTCCCACCTACCTTCTTCCGGTTTCCTCCCCTTCCTGTACTGAGGAAGAGTCTCGACACGAACCTTCGACTCTTTATCCCTGTCGATGGACGGAGCCGGACCTTATGAGTTCTTCCAGTGTTTTGTGTGTTTCAGTGACCCTTGGGCCAGAAATACCCAATGTCGTCCGACATCTCTTTGCCATTCAGGGTGAGTAGCTTTTATGAGACCATAGGAGCAGAATTAACGCATTCGCCCCATCGAATCTGCACCGTCTTTAAATCACGGTTGATCTCTCTCCCACCAACTCAGCACCACTCACCGGTCCTCTCCCCTTAAACTTTGATGCCATGGCCAATCGAGAACCTATCACTCTCCGCCTAAAATTCACCCAACGACCCGTCATCCACAACTGCCTGTCGTTACAGATTCCACAGATTGACACCCTCTGGCTAATGGAAGTCCTCCCTATCTCGGTTTTATATGGGCGCCCTTCAACCCTGATATTGTGTCCTATTTTCCTGGATTCTCACACCATAGGAAACTTCGTTGCCTTATCTACTCAGTCTCGTCTTTTCAACTCTCAAAGGGTTTCAATGAGATCCCACTCTCATCTTTCTAAAATCTTGCGTGTACAGGCCCAGAGGAATCAAACGTCCCTCATATGATAGCCCTTTCATTACTATAAACCTCCTTGCGAACCGCCCCTGAACACTCTGCAATGTCAGCACATCGTTTTTCAGATAATGAGCCCTAAAACGTTCACAACACTGGACGTGAGGCCTTATGAAGCCTAAGCATCACATCTCTGCTCTTGTATTCTAGACCTCATGAAATGAAAAATAACATTGCATTTGCCTTCCTCCCCGCTGGCTGAACCTGCAAGTTAACCTTTAGCTTGTTGTGTGCAATGAGTCCCAAAACACTTTGCATCTCATCGATAAATTGCATAAAAAGGAGCGCTCACATTAATGAACCCAGCGGAACACCAATAGTCACTCGCAGATAACCAGAAAAGTATTTTTCCATTGTTATCATAACAGGCAGCACCTCTTTCCAATTTACTTTAGGTAACTCCTCTCACCTATATTACAATTTCCTTTACTCCACTGAAATACTGCGATGTTAGACTTAACTTACTCCCTGTCAAATGTCAATATGAACTCAATCACATTGTAATCATGAACTCCTCAGGGTTCATTTACCTTAAGGTCCGTAATTGCCTCCTGTTCGTTACATAACACCAAATCCAGCAAATCCGATCTCAGAGAAGGCTCAACGACAAAATGCTCTGAAAATGCAGCTCAGATGCATTCATGAAATTCACTCTCTTGAGATCCATTGTCAACCTAATTTTTCTAATCTACCTGCATCATAAAATTGCTCTTTAGACACGACTTTTCCATTTCCTGTTGTAATCTGTCTTCCACATTCCAGCTACACTCTGGAAGCCTGTATTTAACTGCAATCACGGTCATTTTACCCTTGAAACTTTTTTAACTCAACAGGCAAGGACTAAAAATCTTCCAATCATATGACACAGCTTTCTGATGATTTGACGTCATTCTTTACCAGCAGACAACGCAACCCACTGTTTGTAAATCCTTATCCTTCCGATGTAATGTGTAAACTTGCACATTATGCTTCCAACTATCACCATCCTTCAGGCACAATTCAGTGACGGCACAACATCATGCCCGAAAATCTGAAATAGTGCAACAAGATCATCCACTTTATTTCGTATTATCCTTATTTCTTACGGATTGAGATATATCACTTTAAGTACTGTATTTACCACCTTTTATCATTTTTGAATCACTAATGCACGGCTATTTTCCCTGCTAGCTGCGAGTTTGTTCTATCATTTGCATGCTCTCTAAATTCTATCTTCATGTCGTCTTTACCAATACATCCTTTAAGACGCAGGTAGATTAGGAAAATTAGGCTGGCAATGGATCTCAAGAGAGTGAATTTCATGAATGCATCTGAGATGCATTTTCAGAGCGTTTTGTCGTTGAGCCTACTCTGAGCTTGGTTGCAGGCTGGGTCTTGGGTCTCGAGCTTGGCTGTAGGCTGGGGTCTTGGGTCTTGAGCTTGGATGCAGGCTGGGGACTTCCGGCTTGGGTTCTTGGAACTCGGCCTGGCATCCTCGAGGCTTGGGTTCTTGGAGCTCGGCTTGGGATCCTCGAGGCTTGGGTTCTTGCAGCTTGGCTGCCGGATTCTCGAGGTTTGGGTTCTTGGAGCTTGGCTGCGGGATCTTCGAGGCTTGGGTTCTTGGAGCTTGGCTGCTGGATCTTCGTCTTGATAAGCGGAGGCTGATAACTAGGAGGCTTGAGCTGAGAGACCGACTGGGAACTGAACGTCAACATAGAGCGGGGACTTGTTCTTGGAAAAGCCGGGACTCATCGTCAACACACCAACATGAGGCAGGACAGTACATAGACATAGAGCCGGGACTGATACTTAGACAAGCCGTGACTCAGCCGCATATCCACACCAAGGTGGGGCAGGTCCCTTCGTCAGGTAACGGCCGGACTTACCCAACAGAGGCGAGGGCAAGACAAGACAGATTCCCTCACAGGGCAACGGCAGTACGGCCTGGCTTACCCCACGGAGGCGAGGACAAGAAGAGACAAACACCGAAGAACGACAGACAGTTCCATCTCTGCTCCGGGGAAGCTCCAAGTCTCAGTTCGACCAGCAACCTCAGCTGGCTACAGAAACAGCCGGATCCCTACCTAGCTCGGAGTGGCTGGCAGCCACTCAGCTGGCCCAGGAAACAACCGAATCCATACCGCAAAGGCAGATCCGACTACGGACAGCACCGTTCCATGCAGCGATGGTTCTCCAACACCTCTAAAGATGAAAGGTGTCCGCTCTAGCCTTCCACCGGCAGGTTGCTCCCAGGGGAACTGACGAGAGAAACCAGCAGCCCACACTCAACCCCATGGCTACTTATATTCAAGCTCCAAGATGGGAATCAGGTACCTATAATTAAGTCAAACAAGGGACAGCTGGAGGACCCGGAATCCTGAGACCACGGAGCGGACCGTGAACTGAAATGTGGACTTCACGGAACGGACCATGACACCCTGATCAGACCATGATTCCGCAAATGCCCATAGATCCTATCTCTAAGAATCTTTTCCAACATCTTTCCAACAACAGACGTAAGGCTCACTTGTCTATAATTACCCGGACTATCCGTACTACCGTTTTTGAACAAGCGGACAATATTCGCCTCCCTCCAATCCTCCGGTACCATTCCCGTGGACAACGGGGATATAAGGATCGTAGCCAGAGGCTCAGCAATCTCTTCCCTCGCCTCGTGGAGCAGCTTGGGGAATATTCCGTCAGTCCCCATGGACTTATCCGTCCAAATGTGCACTAATGTAAGTGGGGACTCGGCCCCACTTCCAAGCTGAGCACAGAGCCAACTCAGTGAGAGAGACCTTTTCGCGGCGGGTCTCCCCCGTAGGTTGCTGTCCTCAGCCGTATCAAAAGCGGTGAATGTATTATTGAGGTGAACGGCCACAGGAGTACTGTGCATTGGCTGCCTACTGTCTTTCCTTCTCCAGACAGTCCGACAGGTACCGGCCTCTTGCAACAGAGGGGCAGCTACCACCATGTAGCTCCTATCTATCACCTCACATTTTCCCATATGAGGCGAAAGTCATCGTGCTGCAGCTGCTGCTGCTGAACGCGGCCTCCAAGAAGCTGCCTCTTGACGAACTTCATGCATATGTAGTTCTTAAGGAGACTGAAGGTCTCCGGGAGTTGCCGCATCTGAGAATAAGAACATACCACTGACTTTGGACACAACCTGCGTGCACCAACTATGAACTAAGAAACAAAATAAACCTACAAGAACCTTTCTTTACATATTGTGCTTACTTAAGTCTGTTCAGCCAAAGCCAGGCCATTCTAACAGTGACCCACTTGAACAATGGCCACTCTAAAAGTTGCTGCTTCGCTCACATGTTCTTTCTTTATATTTGTCCCGCTCTGATTGCCATCCGCCAAAACGAGGCTGGAAGCTCCCTAGCTCTTTGCAACCCATCACTCCGTGTCTCCAAGGATCGACCCCTCGCACTTTTTTTCAGCCTGCCGAAATGAAGCTGAAAGCCCCTGAGCTCTTTCTGAACCTTGCGATACCGCACCCACGAACGAGGTTGCCCGTTGTTGACAGCCACCGGGAAGAATCTGAACGCCGCTAAACTCTTTAAAAACCTCGCGCTGTGTTTCCAACAAGTGACCTCTCGACAGGAGAGTCACGGTAAAGAATATTAACGTTTGTTATTAGGCCAGTCTTGAAATGTTGAACTGTTTATTCCTTTCCATATGTGTTGCCTGACCTGCTGAATTCCTCCAACGTCTTGTTTGTGTTGCTCATGATTTAGAGCATGTCTGATAATATAATAATCTGAACCTCGATCTGCAGACTCTCTTGTGCAAAGCTCAAGTACAAAGTTCTTTTGTTTTAGCAGATACAAACCCCGAGATTTATTTTTTTGCAGGTATTCACAATAGAACAGAGAAATACAATAGAATCAATAAAAAAACACTACACACCAAGGCTGACAGACAACTAAAGTGCAAAGGAAGACAAACAGCAAATGCATCAATAAATAAACAAACAGGCCAACAATAAGTAAATAAATAACACTCATAGCATGAGTTGTAAAGTCCTTGAAAGTGAGTTCATTGGTTATAGACTGATATCAGTGACGTGGTGAGTGAAGTTACCCACAGTGGTTCCGGGGTCTGATGGTTCAAGTGTTATAACTGTTCCTGAACTTGGTGGTCTGGGACATTGGGCTCCAGAACCTCGATCCTGATGGCAGCAGCGAGAAGAGAGCATGTCGTGGATGGTGGCGTTTGGCTTAGTTTTTTTTCTATCTTTATAAGTTGATGCATTAAGTTCTCGAGTTGGGACGTTCTTTTCCGATGTGATCCACGTCCCTCCATTTCCTACATATTCGTGTACCTATCTGAAAGCTCTCACATGCCGCAATCGTAAATATTTCTGCCATGTCCTCTGGCAGCGTGTGCCCCACAGCGACCATTCTCAACGTCAAGAAATAGTCTTGCCCCGTGTATCTTTAAATTTACCCTCCTTCTCACCTTCAACCTGTGATTCTAATGTTGGACATTTGTAACCCGAGAGATAGATGTTGACTGTCTACGCCGCCTGTGTCTCTCATGTTTAAAAACAAAATCAATCAGAGCTCCCCTCAGACCACTAACCACTGAGGAAAACAGGGTCCCCATCGAAACCTTCCTCCTAACTCAAGCTCTCCAGTGCAGGCTATATCTCCAGCTTAATTACATTTTGTGCTGCGGTGTGGTGTCCGGAACTGCACACGGCGTTCTAAAGGCGATCTAATTAATAACTTGTACAGATATAACTCGATTATCCAACACCCCCAAAGCCACTATGATGAAGGCAAGCACCTAGCGCATGTCCTTCACTATCTGGTCTACATGACACAGAACAGAGGGACGTCTCTTTTGAACAGAGATGAAGGGAGATTTCTTTAGCTTGCAGGTGGTGAATCTGTGGTATACATTGTCACCGACGGTTGTTTGGTGGAACATTTCTGCAAATGCTCCGTTTAGTCGGACGTGCTGAAATCATGAAACATTCATGAATGCAATCAAATTTAGCTGTGAAAATTCACCGAGCTGAGGCTGTCGCCTGAAGCACTCCAGACACAGAAAAGACAGGATGGCGACTAAGCTGTCCCGACGAAATAAGGCTTAGCACAGATTTCTTCTACATTGAACGCGTTTCATTTTGTTGGCCCACATGATACTAGCAATATTATAATTGATCGGAAGCAGAAGGAGGTTGCGCTTGTTTTCAGAATGAAATGTATAATGATAAAAAATAATTTTTAACGATTCAAGTATTAAACTGACCCTGTCCAATCAAAATGATTGGTAAAAACATCAAATAAATGTCATGCAACACACATGAAAGTTGCTAGCGAACGCAGCAGGCCAGGCAGCATCTCTCGGAAGAGGTACAGTCGACGTTTCGGACCGAGAGCTGACAAACGTCGACTGTACCTCTTCCTAGAGATGCTGCCTGGCCTGCTGCGTTCACCAGCGACCTTTATGTGTGTTGCTTGAATTTCCAGCATCTGCAGAATTCCTCGTGTTTAAGTTTACAAAATGTTTAAATATGCCTAGCAAACACACAACACTGATCTGGCAGAATCTATGGAGGGGAATAAATATTCGACGTTTCGTGTCGAAGCAATTCACGAGAACTTCGTTGGGACAGGTTGCTACGATCCTGCTTTACGTAAAATTTGACAGTAACAACAATGACTAAGCAGGTTTGGCGTTCATTGAGTCCGCTCTGTGCCGTGATATCTCTCCCTGACCTTTGGCAGTCCGGGCACAAATCACTCATAATACCGTGAGAGTTTACTGTGAGGACGTGGAAACTGGATAACTTGCAGGTATTGATTGATTTCCAAAGTACCATCAGCTGTTGCCATCTCTCTCCAGGTTAAATAGATTATTCCTCTGCTGTCATCACAAACTGAGGGAATTAAAAATATATCGCCTCTATGCGATCCAAGTGGTTTAGGTTTAATGTGCAAAGTAACACGCAGTGTTATTCAGCGGAATAAATAAACGGTAATATCGATTCAAACCATTTTATAACTGGAATGAAATTGCATTAAATGGGGCGAAATGCGTCTCAGCCAGCAAGCATTACTCGTTCTTTTTTCGGTCCTCCCAGATAGTGGAGAAAATACAGTCATACAAATGAAATATGATTTTTTTAGAGAGTCTGTCTGTCAATGATTCACCTCTTTCTCCAAATAAGAATAGGTTTGCCTTCAAACCAGCGGCCGCGGCTAACACTCAATTACGTTGTCCATTCCAGCGCGACCGTCTGCTGAAGGGTGGAGTATAATGTGTGTCTTGTTGTAACAATTATTCGGTTCATTGGCTGCTCCTTTCTCATTTTTCTTTTACCCATCTAATTGATTATTTATTGAATGTGCCGACTTTAATGTTCGTGCATTATTTCCAAATGCATATAGATTTTCTATGAGAATGTGCACTACCCACGATTGTTTCACCGATTAAGCTTTTCTCGGGAAAGCTCTTTTTTAGCGCTCAATCGGCAGCCGTTCGCAAGTTTGGCGTCGCACTCTTCGTTCAGGACGCCTCGCTGCTGTCTCCGTTCTCCTCGACGGAGCGCGTAGTGCGTGACATTTGAACTTAGTCTTGATGATTTAACAGTCTGTTACCTGTTAGCCTGAGAGCCGTTAAACATCTTTTGAAGGTGGAAGGCTTCTAACTGACGTCTCCAAATATCTCAAGATTATCATTGAAATAAATCGAAGATCGTTTTATCGTTGTAGTTACTAAATAATTGCATTTTAAATGTTAGCCAATTAAATGAACTCTTTTAAAGAAGTACAATTACGTCTTACCGTCTGAAAGTAAAACGAATCTCTTCATTATCTGTGCCGTTGTCGGCAAGAGGCGTTTCCATTCTGGAGAGCTCTTAATAACCTCGCCTTGTTGGAAGGGTATCCTACCCTTTGTTCACTACTTAACGGTGCCGCCTAGGTGCGCTCTGCTGTTACTTTTGCATGTGAAAGTAGCGAGATCTAAATTGTACATTCTGAAGCAACCACACTCAATCTCGGTCAACGCAAATGGACTGTTACTCTGACTCCAGTCATTGGCCCAGCGACCTTTACGCACACAACGCAATTAAAATTAAAGTAATCCTTCTCCGGTAACTTATAGTGATTGTTTTTCTTTACAACTTATTTCAGTTAATTTAACGGCGATTGTGATCCTCGCTCGCGGGAAATGCGGTCTGTCCAAATGCATCACAATCTACTTTGTAGCCATGGCGGCAGCTGATCTGATGGTGGTCTTCGTCGATATCATATTGGAAAAGATAAATTATATTTACTTCTTTGCTAACTTCTTGCTCAGAACTCTGGTGTCTCGGAACCTGGGACTGTTCCGTTTGGTGGACGGTAGCTTTCACTATCGATCGCTGCGTCGCCATCTGCTGTCAGAAGCTGCGGAACCGATATTGCACCGAGAGAACAGCGACGGTGGTGATCGCAACAGTGAGTGCCGCGTGTTGTGCCAAGGGTATTCCATTTTACTTTGCAGGAGATCGCTTGCGGTGTGTCCTCGTAGCTGAATACTTCACGTCGCCCCTGTGGAAAGCCTACGAGGTATTTGCCAGCATCGCAACACCGTTATTACCAATTTGTTTAATTCTGCTCTTTAATGTTTTAATTGTCAACCAGATTCGAGCAACAAATAGAGTTCGCCGCATACTTCGAAAAAGCAGCGAAAATCGTGATGATGCAGAGGGACAAAGCGAAGAAATTGAATGATTCTTTTATTCGCTGTTTCAGTCAATTTTATATTATTTTGGATGCCCTATGTCGTATTTGCTATGAACTGGCAAATCGAAAACTATTTCTATACAGACAGATATTTCAGCAAACCGACCTATATCCTGCAGGAATGTGGGTTTATGTTGTCCTCTCTCAGTACCTGCCCCAACACGTGCATCTATGCAATGACACAGAGAAGATTCAGGGAGGAGTTGAAGAATGGAGTGATGTTCCTGTTGGTAGCAACGAGGGAGAATTGTAAATAAAATGCTAACACAATTATTCATTCTTGCAACTTCAAATCAACTATTTGGCAGAGGTTTGACTTCAAGCAATGCTGTTTCCCGATCTGACTCTACAAACGATTACCGGCGATTAAACAACAGGGTTTTACTGACTATTATTTTCATGGAAGGGTTATGGACTCTGATATCATGAAATTCCAGTCCACTATTTTTGATTGCAAGTTATGTAAGCATTTTAACATTAATCTGATTCGTTCATTGAACACACTGTTGACATAAAAATAAATCCTCGTATAATCGGAAAATTATCATCTTCCCTGTCTTTTTTATGACATATTTGTTGAAGATTAATATTTCTGAGTGCCATTATCGGACGGTAACGTCAAAATAATAATTCTAGGATACTTTGGTTGCTCTACCCTTCACAGTGAGATGTCCGTGCCAGAATGGTCGGTAATAGCGAAGTAGCAAGGGTTCCTTTATACAGCACATACCCGTCACGAACGTGAGAGAAACACTGGGGCTTGGTCATTACACTCAGGAATTGCTGACGCATTTGATGGAAATTAATGCGAGATGCTCGTCTGCTGTTGTGGTTTGGACATAACGGCCAGAATTATGCTGCTGTGAGCTTATCCATAGGAGCAGAAATACTAACATCGTATTTCCCTTCCTCATTACTGACTTAACCTGCAAACTAACCTTTAGGGAGTCAGGCATAAGGAATTCCAGTTCCCTTTGCGCATCAGTGTCTTATATTTCCTCTCCTTTTGGAAAATATTCAACGCTTTGTTTTCTTCTACTAGTGTGCATGACCATACACTTCCCGACACTGTATTGCATGTGCCGCTTCCCGTAATCTGTCAAAGTTTTTTTCTGCAGCCTCCCTGCTTCTTCGAAACTACTTGCTCTCCATATATATTCATACCGTCTGCAAACGCTGCAACGAAGCCATCGATTCCCTAATCTGAATTACTGACATATAACGTGTAAAGCATCTATTGCAAGATAGAGCTGAATGGAAAACCACCAGTCATTCATTTGCACTCTTTGCTTCCTGCACATCTGCCACCGCGTTAACTATGCTAGAAATATTTCTGTAATACATGGGCGAGTAGCCTCCCAGGCAGCCTCATTTCCTGCAGCTTGTCAAAAGCAATCTGAAAATCCAAAAACACATCATCATCCTATTCTCACCCTCACTGCAACATGGTACAGGCAGGAATCCAGATACTACAACCTGGAGGTCATGGGTAGCTTTCCGTTGTATTCTTTAAATTCTCTCTTCAGGACCTGCTCCCTTCTCATACCTGTATCATTGGTACCAATATGTGCCAAGCCTTCTGGTTGCTCCCTTTCCCACTCCCTTAAGAATGCCGTGATCCAGATCCGAGACGTTCCTGACCCTGGCACCTGGGAGGCAACATACCATGCGGGTGTCTCCATCTCGCCCACAGAATCCCGTCTGTAGTCGTATGACTAGGGAATCTCCCATCACCAGTGCAGTCCTCTTCACCTCTCTTCTGTTCTGAGCCACAGCATCAGACTTGGTGCCAGATTCCTGGTTACACATCTCTCCACCACGGCCCCCCCAGTATGTCGTGCCATTCAACAATATCTAAAGTGGTACACTTATTCTCGAGATGAACTGCCAAAGGTGCTACTCTGCACTGGCGGTTCATTCACCTTCGCTTCAGGGAGGTAGGAGATAACTATCTCGCAGTAGCTCCTACTAATCACTTCCTCATTCTCCTGTATGAACCGAATGTCATCGGCTGCAGATGCAGATCCTCAATGCAGTCTCTGAGGAGTTGCAGCTCTGTGCATCTGGTGCAAATGGGTTTATCCGGAAGACTGGAGATCTCTCAGACATGTCGCATCCAGGACAGAGTGCTAAACAATGACCCTGGAACCATCTGCAGTACACCACTATGCCTTACGGTCACTGCTCTTTTCCCCGCTTCCCTGCTGTGCCACAGAGCCAGCTCAGTGAGAGGGACCCTGTCACGGCGGGTCACCCCTGGTAGGTTGTTATCCCCAGCCGTATCAAAAGTGGAGAACTTATTACTGAGATGAACGGCCACAGGGGTACTGTGCAGTGGCTGCCTATTGTCTTTCCTTCTCCTGACAGTCAGACAGGTACCTGCCTCCTGCAACTTAGGAGCAACGACCACCATGTAAATCCTATCTATCACCTCTCATTTTCCCAGATGAGGCAAAGGTCATCGAGCTGCAGCTCCTGCTGCTAAACGCGGCCTCTAAGGAGCTGCCTCTTGATGACTTCATGCATATTTAGTTATTAGGGAGACTGGAGCTCTGCGCGAGTTCCCACATCTCACAAAAAGAACATACCACTAACTTTGGACACAATCTGCGTGCACCAACTGTGAACTAAGACACTATAGAAACCTACAGGAAACTTTCTTACTTGTTTAGAACGTCAGCCTGTGCTTACTTAAGCCTGTTCAGCCAAAGCCAGACCACTCTAGCAATGCTCCACTTGAACAATGGCCACTCCAAATGTTGCCGCTCCGCTTAAACTTTCTTACTTTATATTTGTACCAATGAACGACCTCTCCCGTTGTTGACAGCCCGCCAAGAAGAAGCTGACCGCTCTTAAGCTCTTTAAAAACCTCGCGCTGAAAACTCAAGACGGCGATGAAGCTGTCCCCTTCAGGAAAGAATTATTGTACATTTCACCCACATTCACCCGCGCTTCATCTTGTTGCTCCACCTGTTCATAACGATGCTATAATCAACGTGTTACTGAAGGAGATTGTGTTTGATTTCCAACTGAAAGTAAGTGTATAATGATAAGAATCTGTTCAGCGATTCAAGCATCGCAAAGCAGAATTGTACCGGCCGTCTCCACTATAAATGATTGGTAACAAATATCAAAAGGCGGCCCTAATTCTGCTCGAAGACTAAATACTTTAGACAATGAGACAACGAGTAAAAATAGTTGTCAGTGCGTGGCTGTTCAGTGGATTGTGTCTAATCAGACAAATGGGAACACCGGCTGATTGAGATTGTGGTTCCAATAGGTGTTTAGGAACTCCTCGAGTCAGTGCATGCAAGCAGTTGTGTCAACATGATGAGAATTTACTGGCCAGCGCTTGCACCACTCCGTATTCCAGGTAATGCCGTGTTTTTGTATAACGCTCGTGGCATCGTAGATTAACTGTATCTATTGGCCAAAGTGCATTTGCTGCCCAGTGTATTTTGTTCTGCAATTGGACGGTAAAAAATAAATCTTTGCCGTTAATATACGTTCTAAATATATTCCCGTGAATTTAATGGTTTATGATTCAGGTGTTAGACAGATTTATATATATTAATTAGATTCGATTAGATTATAAGGACACGCAGTCTTAATGCATACATTAAGAAATGATGCAATGTTCCTCCAGTATAATACCACAGAAACACAAGACAGACCAAGACTGAAAAACTGACAAAAAACACATAATTATAACATATAGTTACAACAGTGCAAAGCAATACCTTAATTTGATAAAGAACAGACCATGGGCACGGTAAAAAAAGTCTCAAAGTCTCTCGTAAGTCCCATCATCTCACGCATACGGCGGAAGGAAGAACATTCTCCCTGCCATGAACCTCCAGCGCCGCTAACTTGCCGATACAGCACCCTGGAAGCACCCGACCATAGCCGACTCTTGAGTTCGTCCGAAAACCTCAAGTCTCCGAGCAGCCGTCCGACACCGAGCACCGAGCACCATCTCTGCCTAGCGCTTCGACCCCGACCCCGGCCGCGAAGCAATAAGCAAAGCCGAGGATTTGGGGCCTTCCCCTCAGGAGATTCTCGATCACACAGTAGCAGCGGCAGCGGAGCAGGCATTTCAGACGTTTCTCCAGATGTTCCTCCGTGCTTCTCACGTCTGTCTCCATCAAATCAGGACTGTGCACGGTACCCTATTTAACAAATATAGATATCATTCCGGATCGGCCACGCCGCCATCGTCTCCTCCCTCCTTGATAGTAATGTTAGACTAACAAAGCAGGCATCAGCACGTTGCACTCGGCATTCCAGGTAATGTAATGTCTTTGCATCCCGTTTGGAGCGTCGTAAATGAACTATATATTGACGTCCAGAGTGCATTTTTCTCAGTTATTGGACGATGAGAAGGAACCTCCACCGTAATTCCGATTCTAAATATAAATCGTCTTTAATTTATAAATTTTATATGAGATATGATTGAGGAATTTGATACATTTTTGTGCATGAATGCTATATTAACCTAACTATACATTACCACGTTGTACTATTGCTAACACAACTGTATACCAGAAACGTTTAAGTATGCTTACAAACCACACAGTCAAGAAAGTAGCACACTCACAACACTGGTGGAATTCAGTTAGTCAGGCAGCATCTATGGAGACCCTTCATGAAGACTTCGTAAGGACAGGTTGCAAGGATACGGCCTTACACAAAATCCTGACAGTGAGAGAATTGAGTCGCCAGGACAGCTCGCCACTGAACCCGCTCTGCGCCGTGATGTCATTCTCTGACCGCGGGTATGTGCCAGCACATTTCCAATCATAACACCGTGAAAGTCTTCTGTAGAGACGAGGAGACTCGACACCTTGAAGAGATTGGTTAAATTCTAAAGTATCGCCAGCTCTTCCCCTCTCTCTCCACGGTTCCTCTGCTCTCATCACAAACTGAGGGAATTAAACAGTATATCGTCTTTATGCGATCCACGTGGTTCAGGTTTTAGATGCAAATTAATACATACGCTATTTAGTGAAAGAAATATATGATAATATCGTTTTTTATATCGTTGGATAATTATAATTAAATTAAATTGAATCAGAGTCGGAATCAAAATCAGAATCAGGTTTATTATCACCGGCACCTGTCGAGATATGGAATAAAATGTGACCAAATATAGTACAATCAGCAAACATTACTCTTTCTCTTAACGGCTGATGGCACAGTGGCATCAGCGCCGGACTATGGAGCGAAGGCTCCAGAGTTGGAACCCAGTCGCCCCCCGCCCCCCGGGCACGCTTTCCATCCGTGCGGAGCTGAACGTCTAGGTAGCCACTCGGCATCGAGTCAGGAAGGTTCATACTGTGACCCAGTTAATCCAATAGGAGACCTGGTCTGGTGTGACAAGCTACGAAATGAAATTGCTCTTTCTCATTCAATATGATGTTAAAGAAAAGTCGGTCTGTCAATTATTTAGTGTTATTTTTTTCAAACAAGAATAGGTTTGTTCTCAAACCAGCGACTGCGGCCGTTGCTCCATTACTTCGTCCTTTCCAGCGCGATCGTCTGCTAAAGAGAGGAGTATAATATGTGTCCTTTTGTAATATCCTTCCCGGTCGCTGCTGCTCATTTCTCAATTTCCCGTTACCGATATAATCAATTACTTATGAATGTGCGGAACTTAATGTGCAGCCATCACTTTCAAATTCATATTGGTTTTCTTTGAGCGCGTGTATTTCCCACGAATGATTCACTGATTAAGACTCTCCGTAAAGCTCGTTTTAGCTCTCACGCATAACTATTCACAAGTTTGGTGTCTCTCTCTTCGTGCAAAGTCAAACGTTCAGGACACCACTTTGTTATCTCCGATATTCTCGACGGAACATGTAAGGTGTAACGTCTGATGTCAACCTTGATCATCTGTCAGTCTGTGACCAGACAGTCCTGAGAACCGTTTCAGATCTTTTACGATTAGAAGGTTTCTCAAGCCGTCTCTAAATATCTCCATATGCACAGTTGAAATGAATTTATAACCGTTTTGCCGATGTAATTACTAAATAATTGTATTTTAAATAGAAGACCAGTAAATAAACGGTAAAATAGTGTAATTGCTTCACACCGTCTGAAAATAAATCCAATCTCTCCATTACCTCTGTCGTTCTGGGCAGGACAGCATCCTGTTCGGGACAGCTCTGGATAACCTCGCCTACTGAGACTGGTATCCGGCCCTTTGTTCACTACTTAACCGAGCCGCCTGAGGGCGCTCTGCTGCCAATCTCCGGCTTGCCTTCTGGTGGTTAATTCATCGATGTGAAATTGGCGAGATGTCGATTGTGCATTATAACTTAGAATCCGATTGGGCCATCCACATCCCATCTCGGTCAGGGCATATGGGCTGTACCCTGTCTCCAGACAATGACCCAATCGACTGTTATACACAATACACAGTTAAAGTTACACAAATTATTCTGCGGTAATTCATAGTAATTGTTTTTAATTGATAGTAATTGTTTTTATTTCAGTTAGTTTAACGGCGATTGTGATCCTGTCCTGAGGGAAATGCGGGATGTCCAAATGCATCACTCTCCACCTTGTGACAATGGCGACAGCCGATCTGATGGTGGTCATCGTTGTTATCATATTAGAGAGGATAAATTTTATCCTCGTAACTCCGGTGTGTTCTCTGATACTTGTCCTGAGTCTCGCAACCTGGAAATGTTGCGTTTGGTTGACGGCAGCTTTCACTTTCGATCGTTGTGTCGCCAGGTATTTGACAGCATCACAACACCGTTATTACCGATCTCTTTAATTGTTGTCTTCAATGTTTTAACCGCCAAATAGGTTATAGCGACAAATAGAGTTCGCCAGGCACTTCGGAAAAACGGTGAAAATCGTAATGATCCAGAGGCGGCAAACCGGAGAAAGTCAATGATTCTGTTGTTCACTCTTTCAGCAAATTTTGTATTATTCTGGATGCCCTGTGTCGTACGTTCTATGAACTGGCAAGCCGAAAACTATTCCTATATAGACAGATATTTCAGCAAACAGACCTACATCCTGCAGGTATATGGGTTTATGTTGTCATCTCTCCGTACCTGCACCAATACGTGTATCTATGGACTGACACAGAGATAATTCAGGGAGGTGCTGAAGAACAGAGTGAAGTACCTGTTTGCAGAAACGGGGAAGCTTTGAAAATAAAATGCAAAAACAATTGTACCATCTTGCATCATGAAGGACAATTATTTGGAAGAGTAGTTGATTTGAGCTTCAAGTGACCGCTTTTTGAAATACTCACTGCAAAACAAATTAGCGTTAATTGTGGAAGTTACTGATTATATTAAACAACAGGGATAAAGTTAATACCATTACGTAAGGATTATTGACTCGGATATCATGTGATTTCAATCTACTGTCGTTGATTACAAGTTATCTAAGCATATGAAGATAAATCTGGTTCGGACAGAGAACTCACTGTTGACGAAATCTCCGCATGGCATTAATCATATATGATGTTAAAAAATCCTTGTAGAATCCCAAAATTATCACGGAATCACATAAATCTACAGCACATTACAGGCCATCGCCCCACAATGTTGAGCCGACCATGAATCTACTCTGGAAACATCCTAGCGCATAGTGCTCCATTTTTTCTAAACTCCATGTACATTTCTAAGAGTCTCCTTTTATATACGCCCCCACCACTGTTGTTGGTAGTGCATTCCACACACCCACCACTCTGTGAAAAACTTACCCCTGACATCCACTTTGTACCGACTTCCAAGCACCTTAAAACTATGCCCTCGTGCTAGCCCTGGATAAAGCCTCTGGCTATCCAGTGCCTCTCATCATTTTATACACCTCTATTATGTCACCTGTGATCCTCAGCCGCTCTAAGGAGAAAAAACAAATTCACTCAATCTATTCTCGTCAGGCACACTCCAATCCAGCCAATATCCTTTGTAAATGTCCTTTGCATTCTGTCTCCAGTGTCCAAAAGACCAAAAGGCATAGGAGCCGAATTAGCCCATCTGGCCAATCGAGATTTCTCTGCCATTCAATCATGGCTGATCTTTTTTCTATCTCCTCCTCAACCCCAGTTCCCGGCCTTCTCCCCGTAACCTTTGATGCAATGTCCAATCAGGAACCTGTTAATGTCTGCCTTAAATATACCGAACGACCCGGTCTCCACAGTTGCATGTTGCAACAAATTCCACAAATTCAACACCCTTTGGCGAAATAAATTTCTCTGTATCTCTGTTTTGAGATGACACTCTTCTATCTTGAGGCTGTACCCTCATGTCCTAAACTCTCCCAGCATGGGAAACATCCTTACCACATCTACTCGGTCTGGACCTTTCAAGATCAAAAGGTTTCAAAGAGATAACCCCTCATCCTTCTGAATTCCAGTGACTACAGACCCAGAGCCATCAAACGTTCCTCGTACGATAACCCTTTCATTCCCGGAACATCCCTGTGAACCTCCTCTGGACCCACTCTATTGCCAGGAGATATTTTATGAAATTCGGGGCCCAATGCGTTTCACAATACTGAAAGTGAAGTTTCTCCAGTGCCTTATAAAGCCGCAGCATCACATCCTTTCTGTAATGAGCTGACCTGAACTGAGCAAGTGTGGTCTAACTAAAGTAACATGGCCTCACGGCAAGAGTCTTACCCTCCAGACTATCCACAACGCCACAGATTCTGTGTCATCAGCAAAGTTACCAAACCACCCTTCTACTCCCTCGTCCAGGTCATTTATAAGAATCAAAGACGGTGGGTCGCAGAACAGATCCCTGTAGAACACCACTGGTCACCGACCTCCATGCAGAATTCGAATCATCTACAACCACAATGAGTAAGCCGATTCTGGATACACAAAGCAAGGTCCCATGACACATTGCTTTATCAATGAGTCTCGCATGGCGAATCTTATCAAACGCCTGACTGAAATCCATACACACTACATCCACTGCTCTACCTTCATCAATGTGTTTTGTTACCATCTCAGAGAATTCAATTAAGCTGGTGAGGCATGATCTGTTCTTAACAAAGCCATGTTAACGATGCCTAATGTGATTATGTCCCTGCAAATGCTCATAAATCCTGTCCCTTAGGATGTTCTTCAACAACTTGCCCATCACCGAAGTAGGACTCACGGGTCTGTAATTTCCAGGGTCAGCTATCCTCCCTTTCTTGAACAACGGAACATCTGCAAACTCCCAGTCTTCTAGTACTTCTTCCGTCCCAAATGATGATGCAAAAATCATCGCCAGAGGCTCAGCAATCTCCTGCCTCACTTTCCAGAGTAGCCTGATGTATATCTCGTCTGATCCCGGAGTCTTATTTAACTTATTGTTTTTGAAAAGCACCAGCATACCCTATTTCCTAATGTCTATATGTCTTTTGAGCACCATCTCCCTTGTAATAATGACTGTACTCACTTCTCTTACCTCATACCCTTCAACAGCTCATACTCTGCTAGTGTCTTCCACAGTGAGGACTGAAGCAAAGTATTCACGCATTTCACCTGCTGACTGCTTGTTCCCCGTTATTATTTCTCCGGCCTTACTTTCTAGCGATCCTGCGTCTACTCTCATCTCTTTTATTTTTCAAGGTGGCTATTTCTATGCACCTTGGTATTATTTGCTAACTTGCTTTCATATTTCATCTTTTCCTCCCAATGGCTTTTAGTTGATTTCTGCAGGTTTTTAAAAGCTTCCCAATCCTCTATCTTCCCGCGAAACTTTGCTATGTTGTACGCCATCTCCTTTGCTTTCATACAAGATCTGAATTCCCTTGTCAGCTGCGGTTGCAATATTTTGCCATTTGTGAAATTCTTCGTTTTTGGAATATACCTATTCCCCATTTTTTCTCAGAAATCCATATACTATCATCCCTGATAGCACCCCCTTCCAATTTACTACTGCAATGCCATTAACGCCACTGAAATACTGCTATGTTAGAGTTTACCTACACCCTATCAAATTTCAATTTGAACTGAATCATAATGTGATCATTTTCTCCTAAGTGTCCCTTTACCCTAAGTTCCACAATCAGCTCTGGGTCATCATAAATTACACAATCTGGTAGAACGGATCCGCTAGCAGTCTGAACGAGAGTGTACTCTACTAAAGCCATCTCATAGGAATTCAAGAAATTCACTCTCTTGAGATCCATTACCAACCTGTTTATCTTCATCTTCTTGCATGTTATCATCACATTGCCCTTTTGATACTCATTTTCTATTTCCCGTTGTAAAATGAAGTCCACATCACAACTACTTTTTGGAGGCCTGTATATGACTGCCATCAGGGTCCTTTTTAACCTGGTAGTTTTTTAACTTGCCCACAGGGATTCAACATCTTCCAGTCCTATGTTACATCTTTCTAATGATTTCATACCATTCCTTACCAGCAGAGCAACGTATCCCCCTCTGCCTACCTTCCTATCACTCCGATACAATATTTAACCTTGAACCTACAGCTCTCAACTCCAACCTTCTTTGCTGCCTGCAATTTTGCCCTGTCATCTGCCTCCCCTCCCTGACAGTCTGACTGCACGCTATCTTTGCTTTATCACCATCTGTCCTATTCTGGGTCCCTTCACTCCGGTTCCCATCCTATGCCCAATTAGACTAAACCTCCCTCAAGAGCTCTACAAACCTGACCGCGAAAATATTGGTTCCCCTCACGTGCAGGTACAATCCGTTCCTTTTGTACAGGTCATGTTTCCCCCACAGGATATCACAAAGATCCAAGAACCTGAAGCCCTGTTCCCCCGCACCAACCTCTCAGCCATTCATTTATCTGACAGATCATCTTGATTCTACTTTCGATGGTACTTGGCAAAGGTAGCTATCCAGAAATTACTGAACTGCAGGTCCTGTATCCCAGATTTGTGCCTAGCTTTCTAAATCCTCTCTTCAGGACCTCTTTGCTAGTCTTTCCATTGTCATTGGTAACACTATGTGCTGAGACACATGTCTGCTCTTTCTGTTCTGCCATTCCATCATGATTGATTCCCGATCCCACTCAATCCCATATCTCTGCCTTCTCTCTATATCCTTTAATGCCATGACCGATTAGGAAACTATCAACATTAGTGCCAAATATACCCTCGGCCTTGACTTCCACCGCAGTCTGTGGCAGAGCATTCTACAGATACACTAATCTCTGGCTGAAGAAAATCCCCTTTACCTGCGTTTCAGAGGGTCGCCCCTAATTTTTTAGGCTGTCCCCTCCTGTTCTGGATATCTCCAGCAAAGGAAACATCCTCTCCACATCCATGCTATTCTAGTCCTTTCAACATTCTGTAGGCTTCAATGAAATCCCCCCACATTCTTCAAAATTCCAGCGAGTACAGGCCCAAAGCTGCTGAAGGCTCCTCATATGTTAACCCCTTCATTCCTCGTGAATCAGCCTCTGGACTCTCTCCAAGGACAGCTCTTTTATTCTGAGGTACGGGGCACAGATCAGTTGACAAAACTCCAAGTACGACCTGACCAACGACTTATACAACCTCAGCATCATCTCCTAAACAAGAGAGGATCTGCAGATGCTACATACCAAGCAACGCACAAAAAATCCTGGAGGAGCACAGCAGGCCAGGCAGCATATTCAGAAAGTGTGTACAGTCGACCTTTCGGGCTGAGACCGTTCAGAACGCCGTTGCCTGTATTTTTTTTTTCCTTAGATGCTGCCTAGCCTGCTGCTTTTCCAGAATTTTTTTGGGTAATGTCAGCATTATCAACTTAATGTTATGTTCGATTCTCCCTGAAATAAAATACCAACATTGCATTTGCCTTCTTTATCACAGCCTCAACTTATAAATTAACCTTCTGAGAGTCTTGCACGAGCCTTTCTAAGTGCCTGTACATCTCTAATGTTTGAACCTTCTCCCTATTTATATTATAGTCAGCACTATTGTTCCTTTTACCATTGTCTTACATTCCTTAAAACTTTATTACACCTGCCACTTTTTTGCCCACTCTTCTAAGTTGTCTAAGTCTACTGTAATCTCATTACTTACTCAGCACTACCTACCCCTTCACCTATCTTCATACCATCTGGAAACGTTGCCAGAGAGCCGTCAACTCCATTATCCAAATCATTGACAAACAATGTGAAAAGCAGCAATCCCAATATTGACTCCCGAGGAACACCACTATATCACAGGCAGTCAACCAGAAAAGGCCCCTTTTATCCCCAGTCACCACATCCTGCCTGTAAGCCACTCTTCTATCTTGGCAGTATCTTTCCTGTAATGCAATAGGATTTTATCTTGTTAAGCAGCCTCATGTATGGTAGCTTATCAAATGCCTTTGAAAAATCCAAATACAGAAGACCATAAGAGAACAAGATATAGGAGCAGAAGTAGGCCATTCTTCACATCGATGCTGCTCCGCCATTCAATCATGGGCTGATCCAATTCTTCCAGTCATCCCCACTCCTCTGCTTTCACCCCATACCCATTGATGCCCTGATCAATGAAGAACCTACCTATCTCTGCCTTAAATACACCCAATGATTTGGGTTGCACAACCGCTGGTGGCACCAAATTCCACAGGTTTACCACACTCTGACTAATGTAGTTTCTCCGCATCTCAGTTCTAAATGGATATCCTTTATACCTGAAGTCGTGCCCCCTTGTTCTAGAATCCCCTATCATGGGAAATAACTTTGCCATATCTAATCTGTTCACGCCTCTTAACATTCGGAATGTTTCTATGAGGTTCCCCCTCATTCTCCTGAACTCCAGGGAATACAGCCCAGGAGCTGCCAGACGTCTTCATACAATAACCCTTTCATTCCTATGATCATTCTTCTGTATTTTCTCTGAACCCTTTCCAATGTCAATATATCCTTTCGAAAATAAGGACCAAAACTGTACATAATGGTCGAGTAATGGTCTCACGAGCACCTTATAGAGCCTCAACATCACATCTCTGCTCTTATATTCTTTTCCTCTAGAAATGAATGCCAACATTGTGTTTGCTTTCTTCACAACCGACTTTCCAACATTGTATTTCATTTGTCACTTCTTTGCCCATTCTCCTGAACTATCTAAGTCTCTCTGCAGGCGCTCTGTTTTCTTCAACACGACCCGTTACTCCACCTATCATTGTCTCATCGACAAATTTAACCAGCAATCCATGAATACCGTAGTCCAAATCATTGACATGCTTCTTTAAAAGCTGCAGTTCCAACAGCGACCCATGTGGAACTCCACTGATAACCGACAGCCACCAGAATAGGATCCCTTTATTCCCACTCTCTGTTTTCTGCAGACCAGCCAATGCTCCACACGTGTTATTCTCTTTCCCGTAATTCCATGGGCCCTTATCTTTCTAAGCAGCCTTATGTGCGGCATCTTGTCACATTCACTGACTCTCCTTTGTACACTCTATGTCACATCACATCCACTGCCACTATGTCTCCTTTGTCCACCCTCCTTGTTACTTCCACGAAGAATTCGAACAGATTTGTAAAGCAAAACTTAATTTGTTAAGCAAAACTTAATTTGTTGGAAACCATGCTGATTACACTTATTGTTTCATTAGTCTCGAAGTACCCCAAGACACCATCCTCAATAATTGACTCCAACACATTCCTAAGAACTGAGGCTCGGCTAACTGGTCAAAAATTTCCTTCGTTTGACTTTCTCCCTTGTTAAACAGTGGAGTATAATTTGTAATTTTCCAGTCCTCTGAGACCATGTCAGAATCAAGTGATACTTTAAAGATAATGACCAATACACCTGTTATCCCTTTAGCAACCCCTCTCAGAACACTGCAATGTAGTCCGCATGGTCCAAGTGACTTATTCACCATCAGATCTTTGAGATTGCGTAGCGTTGTTTCCTTTGTAATAGTGTAAGACTCGTTGCATCTAGTGATATGATCTCGCGAGTGGCGCCCCCTACCCGGCCAAACTTTAGCATTTCTGTTTGGGTGGATGCTGCGTGTTGTGCTCCCCGTGTAACATTAGTAGACATAACATTCAGTCCATAATGTGCGGTTAAACGCTTAAGATTTTATATTTAAGTATGGAGTTAGTAGAGAAATAAAAGAAAAGGAAAACAAATAAAAGGCGCCAATAATCTTATAAACATGTCCAGTGCACAAACGTTGGAGCTCACGGACTACCTTTCGCTCATCTTCCTCCGCTCGTCGTCGACCCCTCGGCCTCCCGCCCGGAGCCCAGGCCCAGCGGGTGCGGCAACCATCTCCGCAAGCCACATCTTCTCTCTTCTTCCTCCTCGCGCCTTCTCTCCCAAATCCCACACAAACAACAACGTTCAGATATACAAGAAAGAATAACGTCTATCCCCGTTAGTTAGCAAACGAATACAAGTCTCGTTATGACGAATCATAAACCAGACATGCTGCTACGGAGAACAGTACCTCATCAGTTTAAATTACAGAGAAGCCATTTTATTATAACACTACCGAGAAGCCATTTCATTAGCCTCGGCAAGTAACATGAAAGAAGAAACCCCTTACAATACCAATGGCTTTCACTCCTGCTTCCTGACACTGATGGACCTCTGGCACACTTCTACTGTCTTCTGCAGTGAAGACTGATGCCAGGTACGTACAAAGTACATCTACCATTTCTTTGTACCCCATTACTACCTCACTAGCATAATTTTTACAGTGGTCTAATATCAACTCCCTCCCCCTTTTACTCTTTATATAAATGAAAAAAATATATATCTATGAGGATTCCCCTTTATATTATTGGTTAGTGCGACCTTTTATATCTGTTTTCCTTCTTACATCTTCAAAATATTGTGATGTGATCCGAGACGTCTCTGATCCTGCCACCTGGAAGGCAAAATACCATCCGGGTGTCACATTCATGCACACAGAATGTCTTGCCGGTTCCTCTGAGTATTAGGTACCCCAATCACTAATGCTCCCCTCTTCCACGTGGTTCCCTTCTGCACCGCGGACCCATGCTCAGTGCCGTAACCTAGTCCCCGTGACATTCCCTTTGGAGATCCCCCCCCATACTATTTTCTAAAATGGTATACTTATTATTGAGGGGAATGCCCAGTGGACTGCACTGCGCTAATTGCCTATTCACCTTCCCATTCTTACTCCTCACAGTCACCCAGCTAGACGCCTCCTGAAAATGAGACATGACCAGTTCCCTGTAACTGCAATCGAGGATCTCCTCACTCTCCTTTTCACAGCCGAAGGCCATACGTCTGACGATCCAGATTTGTAAGCAGCTGCAGCTGGATGCAATTCACGCTGATGTGTTCCCTGGGAGACTCTGGGTCTCCCAGGGCTCCAACATCGGGCACGAAGAGTACACAGCTTCCCTTTAAGCTATATTAGATATCCCGGACTCATTAAGAGAACAGGTGACTAATCAAAAACTTATCCGGACAGTTTACTGAGAGCCAATACCCTTTCTGAGCCGAAGCCTCCTTTGAGCCAAAGCCTGACACTCTCTCAAGGAATTTCAACTGGTTTATCAGGCAAGATTTCTCCGTTAGAAAACCATGCTATCGTTGCCTCCAAGTACGCCAAAACCTTATCCTAAATAATGGACTCCAACATCTTTCCAGCCACTGAAGGCAGGCTAACTAACATATTTTTTTTTCTTCTATCTCCCATCCTTTGAAGGACTGGAGTGACATTTGCAATTCTTCGTCTCTAAGCAGCTATTACCGATTTTAGTGATTTTTGAAAGATTATCATCACTGCTTCTACGATCTCTTCAGTTATCTCCTTCTCAATAAACCACATATTTCTATGATCTTTTTGTATCCTCTTTTATGTTACTGGCTTGCTTATCTTCATATTTCAAATTCTCTCTCCGATGGATTTTTGGATTTCTTCTGTTGGTTTTCAATTCAGCGCAATCCTCTGCCTACACGTTAATTTATGTTATATTATAAGCCCCCTTATGATTTTAATCTGTCTTACACTTCCTTTGTCAGCCACGGTTACCTCATCCTCCTATTAGAATACGTACTCATCTTTGAGATGTATCTTTCCTGCGCCTTCCGAATTTCCCCCTGACACAGCAGCCATTGCTGTTGACCCGTCATCCTTTCTGGTTCACCCTTCCGATCAATTCTGGCCAATCCCTCTCTCCTGCCTCTGCAGTTCCCTTTACGCCATTGTAATTCTGATATACCTGATTTTAGCTTCTCCTTCTTAAACGGCAGAGCGAATCCTATCATATTGTGGTAACTGGTTTCCAAGGTTTCCTTTCATTACAGAACACTCAATCCAGAATTGCGTTCGCCCTCGTGAGCTCAACCACAAGTTGCTCTGAAATGCCACCTCGTATGCATTCTACAAACTGCCCCATTTGGGATTTAGCATCAACCGGATTTTGTCAACCTACCTGCATATTGAAGTCCCCCCAGACTATTGCAATCGCAACATTGCCCCTTTGGTACAGTCCATTAACGCAATAGTGAAATCCAGGAATGCAGAACCAGGATCCCATCCTCCATTACTGCGGGCATTCATGGAAAGAGAGGGACACCACAGGAACGCAGAAGCCCGCCCAGCTGCCACAGAGAGCAGCACAGCGATCGGCCGCTCACTGATTCCTTCTCAGGCAGCGATCAAAGGGGAAAGGATTCGGTGCTGAACTCTCGCTCGCCACCCGCATTCGCCTCGATGTCTCAATCTTCCTCATTTTCCCACATTATCTACCTGCTCTCCCTGACAGCCTCACTATATACTACATCTACTTGTGTACGAACTACCTCCGTCCTTAGCGTAATTACCCGGGTTCGCACCCCTCTAAGAAATTGCTTCCAACCCCCACTCCAAACAATTCTAGAAAACCTGTCCAGCAGGATTCTGATCCCCTGGCTTTGGGGTGTAACCTGTATCTTTTTCAAAAGTGTTACGTTCCCCGCAAGAGATCCCCAAGATCCAGGATTCTGAAATCCTGCACCTTCCCCATTCTTCAACTACACATCCATTTGCCAAATCATCTTATTCTCACCCTCACTGCAACATGGCACAGGCAGGAATCCAGAGATCACTACCCGGAGGTCATGGTTAGCTTTATATTGCGTTCTCTAAATTCTCTCTTCAGCACCTAATCCCTTTTCATACCTATGGCATTGGTACCAATATGTGCCAAGCATTACTGCTGCAACCTCGCCCCGCGCCCCCGCTCCATCCCGCTTTAGTGATACACTTATTCTTGAGATGAACTGCTAAAGCGGTACTCTGCACTGGCTGTTCATTCCCCTTCGCTTCAGGGAGGTAGGAGTTAACTAACTTCCTCTGGCTCCTGTCAATCATCTCCTCATTCTCCTGTTCGAACCCAAGGTCATCGGGCTGCAGGTCCAGTTCTTTAATACATTGTCTGAGGAGATGCAACTCTCTGCATCTGGTGAAAATGCGTTTATCCGGGAGACTGCCGGTCTCCCAGACTTCTGACATCCAGACAAATTGTAAAACACCGCACCTGGAGCCATCTGCAGTAGACCACTATGCCTCACGGACTCTGCTCTTCTTCCCGTTTCCCTGCTAAGCCACAGAGCCAACTCAGTGAGAGGGAGCCTGTCACGGCGTGTCACCCCTGGTAGGTTGTTATCCCCAGCCGTATCAAAAGCGGTGAACGTATTATTGAGGTGAACGGCCACCGGAGTACTGTGCACTGGCCGCCTATTGTCTTTCCTTCTTCTGACAATCATACAGGTAACTGCCTCCTGTAACTGAGGGGCGGCTACTACCGTGTAGCTCCTATCTCTCACCTGACATTTTCCCATATGAGGCGAAGGTCATCGAGCTGCAGCTGCTGCTGCTTAACGCGGCCTCGAAGAAGCTGCCCCTTAATGAATTTCATGCGTATGTAGTTCTTAGGTAGACTGGAGGTCTCCGAGAGTTCCCAGAGCTCACAATAAGAAAATACCACTGACTTTAGATACCACCTGCGAGCACCAACTATGAACTAAGAAACAATCGAAACCTACAGGAACCTTTCTATACATCCTGTGCTGACTTAAGCCTGTTCAGCCAAAGCCAAACCATTGTAACAATGACCCACTTGAACAATGGCCACTCTAAAAGTTGCCGCTCAGCTCAGATCTTCTTTCTTTACATTTGTCCCGCTCTGATTGCCATCCGCCAAAAAGAAGCTGGAAGCTCCCTAGCTCTTTGCAACCCATCACTCCGTGTCTCCAAGGATCGACCCCTCGCACGTTTTTCAGCCCGCCGAAACGAAGCTGAAAGCCCCTGAGCTCTTTCAGAACCTTGCGATACCGCACCCACGAACGAGCTTGCCCGTTGTTGACAGCCACCGGGAAGAAACTGAACGCCGCTAAGCTCTTTAAAAACCTCGCGCTGTGTTTCCAACAAGTGACCTCTCGACAGGACAGTGAAGGTAAAGAATATTAACGTTTGTTATTAGGCCAGTCTTGAAATGTTGACCTGTTTATTCCTTTCCATAGGTGCTTCCTGACCTGCTGAATTCCTCCAACGTCTTGTTTGTGTTGCTCATGACTTAGAGCATCTCTGATAATATAATAATTTGAACCTCGATCTGCAGACTCTCTTGTGCAAAGCTCAAGTACAAAGTTCTTTTGTTTTAGCATATCCAATCCCCGAGATTCAGTTTTTTGCAGGTATTCACAGTAGAACAGAGAAATACAATAGAATCAATAAAAAACACTACACACCAAGACTGACAGACAACTAAAGTGCAAAGGAAGACAAACAGCAAATGCATCAATAAATAAGCAAACAGGCCAACAATAAGTAAATAAATAACACTCCTAGCATGAGTTGTAAAGTCCTTGAAAGTGAGTCCATTGGTTACAGACTGATATCTGTGATGTTGTGAGTGAAGTTACCCACACTGGTTCCGGAGTCCGATGGTTGAAGCACTATAACTGTTCCTGAACCTGGTGGAGTGGGATATCCGGCTCCAGTACCACGATCCTGATGGCAGCAGCGAGAAGACAGCATGTCATGGATGATGGCGTTTGGCTTAGTTTTTTATATCTTAATAAGTTGATGCATTAAGTTCTCGAGTTGGGGCGTTATTTTGCTATGTGTTCCACGCCCCTCCATTTCCTACATATTCACGAACCTATCTGAAAGCTCTCATATGCCGCTATCGTAAATCCTTCTGCCACTCCCTGTGGCAGCCTGTGCCCCACACCGACTACTCTCACCGTCAAGAAATAATCACGCCTCGTGTATCTTTAAATTTACCCTCCCTCTCACCTTAAACCTGTAATTCTAATGTTGGACATTTGGAACCCGAGAGATAGATGCTGATTGTCTACGCCGTCTATTTCTCTCGTGTTTTGTAAAATTCTATCGGAGCTCCCCTCAGACCACTGACCACTGAGCTAAACAGGCTCCCCATCGACAACTGCCTCCTAACTCAAACCCTCCTGTCCAGCTCAATTACATTTTGCCCTACTGTGTGGTGTCCGCAACTGCACACGGTGATGCAAGCGCGAAACAATGACTAATTTGTACAGCTATAACTCGATATTCAAAACCTCCAATGCCACTATGATGAAAGGAATCACACCGCCTACCTCCTTCACTGTCTAGTCTGCATGGCACAGAACAGAAATAAGGAGAGATTTCCTTAGCTTGCAGGTGGTGATTCTGTGGTATACATTGTCACAGTCGGCTCATTGGTGGAACAGATGCTCAGATTTTTTGGACTTGTTGAAATCATGAGACTTTCCCGAAAGCAATTAAATTTCGCTGTGAAAATTCACTGAGCTGATCCCGTCATTTGAAGCAGTCCAGAGACCGAAGAGTCAAGACGGCGACGAAGCTGTCCCCGCCAAAGAAGTTTCAGCGCAGATTTCATCTACCTTGAACGTGTTTCATTTTGTTGGTCACCCGTTACTGGCTATGTTATAATTGATCGGGAGCAGAAGGGGATCGTGTTTGTTTTCAAAATAAAATGTTCAATGATAAAAAAAATAATGTTTAACGATTCAACATTGCACTGACTCACTCCACTGAACATGATTGGTAAAAACATTAAATGAATGTCTTACTAATTCTCCTTGAAGTGCCAAATATAACAGACAATGACGCAAGGAGTAAAAATAGGTGACATTGCGTGTTTGTTCAGTGGATTGTGTCTAATGAGACCAGTGGGAGCGCCGAAAGATTTAATTGTGGTTCCGATAGGTGTATAAGAACTCTTCGAGTCAATGCTTGCAGGTAGTTGGGATAATCTGCACAGCTGATCGCTGCTTCAGGTAGAAAATGGGATATTCCGCAATTTACAACATTGTCAGAATTTACTACCCGCTGCTTGCAGCAGTTGCTGTTCCAGGTAACGTTATACCTGTGCAATACGGTCGGGGATCGGATCTTGATGGTCAAGGTGCAGATGCGGTCCGGTGTATTTTTCTGTTACTGGACAATGAAAAGTACCTTCACCGTTATTTAGGATCTAAGTGTAATTCGCGTTGATTTAATGGTTTAATTTTTGATGGGGATATGATTGAGGTGTCTGATACATTTATATATAATAATATTAACCTAAGCAAGCTAGAGTTTACTGTAAGGGCAAGGAGACTCGATAACTTGCAGGTATTGATTGATTTCCAAAGTACCATCAGCTGTTGCCATCTCTCTGCAGGTTAAATAGGTTCTTCCTGTGCTGCCATCACAAACTGAAGGAATTAAAAAAATTATCGTCTCTCTGCGATTCACGCGGTTTACGTACAATGTGCAAAGTAATACGTAAGCTATGTTGCGTTATTCAGTGAAATAAACAAATGGTAATATCGATTCGCACCGTTTTACAATTGGAATGAAATTGCATAAAACGTGGCCAAATGCGGCTCAACCAGCACGCATTACTTGTTCATTTTCGGCCCTCCCAGAGAGCGGAGAAAATGGAGAAAATGCAGTCATACAAATGAAATATGATTTTTTTTGAGTACCCTTTCTGCCAATTATTGACCTCTTTCTCCAAACATGAATAGGTTTCCCTTTAAACCAGCGGCTGCGCTCACCACTCCATTACTTTGTCCATTCCAGCTCGACCGTCTGCTGAAGGGAGTAGTGTAATGTGTGTCCTATTGTAATAACCTTCCCGTTCTTGGGCTGCTCCTTTCTCATGTTCTCTTCTCCGATCTGATCGATTATTTATTGAATATGTGGAGCGTAATGTTCGGGCATTACTGCCAAATTCATATTGATTTTCTTTGAGAATGTGAAGTAACCACGATTGTTTCACTGAGTAAGCTTGTATCAGGAAGGCGCTTTTTTAGCTCTCAATCGGCAACCATTCGCAAGTTTGGCGTCGCACTTTCCGTTTTTTGGACGGGGAGCGTAGAGTGTGACATCTGAGCTTATCCTTGATGATCTGTCAGTCTGTGACCCGTTAGCCTGAGTACCGTTTCACGTCTTGTGAAGTTAGACGGCTTCCACTGGCGTTTCCAAATATCTGAAGATTTTTAATGAAAAATATTCAAGATGTTTTTACCGATGAAGTTACTAAATAATTGCATTAGAATGGTAGCCAATTAAATAAACTTTTTTAATGAAGTATAATTACGTCATACGGTCTGAAAGTAAAGCCAATGTGTCCATTACCTGTGCGGTTCTCGGCAAGACACTACTCTATTCGGGATAGCTTTTAATAACCTCGACTTACTGGACTGGTATCCGGCCGATTGCTCAGTACTTAACGGTGCCGCCAGGGTGCGCTCTGCTGCCGCTTTTGGATGTGAAACTGGCGAGATGTAATTTGTACATTTTAAAGTAGAATTAGTTTCATCAGGGCATCCACATCCCATCTCGGTCAGCACAAATCGAGTGTTAGCCTGACTCCAATCAATGATCCGAACGGCCATTACGCACAGAACGCAATTAAAATTACACTAATCATTCTGCGGTAACTAATAGTATTTGTTTTTTTTTAAAAACTTATTTTAGTTAATTTAACGGCGATTGTGATCCTCACCCGAGGGAAATGCGGGCTGTCCAAATGCATTACTCTCTACCTTGTGGCCATGGCGGGAGCCGATCTGACGGTGGTCATCGTGTTTGTAATGTTAGAGAGGATAAATTACATATATTTGTTTGCTAATTTCTTGCTCGTAACTCCGGCGTGTTCTCTGCTATCTGTCCTGAGTCTCGCAACATGGGACTGTTCCGTTTGGTTGACGGTGGCGTTCACTTCCGATCGTTGCGTCGCCATCTGCAGTCAGAAGCTGCGCAACCGATATTGCACCGAGAGAACAGCGACGGTGGTGGTAGCAACAGTGAGTGCAGCGTGTTGTGCCCAGGCCATGCCATTTTACTTTGCGGTCGATCGAAGGCGATGCGTCTCCGTAACTGGATACTTCACGTCACCCCTGTGGAAAGGCTACCAGGTATTTTACAGCATCAAAACACTGTTATTACCAATCTGTTTAATTCTGCTCTTTAATGTTTTAACCGTCAGCCGGATCCTAGCGACAAATAGAGTTCGCCGGATGCTTTGGAAAAACAGTCAAAATAGTGATGATCCAGAGGTGGCAAACCGGAGAAAATCAATGATTCTGTTGTTCGCTCTTTCAACCAATTTTATAATATTTTGTGTCCCCTATCTCGTATTTTCTATGAACTGGCAAATCGAAAACTATTTCTATACAGATAGATATTTCAGTAAACCGACCTATATCCTGCTGGAATGTGGGTTTATGTTGTCCTCTCTCAGTACCTGCACCAACACGTTTATCTACGGTCTGACGCAGAGAAAATTCAGGGAGGAGCTGAATCGTGTGAAGTACCTGTTTACAGCAATGGGGGAGATTTGCAAATAAAGTATAAACGCAATTATTCATTTTCGTGTAACACTCTGGGAAAGGTTTCACTGCTACTGTAATGGTTTCTCTGTAGAAGCACTGTTAATATATTTGTCTTTCTGTGGAAGCATGACAAATGTCATGTTTTTTCTGTAGCTGCAACGTTTGGGTTATGGCATGAGATAATGGGGGCCGTCCAAAGAAGAGACTGTTTTCTTTCTCTCTTGCTGCGTGCCTGAGACCGAGGTGATCTGGGTCTTTTGTAACGCTGGAACAGATCACACAGCATCCACACAAATAAAAGGTTTTGCACCTCAGATTTCACACGTTTGGCGGGGCCGGAGATTGTCTTCCCCAGAGTAACGCTGCCGCCGAGCCTCTGGGTTACACTTGCAACTTGAAAACACTCATTCGGAAGAGTATTTGATTTAAGCTTCAAGAGATGCTGTTTCCGGATCTCACTGTATAAACGATTAGCGGCGATGAAGCTGCAGAGATTAAATTATTAATATCTTCATGGAATCTGATGTCATGAAATTCCAGACCACAAGTTTTGATTACCAGTTGTCTAAGCATAAGAACAGGGATTAATTTGATTCGTGCAGTGATCACACTGCTGACAGATTCTGCGCATGGTATTCGAAACAGAGATAATGTATAAAAATAAATCCTCGTGTAATCCGAAAAATATCAACTTCTGCCTCTGTTTTTACAGCATTTTTCTTTTAGAATATTATTACTGAATGGCAGCACCGGACCGTAACGTCAAAATAACAACTGCAGAATGATTTGATTGCTCTGCCCCTCACAGTGAGTTGTCCGTGCCAGAATGGTCGTGATTAGCGAAATAGCAAGGGTTCCTTTATACAAACCAGTTACGAATGTGAAGTGATGAACTCGGGCTTGCTCATTGCATTCAGGAAATGCTAACGTCAATGAAGTACATTAATGTGAGCTGCTGGTCTACTGCTGTGGTTTGGAAATAAAAGCTGGAAATTTATCCAAAAGGCAATAAATTCTAGGATCACTCCGATTTTGTTGGTGAACTGAATGCGACGCTTAATAGACATAAACAACAGGAGTTCTGCAGATGCTGGAAATTCAAGCAATACACATCAAAGTTGCTGGTTTTGAACATTGACTTCTCTAGCTTCCGCTAATGCCCCACCTCCCCGTCGTACCCCATCCGTTATTTATTTATATACACACATTCTTTCTCTCGCTGTCCTTTTTCTCCCGTTGTCCCTCTGACTATACCCCTTGCCCATCCTCTGGGACCCCCCCCCCCACCGACTTGCCTTTCTCCCCGGACTTCCAGTCCGATGATCCTTTCATATCCCCCTTTGCCAATCACCTGTCCAGCTCTTGGCACCATCCCTTCTTTTCTTCTCCCATCATTTTAGATCTCCCCCTCCCCGTCCCACCTTCAAATCTCTTACTCACTCTTCCTTCAGTTAGTCCTGACGAAGGGTCTCGGCCTGAAACGTCGACTGCACCTCTTCCTAGAGATGCTGCCTGGTCTGCTGCGTTCACCAGCAACTGTGATGTGTGTTGCTTAATAGACACACACCGCTTGCTCCGTGAACGAAGATGTTCCGGGATTCCTTTTCTATTTGTGCACTCCTTGCGTCAAGTACTGGCCGGAGGAGACACCCCCGCCTCAGTCTGTTCTCATTGTCTGTTAGTGGGAGGAACATTCACTACCAGGATTTATTGTCTGTGTAATTGATGCAGGAAACGATTTGCTGAGCATGGACCTGGGCAGTGTATTGTTCATACCAGCCTCTATTCGGACCTTTCTTCCGAGAATAGGTTTATCCTTCCTCTACCATTGTCTCTGCCCTCACTCGCACCTCCTCGACTTCACGGCCTTCCGTCCTTAACGTACCTTCCCGCCTCCCTCACAGGGGTACTGGCACTATGAGGTATACACTCCATGAGCCCCACATTCAGCACACCATTCTCTATAAGTTCAGGAGTCTTCGACGGGATCCTACCTCTAATCGCACCTTGACATCCCTTACAGGATCTGCTTCATGAAATCCTGTTTGCAAATTCAAGACTGGCTAGACAAGGCAAAAATATCGCAGGCATTTGGGTTCCCGCACATTCAGGTATTATGGAAAATGAGCCAGCAGATAAGCCAGCAAAAGTAGCAACTAAAAAAAGCATATTTAGAGGACAATATTAAACTATCAAAATCAGAGGGGAAGAGCACAGTGTGGTGAAAGATAAATCAACAGTGGCAGCAGCATTGGGACAGAGCAATAAAAGGAAGACATTTACATTCAATTCAGAACAGAGTAGATATTGGAAGAATTAGGGGAATAAAGCGGAAGGAGCAAGTAATTATAAGTAGACTGAGAATTGGGCACAGCAACCTTAATGGCACTCTGGTCATCATAAATAAGCACCCAACAGGTTTTTGCGATCTATGTCAGGAAACTGCAACAGTACAGCATATCCTTATTTCATGCCGGAAATATGCACAGAAAGGCAACAAATGTTACAACAATTACGCAAAGTAGGTCTGGTAGAGAACAGTGTTAAAGGTTTATTGGAATGTGGGTAGGGTGATCAGGAGAGGAAATGGTTGCTCAGTTCTTTAAGGGCGACGGGACTGGAAAGACGGCTTTAAAGTGAATGGACAATGAGGGACAATATATCCTGAAGATGGCAGTAATGCAACAATGTGGATGCCAACTGCCATAAAAACTCAAAGAAGAAGAAGAAGAAGACATCCCTTACTCCGTATACTTGGCGCTTTCTGCAGTGCTTTCTCTCTCCCTGAATCCTTTGACAATTCGTCCCGACCCACCGAATTTCCTCTCGACGCTTATCCCTGCAAACGGAGGATGCTCTACCCCTGCCCATTCAGGTTCTCCCCCAGGCCCGCAAGCACTCTTTCCAGGAGAGGCAACACTTCACCTGCTAATCTGTCGAGGTCATCTACTGTATCAGGTTTCCCTGGTGAAGCCATCTCAATATCGGTGGGACACGGTACAGATTGGGGTCCACTTTGTCCAGCTGCTTCACTCCATTGGTAAGATGCAGGATTCCCCACTGGTCGAGCATTTTAATTCCATTATCTATTCTCACTTCGACATCGGTACTTCCCCTCCAATGTCACGATGAGGCAAATCTCAGTTGGCGGAGTAACGCCTCATAATTCGTCTGGGTGTACTCTTCAACCCGACGGGATAAACATCAATTTACTTAACCGGCGATTTTTCCGCTTCCACTCCCTATCTGGTTTTCTCATTCCCCTTTCTGTTTTCCCCCTTGCCTCCTCTATTCTCCTCGCTTGCCTATCCCCTCTCTCGTCTATTCCTTCATCCCTTTCTCCACAACTCTCTCACATCGGATTATTTCCTTTTCAGACCTTTGCCTTTTCTACCTATTACTTCCCAGCTTCTCACTTCAGCCCACTCTCTCCAAACCATCCACCTTCTCCCCTTATCTGTCTTCACCTATCCCCTTACAACTTCCCTCCCACCTACCTACTTCCGGTTTCCTCCCCTTCCTGTACTGAGGAAGAGTCTCGACACGAACCTTCGACTCTTTATCCCTGTCGATGGACGGAGCCGGACCTTATGAGTTCTTCCAGTGTTTTGTGTGTTTCAGTGACCCTTGGGCCAGAAATACCCAATGTCGTCCGACATCTCTTTGCCATTCAGGGTGAGTAGCTTTTATGAGACCATAGGAGCAGAATTAACGCATTCGCCCCATCGAATCTGCACCGTCTTTAAATCACGGTTGATCTCTCTCCCCCCAACTCAGCACCACTCACCGGTCCTCTCCCCTTAAACTTTGATGCCATGGCCAATCGAGAACCTATCACTCTCCGCCTAAAATTCACCCAACGACCTGTCATCCACAACTGCCTGTCGTAACAGATTCCACAGATTGACACCCTCTGGCTAATGGAAGTCCTCCCTATCTCGGTTTTATATGGGCGCCCTTCAACCCTGATATTGTGTCCTATTTTCCTGGATTCTCACACCATAGGAAACTTCGTTGCCTTATCTACTCAGTCTCGTCTTTTCAACTCTCAAAGGGTTTCAATGAGATCCCACTCTCATCTTTCTAAAATCTTGCGTGTACAGGCCCAGAGGAATCAAACGTCCCTCATATGATAGCCCTTTCATTACTATAAACCTCCTTGCGAACCGCCCCTGAACACTCTGCAATGTCAGCACATCGTTTTTCAGATAATGAGCCCTAAAACGTTCACAACACTGGACGTGAGGCTTTATGAAGCCTAAGCATCACATCTCTGCTCTTGTAGTCTAGACCTCATGAAATGAAAAATAACATTGCATTTGCCTTCCTCCCCGCTGGCTGAACCTGCAAGTTAACCTTTAGCTTGTTGTGTGCAATGAGTCCCAAAACACTTTGCATCTCATCGATAAATTGCATAAAAAGTAGCGCTCACATTAATGACCCAGCGGAACACCAATAGTCACTCGCAGATAACCAGAAAAGTATTTTTCCTTTGTTATCATAACAGGCAGCATCTCTTTCCAATTTACTTTAGGTAACTCCTCTCACCTATATTACAATTTCCTTTACTCCACTGAAATACTGCGATGTTAGACTTAACTTACTCCCTGTCAAATGTCAATATGAACTCAATCACATTGTAATCATGAACTCCTCAGGGTTCATTTACCTTAAGGTCCGTAATTGCCTCCTGTTAGTTACATAACACCAAATCCAGCAAATCCGATCTCAGAGAAGGCTCAACGACAAAATGCTCTGAAAATGCAGCTCAGATGCATTCATGAAATTCACTCTCTTGAGATCCATTGTCAACCTAATTTTTCTTATCTACCTGCATCATAAAATTGCTCTTTAGACACGACTTTTCCATTTCCTGTTGTAATCTGTCTTCCACATTCCAGCTACACTTTGGAAGCCTGTATTTAACTGCAATCACGGTCATTTTACCCTTGAAGCTTTTTTAACTCAACAGGCAAGGACTAAAAATCTTCCAATCATATGACACAGCTTTCTGATGATTTGACGTCATTCTTTACCAGCAGACAACGCAACCCACTGTTTGTAAATCCTTATCCTTCCGATGTAATGTGTAAACTTGCACATTCTGCTTCCAACTATCACCATCCTTCAGGCACAATTCAGTGACGGCACAACATCATGCCCGAAAATCTGAAATAGTGCAACAAGATCATCCACTTTATTTCGTATTATCCTTATTTCTTACGGATTGAGATATATCACTTTAAGTACTGTATTTACCACCTTTTATCATTTTTGAATCACTAATGCACGGCTATTTTCCCTGCTAGCTGCGAGTTTGTTCTATCATTTGCATGCTCTCTAAATTCTATCTTCATGTCGTCTTTACCAATACATCCTTTAAGACGCAGGTAGATTAGGAAAATTAGGCTGGCAATGGATCTCAAGAGAGTGAATTTCATGAATGCATCTGAGATGCATTTTCAGAGCGTTTTGTCGTTGAGCCTACTCTGAGCTTGGTTGCAGGCTGGGTCTTGGGTCTCGAGCTTGGCTGTAGGCTGGGGTCTTGGGTCTTGAGCTTGGATGCAGGTTGGGGACTTCCGGCTTGGGTTCTTGGAACTCGGCCTGGCATCCTCGAGGCTTGGGTTCTTGGAGCTCGGCTTGGGATCCTCGAGGCTTGGGTTCTTGCAGCTTGGCTGCCGGATTCTCGAGGTTTGGGTTCTTGGAGCTTGGCTGCGGGATCTTCGAGGCTTGGGCTCTTGGAGCTTGGCTGCTGGATCTTCGTCTTGATAAGCGGAGGCTGATAACTAGGAGGCTTGAGCTGAGAGACCGACTGGGAACTGAACGTCAACATAGAGCGGGGACTTGTTCTTGGAAAAGCCGGGACTCATCGTCAACACACCAACATGAGGCAGGACAGTACATAGACATAGAGCCGGGACTGATACTTAGACAAGCCGTGACTCAGCCGCATCTCCACACCAAGGTGGGGCAGGTCCCTTCGTCAGGTAACGGCAGAACGGCCGGACTTACCCAACAGAGGCGAGGGCAAGACAAGACAGATTCCCTCACAGGGCAACGGCAGTACGGCCTGGCTTACCCCACGGAGGCGAGGACAAGAAGAGACAAACACCGAAGAACGACAGACAGTTCCATCTCTGCTCCGGGGAAGCTCCAAGTCTCAGTTCGACCAGCAACCTCAGCTGGCTACAGAAACAGCCGGATCCCTACCTAGTTCGGAGTGGCTGGCAGCCACTCAGCTGGCCCAGGAAACAACCGAATCCATACCGCAAAGGCAGATCCGACTACGGACAGCACCGTTCCATGCAGCGATGGTTCTCCAACACGTCTAAAGATGAAAGGTGTCCGCTCTAGCCTTCCACCGGCAGGTTGCTCCCAGGGGAACTGACGAGAGAAACCAGCAGCCCACACTCAACCCCATGGCTACTTATATTCAAGCTCCAAGATGGGAATCAGGTACCTATAATTAACTCAAACAAGGGACAGCTGGAGGACCCGGAATCCTGAGACCACGGAGCGGACCGTGAACTGAAATGCGGACTTCACGGAACGGACCATGACACCCTGATCAGACCATGATTCCGCAAATGCCCATAGATCCTATCTCTAAGAATCTTTTCCAACATCTTTCCAACAACAGACGTAAGGCTCACTTGTCTATAATTACCCGGACTATCCGTACTACCCTTTTTGAACAAGGGGACAATATTCGCCTCCCTCCAATCCTCCGGTACCATTCCCGTGGACAACGGGGATATAAGGATCCTAGCCAGAGGCTCAGCAATCTCTTCCCTCGCCTTGTGGAGCAGCTTGGGGAATATTCCGTCAGTCCCCATGGACTTATCCGTCCAAATGTGTACTAATGTAAGTGGGGACTTGGCCCCACTTCCAAGCTGAGCACAGAGCCAACTCAGTGAGAGAGACCTTTTCGCGGCGGGTCTCCCCCGTAGGTTGCTGTCCTCAGCCGTATCAAAAGCGGTGAATGTATTATTGAGGTGAACGGCCACAGGAGTACTGTGCATTGGCTGCCTACTGTCTTTCCTTCTCCAGACAGTCCGACAGGTACCGGCCTCTTGCAACAGAGGGGCAGCTACCACCATGTAGCTCCTATCTGTCACCTCACATTTTCCCATATGAGGCGGAAGTCATCGTGCTGCAGCTGCTGCTGCTGAACGCGGCCTCCAATAAGCTGCCTCTTGACGAACTTCATGCATATGTAGTTCTTAAGGAGACTGAAGGTCTCCGGGAGTTGCCGCATCTGAGAATAAGAACATACCACTGACTTTGGACACAACCTGCGTGCACCAACTGTGAACTAAGAAACAAAATAAACCTACAAGAACCTTTCTTTACATATTGTGCTTACTTAAGTCTGTTCAGCCAAAGCCAGGCCATTCTAACAGTGACCCACTTGAACAATGGCCACTCTAAAAGTTGCTGCTTCGCTCACATGTTCTTTCTTTATATTTGTCCCGCTCTGATTGCCATCCGCCAAAACGAGGCTAGAAGCTCCCTAGCTCTTTGCAACCCATCACTCCGTGTCTCCAAGGATCGACCCCTCGCACTTTTTTTCAGCCTGCCGAAATGAAGCTGAAAGCCCCTGAGCTCTTTCTGAACCTTGCGATACCGCACCCACGAACGAGGTTGCCCGTTGTTGACAGCCACCGGGAAGAATCTGAACGCCGCTAAACTCTTTAAAAACCTCGCGCTGTGTTTCCAACAAGTGACCTCTCGACAGGACAGTCACGGTAAAGAATATTAACGTTTGTTATTAGGCCAGTCTTGAAATGTTGAACTGTTTATTCCTTTCCATATGTGCTGCCTGACCTGCTGAATTCCTCCAACGTCTTGTTTGTGTTGCTCATGATTTAGAGCATGTCTGATAATATAATAATTTGAACCTCGATCTGCAGACTCTCTTGTGCAAAGCTCAAGTACAAAGTTCTTTTGTTTTAGCAGATACAAACCCCGAGATTTATTTTTTTGCAGGTATTCACAATAGAACAGAGAAATACAATAGAATCAATAAAAAAACACTACACACCAAGACTGACAGACAACTAAAGTGCAAATGAAGACAAACAGCAAATGCATCAATAAATAAACAAACAGGCCAACAATAAGTAAATAAATAACACTCATAGCATGAGTTGTAAAGTCTTTGAAAGTGAGTTCATTGGTTATAGACTGATATCAGTGACGTGGTGAGTGAAGTTACCCACAGTGGTTCCGGGGTCTGATGGTTCAAGTGTTATAACTGTTCCTGAACTTGGTGGTGTGGGACATAGGGCTCCAGAACCTCGATCCTGATGGCAGCAGCGAGAAGAGAGCATGTCGTGGATGGTGGCGTTTGGCTTAGTTTTTTTTCTATCTTTATAAGTTGATGCATTAAGTTCTCGAGTTGGGACGTTCTTTTGCGATGTGATCCACGTCCCTCCATTTCCTACATATTCGTGTACCTATCTGAAAGCTCTCACATGCCGCAATCGTAAATATTTCTGCCATGTCCTCTGGCAGCGTGTGCCCCACAGCGACCATTCTCAACGTCAAGAAATAGTCTTGCCCCGTGTATCTTTAAATTTACCCTCCTTCTCACCTTCAACCTGTGATTCTAATGTTGGACATTTGTAACCCGAGAGATAGATGTTGACTGCCTACGCCGCCTGTGTCTCTCATGTTTAAAAACAAAATCTATCAGAGCTCCCCTCAGACCACTAACCACTGAGGAAAACAGGGTCCCCATCGAAACCTTCCTCCTAACTCAAGCTCTCCAGTGCAGGCTATATCTCCAGCTTAATTACATTTTGTGCTGCGGTGTGGTGTCCGGAACTGCACACGGCGTTCTAAAGGCGATCTAATTAATAACTTGTACAGATATAACTCGATTATCCAACACCCCCAAAGCCACTATGATGAAGGCAAGCACCTAGCGCATGTCCTTCACTATCTGGTCTACATGACACAGAACAGAGGGACGTCTCTTTTGAACAGAGATGAAGGGAGATTTCTTTAGCTTGCAGGTGGTGAATCTGTGGTATACATTGTCACCGACGGTTGTTTGGTGGAACATTTCTGCAAATGCTCCGTTTAGTCGGACGTGCTGAAATCATGAAACATTCATGAATGCAATCAAATTTAGCTGTGAAAATTCACCGAGCTGAGGCTGTCGCCTGAAGCACTCCAGACACAGAAAAGACAGGATGGCGACTAAGCTGTCCCGACGAAATAAGGCTTAGCACAGATTTCTTCTACATTGAACGCGTTTCATTTTGTTGGCCCACATGTTACTGGCAATATTATAATTGATCGGAAGCAGAAGGAGGTTGCGCTTGTTTTCAGAATGAAATGTATAATGATAAAAAATAATTTTTAACGATTCAAGTATTAAACTGACCCTGTCCAATCAAAATGATTGGTAAAAACATCAAATAAATGTCATGCAACACACATCAAAGTTGCTAGTGAATGCAGCAGGCCAGGCAGCATCTCTCGGAAGAGGTACAGTCGACGTTTCGGACCGAGAGCTGACAAACGTCGACTGTACCTCTTCCTAGAGATGCTGCCTGGCCTGCTGCGTTCACTAGCGACCTTTATGTGTGTTGCTTGAATTTCCAGCATCTGCAGAATTCCTCGTGTTTAAGTTTACAAAATGTTTAAATATGCCTAGCAAACACACAACACTGATTTGGCAGAATCTATGGAGGGGAATAAATATTCGACGTTTCGTGTCGAAGCAATTCACGAGAACCTCGTTGGGACAGGTTGCTACGATCCTGCTTTACGTAAAATTTGACAGTAACAACAATGACTAAGCAGGTTTGGCGTTCATTGAGTCCGCTCTGTGCCGTGATATCTCTCCCTGACCTTTGGCAGTCCGGGCACAAATCACTCATAATACCGTGAGAGTTTACTGTGAGGACGTGGAGACTGGATAACTTGCAGGTATTGATTGATTTCCAAAGTACCATCAGCTGTTGCCATCTCTCTCCAGGTTAAATAGATTATTCCTCTGCTGTCATCACAAACTGAGGGAATTAAAAATATATCGTCTCTATGCGATCCAAGTGGTTTAGGTTTAATGTGCAAAGTAACACGCAGTGTTATTCAGCGAAATAAATAAACGGTAATATCGATTCAAACCATTTTATAACTGGAATGCAATTGCATTAAATGGGGCGAAATGCGTCTCAGCCAGCAAGCATAACTCGTTCTTTTTTCGGTCCTCCCAGATAGTGGAGAAAATACAGTCATACAAATGAAATATGATTTTTTAGAGAGTCTGTCTGTCAATGATTCACCTCTTTCTCCAAATAAGAATAGGTTTGCCTTCAAACCAGCGGCTGCGGCTAACACTCCATTACGTTGTCCATTCCAGCGCGACCGTCTGCTGAAGGGTGGAGTATAATGTGTGTTTTGTTGTAACAATTATTCGGTTCATTGGCTGCTCCTTTCTCATTTTTCTTTTACCCATCTAATTGATTACTTATTGAATGTGCCGACTTTAATGTTCGGGCATTATTTCCAAATGCATATAGATTTTCTATGAGAATGTGCACTACCCACGATTGTTTCACCGATTAAGCTTTTCTCGGGAAAGCTCTTTTTTAGCGCTCAATCGGCAGCCGTTCGCAAGTTTGGCGTCACACTCTTCGTTCAGGACGCCTCGCTGCTATCTCCGTTCTCCTCGATGGAGCGCGTAGTGCGTGACATTTGAACTTAGTCTTGATGATTTAACAGTCTGTTACCTGTTAGCCTGAGAGCCGTTAAACATCTTTTGAAGGTGGAAGGCTTCTAACTGAGGTCTCCAAATATCTCAAGATTATCAATGAAATAAATCCAAGATCGTTTTATCGTTGTAGTTACTAAATAATTGCATTTTAAATGTTAGCCAATTAAATGAACTCTTTTAAAGAAGTACAATTACGTCTTACCGTCTGAAAGTAAAACGCATCTCTTCATTATCTGTGCCGTTGTCGGCAAGAGGCGTTTCCATTCTGGAGAGCTCTTAATAACCTCGCCTTGTTGGAAGGGTATCCTACCCTTTGTTCACTACTTAACGATGCCGCCTAGGTGCGCTCTGCTGTTACTTTTGCATGTGAAAGTACCGAGATCTAAATTGTACATTCTGAAGCAACCACACTCAATCTCGGTCAACGCAAATGGACTGTTACTCTGACTCCAGTCATTGGCCCAGCGACCTTTACGCACACAACGCAATTAAAATTAAAGTAATCCTTCTCCGGTAACTTATAGTGATTGTTTTTCTTTACAACTTATTTCAGTTAATTTAACGGCGATTGTGATCCTCGCTCGCGGGAAATGCGATCTGTCCAAATGCATCACAATCTACTTTGTAGCCATGGCGGCAGCTGATCTGATGGTGGTCTTCGTCGATATTATATTGGAAAAGATAAATTATATTTACTTCTTTGCTAACTTCTTGCTCAGAACTCTGGTGTCTCGGAACCTGGGACTGTTCCGTTTGGTTGACGGTAGCTTTCACTTTCGATCGCTGCGTCGCCATCTGCTGTCAGAAGCTGCGGAACCGATATTGCACCGAGAGAACAGCGACGGTGGTGATCGCAACAGTGAGTGCAGCGTGTTGTTGCAAGGGTATTCCATTTTACGTTGCAGGAGATCGATTGCGGTGTGTCCTCGTAGCTGAATACTTCACGTCACCCCTGTGGAAAGCCTACGAGGTATTTGCCAGCATCGCAACACCGTTATTACCAATTTGTTTAATTCTGCTCTTTAATGTTTTAATTGTCAACCAGATTCGAGCAACAAATAGAGTTCGCCGCATACTTCGAAAAAGCAGCGAAAATCGTGATGATGCAGAGGGGTCAAAGCGAAGAAATTCAATGATTCTTTTATTCGCTGTTTCAGTCAATTTTATATTATTTTGGATGCCCTATGTCGTATTTGCTATGAACTGGCAAATCGAAAACTATTTCTATACAGACAGATATTTCAGCAAACCGACCTATATCCTGCAGGAATGTGGGTTTATGTTGTCCTCTCTCAGTACCTGCCCCAACACGTGTATCTATGGACTGACACAGAGAAGATTCAGGGAGGAGCTGAAGAATGGAGTGATATCCCTGTTGGTAGCAACGAGGGAGAATTGTAAATAAAATGCTAACACAATTATTCATTCTTGCAACTTCAAATCAACTATTTGGCAGAGGTTTGACTTCAAGCAATGCTGTTTCCCGATCTGACTCTACAAACGATTACCGGCGATTAAACAACAGGGTTTAAATGACTATTATTTCATGGAAGGGTTATGGACTCTGATATCATGAAATTCCAGTCCACTATTTTTGATTGCAAGTTATGTAAGCATTTTAACAGGAATTAATCTGATTCTTTCAGTGAACATACTGTCGACATAAAAATAAATCCTCGTATAATCGGAAAATTATCATCTTCTTTGTCTGTTTTATGACATATTTGTTGAAGATTAATATTTCTGAGTGCCATTATCGGACGGTAACGTCAAAATAATAATTCTAGGATATTTTGGTTGCTCTACCCTTCACAGTGAGATGCCCGTGCCAGAATGGTCGGTAATAGCGAAGTAGCAAGGGTTCCTTTATACAGTACATACCCGTCACGAACGTGAGGGGAACAGCTGGGGCTTGGTCACTACACTCAGGAATTACTGACGCATTTGATGGAAATTAATGCGAGATGCTCGTCTGCTGTTGTGGTTTGGACATAACGGCCAGAATTATACTGCTGTGAGCTTATCCATAAGAGCAGAAATACTAACATCGTATTTCCCTTCCTCATTACTGACTTAACCTGCAAACTAACCTTTAGGGAGTCAGGCATAAGGAATTCCAGTTCCCCTTGCGCATCAGTGTCTGATATTTCCTCTCCTTTTGGAAAATATTCAACGCTTTGTTTTCTTCTACTAGTGTGCATGACCATACACTTCCCGACACTGTATTGCATGTGCCGCTTCCCGTAATCTGTCAAAGTTTTTTTCTGCAGCCTCCCTGCTTCTTCGAAACTATTTGATCTCCATATATATTCATACCGTCTGCAAACGCTGCAACGAAGCCATCGATTCCCTAATCTAAATTACTGACATATAACGTGTAAAGCATCTGTTGCAAGATAGAGCTGAATGGAAAACCACCAGTCATTCATTTCCACTCTTTGCTTCCTGCACATCTGCCACCGCGTTAACTATGCTAGAAATATTTTTGTAATACATGGGCGAGTAGCCTCCCAGGCAGCCTCATTTCCTGCAGCTTGTCAAAAGCAATCTGAAAATCCAAAAACACATCATCATCCTATTCTCACCCTCACTGCAACATGGTACAGGCAGGAATCCAGATATTACAACCTGGAGGTCATGGGTAGCTTTCCGTTGTATTCTTTAAATTCTCTCTTCAGGACCTGCTCCCTTCTCATACCTGTGTCATTGGTACCAATATGTGCCAAGCCTTCTGGTTGCTCCCTTTCCCCCTCCCTTAAGAATGCCGTGATCCAGATCCGATACGTCCCTGACCCTGGCACCTGGGAGGCAACATACCATGCGGGTGTCTCCATCTCGCCCACAGAATCTCGTCTGTAGTCGTATGACTAGGGAATCTCCTATCACCAGTGCAGTCCTCTTCACCTCTCTTCTGTTCTGAGCCACAGCACCAGACTTGGTGCCAGATTCCTGGTTACACATCTCTCCACCACGGCCCCCCCAGTATGTCGTGCCATTCAACAATATCTAAAGTGGTACACTTATTCTCGAGATGAACTGCCAAAGGTGCTACTCTGCACTAGCGGTTCATTCACCTTCGCTTCAGGGAGGTAGGAGATGACTATCTCGCAGTAGCTCCTACTAATCACTTCCTCATTCTCCTGTATGAACCGAATGTCATCGGCTGCAGATGCAGATCCTCAATACATTCTCTGAGGAGTTGCAGCTCTGTGCATCAGGTGCAAATGGGTTTATCCGGGAGACTGCAGATCTCTCAGACATGTCGCCTCCAGGACAGAGTGCTAAACGCTGACCCTGGAACCATCTGCAGTACACCACTATGCCTTACGGTCACTGCTCTTTTCCCCGCTTCCCTGCTGTGCCACAGAGCCAACTCAGTGAGAGGGACCCTGTCACGGCGGGTCACCCCTGGTAGGTTGTTATCCCCAGCCGTATCAAAAGTGGAGAACTTATTACTGAGATGAACGGCCACAGAGGTACTGTGCAGTGGCTGCCTATTGTCTTTCCTTCTCCTGACAGTCAGACAGATACCTGCCTCCTGCAACTTAGGAGCAACAACCACCATGTAAATCCTATCTATCACCTCTCATTTTCCCAGATGAGGCAAAGGTCATCGAGCTGCAGCTCCTGCTGCTTAACGCGGCCTCTAAGGAGCTGCCTCTTGATGACTTCATGCATATTTAGTTATTAGGGAGACTGGAGCTCTGCGCGAGTTCCCACATCTCACAAAAAGAACATACCACTAACTTTGGACACAATCTGCGTGCACCAACTGTGAACTAAGACACTATAGAAACCTACAGGAAACTTCCTTACTTGTTTAGAACGTCAGCCTGTGCTTACTTAAGCCTGTTCAGCCAAAGTCAGACCACTCTAGCAATGCTCCACTTGAACAATGGCCACTCCAAATGTTGCCGCTCCGCTTAAACCTTCTTACTTTATATTTGTCTCGCTCTGATCGCCATCCTCCAAAAAGAGCTGAAAGCTCCCTAGAGTTTTTCAAACGTTCACTCCATGTCTCCAAGGAACGACAGCGCGCACTTTTTTGAGGCCGCCGAAACGAAGCTGAAAGCCCCTGAGCTCTTTCGAAACCTTGCGATGAGTTACCAATGAACGACCTCTCCCGTTGTTGACAGCCCGCCAAGAAGAAGCTAAACGCTCTTAAGCTCTTTAAAAACCTTGCGCTGAAAACTCAAGACGGCGATGAAGCTGTCCCCTTCAGGAAAGACTTATTGTACATTTCACCCACATTCACCCGCGCTTCATCTTGTTGCTCCACCTGTTCATAACGATGCTATAATCAACGTGTTACTGAAGGAGATTGTGTTTGATTTCCAACTAAAAGTAAGTGTATAATGATAAGAATCTGTTCAGCGATTCAAGCATCGCAAAGCAGAATTGTACCGGCCGTCTCCACTATAAATGATTGGTAAAAAATATCAAAAGGCGGCCCTAATTCTGCTCGAAGACGAAATACGATAGACAATGAGACAACGAGTAAAAATAGTTGTCAGTGCGTGGCTGTTCAGTGGATTGTGTCTAATCAGACAAATGGGAACACCGGCTGATTGAGATTGTGGTTCCAATAGGTGTTTAGGAACTCCTCGAGTCAGTGCATGCAGGCAGTTATGTCAGCATGATCAGAATTTACTGCCCAGCGCTTGCACCACTCCGTATTCCAGGTAATGCTGTGTTTTTGTATAACGCTCGTGGCATCGTAGATTAACTGTATCTCTTGGCCAAAGTGCATTTGCTGCCCAGTGTATTTTGTTCTGTAATTGGACGGTAAAAAAGAAATCTTTGCCGTGAATATACGTTTTATATATATTCCCGTGATTTAATGGTTTATGATTCAGGTGTGAGACAGATTTATATATATTAATTAGATTAGATTAGATTATAAGGGCACGCAGTCTTAATGCATGCATTAAGAAATGATGCAATGTTCCTCCAGTATAATACCACAGAAACACAAGACTGACCAAGACTGAAAAACTGACAAAAACCACATAATTATAATATATAGTTACAACAGTGCAAAGCAATACCGTAATTTGATAAAGAACAGACCATGGGCACGGTAAAAAAAAAGTCTCAAAGTCTCTCGTAAGTCCCATCATCTTACGCATACGGCGGAAGGAAGAACATTCTCCCTGCCATGAACCTCCAGCGCCGCTAACTTGCCGATACAGCACCCTGGAAGCACCCGACCATAGCCGACTCTTGAGTTCGTCCGAAAACTTGAAGTCTCCGAGCAGCCGTCCGACACCGAGCACCGAGCACCTTCTCTGCCGAGCGCTTCGACCCCGACCCCGGCCGCGAAGCAATAAGCAAAGCCGAGGATTTGGGGCCTTCCCCTCAGGAGATTCTCGATCACACAGTAGCAGCGGCAGCGGAGCAGGCATTTCAGAAGTTTCTCCAGATGTTCCTCCGCGCTTCTCACGTCTGTCTCCATCAAATCAGGATTGTGCACGGTACCCTATTTAACAAATATAGATATCATTCCGGAGCGGCCGCGCCGCCATCGTCTTCTCCCTCCTTGATATTAATGTTAGACTGACAAAGCAGACATCAGCACGTTGCACTCGGTATTCCAGGTAATGAAATGACTTTGCATCCCGTTTGGAGCGTCGTAAATGAACTATATATTGACGTCCAGAGTGCACTTTTCTCAGTTATTGGACTTTGAAAAGGAACTTCCACCGTAATTCCGATTCGAAATATAAATCGTCTTTAATGTTTAAATTTTATATGAGATATGATTGAGGAATTTGATACATTTTTGTGCATGAATGTGATATTAACCAAACTATACATTACCACGTTGTACTATTGCTAACACAACTGTATACCAGACACGTTTAAGTATGCTTACAAACCACACATTCAAGAAAATACCACACTCACAACACTGGCAGAATTCAGTTAGTCAGGCAGCATCTATGGAGACCCTTCATGAAGACTCCGTAAGGACAGCTTGCAAGGATACGGCCTTACACAAAATCCTGACAGTGAGAGAATTGAGTCGCCAGGACAGCTCGCCACTGAACCCGCTCTGCGCCGTGATGTCACTCTCTGACCGCGGGTATGTGCCAGCACATTTCCAATCATAACACCGTGAAAGTCTTCTGTAGAGACGAGGAGACTCGACACCTTGAACGGTAATATCGATTCAAACCATTTTATAACTGGAACGCAATTGCATTAATGGGGCGAAATGCGGCTCAGCCAGCAAGCATTACTCGTTCTTTTTTCGGTCCTCCCAGATAGTGGAGAAAATACTGCTGTAACCTCCATCCCCCCGCTCCAGCCCGCTTTAGTGATACACTTATTCTTGAGATGAACTGCTAAAGCGGTACTCTGCACTGGCTGTTCATTCCCATCGCTTCAGGGAGGTAGGAGTTGACTAACTTCTTCTGGCTCCTGTCAATCATCTCCTCATTCTCCTGTTCGAACCTAAGGTCATCGGGCTGCAGGTCCAGTTCTTTAATACATTGTCTGAGGAGATGCAACTCTCTTCATCTGGTGAAAATGCGTTTATCCGGGAGACTGCCGGTCTCCCAGACTTCTGACATCCAGAACAAATTGTAAAACACCGCACCTGGAGCCATCTGCAGTAGACCACTATGCCTCACGGACACTGCTCTTCTTCCCGTTTCCCTGCTAAACCACAGAGCCAACTCAGTGAGAGGGAGCCTGTCACGGCGTGTCACCCCTGGTAGGTTGTTATCCCCAGCCGTATCAAAAGCGGTGAACGTATTATTGAGGTGAACGGCCACCGGAGTACTGTGCACTGGCCGCCTATTGTCTTTCCTTCTTCTGACAATCAGACAGGTAACGGCCTCCTGTAACTGAGGGGCGGCTACCACCGTGTAGCTCCTATCTCTCACCTGACATTTTCCCATATGAGGCGAAGGTTATCGAGCTGCAGCTGCTGCTGCTTAAGGCGGCCTCGAAGAAGCTGCCCCTCAATGAACTTCATGCGTATGTAGTTCTTAGGTAGACTGGAGTCTGCGAGAGTTCCCAGAGCTGACAATAAGAAAATACCACTGACTTTAGATACCACCTGCGTGCACCAACTATGAACTAAGAAACAATCGAAACCTACAGGAACCTTTCTTTGCATCCTGTGCTTACTTAAGCCTGTTCAGCCAAAGCCAGACCATTGTAACAATGACCCACTTGAACAATGGCCACTCTAAAAGTTGCCGCTCAGCTCAGATCTTCTTTCTTTACATTTGTCCCGCTCTGATTGCCATCCGCCAAAAAGAAGCCTGAAGCTCCCTAGCTCTTTGCAACCCATCACTCCGTATCTCCAAGGATCGACCCCTCGCACGTTTTTCAGCCCGCCGAAACGAAGCTGTAAGCCCCTGAGCTCTTTGTGAACCTTGCGATACCGCACCCACGAACGAGCTTGCCCGTTGTTGACAGCCACCGGGAAGAAACTGAACGCCACTAAGCTCTTTAAAAACCTCGCGCTGTGTTTCCAACAAGTGACCTCTCGACAGGACAGTCACGGTAAAGAATATTAACGTTTGTTATTAGGCCAGTCTTGAAATGTTGACCTGTTTATTCCTTTCCATAGGTGCTTCCTGACCTGCTGAATTCCTCCAATATCTTGTTTGTGTTGCTCATGATTTAGAGCATCTCTGATAATATAATAATTTGAACCTCGATCTGCAGACTCTCTTGTGCAAAGCTCAAGTACAAAGTTCTTTTGTTTTAGCAGATCCAAACCCCGAGATTCAGTTTTTTGCAGGTATTCGCAGCAGAACAGAGAAATACAATAGAATCAATAAACAACACTACACACCAAGACTGACAGACAACTAAAGTGTAAAGGAAGACAAACAGCAACTGCATCAATAAATAAACAGGCCAACAATAAGTAAATAAATAACACTCATAGCATGAGTTGTAAAGTCCTTGAAAGTGAGTCCATTGGTTACAGACTGATATCAGTGATGTGGTGAGTGAAGTTACCCACACTGGTTCCGGAGTCCGATGGTTGAAGCAGTATAACTGTTACTGAACCTGGTGGAGTGGGATATCCGGCTCCAGTACCTCGATCCTGATGGCAGCAGCGAGAAGACAGCATGTCATGGATGATGGCGTTTGGCTTAATTTTTTATATCTTTATAAGTTGATGCATTAAGTTCTCGAGTTGGGACGTTATTTTGCTATGTGATCCACGCCCCTCCATTTCCTACATTTTCACGAACCTATCTGAAATCTCTCATATGCCGCTATCGTAAATCCTTCTGCCACTCCCTGTGGCAGCCTGTGCCCCACACCGACCACTCTGACCGTCAAGAAATAATCACGCCTCGTGTATCTTTAAATTTACCCTCCCTCTCACCTTAAACCTGTAATTCTAATGTTGGACATTTGGAACCCGAGAGATAGATGCTGACTGTCTACGCCGTCTATTTCTCTCGTGTTTTGTAAAATTCTATCGGAGCTCCCCTCAGACCACTGACCACTGAGCAAAGCAGGCTCCCCATCGACAACTGCCTCCTAACTCAACCCTCCTGTCCAGCTCAATTACATTTTGAAGTACTGTGTGGTGTCCGCAACTGCACACGGTGATGCAAGCGCGAAACAATGATTAATTTGTACAGCTATAACTCGATATTCAAAACCTCCAATGCCACTATGATGAAAGGAATCACACCGCCCACCTCCTTCACTGTCTAGTCTGCATGGCACAGAACAGAGGGACGTCCCGTAAGAACAGAAATAAGGAGAGATTTCCTTAGCTTGCAGGTGGTGATTCTGTGGTATACATTGTCACAGTCGGCTCATTGGTGGAACAGATGCTCAGACTTTTCGGACTTGTTGAAATCATGAGACTTTCCCGAAAGCAATTAAATTTAGCTGTGAAAATTAACTGAGCTGAACCCGTCATCTGAAGCACTCCAGAGACCGAAGAGTCAAGACGGCGACGAAGCTGTCCCCGCCAAAGAAGTTTCAGCGCAGATTTCATCTACCTTGAACGCGTTTCATTTTGTTGGTCACCCGTTACTGGTTATGTTATGATTGATCGGGAGCAGAAGGGGATCGTGTTTGTTTTCAAAATGAAATGTTCAATGATAAAAAAAATAATGTTTAACGATTCAACATTGCACTGACTCACTCCACTGAACATGATTGGAAAAAACATCAAATGAATGTCTTACTAATTCTCCTTGAAATGCCAAATATAACAGACAATGACGCAAGGAGTAAAAATAGGTGACATTGCGTGTTTGTTCAGTGGATTGTGTCTAATGAGACCAGTGGGAGAGCCGAAAGATTTAATTGTGGTTCCGACAGGTGTATAAGAACTCCTCGAGTCAATGCTTGCAGGTAGTTGGGATAATCTGCACAGCTGATCGCTGCTTCAGGTAGAAAATGGGATATTCCGCAATTTACAACATTGTCAGAATTTACTACCCGCTTCTTGCAGCGGTTGGTGTTCCAGGTAACGTTATCCCTTTGCAATACGGTCGGGGATCGGATCTTGATGGCCAAGGTGCAGATGCGGTCCTGTGTATTTTTCTGTTACTGGACGATGAAAAGTTCCTTCACCGTTATTTAGGATCTAAGTGTAATTCGCGTTGATTTAATGGTTTAATTTTTGATGGGGATGTGATTGAGGTGTCTGATACATTTATATATACTAATATTAACCTAAGCAAGCTAGAGTTCACTGTAAGGACAAGGAGACTCGATAACTTGCAGGTATTGATTGATTTCCAAAGTACAATCAGTTGTTGCCATCGGGGTTAAATAGATTCTTCCTCTGCTGCCATCACAAACTGAAGGAATTAAAAAAATTATCGTCTCTCTGCGATTCACGCGGTTTACGTACAATGTGCAAAGTAATACGTAAGCTATGTTGCGTTATTCAGTGAAATAAACAAATGGTAATATCGATTCGCACCGTTTTACAATTGGAATGAAATTGCATAAAACGTGGCCAAATGCGGCTCAACCAGCACGCATTACTTGTTCATTTTCTGCCCTCCCCGACAGCGGAGAAAATGGAGAAAATGCGGTCATAAAAATGAAATATGATTTTTTTTGAGTTCCCTTTCTGCCAATTATTGACCTCTTTCTCCAAACATGAATAGGTTTCCCTTTAAACCAGCGGCTGCGCTCACCACTCCATTACTTTGTCCATTCCAGCTCGACCGTCTGCTGAAGGGAGTAGTATAATGTGTGTCCTATTGTAATAACATTCCCGTTCATGGGCTGCTCCTTTCTCATGTTCTCTTCTCCGATCTAATCGATTATTTATTGAATATGTGGAGCGTAATGTTCGGGCATTACTGCCAAATTCATATTGATTTTCTTTGAGAATGTGAATTACCCACGATTGTTTCACTGAGTAAGCTTGTATCAGGAAAGCGCTTTTTTAGCTCTCAATCGGCAACCATTCGCAAGTTTGGCGTCGCACTTTCCGTTTTTTGTACGGGGTGCGTAGAGTGTGACATCTGAATTTATCCTTGATGATCTGTCAGTCTGTGACCCGTTAGCCTGAGTACTGTTTCACGTCTTGTGAAGTTAGACGGCTTCCACTGGCGTTTCCAAATATCTGAAGATTTTTAATGAAAAATATTCAAGATCGTTTTACCGATGTAGTTACTAAATAATTGCATTAGAATGGTAGCCAATTAAACAAACCTTTTTAATGAAGTATAATTACGTCATACGGTCTGAAAGTAAAGCCAATATGTCCATTACTTGTGCGGTTCTCGGCAAGACACTACTCTATTCGGGATAGCTTTTAATAACCTCGACTTACTGGACTGGTATCCGGCCGATTGCTCAGTACTTAACGGTGCCGCCAGGGTGCGCTCTGATGCCACTTTTGGATGTGAAACTGGCGAGATGTAATTTGTACATTTTAAAGTAGAATTAGTTTGATCAGGGCATCCACATCCCATCTCGGTCAGCACAAATCGAGTGTTAGCCTGACTCCAATCAATGATCCGAACGGCCATTACGCACAGAACGCAATTAAAATTACACTAATCATTCTGCGGTAACTAATAATATTTGTTTTTTTTTAAAACTTATTTTAGTTAATTTAACGGCGATTGTGATCCTCACCCGAGGGAAATGCGGGCTGTCCAAATGCATTACTCTCTACCTTGTGGCCATGGCGGGAGCCGATCTGACGGTGGTCATCGTGTTTGTAATGTTAGAGAGGATAAATTACATATATTTGATTGCTAATTTCTTGCTCGTAACTCCGGCGTGTTCTCTGCTATCTGTCCTGAGTCTCGCAACATGGGACTGTTCAGTTTGGTTGACGGTAGCGTTCACTTCCGATCGTTGCGTCGCCATCTGCAGTCAGAAGCTGCGCATCCGATATTGCACCGAGAGAACAGCGACGGTGGTGGTAGCAACAGTGAGTGCAGCGTGTTGTGCTCAGGCCATGCCATTTTACTTTGCGGTCGATCGAAGGCGATGCGTCTCCGTAACTGGATACTTCACGTCACCCCTGTGGAAAGGCTACCAGGTATTTAACAGCATCAAAACACTATTACTACCAATCTGTTTAATTCTGCTCTTTAATGTTTTAACCGTCAGCCGGATCCTAGCGACAAATAGAGTTCGCCGGATGCTTTGGAAAAACAGTCAAAATCGTGATGATCCAGAGGTGGCAAACCGGAGAAAATCAATGATTTTGTTGTTCGCTCTTTCAGCCAATTTTATAATATTTTGTGTCCCGTATCTCGTATTTTCTGTCAACTGGCAAATCGAAAACTATTTCTATACAGATAGATATTTCAGTAAAACGACCTATATCCTGCTGGAATGCGGGTTTATGTTGTCCTCTCTCAGTACCTGCACCAACACGTTTATCTATGGTCTGACGCAGAGAAAATTCAGGGAGGAGCTGAATCGTGTGAAGTACTTGTTTACAGCAATGGGGGAGATTTGCAAATAAAGTATAAACGCAATTATTCATTCTCGTGTAACACTCTGGGAAAGGTTTCACTGCTAATGTAATGGTTTCTCTGCAGAAGCACTGTTAATATATTTGTCTTTCTGCAGAATCATGACAAATGTCATGTTTTTTCTGTCGCTGCAACGTTTGGGTTATGGCATGAGATAATGGGGCCGTCCAAAGAAGAGACTGTTTTCTTTCTCTCTTGCTGCGTGCCTGAGACCGAGGTGATCTGGGTCTTTTGTAACGCGGGAACAGATCACACAGCATCCACACAAATAAGAGGTTTTGCACCTCAGATTTCACACGTTTGGCGGGGCCGGAGATTGTCTTCCCCAGAGTAACGCTGCCGCCGAGCCTCTGGGTTACACTTGCAACTTGAAAACACTCATTCGGAAGAGTATTTGATTTAAGCTTCAAGAGATGCTGTTTCCGGATCTCACTGTATAAACGATTAGCGGCGATGAAACTGCAGAGATTAAATTATTAATATCTTCATGGAATCTGATATCATGAAATTCCAGACCACAAGTTTTGATTACCAGTTGTCTAAGCATAAGAACAGGGATTAATTTGATTCGTGCAGTGATCACACTGTTGACAGATTCTGCGCATGGTATTCGAAACAGAGATAATGTATAAAAATAAATCCTCGTGTAATCCGAAAAATATCATCTTCTGCCTCTGTTTTTACAGCATTTTTGTTTTAGAATATTATTACTGAATGGCAGCACCGGACCGTAACGTCAAAATAACAACTGCAGAATGATTTGATTGCTCTGCCCCTCACAGTGAGTTGTCCGTGCCAGAATGGTCGTGATTAGCCAAATAGCAAGGGTTCCTTTATACAAACCAGTTACGAATGTGAAGTGATGAACTCGGGCTTGCTCATTGCATTCAGGAAATGCTAACTTCAATGAAGTACATTAATGTGAGCTGCTGGTCTACTGCTGTGGTTTGGAAATAAAAGCTGGAAATTTATCCAAAAGGCAATAAATTCTAGGATCACTCCGATTTTGTTGGTGAACTGAATGCGACGCTTAATAGACATAAACAACAGGAGTTCTGCAGATGCTGGAAATTCAAGCAATACACATCAAAGTTTCTGGTTTTGAACATTGACTTCTCTAACTTCCGCTAATGCCCCACCTCCCCGTCGTACCCCATCCGTTATTTATTTATATACACACATTCTTTCTCTCGCTCTCCTTTTTCTCCCTTTGTCCCTCTGACTATACCCCTTGCCCATCCTCTGGGTCCCCCCCCCACACTTGCCTTTCTCCCCGGACCTCCAGTCCGATGATCCTTTCATACCCACCTTTGCCAATCACCTGTCCAGCTCTTGGCACCATCCCTTCTTTTCTTGTCCTATCAGTTTAGATCTCCCCCTCCCCGTCCCACCTTCAAATCTCTTATTCACTCTTCCTTCAGTTAGTCCTGACGAAGGGTCTCGGCCTGAAACGTCGACTGCACCTCTTCCTAGAGATGCTGCCTGGTCTGCTGCGTTCACCAGCAACTGTGATGTGTGTTGCTTAATAGACACACACCACTTGCTCCGTGAACGAAGCTGTTCCGGGATTCCTTTTCTATTTGTGCACTCCTTGCGTCAAGTACTGGCCGGAGGAGACACCCCCGCCTCAGTCTGTTCTCATTGTCTGTTAGTGGGAGGAACATTCACTACCAGGATTTATTGTCTGTGTAATTGATGCAGGAAACGATTTGCTGAGCATGGACCTGGGCAGTGTATTGTTCATACCAGACTCTATTCGGACCTTTCTTCCGAGAATAGGTTTATCCTTCCTCTACCATTGTCTCTGCCCTCACTCGCACCTCCTCGACTTCACGGCCTTCCGCCCTTAACATACCTTCCCGCCTCCCTAACAGGGGTACGGGCACTATGAGGTATACACTCCATGAGCCCCACATTCAGCACACCATTCTCTATAAGTTCAGGAGTCTTCGACGGGATCCTACCTCTAATCGCACCTTGACATCCCTTACAGGATCTGCTTTATGAAATTCTGTTTGCAAATTCAAGACTGGCTAGACAAGGCAAAAATATCGCAGGCATGTGGGTTCCCGCACATTCAGGTATTAGGGAAAATGAGCCAGCAGATAAGCCAGCAAAAGTAGCAACTAAAAAAAGCATATTTAGAGGACAATATTAAACTATCAAAATCAGAGGGGAAGAGCACAGTGTGGAGAAGGATAAATCAACAGTGGCAGCAGCATTGGGATAGAGCAATAAAAGGAAGACATTTACATTCAATTCAGAACAGAGTAGATATTGGAAGAATTAGGGGAATAAAGCGGAAGGAGCAAGTAATTATAAGTAGATTGAGAATTGGGCACAGCAACCTTAATGGCACTCTGGTCATCATAAATAAGTACCCAACAGGTTTTTGCGATCTATGTCAGGAAACTGAAACAGTACAGCATATCCTTATTTGATGCCGGAAATATGCACAGAAAGGCAACAAATGTTACAACAATTACACAAAGTAGGTCTGGTAGAGAACAGTGTTAAAGGTTTATTGGAATGTGGGGAGGGTGATCAGGAGAGCAAATGGTTGCTCAGTTCTTTAAGGGCGACGGGACTGGAAAGACGGCTTTAAAGTGAATGGACAATGAGGGACAATAAATCCTGAAGATGGCAGTAATGCAACAATGTGGATGCCAACTGCCATAAAAACTCAAAGAAGAAGAAGAAGAAGACATCCCTTACTCCGTATACTTGGCGCTTTCTGCAGTTCTTTCTCTCTCCCTGAATCCTTTGACAATTCGTCCCGACCCACCGAATTTCCTCCCGGCGCTTATCCCTGCAAACAGAGGATGCTCTACCCCTGCCCATTCACGTTCTCCCCCAGGCCCGCAAACACTCTTTCCAGGAGAGGCAACACTTCACCTGCTAATCTGTCGAGGTCATCTACTGTATCAGGTTTCCCTGGTGAAGCCATCTCAATTTCGGTGGGACACGGTACAGATTGGGGTCCACTTTGTCCAGCTGTTTCACTCCATTGGTAAGATGCAGGATTCCCCACTGGTCGAGCATTTTAATTCCATTATCTATTCTTACTTCGACATCGGTACTTCCCCTCCAATGTCACGATGAGGCAAATCTCAGGTTGGCGGAGTAACGCCTCATAATTCGTCTGGGTGTACTCTTCAACCCGACGGGATAAACATCAATTTACTTAACCGGCGATTTTTCCGCTTCCACTCCCTATCTGGTTTTCTCATTCCCCTTTCTGTTTTCCCCCTTGCCTCCTCTATTCTCCTCGCTTGCCTATCCCCTCTCTCGTCTATTCCTTCATCCCTTTCTCCACAACTCTCTCACATCGGATTATTTCCTTTTCAGACCTTTGCCTTTTCTACCTATTACTTCCCAGCTTCTCACTTCAGCCCACTCTCTCCAAACCATCCACCTTCTCCCCTTATCTGTCTTCACCTATCCCCTTACAGCTTCCCTCCCACCTACCTTCTTCCGGTTTCCTCCCCTTCCTGTACTGAGGAAGAGTCTCGACACGAACCTTCGACTTTTTATCCCTGTCAATGGACGGAGCCGGACCTTATGAGTTCTTCCAGTGTTTTGTGTGTTTCAGTGACCCTTGGGCCAGAAATACCCAATGTCGTCCGACATCTCTGCCATTCAGGGTGAGTAGCTTTTATGAGACCATAGGAGCAGAATTAACCTATTTGCCCCACCGAATCTGCACCGTCTTTAAATCACGGTTGATCTCTTTCCCCCCAACTCAGCACCACTCACCGGTCCTCTCCCCTTAAACTTTGATGCCATGGCCAATCGAGAACCTATCACTCTCCGCCTAAAATTCACCCAACGACCTGTCATCCACAACTGCCTGTCGTAAAAGATTCCACAGATTGACCACCCTCTGGCTAATGGAAGTCCTCCTTATCTCGGTTTTATATGGGCACCCTTCTACCCTGATATTGTGTCCTATTTTCCTGGATTCTCACACCATTGGAAACTTCGTTGCCTTATCTACTCAGTCTCGTCCTTTCAACTCTCAAAGGGTTTCAATGTGATCCCACTCTCATCTTTCTAAAATCTTGCGTGTACAGGCCCAGAGGAATCAAACGTCCCTCATATGATAGCCCATTTCATTACTATAAACCTCCTTGCGAACCGCCCCTGAACACTCTGCAACGTCAGCACATCGTTTTTCAGATAATGAGCCCTAAACCGTTCACAACACTGGACGTGAGGCCTTATGAAGCCTAAGCATCACATCTCTGCTCTTGTATTCTAGACCTCATGAAATGAAAAATAACATTGCATTTGCCTTCCTCCCCGCTGGCTGAACCTGCAAGTTAACCTTTAGCTTGTTGTGTGCAATGAGTCCCAAAACACTTTGCATCTCATCGATAAATTGCATGAAAAGGAGCGCTCACATTAACGAACCCAGCGGAACACCAATAGTCACTCGCAGATAACCAGAAAAGTATTTTTGCTCTGCTATCATCCCAGGCAGCATCTCTTTCCAATTTACTTTAGTTAATTCCTCTCACATATATTAGAATTTTCTTTACTCCACTGAAATACTGCGATGTTAGACTTAACTTACTCCCTGTCAAATGTCAATATGAACTCAATCATATTGTAATCATGAACTCCTCAGGGTTCATTTACCTTAAGGTCCGTAATTGCCCCCTGTTCGTTACATAACACCAAATCCAGGAAATTCAATCTCAGAGAAGGCTCAACGACAAAATGCTCTGAAAATGCAGCTCAGATGCATTCATGAAATTCACTCTCTTGAGATCCATTGCCAACCTAATTTTTCTAATCTACCTGCATCATAAAATTGCTCTTAACACACGACTTTTCCATTTCCTGTTGTAATCTGTCTTCCACATTCCAGCTACACTTTGGAAGCCTGTATGTAACTGCAATCACTGTCATTTTACCCTTGAAGTTTTTTAACTCAACAGGCAAGGACTAAAAATCTTCCAATCATATGACACAGCTTTCTGATGATTTGACGTCATTCTTTACCAGCAGACAACGCAACCCACTGTTTGTAAATCCTTATCCTTCCGACGTAATGTGTAAACTTGCACATTATGCTTCCAACTATCACCATCCTTCAGGCACAATTCCGTGACGGCACAACATCATGCCCGAAAATCTGAAATAGTGCAACAAGATCATCCACTTTATTTCGTATTATCCTTATTTCTTACGGATTGAGATATATCACTTTAAGTACTGTATTTACCACCCTTTATCATTATTGAATCACTAATGCACGGCTACTTTCCCTGCTAGCTGCGAGTTTGTTCTATCATTTGCATGCTCTCTAAATTCTATCTTCATGTCGTCTTTACCAAGACATCCTTTAAGATGCAGATAGATTAGGAAAATTAGGCTGGCAATGTATCTCAAGAGAGTGAATTGCATGAAAGCATCTGAGATGCATTTTCAGAGCGTTTTGTCGTTGAGCCTACTCTGAGCTTGGTTGTAGGCTGGGTCTTGGGTCTCGAGCTTGGCTGTAGGCTGGGGTCTTGGATCTTGAGCTTGGATGCAGGCTGGGGACTTCCGGCTTGGGTTCTTGGAGCTCGGCCTGGCATCCTCGAGGCTTGGGTTCTTGGAGCTCGGTTTGGGATCCTCGAGGCTTGGGTTTTGCAGCTTGGCTGCCGGATCCTCGAGGTTTGGGTTCTTGGAGCTTGGCTGCGGGATCTTCGAGGCTAGGGTTCTTGGAGCTTGGCTGCTGGATCTTCGTCTTGATATGCGGAGGCTGATAACTAGGAGGCTTGAGCTGAGAGACCGACTGGGAACTGAACGTCAACATAGAGCGGGGACTTGTTCTTCGAAAAGCCGGGGCTCATCGTCAACACACCAACATGAGGCAGGACAGTACATAGACATAGAGCCGGGACTGATATTTGACAAGCCGTGACTCAGCCGCATCTCCACACCAAGGTGGGACAGGTCCCTTCGTCAGGTAACGGCAGAACGGCCGGACTTACCCAACAGAGGCGAGGGCAAGACAAGACAGATTCCTTCACAGGGCAACGGCAGTACGGCCTGGCTTACCCCACGGAGGCGAGGACAAGAAGAGACAAACACCGAAGAACGACGGACAGTTCCATCTCTGCTCCGGGGAAGCTCCAAGTCTCAGTTCGACCAGCGACCTCAGCTGGCTACGGAAACAGCCGAATCCCTACCAAGCTCGGAGTGGCTGGCAGCCACTCAGCTGGCCCAGGAAACAACCGAATCCATACCGCAAAGGCAGATCGGACTACGGACAGCACGGCTCCATGCAGCGATGGTTCTCCAACACGTCTAAAGATGAAAAGTGTCCGCTCTAGCCTTCCACCGGAAGGTTGCTCCCAGAGGAACTGACGAGAGAAACCAGCAGCCCACACTCAACCCCATGGCTACTTATATTCAAGCTCCAAGATGGGAATCAGGTACCTATGATTAACTCAAACAAGGGACAGCTGGAAGACCCGGAATCCTGAGACCACGGAGCGGACCGTGAACTGGAATGCGGACTTCACGGAACGGACAATGACACCCTGATCAGACCATGATTCCGCAAATGCCCATAGATCCTATCTCTACGAATCTTTTCCAACATCTTTCCAACAACAGACGTAAGGCTCACTTGTCTATAATTACCCGGACTATCCGTACTACCCTTTTTGAAAAGGGGACAATATTCGCCTCCCTCCAATCCTCCGGTACCATTCCTGTGGACAACGGGGATATAAAGATCCTAGCCAGAGGCTCAGCAATCTCTTCCCTCGCCTCGTGGAGCAGCTTGGGGAATATTCCGTCAGTCCCCATGGACTTATCCGTCCAAATGTGTACTAATGTAAGTGGGGACTTGGTCCCACTTCCCTGCTGAGCACAGAGCCAACTCAGTGAGCAAGACCCTTTCGCGGCGGGTCACCCCCGTAGGTTGCTGTCCTCAGCCGTATCAAAAGCGGTGAATGTATTATTGAGGTGAACGGCCACAGGAGTACTGTGCATTGGCTGCCTACTGTCTTTCCTTCTCCAGACAGTCCGACAGGTACCGGCCTCTTGCAACAGAGGGGCAGCTACCACCATGTAGCTCCTATCTATCACCTCACATTTTCCCATATGAGGCGAAAGTCATCGTGCTGCAGCTGCTGCTGCTGAACGCGGCCTCGAAGAAGCTGCCTCTTGACGAACTTCATGCATATGTAGTTCTTAAGGAGACTGAAGGTCTCCGGGAGTTGCCGCATCTCAGAATAAGAACATACAACTGACTTTGGACACAACCTGCGTGCACCAACTATGAACTAAGAAAGAAAATAAACCTACAAGAACCTTTCTTTACATATTGTGCTTACTTAAGTCTGTTCAGCCAAAGCCAGGCCATTCTAACAATGACCCACTTGAACAATGGCCACTCTAAAAGTTGCTGCTCCGCTCACATCTTCTTTCTTTATATTTGTCCCGCTCTGATTGCCATCCGCCAAAACGAGGCTGGAAGGTCTGTAGCTCTTTGCAACCCATCACTCCGTGTCTCCAAGAATCGACCCCTCGCACTTTTTTTCAGCCTGCCGAAATGAAGCTGAAAGCTCCTGAGCTCTTTCTGAACCTTGCGATCCGGCACCCACGAACGAGCTTGCCCGTTGTTGACAGCCACCGGGAAGAATCTGAACGCCGCTAAGCTCTTTAAAAACCTCGCGCTGTGTTTCCAACAAGTGACCTCTCGACAGGACAGTCACGGTAAAGAATATTAACGTTTGTTATTAGGCCAGTCTTGAAATGTTGACCTGTTTATTCCTTTCCATATGTGCTGCCTGACCTGCTGAATTCCTCCAACGTCTTGTTTGTGTTGCTCATGATTTAGAGCATGTCTGATAATATAATAATTTGAACCTCGATCTGCAGACTCTCTTGTGCAAAGCTCAAGTACAAAGTTCTTTTGTTTTAGCACATACAAACCCCGAGATTCATTTTTTGCAGGTATTCACAATAGAACAGAGAAATACAATAGAATCAATAAAAAAACACTACACACCAAGACTGACAGACAACTAAAGTGCAAAGGAAGACAAACAGCAAATGCATCAATAAATAAACAAACAGGCCAACAATAAGTAAATTAATAACACTCATAGCATGAGTTGTAAAGTCCTTGAAAGTGAGTCCATTGGTTACAGACTGATATCAGTGATGTGGTGAGTGAAGTTACCCACAGTGGTTGCGGGGTCTGATGGTTCAAGTGTTATAACTGTTCCTGAACTTGGTGGTGTGGGACATAGGGCTCCAGAACCTCGATCCTGATGGCAGCAGCGAAAAGAGAGCATGTCGTGGATGGTGGCGTTTGGCTTAGTTTTTTTTCTATCTTTATAAGTTGATGCATTAAGTTCTCGAGTTGGGACGTTCTTTTCCGATGTGATCCACGTCCCTCCATTTCCTACATATTCGTGTACCTATCTGAAAGCTCTCACATGCTGCAATCGTAAATATTTCTGCCATGTCCTCTGGCAGCGTGTGCCCCACAGCGACCATTCTCAACGTCAAGAAATAATCTTGCCCCGTGTATCTTTAAATTTACCCTCCTTCTCACCTTTAACCTGTGATTCTAATGTTGGACATTTGTAACCCGAGAGATAGATGTTGACTGTCTACGCCGCCTGTGTCTCTCATGTTTAAAAAAATTCTATCAGAGCTCCCCTCAGACCAGTAACCACTGAGGAAAACAGGGTCCCCATCGAAACCTTCCTCCTAACTCAAGCTCTCCAGTGCAGGCTATATCTCCAGCTTAATTACATTTTGTGCTGCGGTGTGGTGTCCGGAACTGCACACGGCGTTCCAAAGGCGATCTAATTAATAACTTGTTCAGATATAACTCTATTATCCAACACCCCCAAAGCCACTATGATGAAGGCAAGCACCTAGCGCATGTCCTTCACTATCTGGTCTACATGACACAGAACAGAGGGACGTCTCTTTTGAAAAGAGATGAAGGGAGATTTCTTTAGCTTGCAGGTGGTGAATCTATGGTATACATTGTCACCGACGGTTGTTTGGTGGAACATTTCTGCAAATGCTCCGTTTAGTCGGACGCGCTGAAATCATGAAACATTCATGAATGCAATCAAATTTAGCTGTGAAAATTCACCGAGCTGAGGCTGTCGCCTGAAGCACTCCAGACACAGAAAAGACAGGATGGCGACTAAGCTGTCCCGACGAAATAAGGCTTAGCACAGATTTCTTCTACATTGAACGCGTTTGATTTTGTTGGCCCACATGTTACTAGCAATATTATAATTGATCGGAAGCAGAAGGAGGTTGCGCTTGTTTTCAGAATGAAATGTATAATGATAAAAAATAATTTTTAACGATTCAAGTATTAAACTATCCCTGTCCAATCAAAATGATTGGTAAAAACATCAAATAAATGTCATGCAACACACATCAAAGTTGCTAGTGAACGCAGCAGCCAGGCAGCATCTCTCGGAAGAGGTACAGTCGACGTTTCGGACCGAGAGCTGACAAACGTCAACTGTACCTCTTCCTAGAGATGCTGCCTGGCCTGCTGCGTTCACCAGCAACTTTTATGTGTGTTGCTTGAATTTCCAGCATCTGCAGAATTCCTCGTGTTTAAGTTTACAAAATGTTTAAATATGCCTAGCAAACACACAACACTGATCTGGCAGAATCTACGGAGGGGAATAAATATTCGACGTTTCGTGTCGAAGCAATTCACGAGAACTTCGTTAGGACAAGTTGCTACGATCCTGCTTTACGTAAAATTTGACAGTAACAACAATGACTAAGCAGGTTTGGCGTTCATTGAGTCCGCTCTGTGCCGTGATACCTCTCCCTGACCTTTGGCTGTCCGGGCACAAATCACTCATAATACCGTGAGAGTTTACTGTGAGGACGTGGAGACTGGATAACTTGCAGGTATTGATTGATTTCCAAAGTACCATCAGCTGTTGCCATCTCTCTCCAGGTTAAATAGATTATTCCTCTGCTGTCATCACAAACTGAGGGAATTAAAAATATATCGTATCTATGCGATCCAAGTGGTTTAGGTTTAATGTGCAAAGTAACACGCAGTGTTATTCAGCGAAATAAATAAACGGTAATATCGATTCAAACCATTTTATAACTGGAATGAAATTGCATTAAATGGGGCGAAATGCGTCTCAGCCAGCAAGCATTACTCGTTCTTTTTTCGGTCCTCCCAGATAGTGGAGAAAATACAGTCATACAAATGAAATATGATTTTTTTTAGAGCAGTCTGTCTGTCAATGATTCACCTCTTTCTCCAAATAAGAATAGGTTTGCCTTCAAACCAGCGGCTGCGGCTAACACTCCATTACGTAGTCCATTCCAGCGCGACCGTCTGCTGAAGGGTGGAGTATAATGTGTGTCCTGTTGTAACAATTATTCGGTTCATTGGCTGCTCCTTTCTCATTTTTATTTTACCCATCTAATTGATTATTTATTGAATGTGCCGACTTTAATGTTCGGGCATTATTTTCAAATGCATATAGATTTTCTATGAGAATGTGCACTACCCACGATTGTTTCACCGATTAAGCTTGTCACGGGAAAGCTCTTTTTTAGCGCTCAATCGGCACCCGTTCGCAAGTTTGGCGTCGCACTCTTCGTTCAGGACGCCTCGCTGCTATCTCCGTTCTCCTCGACGGAGCGCGTAGTGCGTGACATTTGAACTTAGTCTTGATGATTTGACAGTCTGTTACCTGTTAGCCTGAGAGCCGTTAAACATCGTTTGAAGTTAGAAGGCTTCTAACTGACGTCTCCAAATATCTCAAGATTATCAATGAAATAAATCCAAGATCGTTTTATCGTTGTAGTTACTAAATAATTGCATTTTAAATGTTAGCCAATTAAATGAACTCTTTTAAAGAAGTACAATTACGTCTTACCGTCTGAAAGTAAAACGAATCTCTTCATTATCTGTGCCGTTGTCGGCAAGAGGCGTTTCCATTCTGGAGAGCTCTTAATAACCTCGCCTTGTTGAAAGGGTATCCTACCCTTTGTTCACTACTTAACGGTGCCGCCTAGGTGCGCTCTGCTGTTACTTTTGCATGTGAAAGTAGCGAGATCTAAATTGTACATTCTAAAGCAACCACACTCAATCTCGGTCAACGCAAATGGACTGTTACTCTGACTCCAGTCATTGGCCCAGCGACCTTTACGCACACAACGCAATTAAAATTAAAGTAATCCTTCTCTGGTAACTTATAGTGATTGTTTTTCTTTACAACTTATTTCAGTTAATTTAACGGCGATTGTGATCCTCGCTCGCGGGAAATGCGGTCTGTCCAAATGCATCACAATCTACTTTGTAGCCATGGCGGCAGCTGATCTGATGGTGGTCTTCGTCGATATCATATTGGAAGAGATAAATTATATTTACTTCTTTGCTAACTTCTTGCTCAGAACTCCGGTGTCTCGGATCCTGGGACTGTTCCGTTTGGTTGACGGTAGCTTTCACTTTCGATCGCTGCGTCGCCATCTGCTGTCAGAAGCTGCGGAACCGATATTGCACTGAGAGAACAGCGACGGTGGTGATCGCAACAGTGAGTGCCGCGTGTTGTGCCAAGGGTATTCCATTTTACTTTGCAGGAGATCGCTTGCGGTGTGTCCTCGTAGCTGAATACTTCACGTCACCCCTGTGGAAAGCCTACGAGGTATTTGCCAGCATCGCAACACCGTCATTACCAATTTGTTTAATTCTGCTCTTTAATGTTTTAATTGTCAACCAGATTCGAGCAACAAATAGAGTTCGCCGCATACTTCGAAAAAGCAGCGAAAATCGTGATGATGCAGAGGGGTCAAAGCGAAGAAAATCAATGATTCTTTTATTCGCTGTTTCAGTCAATTTTATATTATTTTGGATGCCCTATGTCGTCTTTGCTATGAACTGGCAAATCGAAAACTATTTCTATACAGACAGATATTTCAGCAAACCGACCTATATCCTGCAGGAACGTGGGTTTATGTTGTCCTCTCTCAGTACCTGCCACAACACGTGTATCTATGGACTGACACAGAGAAGATTCAGGGAGGAGCTGAAGAATGGAGTGATATCACTGTTGGTAGCAACGGGGGAGAATTGTAAATAAAATGCTAACACAATTATTCATTCTTGCAACTTCAAATCAACTATTTGGCAGAGGTTTGACTTCAAGCAATGCTGTTTCCCGATCTGACTCTACAAACGATTACCGGCGATTAAACAACAGGGTTTAAATGACTATTATTTTCATGGAAGGGTTATGGACTCTGATATCATGAAATCCCAGTCCACTATTTTTGATTGCAAGTTATGTTAGCATTTTAACAGGAATTAATCTGATTCGTTCAGTGAACACACTGTTGACATAAAAATAAATCCTCGTATAATCGGAAAATTATCATCTTCTCTGTCTGTTTTATGACATATTTGTTGAAGATTAATATTTCTGAGTGCCATTATCGGACGGTAACGTCAAAATAATAATTCTAGGATATTTTGGTTGCTCTACCCTTCACAGTGAGATGTCCGTGCCAGAATGGTCGGTAATAGCGAAGTAGCAACGGTTCCTTTATACAGTACACACCCGTCACGAACGTGAGGGGAACAGCTGGGGCTTGGTCATTACACTCAGGAATTGCTGACGCATTTGATGGAAATTAATGCGAGATGCTCGTCTGCTGTTGTGGTTTGGACATAACGGCCAGAATTATGCTGCTGTGAGCTTATCCATAAGACCAGAAATACTAACATCGCATTTCCCTTCCTCATTACTGACTTAACCTGCAAACTAACCTTTAGGGAGTCAGGCATAAGGAATTCCAGTTCCCCTTGCGCATCAGTGTCTTATATTTCCTCTCCTTTTGGAAAATATTCAACGCTTTGTTTTCTTCTACTAGTGTGCATGACCATACACTTCCCGACACTGTATTGCATGTGCCGCTTCCCGTAATCTGTCAAAGTTTTTTTCTGCAGCCTCCCTGCTTCTTCGAAACTATTTGCTCTCCATATATATTCATACCGTCTGCAAACGCTGCAACGAAGCCATCGATTCCCTAATCTAAATTACTGACATAGAACGTGTAAAGCATCTATTGCAAGATAGAGCTGAATGGAAAACCACCAGTCATTCATTTCCACTCTTTGCTTCCTGCACATCTGCCACCGCGTTAACTATGCTAGAAATATTTCTGTAATACATGGGCGAGTAGCCTCACAGGCAGCCTCATTTCCTGCAGTTTGTCAAAAGCAATCTGAAAATCCAAAAACACATCATCATCCTATTCTCACCCTCACTGCAACATGGTACAGGCAGGAATCCAGATATTACAACCTGGTGGTCATGGGTAGCTTTCCGCTGTATTCTTTAAATTCTCTCTTCAGGACCTGCTCCCTTCTCATACCTGTGTCATTGGTACCAATATGTGCCAAGCCTTCTGGTTGCTCCCTTTCCCCCTCCCTTAAGAATGCCGCGATCCAGATCCGAGACGTCCCTGACCCTGGCACCTGGGAGGCAACATACCATGCGGGTGTCTCCATCTCACCCACAGAATCCCGTCTCTAGTCGTATGACTAGGTAATCTCCTATCACCAGTGCAGTCCTCTTCACCTCTCTTCTGTTCTGAGCCACAGCACCAGACTTGGTGCCAGATTCCTGGTTACACATCTCTCCACCACGGCCCCCCCAGTATGTCGTGCCATTCAACAATATCTAAAGTGGTACACTTATTCTCGAGATGAACTGCCAAAGGTGCTACTCTGCACTGGCGGTTCATTCACCTTCGCTTCAGGGAGGTAGGAGATGACTATCTCGCAGTAGCTCCTACTAATCACTTCCTCATTCTCCTGTATGAACCGAATGTCATCGGCTGCAGATGCAGATCCTCAATACATTCTCTGAGGAGTTGCAGCTCTGTGCATCTGGTGCAAATGGGTTTATCCGGGAGACTGCAGATCTCTCAGACATGTCGCATCCAGGACAGAGTGCTACACGCTGGCCCTGGAACCATCTGCAGTACACCACTATGCCTTACGGTCACTGCTCTTTTCCCCGCTTCCCTGCTGTGCCACAGAGCCAACTGAGTGAGAGGGACCCTGTCACGGCGGGTCACCCCTGGTAGGTTGTTATCCCCAGCCGTATCAAAAGTGGAGAACTTATTACTGAGATGAACGGCCACAGGGGTACTGTGCAGTGGCTGCCTATTGTCTTTCCTTCTCCTGACAGTCAGACAGGTACCTGCCTCCTGCAACTTAGGAGCAACGACCACCATGTAAATCCTATCTATCACCTCTCATTTTCCCAGATGAGGCAAAGGTCATCGAGCTGCAGCTCCTGCTGCTTAACGCGGCCTCTAAGGAGCTGCCTCTTGATGACTTCATGCATATTTAGTTATTAGGGAGACTGGAGCTCTGCGCGAGTTCCCACATCTCACAAAAAGAACATACCACTAACTTTGGACACAATCTGCGTGCACCAACTGTGAACTAAGACACTATAGAAACCTACAGGAAACTTTCTTACTTGTTTAGAACGTCAGCCTGTGCTTACTTAAGCCTGTTCAGCCAAAGCCAGACCACTCTAGCAATGCTCCACTTGAACAATGGCCACTCCAAATGTTGCCGCTCCGCTTAAACCTTCTTACTTTATATTTGTCTCGCTCTGATCGCCATCCTCCAAAAAGAGCTGAAAGCTCCCTAGAGTTTTTCAAACGTTCACTCCATGTCTCCAAGGAACGACAGCGCGTACTTTTTTGAGGCCGCCGAAACGAAGCTGAAAGCCCCTGAGCTCTTTCGAAACCTTGCGATGAGTTACCAATGAACGACCTCTCCCGTTGTTGACAGCCCGCCAAGAAGAAGCTGAACGCTCTTAAGCTCTTTAAAAACCTCGCGCTGAAAACTCAAGAGGGCGATGAAGCTGTCCCTTTCAGGAAAGAATTATTGTACATTTCACCCACATTCACCTGCGCTTCATCTTGTTGCTCCACCTGTTCATAACGATGCTATAATCAACGTGTTACTGAAGGAGATTGTGTTTGATTTCCAACTAAAAGTAAGTGTATAATGTTAAGAATCTGTTCAGCGATTCAAGCATCACAAAGCAGAATTGTACCGGCCGTCTCCACTATAAATGATTGGTAACAAATATCAAAAGGCGGCCCTAATTCTGCTCGAAGACTAAATACTTTAGACAATGAGACAACGAGTAAAAATAGTTGTCAGTGCGTGGCTGTTCAGTGGATTGTGTCTAATCAGACGAATGGGAACACCGGCTGATTGAGATTGTGGTTCCAATAGGTGTTTAGGAACTCCTCGAGTCAGTGCATGCAGGCAGTTGTGTCAACATGATCAGAATTTACTGCCCAGCGCTTGCACCACTCCGTATTCCAGGTAATGTCGTGTTTTTGTATAACGCTCGTGGCATCGTAGATTAACTGTATCTGTTGGCCAAAGTGCATTTGCTGCCCAGTGTATTTTGTTCTGCAATTGGACGGTAAAAAATAAATCTTTGCCGTTAATATACGTTCTAAATATATTCCCGTGAATTTAATGGTTTATGATTCAGGTGTTAGACAGATTTATATATATTAATTAGATTCGATTAGATTATAAGGACACGCAGCCTTAATGCATGCATTAAGAAATGATGCAATGTTCCTCCAGTATAATACCACAGAAACACAAGACAGACCAAGACTGAAAAACTGACAAAAAACACATAATTATAACATATAGTTACAACAGTGCAAAGCAATACCTTAATTTGATAAAGAACAGACCATGGGCACGGTAAAAAAAAGTCTCAAAGTCTCTCGTAAGTCCCATCATCTCACGCATACGGCGGAAGGAAGAACATTCTCCCTGCCATGAACCTCCAGCGCCGCTAACTTGCCGATACAGCACCCTGGAAGCACCCGACCATAGCCGACTCTTGAGTTCGTCCGAAAACCTCAAGTCTCCGAGCAGCCGTCCGACACCGAGCACCGAGCACCATCTCTGCCTAGCGCTTCGACCCCGACCCCGGCCGCGAAGCAATAAGCAAAGCCGAGGATTTGGGGCCTTCCCCTCAGGAGATTCTCGATCACACAGTAGCAGCGGCAGCGGAGCAGGCATTTCAGACGTTTCTCCAGATGTTCCTCCGTGCTTCTCACGTCTGTCTCCATCAAATCAGGACTGTGCACGGTACCCTATTTAACAAATATAGATATCATTCCGGATCGGCCACGCCGCCATCGTCTCCTCCCTCCTTGATAGTAATGTTAGACTAACAAAGCAGGCATCAGCACGTTGCACTCGGTATTCCAGGTAATGTAATGTCTTTGCATCCCGTTTGGAGCGTCGTAAATGAACTATATATTGACGTCCAGAGTGCATTTTTCTCAGTTATTGGACGATGAGAAGGAACCTCCACCGTAATTCCGATTCTAAATATAAATCGTCTTTAATTTATAAATTTTATATGAGATATGATTGAGGAATTTGATACATTTTTGTGCATGAATGCTATATTAACCTAACTATACATTACCACGTTGTAATATTGCTAACACAACTGTATACCAGAAACGTTTAAGTATGCTTACAAACCACACAGTCAAGAAAGTAGCACACTCACAACACTGGTGGAATTCAGTTAGTCAGGCAGCATCTATGGAGACCCTTCATGAAGACTTCGTAAGGACAGGTTGCAAGGATACGGCCTTACACAAAATCCTGACAGTGAGAGAATTGAGTCGCCAGGACAGCTCGCCACTGAACCCGCTCTGCGCCGTGATGTCATTCTCTGACCGCGGGTATGTGCCAGCACATTTCCAATCATAACACCGTGAAAGTCTTCTGTAGAGACGAGGAGACTCGACACCTTGAAGAGATTGGTTAAATTCTAAAGTATCGCCAGCTCTTCCCCTCTCTCTCCACGGTTCCTCTGCTCTAATCACAAACTGAGGGAATTAAACAGTATATCGTCTTTATGCGATCCACGTGGTTCAGGTATTAGATGCAAATTAATACATACGCTATTTAGTGAAAGAAATATATGATAATATCGTTTTTTATATCGTTGGATAATTATAATTAAATTAAATTGAATCAGAGTCGGAATCAAAATCAGAATCAGGTTTATTATCACCGGCACGTGTCGAGATATGGAATAAAATGTGACCAAATATAGTACAATCAGCAAACATTACTCTTTCTCTTAACGGCTGATGGCACAGTGGCATCAGCGCCGGACTATGGAGCGAAGGCTCCAGAGTTGGAACCTAGTCGCCCCCCGCCCCCCGGGCACGCTTTCCATCCGTGCGGAGCTGAACGTCTAGGTAGCCACTCGGCATCGAGTCAGGAAGGTTCATACTGTGACCCAGTTAATCCAATAGGAGACCTGGTCTGGTGTGACAAGCTACGAAATGAAATTGCTCTTTCTCATTCAATATGATGTTAAAGAAAAGTCGGTCTGTCAATTATTTAGTGTTATTTTTTTCAAACAAGAATAGGTTTGTTCTCAAACCAGCGACTGCGGCCGTTGCTCCATTACTTCGTCCTTTCCAGCGCGATCGTCTGCTAAAGAGAGGAGTATAATATGTGTCCTTTTGTAATATCCTTCCCGGTCGCTGCTGCTCATTTCTCAATTTCCCGTTACCGATATAATCAATTACTTATGAATGTGCGGAACTTAATGTGCAGCCATAACTTTCAAATTCATATTGGTTTTCTTTGAGCGCATGTATTTCCCACGAATGATTCACTGATTAAGACTCTCCGTAAAGCTCGTTTTAGCTCTCACGCATAACTATTCACAAGTTTGGTGTCTCTCTCTTCGTGCAAAGTCAAACGTTCAGGACACCACTTTGTTATCTCCGATATTCTCGACGGAACATGTCAGGTGTAACGTCTGATGTCAACCTTGATCATCTGTCAGTCTGTGACCAGACAGTCCTGAGAACCGTTTCAGATCTTTTGCGATTAGAAGGTTTCTCAAGCCGTCTCTAAATATCTCCATATGCACAGTTGAAATGAATTTATAACCGTTTTGCCGATGTAATTACTAAATAATTGTATTTTAAATAGAAGACCAGTAAATAAACGGTAAAATAGTGTAATTGCTTCACACCGTCTGAAAATAAATCCAATCTCTCCATTACCTCTGTCGTTCTGGGCAGGACAGCATCCTGTTCGGGACAGCTCTGGATAACCTCGCCTACTGAGACTGGTATCCGGCCCTTTGTTCACTACTTAACCGAGCCGCCTGAGGGCGCTCTGCTGCCAATCTCCGGCTTGCCTTCTGGTGGTTAATTCATCGATGTGAAATTGGCGAGATGTCGATTGTGCATTATAACTTAGAATCCGATTGGGCCATCCACATCCCATCTCGGTCAGGGCATATGGGCTGTACCCTGTCTCCAGACAATGACCCAATCGACTGTTATACACAATACATAGTTAAAGTTACACAAATTATTCTGCGGTAATTCATAGTAATTGTTTTTAATTGATAGTAATTGTTTTTATTTCAGTTCGTTTCACGGCGATTGTGATCCTGTCCTGAGGGAAATGCGGGATGTCCAAATGCATCACTCTCCACCTTGTGACAATGGCGACAGCCGATCTGATGGTGGTCATCGTTGTTATCATATTAGAGAGGATAAATTTTATCCTCGTAACTCCGGTGTGTTCTCTGATACTTGTCCTGAGTCTCGCAACCTGGAAATGTTGCGTTTGGTTGACGGCAGCTTTCACTTTCGATCGTTGTGTCGCCAGGTATTTGACAGCATCACAACACCGTTATTACCGATCTCTTTAATTGTTGTCTTCAATGTTTTAACCGCCAAATAGGTTATAGCGACAAATAGAGTTCGCCAGGCACTTCGGAAAAACGGTGAAAATCGTAATGATCCAGAGGCGGCAAACCGGAGAAAGTCAATGATTCTGTTGTTCACTCTTTCAGCAAATTTTGTATTATTCTGGATGCCCTGTGTCGTACGTTCTATGAACTGGCAAGCCGAAAACTATTCCTATATAGACAGATATTTCAGCAAACAGACCTACATCCTGCAGGTATATGGGTTTATGTTGTCATCTCTCCGTACCTGCACCAATACGTGTATCTATGGACTGACACAGAGATAATTCAGGGAGGAGCTGAAGAACAGAGTGAAGTACCTGTTTGCAGAAACGGGGAAGCTTTGAAAATAAAATGCAAAAACAATTGTACCATCTTGCATCATGAAGGACAATTATTTGGAAGAGTAGTTGATTTGAGCTTCAAGTGACCGCTTTTTGAAATACTCACTGTACAACAAATTAGCGTTAATTGTGGAAGTTACTGATTATATTAAACAACAGGGATAAAGTTAATACCATTACGTAAGGATTATTGACTCGGATATCATGTGATTTCAATCTACTGTCGTTGATTACAAGTTATCTAAGCATATGAAGATAAATCTGGTTCGGACAGAGAACTCACTGTTGACGAAATCTCCGCATGGCATTAATCATATATGATGTTAAAAAATCCTTGTAGAATCCCAAAATTATCACGGAATCACATAAATCTACAGCACATTACAGGCCATCGCCCCACAATGTTGAGCCGACCATGAATCTACTCTGGAAACATCCTAGTGCATAGTGCTCCATTTTTTCTAAACTCCATGTACATTTCTAAGAGTCTCCTTTTATATACGCCCCCACCACTGTTGTTGGTAGTGCATTCCACACACCCACCACTCTGTGAAAAACTTACCCCTGACATCCACTTTGTACCGACTTCCAAGCACCTTAAAACTATGCCCTCGTGCTAGCCCTGGATAAAGCCTCTGGCTATCCAGTGCCTCTCATCATTTTATACACCTCTATTACGTCACCTGTGATCCTCAGCCGCTCTAAGGAGAAAAAACAAATTCACTCAATCTATTCTCGTCAGGCACACTCCAATCCAGCCAATATCCTTTGTAAATGTCCTTTGCATTCTGTCTCTAGTGTCCAAAAGACCAAAAGGCATAGGAGCCGAATTAGCCCATCTGGCCAATCGAGATTTCTCTGCCATTCAATCATGGCTGATCTATTTTCTATCTCCTCCTCAACCCCAGTTCCCGGCCTTCTCCCCGTAACCTTTGATGCAATGTCCAATCAGGAACCTGTTAATCTCTGCCTTAAATATACCGAACGACCCGGTCTCCACAGTTGCATGTTGCAACAAATTCCACAAATTCAACACCCTTTGGCGAAATAAATTTCTCTGTATCTCTGTTTTGAGATGACACTCTTCTATCTTGAGGCTGTACCCTCATGTCCTAAACTCTCCCAGCATGGGAAACATCCTTACCACATCTACTCGGTCTGGACCTTTCAAGATCAAAAGGTTTCAAAGAGATAACCCCTCATCCTTCTGAATTCCAGTGACTACAGACCCAGAGCCATCAAACGTTCCTCGTACGATAACCCTTTCATTCCCGGAACATCCCTGTGAACCTCCTCTGGACCCACTCTATTGCCAGGACATATTTTATGAAATTCCGGGCCCAATGCGTTTCACAATACTGAAAGTGAAGTTTCTCCAGTGCCTTATAAAGCCGCAGCATCACATCCTTTCTGTAATGAGCTGACCTGAACTGAGCAAGTGTGGTCTAACTAAAGTAACATGGCCTCACGGCAAGAGTCTTACCCTCCAGACTATCCACAACGCCACAGATTCTGTGTCATCAGCAAAGTTACCAAACCACCCTTCTACTCCCTCGTCCAGGTCATTTATAAGAATCAAAGACGGTGGGTCGCAGAACAGATCCCTGTAGAACACCATTGGTCACCGACCTCCATGCAGAATTCGAATCATCTACAACCACAATGAGTAAGCCGATTCTGGATACACAAAGCAAGGTCCCATGACACATTGCTTTATCAATGAGCCTCGCATGGCGAATCTTATCAAACGCCTGACTGAAATCCATACACACTACATCCACTGCTCTACCTTCATCAATGTGTTTTGTTACCATCTCAGAGAATTCAATTAAGCTGGTGAGGCATGATCTGTTCTTAACAAAGCCATGTTAACGATCCCTAATGTGATTATGTCTCTGCAAATGCTCATAAATCCTGTCCCTTAGGATGTTCTTCAACAACTTGCCCATCACCGAAGTAGGGCTCACGGGTCTGTAATTTCCAGGGTCAGCTATCCTCCCTTTCTTGAACAACGGAACATCTGCAAACTCCCAGTCTTCTAGTACTTCTTCCATCCCAAATGATGATGCAAAAATCATCGCCAGAGGCTCAGCAATCTCCTGCCTCACTTTCCAGAGTAGCCTGATGTATATCTCGTCTGATCCCGGAGTCTTATTTAACTTACTGTTTTTCAAAAGCACCAGCATACCCTATTTCCTAATGTCTATATGCCTTTTGAGCACCATCTCCCTTGTAATAATGACTGTACTCACTTCTCTTACCTCATACCCTTCAACACCTCATACTCTGCTAGTGTCTTCCACAGTGAGGACTGAAGCAAAATATTCACGCATTTCACCTGCTGACTGCTTGTTCCCCGTTATTATTTCTCCGGCCTTACGTTCTAGCGATCCTGCGTCTGCTCTCATCTCTTTTATTTTTCAAGGGGGCTATTTCTATGCACCTTGGTATTATTTGCTAACTTGCTTTCATATTTCATCTTTTCCTCCCAATGGCTTTTAGTTGATTTCTGCAGGTTTTTAAAAGCTTCCCAATCCTCTATCTTCCCGCGAAACTTTGCTATGTTGTACGCCATCTCCTTTGCTTTCATACAAGATCTGAATTCCCTTGTCAGCTGCGGTTGCAATATTTTGCCATTTGTGAAATTCTTCGTTTTTGGAATATACCTATTCCCCATTTTTTCTCAGAAATCCATATACTATCATCCCTGATAGCACCCTCTTCCAATTTACTACTGTAATTTCATTAACGCCACTGAAATACTGCTATGTTAGAGTTTACCTACACCCTATCAAATTTCAATTTGAACTGAATCATAATGTGATCATTTTCTCCTAAGTATCCCTTTACCCTAAGTTCCACAATCAGCTCTGGGTCATCATAAATTACACAATCTGGTAGAACGGATCCGCTATCAGTCTGAACGAGAATGTACTCTACTAAAGCCATCTCATAGGAATTCAAGAAATCCACTCTCTTGAGATCCATTACCAACCTGTTTATCTTCATCTTCTTGCATGTTATCATCACATTGCCCTTTTGATACTCATTTTCTATTTCCCGTTGTAAAATGAAGTCCACATCACAACTACTTTTTGGAGGCCTGTACATGACTGCCATCAGAGTCCTTTTTAACCTGGTAGTTTTATAACTTGCCCACAGGGATTCAACATCTTCCAGTCCTATGTCATATTTTTCTAATGATTTCATACCATTCCTTACCAGCAGAGCAACGTAACCCCCTCTGCCTACCTTCCTATCACTCCCATACAATATTTAACCTTGAACCTACAGCTCTCAACTCCAATCTTCTTTCCTGCCTGCAATTTTGCCCTGTCATCTGCCTCCCCTCCCTGACAGTCTGACTACACGCTATCTTTGCTTTATCACCATCCGTCCTATCCTCCGTCCCTTCACTCCGGTACCCATCCTATGCCCAATTAGATTAAACCTCCCTCAAGAGCTCTACAAACCTGACCGCGAAAATATTGGTTCCCCTCACGTGCAGGTACAATCCGTTCCTTTTGTACAGGTCATGTTTCCCCCACAGGATATCACAAAGATCCAAGAACCTGAAGCCCTGTTCCCCCGCACCAACCTCTCAGCCATTCATTTATCTGACAGATCATCTTGATTCTACTTTCGATGGTACTTGGCAAAGGTAGCTATCCAGAAATTACTGAACTGCAGGTCCTGTATCCCAGATTTGTGCCTAGCTTTCTAAATCCTCTCTTCAGGACCTCTTTGCTAGTCTTTCCTTTGTCATTGGTAACACTATGTGCTGAGACACATGTCTGCTCTTTCTGTTCTGCCATTCCATCATGACTGATTCCCGATCCCACTCAATCCCATATCTCTGCCTTCTCTCTATATCCTTTAATGCCATGACCGATTAGGAAACTATCAACATTAGTGCTAAATATACCCTCGGCCTTGACTTCCACCGCAGTCTGTGGCAGAGCATTCTACAGATGCACTAATCTCTGGCTGAAGAAAATCCCCTTTACCTGCGTTCCAGAGGGTCGCCCCTAATTTTTTAGGCTGTCCCCTCCTGTTCTGGGTATCTCCAGCAAAGGAAACATCCTCTCCACATCCATGCTATTCTAGTCCTTTCAACATTCTGTAGGCTTCAATGAAATCCCCCCACATTCTTCAAAATTCCAGCGAGTACAAGGTCCAAAGCTGCTGAAGGCTCCTCATATGTTAACCCCTTCATTCCTCGTGCATCTGCCTCTGGACTCTCTCCAAGGACAGCTCTTTTATTCTGAGGTACGGGGCACAGATCAATTGACAAAACTCCAAGTACGACCTGACCAACGACTTATACAGCCTCAGCATCATCTCCTAAACAAGAGAGGATCTGCAGATGCTACATACCAAGCAACGCACAAAAAATCCTGGAGGAGCACAGCAGGCCAGGCAGCATATTCAGAAAGTGTGTACAGTCGACCTTTCGGGCTGAGACCGTTCAGAACGCCGATGCCTGTATTTTTTTTTCCTTAGATGCTGCCTAGCCTGCTGCTCTTCCAGAATTTTTTTGGGTAATGTCAGCATTATCAACTTAATGTTATGTTCGATTCTCCCTGAAATAAATACCAACATTGCATTTGCCTTCTTTATCACAGCCTCAACGTATAAATTAACCTTCTGAGAGTCTTGCACGAGCCTTCTAAGTGCCTGTACATCTCTAATGTTTGAACCTTCTCCCTATTTATATAATAGTCAGCAGTATTGTTCCTTTTACCATTGTCTTACATTTCTTAAAACTTTATTACATCTGCCACCTTTTTGCCCACTCTTCTAAGTTGTCTAAGTCTACTGTAATCTCATTACCTACTCAGCACTACCTACCCCTCCACCTATCTTCATACCATCTGGAAACGTTGCCAGAGAGCCGTCAACTCCATTATCCAAATCATTGACAAACAATGTGAAAAGCAGCAATCCCAATATTGACTCCCGAGGAACACCACTATATCACTGGCAGTCAACCAGAAAAGGCCCCTTTTATCCCCAGTCACCACATCCTGCCTGTAAGCCACTCTTCTATCTTGGCAGTATCTTTCCTGTAATGCAATAGGATTTTATCTTGTTAAGCAGCCTCATGTATGGTAGCTTATCAAATGCCTTTGAAAAATCCAAATACAGAAGACCATAAGAGAACAAGATATAGGAGCAGAAGTAGGCAATTCTTCACATCGATGCTGCTCCGCCATTCAATCATGGGCTGATCCAATTCTTCCAGTCATCCCCACTCCTCTGCTTTCACCCCATACCCATTGATGCCCTGATCAATGAAGAACCTACCTATCTCTGCCTTAAATACACCCAGTGATTTGGCTTGCACAACCGCTGGTGGCACCAAATTCCACAGGTTTACCACACTCTGACTAATGTAGTTTCTCCGCATCTCAGTTCTAAATGGATATCCTTTATACCTGAAGTGGTGTCCCCTTGTTCTAGAATCCCCTATCATGGGAAATAACTTTGCCATATCTAATCTGTTCACGCCCCTGAACATTCGGAATGTTTCTATGAGGTTCCCCCTCATTCTCCTGAACTCCAGGGAATACAGCCCAGGAGCTGCCAGACGTCTTCATACAATAACCCTTTCATTCCTATGATCATTCTTGTGTATTTTCTCTGAATCCTCTCCAATGTCAATATATCCTTCGAAAATAAGGACCAAAACTGTACATAATGGTCGAGTAATGGTCTCACGAGCACCTTATAGAGCCTCAACATCATATCTCTGCTCTTATATTCTTTTCCTCTAGAAATGAATGCCAACATTGTGTTTGCTTTCTTCACAACCGACTTTCCAACATTGTATTTCATTTGTCACTTCTTTGCCCATTCTCCTGAACTATCTAAGTCTCTCTGCAGGCGCTCTGTTTTCTTCAACACGACCCGTTACTCCACCTATCATTGTCTCATCGACAAGTTTAACCAGCAATCCATGAATACCGTAGTCCAAATCATTGACATGCTTCCTTAAAAGCAGCAGTCCCAGCAACGACCCATGTGGAACTCCACTGATAACCGATAGCCACCAGAATAGCATCCCTTTATTCCCACTCTCTGTTTTCTGCAGACCAGCCAATGCTCCAGCCGTGTTATTCACTTTCCCGTAATTCCATGGGCCCTTATCTTTCTAAGCAGCCTTATGTGCGGCATCTTGTCACATTCACTGACTCTCCTTTGTACACCCTATGTCACATCACATCCACTGCCACTGTGTCTCCTTTGTCCACCCTCCTTGTTATTTCCACGAAGAATTCGAACAGATTTGTAAAGCAAAACTTAATTTGTTAAGCAAAACTTAATTTGTTAGAAAGCATGCTGATTACACTTATTGTTTCATTAGTCTCGAAGTACTCCAAGACACCATCCTGAATAATTGACTCCAACACATTCCTAAGAACTGAGGCTCGGCTAACTGGCCAATAATTTCCTTCGTTTGCCTTTCTCCCTTGTTAAAGAGTGGAGTATAATTTGTAATTTTCCAGTCCTCTCAGACCATGTCAGAATCAAGTGATACTTTAAAGATAATGACCAATACACCCGTTATCCCTTTAGCAACCCCTCTCAGAACACTGCAATGTAGTCCGCATGGTCCAAGTGACTTATTCACCATTAGATCTTTGAGATTGCGTAGCGTTGTTTCCTTTGTAACAGTGTAAGACTCGTTGCTTCTAGTGATATGATCTCGCGAGTGGCGCCCCCTACCCGGCCAAACTTTAGCATTTCTGTTTGGGTGGATGCTGCGTGTTGTGCTCCCCGTGTAACATTAGTAGACATAGCATTCAGTCCATAATGTGCGGTTAAACGATTAAGATTTTATATTTAAGTATGGAGTTAGTAGAGAAATAAAAGAAAAGGAAAACAAATAAAAGGCGCCGATAATCTCATAAACATGTCCAGTGCACAAACGTTGGAGCTGACGGACTACCTTTCGCTCATCTTCCTCCGCTCGTCGTCGACCCCTCGGCCTCCCGCCCGGAGCCCAGGCCCAGCGGTTGCGGCAACCGTCTCCGCACGCCACATCTTCTCTCTTCTTCCTCCTCGCGCCTTCTCTCCCAAATCCCACGCAAACAACAACGTTCAGATATACAAGAAAGAATAACGTCTATCCCCGTTAGTTAGCAAACGAATACAAGTCTCGTTATGACGTATCATAAACCAGACATGTTGCTACGGAGAACAGTACCTCATCAATTTAAATTACAGAAAAGCCATTTTATTATAACACTACCGAGAAGCCATTTCATTAGCCTCGGCAAGTAACATGAAAGAAGAAACCCCTTACAATACCAATGGCTTACACTCCTGCTCCCTGACACTGATGGACCTCTAGCACACTTCTACTGTCTTCTGCAGTGAAGACTGATGCCAGGTACGTACAAAGTACATCTACCATTTCTTTGTACCCCATTACTACCTCACTAGCATGATTTTTGCAGTGGTCTAATATCAACTCCCTCCCCCTTTTACTTTTTATATAAATGAAAAAAATATATATCTATGAGGATTCCCCTTTATATTATTGGTTAGTGCGACCTTTTATATCTGTTTTCCTTCTTACATCTTCAAAATATTGTGATGCGATCCGAGACGTCTCTGATCCTGCCACCTGGAAGGCAAAATACCATCCGGGTGTCACATTCATGCACACAGAATGTCTTGCCGGTTCCTCTGAGTATTAGGTACCCCAATCACTAATGCTCCCCTCTTCCACGTCGTTCCCTTCTGCACCGCGGACCCATGCTCAGTGCCGTAACCTAGTCCCCGTGACATTCCCCCTGGAGATCACTCCCCACACCATTATCTAAAATGGTATACCTATTATTGAGGGGAATGCCCAGTGGACTGCTCTGCGCTAATTGCGTATTCACCTTCCCATTCTTACTCCTCACAGTCATCCAGCTAGACGCCTCCTGAAAATGAGACATGACCAGTTCCCTGTAACTGCAATCGAGGATCTCCTCACTCTCCTTTTCACAGCCGAAGGCCATCCGTCTGACGATCCAGATTTGTAAGCAGCTGCAGCTGGATGCAATTCACGCTGATGTGTTCCCTGGGAGACTCTGGGTCTCCCAGGGCTCCAACATCGGACACGAAGAGTACACAGCTTCCCTTTAAGCTATATTAGATATCCCGGACTCATTAAGAGAACAGGTGACTAATCAAAAACTTATCCGGACAGTTTACTGAGAGCCAATGTCCTTTCTGAGCCGAAGCCTCCTTTGAGCCAAAGCCTGACACTCTCTCAAGGAATTTCAACTGGTTTATCAGGCAAGATTTCTCCGTTAGAAAACCATGCTATCTTTGCCTCCAAGTACGCCAAAACCTTATCCTAAATAATGGACTCCAACATCTTTCCAGCCACTGAAGGCAGGCTAACTAACATATATTTCTTTTCTTCTATCTCCCATCCTTTGAAGGACTGGAGTGACATTTGCAATTCTTCGTCTCTAAGCAGCTATTACCGATTTTAGTGATTTTTGAAAGATCATCACCACTGCTTCTACGATCTCTTCAGTTATCTCCTTCTCAATAAACCACATATTTCTATGATCTTTTTGTATCCTCTTTTATGTTACTGGCTTGCTTATCTTCATATTTCAAATTCTCTCTCCGATGGATTTCTGGATTTCTTCTGTTGGTTTTCAAATTCAGCGCAATCCTCTGCCTACACGTTAATTTATGTTATATTATAAGCCCCCTTTTGATTTTAATCTGTCTTACACTTCATTTGTCAGCCACGGTTACCTCATCCTCCTATTAGAATACGTACTCATCTTTGAGATGTATCTTTCCTGCGCCTTCCGAATTTCCCCCTGACACAGCAGCCATTGCTGTTGACCCGTCATCCTTTCTGGTTCACCCTTCCGATCAATTCTGGCCAATCCCTCTCTCCTGCCTCTGCAGTTCCCTTTACGCCATTGTAATTCTGATATACCTGATTTTAGCTTCTCCTTCTTAAACGGCAGAGCGAATCCTATCATATTGTGGTAACTGGTTTCCAAGGTTTCCTTTCATTACAGAACACTCAATCCAGAATTGCGTTCGCCCTCATGAGCTCAACCACAAGTTGCTCTGAAATGCCACCTCGTAGGCATTCTACAAACTCCCCCATTTGGGATTTAGCATCAACCGGATTTTGTCAACCTACCTGCATATTGAAGTCCCCCCAGACTATTGCAATCGCAACATTGCCCCTTTTATACAGTCCATTAACGCAATAGTGAAATCCAGGAATGCAGAACCAGGATCGCATCCTCCATTACTGCGGGCATTCATGGAAAGAGAGGGACACCACAGGAACGCAGAAGCCCACCCAGCTGCCACAGAGAGCAGCACAGCGATCGGCCGCTCACTGATTCCTTCTCAGGCAGCGATCAAAGGGGAAAGGATTCGGTGCTGAACTCTCGCTCGCCACCCGCATTCGCCTCGATGTCTCAATCTTCCTCATTTTCCCACATTATCTACCTGCTCTCCCTGACAGCCTCACTATATACTACATCTACTTGTGTACGAACTACCTCCGTCCTTAGCGTAATTACCCGGGTTCGCACCCCTCTAAGAATTGCTTCCAACCCCCACTCCAATCAATTCTTGAAAACCTGTCCAGAAGGATTCTGATCCCCTGACTTTGGGGTGTAACCCGTATTTTTTTCAAAAGTGTTACGTTCCCAGCAAGAGATCCCGAAGATCCAGGATTCTGAAATCCTGCACCTTCCCCATTCTTCAACTACACATCCATTTGCGAAATCATCTTATTCTCACCCTCACTGCAACATGGCACAGGCAGGAATCCAGAGATCAGTACCCGGAGGTTATGGGTAGCTTTATATTGTATTCTCTAAATTCTCTCTTCAGCACCTAATCCCTTTTCATACCTATGGCATTGGTACCAATATGTGCCAAGCCTTACTGCTGCAACCTCGCCCCGCCCCCCCGCTCCACCCCGCTTTAGTGATACACTTATTCTTGAGATGAACTGCTAAAGCGGTACTCTGCACTGGCTGTTCATTCCCCTTCACTTCAGGGAGGTAGGAGTTGATTAACTTCCTCTGGCTCCTGTCAATCATCTCCTCATTCTCCTGTTCGAACCTAAGGTCATCGGGCTGCAGGTCCAGTTCTTTAATACATTGTCTGAGGAGATGCAACTCTCTGCATCTGGTGAAAATGCGTTTGTCCGGGAGACTGCCGGTCTCCCAGACTTCTGACATCCAGACAAATTGTAAAACACCGCACCTGGAGCCATCTGCAGTAGACCACTATGCCTCACGGACACTGCTCTTCTTCCCGTTTCCCTGCTAAGCCACAGAGCCAACTCAGTGAGAGGGAGCCTGTCACGGCGTGTCACCCCTGGTAGGTTGTTATCCCCAGCCGTATCAAAAGCGGTGAACGTATTATTGAGGTGAACGGCCACCGGAGTACTGTGCACTGGCCGCCTATTGTCTTTCCTTCTCCTGACAGTCAGACAGGTAACTGCCTCCTGTAACTGAGGGGCGGCTACCACCGTGTAGCTCCTATCTCTCACCTCACATTTTCCCATATGAGGCGAAGGTCATCCAGCTGCAGCTGCTGCTGCTTAACGCGGCCTCGAAGAAGCTGCCTCTTAATGAACTTCATGCGTATGTAGTTCTTAGGTAGACTGGAGTCTCCGAGAGTTCCCAGAGCTCACAATAAAAAAATACTACTGACTTTAGATATCACCTGCGTGCAACAACTATGAACTAAGAAACGATCGAAACGTACAGGAACCTTTCTATACATCCTGTGCTTACTTAAGCCTGTTCAGCCAAAGCCAGACCATTGTAACAATGACCCACTTGAACAATGGCCACTCTAAAAGTTGCCGCTCAGCTCAGATCTTCCTTCTTTACATTTGTCCCGCTCAAATTGCCATCCGCCAAAAAGAAGCTGGAAGCTCCCTAGCTCTTTGCAACCCATCACTCCGTGTCTCCAAGGATCGACCCCTCGCACGTTTTTCAGCCCGCCGAAACGAAACTGAAAGCCCCTGAGCTCTTTCAGAACCTTGCGATACCGCACCCACGAACGAACTTGCCCGTTGTTGACAGCGACCGGGATGAAACTGAACGCCGCTAAGCTCTTTAAAAACCTCGCGCTGTGTTTCCAACAAGTGACCTCTCGACAGGACAGTCACGGTAAAGAATATTAACGTTTGTTATTAGGCCAGTCTTGAAATGTTGACCTGTTTATTCCTTTCCATAGGTGCTTCCTGACCTTATGAATTCTTCCAACATCTTGTTTGTGTTGCTCATGATTTAGAGCATCTCTGATAATATAATAATTTGAACCTCGATCTGCAGACTCTCTTGTGCAAAGCTCAAGTACAAAGTTCTTTCGTTTTGGCAGATCCAAACCCCGAGATTCAGTTTTTTGCAGGTATTCGCAGTAGAACAGAGAAATACAATAGAATCAATAAAAAACACTACACACCAAGACTGACAGACAACTAAAGTGCAAAGGAAGACAAACAGCAAATGCATCAATAAATAAACAAACAGGCCAACAATAAGTAAATAAATAACACTCATAGCATGAGTTGTAAAGTCCTTGAAAGTGAGTCCATTGGTTACAGACTGATATCAGTGATGTGGTGAGTGAAGTTACACACACTGGTTCCGGAGTCCGATGGTTGAAGCACTATAACTGTTCCTGAACCTGGTGGAGTGGGATATCCGGCTCCAGTACCTCGATCCTGATGGCAGCAGCGAGAAGACAGCATGTCATGGATGATGGCGTTTGGCTTAGTTTTTTATATCTTTATAAGTTGATGCATTAAGTTCTCGAGTTGGGACGTTATTTTGTTATGTGATCCACGCCCCTCCATTTCCTACATATTCACGAACCTGTCTGAAAGCTTTCATAAGCCGTTATCGTAAATCCTTCTGCCACTCCCTGTGGCAGCCTGTGCCCCACAACGACTACTCTCACCGTCAAGAAATAATCACGCCTCGTGTATCTTTAAATTTACCCTCCCTCTCACCTTAAACCTGTAATTCTAATGTTGGACATTTGGAACCCGAGAGATAGATGCTGATTGTCTACGCCGTCTATTTCTCTCGTGTTTTGTAAAATTCTATCGGAGCTCCCCTCAGACCACTGACCACTGAGCAAAACAGGCTCCCCATCGACAACTGCCTCCTAACTCAAACCCTCCTGTCCAGCTCAATTACATTTTGCCCTACTGTGTGGTGTCCGCAAATGCACACGGTGATGCAACAGCGAAACAATGATTAATTTGTACAGCTATAACTCGATATTCAAAACCTCCAATGCCACTATGATGAAAGGAATCACGCCGCCCACCTCCTTCACTGTCTAGTCTGCATGGCACAGAACAGAGGGACGTCCCTTAAGAACAGAAATAAGGAGAGATTTCCTTAGCTTGCAGGTGGTGATTCTGTGGTATACATTGTCACAGTCGGCTCATTGGTGGAACAGATGCTCAGCTTTTTTGGACTTGTTGAAATCATGAGACTTTCCCGAAAGCAATTAAATTTAGCTGTGAAAATTCACTGAGCTGATCCCGTCATCTGAAGCAGTCCAGAGACCGAAGAGTCAAGACGGCGACGAAGCTGTCCCCGCCAAAGAAGTTTCAGCGCAGATTTCATCTACCTTGAACGCGTTTTATTTTGTTGGTCACCCGTTACTGGCTATGTTATAATTGATCGGGAGCAGAAGGGGATCGTGTTTGTTTTCAAAATGAAATGTTCAATGATAAAAAAAATAATGTTTAACGATTCAAGATTGCACTGACTCACTCCACTGAACATGATTGGTAAAAACATTAAATGAATGTCTTACTAATTCTCCTTGAAGTGCCAAATATAACAGACAATGACGCAAGGAGTAAAAATAGGTGACATTGCGTGTTTGTTCAGTGGAATGTGTCCAATGAGACCAGTGGGAGCGACGAAAGATTTAATTGTGGTTCCGACAGGTGTATAAGAACTCTTCGAGTCAATGCTTACAGGTAGTTGGGATAATCTGCACAGCTGATCACTGCTTCAGGTAGAAAATGGGATATTCCGCAATTTACAACATTGTCAGGATTTACTACCCGCTGCTTGCAGCAGTTGCTGTTCCAGGTAACGTTATACCTTTGCAATACGGTCGGGGATCGGATCTTGATGGTCAAGGTGCAGATGCGGTCCGGTGTATTTTTCTGTTACTGGACAATGAAAAGTACCTTCACCGTTATTTAGTATCTAAGTGTAATTCGCGTTGATTTAATGGTTTAATTTTTGATGGGGATATGATTGAGGTGTCTGATACATTTATATATAAAAATATTAACCTAAGCAAGCTAGAGCTTACTGTAAGGGCAAGGAGACTCGATAACTTGCAGGTATTGATTGATTTCCAAAGTACCATCAGCTGTTGCCATCTCTCTGCAGGTTAAATAGGTTCTTCCTGTGCTGCCATCACAAACTGAAGGAATTAAAAAAAAATCGTCTCTCTGCGATTCACGCGGTTTACGTACAATGTGCAAAGTAATACGTAAGCTATGTTGCGTTATTCAGTGAAATAAACAAATGGTAATATCGATTCGCACCGTTTTACAATTGGAATGAAATTGCATAAAACGTGGCCAAATGCGGCTCAACCAGCACGCATTGCTTGTTCATTTTCGGCCCTCCCAGACAGCGGAGAAAATGGAGAAAATGCGGTCATAAAAATGAAAAATGATTTTATTTGAGTACCCTTTCTGCCAATTATTGACCTCTTTCTCCAAACATGGATAGGTTTCCCTTTAAACCAGCGGCTGCGCTCAACACTCCATTACTTTGTCCATTCCAGCTCGACCGTCTGCTGAAGGGAGTAGTGTAATGTGTGTCCTATTGTAATAACCTTCCCGTTCATGGGCTGCTCCTTTCTCATGTTCTCTTCTCCAATCTAATCGATTATTTATTGAATATGTGGAGCTTAATGTTCGGGCATTACTGCCAAATTCATATTGATTTTCTATGAGAATGTGAATTACCCACAATTGTTTCACTGAGTAAGCTTGTATCAGGAAAGGGCTTTTTTAGCTCTCAATTGGCAACCATTCGCAAGTTTGGCGTCGCACTTTCCGTTTTTTGGACGGGGAGCGTAGAGTGTGACATCTGAACTTATCCTTGATGATCTGTCAGTCTGTGACCCGTTAGCCTGAGTACCGTTTCACGTCTTGTGAAATTAGACGGCTTCCACTGGCGTCTCCAAATATCTGAAGATTTTTAATGAAAAATATTCAAGATCGTTTTACCGATGTAGTTACTAAATAATTGCATTAGAATGGTAGCCAATTAAACAAACTTTTTTAATGAAGTATAATTACGTCATATGGTCTGAAAGTAAAGCCAATGTGTCCATTACCTGTTCGGTTCTCGTCAAGACACTACTCTATTCGGGATAGCTTTTAATAACCTCGACTTACTGGACTGGTATCCGGCCGATTGTTCAGTACTTAACGGTGCCGCCAGGGTGCGCTCTGCTGCCACTTTTGGATGTGAAACTGGCGAGATGTAATTTGTACATTTTAAAGTAGAATTAGTTTGATCAGGGCATCCACATCCCATCTCGGTCAGCACAAATCGAGTGTTAGCCTGACTCCAATCAATGATCCGAACGGCCATTACGCACAGAACGGAATTAAAATTACACTAATCATTTTGCGGTAACTAATAGTATTTGTTTTTTTTTACAACTTATTTTAGTTAATTTAACGGCGATTGTGATCCTCACCCGAGGGAAATGCGGGCTGTCCAAATGCATTACTCTCTACCTTGTGGCCATGGCGGGAGCCGATCTGACGGTGGTCATCGTGTTTGTTATGTTAGAGAGGATAAATTACATATATTTGTTTGCTAATTTCTTGCTCGTAACTCCGGCGTGTTCTCTGCTATCTGTCCTGAGTCTCGCAACATGGGACTGTTCCGTTTGGTTGACGGTAGCTTTCACTTCCGATCGTTGCGTCGCCATCTGCAGTCAGAAGCTGCGCAACCGATATTGCACCGAGAGAACAGCGACGGTGGTGGTAGCAACAGTGAGTGCAGCGTGCTGTGCTCAAGCCATGCCATTTTACTTTGCGGTCGATCGAAGGCGATGCGTCGCCGTAACTGAATACTTCACGTCACCCCTGTGGAAAGGCTACCAGGTATTTAACAGCATCAAAACACTGTTATTACCAAACTGTTTAATTCTGCTCTTTAATGTTTTAACCGTCAGCCGGATCCTAGCGACAAATAGAGTTCGCCGGATGCTTTGGAAAAACAGTCAAAATCGTGATGATCCAGAGGTGGCAAACCGGAGAAAATCAATGATTCTGTTGTTTGCTCTTTCAGCCAATTTTATAATATTTTGTGTCCCCTATCTCGTATTTTCTATGAACTGGCAAATCGAAAACTATTTCTATACAGATAGATATTTCAGTAAACCGACCTATATCCTGCTGGAATGCGGGTTTATGTTGTCCTCTCTCAGTACCTGCACCAACACGTTTATCTATGGTCTGACGCAGAGAAAATTCAGGGAGGAGCTGAATCGTGTGAAGTACTTGTTTACAGCAATGGGGGAGACTTGCAAATAAAGTATAAACGCAATTATTCATTCTCGTGTAACACTCTGGGAAAGGTTTCACTGCTAATGAAATTGTTTCTCTGTAGAAGCACTGTTAATATATTTGTCTTTCTGTAGAAGCATGACAAATGTCATGTTTTTTCTGTAGCTGCAACGTTTGGGTTATGGCATGAGATAATGGGGGCCGTCCAAAGAAGAGACTGTTTTCTTTCTCTCTTGCTGCGTGCCTGAGACCGAGGTGATCTGGGTCTTTTGTAACGCTGGAACAGATCACACAGCATCCACACAAATAAGAGGTTTTGCACCTCAGATTTCACACGTTTGCCGGGGCCGGAGATTGTGTTCCCCAGAGTAATGCTGCCGCCGAGCCTCTGGGTTACACTTGCAACTTGAAAACACTCATTCGGAAGAGTATTTGATTTAAGCTTCAAGAGATGCTGTTTCCGGATCTCACTGTATAAACGATTAGCGGCGATGAAGCTGCAGAGATTAAATTATTAATATCTTCATGGAATCTGATATCATGAAATTCCAGACCACAAGTTTTGATTACCAGTTGTCTAAGCATAAGAACAGGGATTAATTTGATTCGTGCAGTGATCACACTGCTGACAGATTCTGCGCATGGTATTCGAAACAGAGATAATGTTTAAAAATAAATCCTCGTGTAATCCGAAAAATATCATCTTCTGCCTCTGTTTTTACAGCATTTTTGTTTTAGAATATTATTACTGAATGGCAGCACCGGACCGTAACGTCAAAATAACAACTGCAGAATGATTTGATTGCTCTGCCCCTCACAGTGAGTTGTCCGTGCCAGAATGGTCGTGATTAGCGAAATAGCAAGGGTTCCTTTATACAAACCAGTTACGAATGTGAAGTGATGAACTCGGGCTTGCTCATTGCATTCAGGAAATGCTAACGTCAATGAAGTACATTAATGTGAGCTGCTGGTCTACTGCTGTGGTTTGGAAATAAAAGCTGGAAATTTATCCAAAAGGCAATAAATTCTAGGATCACTCCGATTTTGTTGGTGAACTGAATGCGACGCTTAATAGACATAAACAACAGGAGTTCTGCAGATGCTGGAAATTCAAGCAATACACATCAAAGTTGCTGGTTTTGAACATTGACTTCTCTAACTTCCGCTAATGCCCCACCTCCCCGTCGTACCCCATCCGTTATTTATTTATATACAGACATTCTTTCTCTCGCTCTCCTTTTTCTCCCTTTGTCCCTCTGACTATACCCCTTGCCCATCCTCTGGGACACCCCCCCGACTTGCCTTTCTCCCCGGACTTCCAGTCCGATGATCCTTTCATATCCCCCTTTGCCAATCACCTGTCCAGCTCTTGGAACCATCCCTTCTTTTCTTCTCCCATCATTTTAGATCTCCCCCTCCCCGTCCCACCTTCAAATCTCTTACTCACTCTTCCTTCAGTTAGTCCTGACGAAGGGTCTCGGCCTGAAACGTCGACTGCACCTCTTCCTAGAGATGCTGCCTGGTCTGCTGCGTTCACCAGCAACTGTGATGTGTGTTGCTAAATAGACACCCACTACTTGCTCCGTGAACGAAGATGTTCCGGGATTCCTTTTCTATTTGTGCACTCCTTGCGTCAAGTACTGGCCGGAGGAGACACCCCCGCCTCAGTCTGTTCTCATTGTCTGTTAGTGGGAGGAACATTCACTACCAGGATTTATTGTCTGTGTAATTGATGCAGGAAACGATTTGCTGAGCATGGACCTGAGCAGTGTATTGTTCATACCAGCCTCTATTCGGACCTTTCCTCCGAGAATAGGTTTATCCTTCCTCTACCATTGTCTCTGCCCTCACTCGCACCTCCTCGACTTCACGGCCTTCCGCCCTTAACATACCTTCCCGCCTCCCTAACAGGGGTACGGGCACTATGAGGTATACACTCCATGAGCCCCACATTCAGCACACCATTCTCTATAAATTCAGGAGTCTTCGACGGGATCCTACCTCTAATCGCACCTTGACATCCCTTACAGGATCTGCTTTATGAAATCCTGTTTGCAAATTCAAGACTGGATAGACAAGGCAAAAATATCGCAGGCATGTGGGTTCCCGCACATTCAGGTATTATGGAAAATGAGCCAGCAGATAAGCCAGCAAAAGTAGCAACTAAAAAAAAGCATATTTAGAGGACAATATTAAACTATCAAAATCAGAGGGGAAGAGCACAGTGCGGAGAAGGATAAATCAACAGTGGCAGCAGCATTGGGATAGAGCAATAAAAGGAAGACATTTATATTCAATTCAGAACAGAGTAGATATTGGAAGAATTAGGGGAATAAAGCGGAAGGAGCAAGTAATTATAAGTAGATTGAGAATTGGGCACAGCAACCTTAATGGCACTCTGGTCATCTTAAATAAGTCCCCAACAGGTTTTTGCGATCTTTGTCAGGAAACTGAAACAGTACAGCATATCCTTATTTCATGCCGGAAATATGCACAGAAAGGCAACAAATGTTACAACAATTACGCAAAGTAGGTCTGGTAGAGAACAGTGTTAAAGGTTTATTGGAATGTGGGGAGGGTGATCAGGAGAGGAAATGGTTACTCAGTTCTTTAAGGGCGACGGGACTGGAAAGACGGCTTTAAAGTGAATGGACAATGAGGGAGAATAAATCCTGAAGATGGCAGTAATGCAACAATGTGGATGCCAACTGCCATAAAAACTCAAAGAAGAAGAAGAAGAAAGCATCCCTTACTCCGTATACTTGGCGCTTTCTGCAGTGCTTTCTGCTTCCCTGAATCCTTTGACAATTCGTCCCGACCCACCGAATTTCCTCCCGGCGCTTATCCCTGCAAACGGAGGATGCTCTACCCCTGCCCATTCACGTTCTCCCCCAGGCCCGCAAACACTCTTTCCAGGAGAGGCAACACTTCACCTGCTAATCTGTCGAGGTCATCTACTGTATCAGGTTTCCCTGGTGAAGCCATCTCAATATCGGTGGGACACGGTACAGATTGGGGTCCACTTTGTCCAGCTGCTTCACTCCATTGGTAAGATGCAGGATTCCCCACTGGTCGAGCATTTTAATTCCATTATCTATTCTCACTTCGACATCGGTACTTCCCCTCCAATGTCACGATGAGGCAAATCTCAGGTTGGCGGAGTAACGCCTCATAATTCGTCTGGGTGTACTCTTCAACCCGACGGGATAAACATCAATTTACTTAACCGGCGATTTTTCCGCTTCCACTCCCTATCTGGTTTTCTCATTCCTCTTTCTGTTTTCCCCCTTGCCTCCTCTATTCTCCTCGCTTGCCTATCCCCTCTCTCGTGTATTCCTTCATCCCTTTCTCCACAACTCTCTCACATCGGATTATTTCCTTTTCAGACCTTTGCCTTTTCTACCTATTACTTCCCAGCTTCTCACTTCAGCCCACTCTCTCCAAACCATCCACCCTCTCCCCTTATCTGTCTTCACCTATCCCCTTACAGCTTCCCTCCCACCTACCTTCTTCCGGTTTCCTCCCCTTCCTGTACTGAGGAAGAGTCTCGACACGAACCTTCGACTTTTTATCCCTGTCAATGGACGGAGCCAGACCTTATGAGTTCTTCCAGTGTTTTGTGTGTTTCAGTGACCCTTGGGCCAGAAATACCCAATGTCGTCCGACATCTCTGCCATTCAGGGTGAGTAGCTTTTATGAGACCATAGGAGCAGAATTAACGCATTCGCCCCATCGAATCTGCACCGTCTTTAAATCACGGTTGATCTCTTTCCCCCAACTCAGCACCACTCACCGGTCCTCTCCCGTTAAACTTTGATGCCATGGCCAATCGAGAACCTATCACTCTCCGCCTAAAATTCACCCAAAGACCTGTCATCCACAACTGCCTGTCGTAACAGATTCCACAGATTGACCACCCTCTGGCTAATGGAAGTCCTCCCTATCTCGGTTTTATATGGGCACCCTTCTACCCTGATATTGTGTCCTATTTTCCTGGATTCTCACACCATAGGAAATTTCGTTGCCTTATCTACTCAGTCTCGTCCTTTCAACTCTCAAAGGGTTTCAATGAGATCCCACTCTCATGTTTCTAAAATCTTGCGTGTACAGGCTCAGAGGAATCAAACTTTCCTCATATGATAGCCCTTTCATTACTATGAACCTCCTTGCGAACCGCCCCTGAACACTCTGCAATGTCAGCACATCGTTTTTCAGATAACGAGCCCTAAACCGTTCACAACATTGGACGTGAGGCCTTATGAAGCCTAAGCATCACATCTCTGCTCTTGTATTCTAGACCTCATGAAATGAAAAATAACATTGCATTTGCCTTCCTCACCGCTGGCTGAACCTGCAAGTTAACCTTTAGCTTGTTGTGTGCAATGAGTCCCAAAACACTTTGCATCTCATCGATAAATTGCATAAAAAGGAGCGCTCACATTAACGAACCCAGCGGAACACCAATAGTCACTCGCAGATAACCAGAAAAGTATTTTTGCTCTGCTATCATCCCAGGCAGCATCTCTTTACTTTAGTTAACTCCTCTCACATATATTACAATTTCCTTTACTCCACTGAAATACTGCGATGTTAGACTTAACTTACTCCCTGTCAAATGTCCATATGAACTCAATCATATTGTAATCATTAACTCTTCATGGTTCATTTACCTTAAGGATCGTAATTGCCCCCTGTTCGTTACATAACACCAAATCCAGGAAATTCAATCTCAGAGAAGGCTCAACGACAAAATGCTCTGAAAATGCAGCTCAGATGCATTCATGAAATTCACTCTCTTGAGATCCATTGGCAACCTAATTTTTCTAATCTACCTGCAGCATAAAATTGCTCTTTACACACGACTTTTCTATTTCCTGTTGTAATCTGTCTTCCACATTCCAGCTACACTTTGGAAGCCTGTATTTAACTGCAATCACGGTCATTTTACCCTTGAAGTTTTTTAACTCAACAGGCAAGGACTAAAAATCTTCCAATCATATGACACAGCTTTCTGATGATTTGACGTCATTCTTTACCAGCCGACAACGCAACCCACTGTTTGTAAATCGTTATCCTTCCGATGTAATGTGTAAACTTGCACATTATGCTTCCAACTATCACCATCCTTCAGGCACAATTCCGTGACGGCACAACATCATGCCCGAAAATCTGAAATAGTGCAACAAGATCATCCACTTTATTTCGTATTATCCTTATTTCTTACGGATTGAGATATATCACTTTAAGTACTGTATTTACCACCCTTTATCATTATTGAATCACTAATGCACGGCTACTTTCCCTGCTAGCTGCGAGTTTGTTCTATCATTTGCATGCTCTCTAAATTCTATCTTCATGTCGTCTTTACCAAGACATCCTTTAAGATGCAGGTAGATTAGGAAAATTAGGCTGGCAATGTATCTCAAGAGAGTGAATTGCATGAAAGTATCTGAGATGCATTTTCAGAGCGTTTTGTCGTTGAGCCTACTCTGAGCTTGGCTGCAGGCTGGGGTCTTGGGTCTTGAGCTTGGATGCAGGCTGGGGACTTCCGGCTTGGGTTCTTGGAGCTCGGCCTGGCATCCTCGAGGCTTCGGTTCTTGGAGCTCGGCTTCGGATCCTCGAGGCTTGGGTTCTTGGAGCTCGGTTTGGGATCCTCGAGGCTTGGGTCTTTGCAGCTTGGCTGCCGGATCCTCGAGGTTTGGGTTCTTGGAGCTTGGCTGCGGGATACTCGAGGCTTGGGTTCTTGGAGCTTGGCTGCAGGATCTTCAAGGCTTGGGTTCTTGGAGCATGGCTGCGGGATCTTCGAGGCTTGGGTTCTTGGAGCATGGCTACGGGATCTTCGAGGCTTGTGTTCTTGGAGCATGGCTACGGGATCTTCGAGGCTTGGGTTCTTGGAGCTTGGCTGCGGGATCTTCGAGGCTTGGGTTTTGGAGCTTGGCTGCGGGATCTTCGAGGCTAGGGTTCTTGGAGCTTGGCTGCTGGATCTTCGTCTTGATATGCGGAGGCTGATAACTAGGAGGCTTGAGCTGAGAGACCGACTGGGAACTGAACGTCAACATAGAGCGGGGACTTGTTCTTCGAAAAGCCGGGACTCATCGTCAACACACCAACATGAGGCAGGACAGTACATAGACATAGAGCCGGGACTGATACTTAGACAAGCCGTGACTCAGCCGCATCTCCACACCAAGGTGGGACAGGTCCCTTCGTCAGGTAATGGCAGAACGTCCGGACTTACCCAACAGAGGCGAGGGCAAGACAAGACAGATTCCCTCACAGGGCAACGGCAGTACCGCCTGGCTTACCCCACGGAGGCGAGGACAAGAAGAGACAAACACCGAAGAACGACAGACAGTTCCATCTCTGCTCCGGGGAAGCTCCAAGTCTCAGTTCGACCAGCAACCTCAGCTGGCTACGGAAACAGCCGGATCCCTACCTAGCTCGGAGTGACTGGCAGCCACTCAGCTGGCCCAGGAAACAACCGAATCCATACCGCAAAGGCAGATCCGACTACGGACAGCAAGGCTCCATGCAGCGATGGTTCTCCAACACGTCTAAAGATGAAAAGTGTCCGCTCTATCATTCCACCGGCAGGTTGCTCCCAGAGTAACTGACGAGAGAAACCAGCAGCCCACACTCAACCCCATGGCTACTTATATTCAAGCTCCAAGATGGGAATCAGGTACCTATGATTAACTCAAACAAGGGACAGCTGGAAGACCCGGAATCCTGAGACCACGGAGCGGACCGTGAACTGGAATGCGGACTTCACGGAACGGACCATGACACCCTGATCAGACCATGATTCCGCAAATGCTCATAGATCCTATCTCTAAGAATCTTTTCCAACATCTTTCCAACAACAGACGTAAGGCTCACTTGTCTATAATTACCCGGACTATCCGTACTACCCTTTTTGAACAAGGGGTCAATATTCGCCTCCCTCCAATCCTCCGGTACCATTCCTGTGGACAACGGGGACATAAAGATCCTAGCCAGAGACTCAGCAATCTCTTCCCTCGCCTCGTGGAGCAGCTTGGGGAATATTCCGTCAGTCCCCATGGACTTATCCGTCCAAATGTGTACTAATGTAAGTGGGGACTTGGCCCCACTTCCCTGCTGAGCACAGAGCCAACTCAGTGAGAGAGACCTTTTCGAGGTGGGTCACCCCCGTAGGTTGCTGTCCTCAGCCGTATCAAAAGCGGTGAATGTATTATTGAGGTGAACGGCCACAGGAGTACTGTGCATTGGCTGCCTACTGTCTTTCCTTCTCCAGACAGTCCGACAGGTACCAGCCTCTTGCAACAGAGGGGCGGCTACCACCATGTGGCTCCTGTCTATCACCTCACATTTTCCCATATGAGGCGAAAGTCATCGTGCTGCAGCTGCTGCTGCTGAACGCGGCCTCGAAGAAGCTACCTCTTGACGAACTTCATGCATATGTCGTTCTTAAGGAGACTGAAGGTCTCCGGGAGTTGCCGCATCTCAGAATAAGAACATACCACTGACTTTGGACACAATCTGCATGCACCAACTATGAACTAAGAGACAAAATGACCCTACAAGGACCTTTCTTTACATATTGTGCTTACTTAAGTCTGTTCAGCCAAAGCCAGGCCATTCTAACAATGACCCACTTGAACAATGGCCACTCTAAAAGTTGCCGTTCCGCTCAGATCTTCTTTCTTCATATTTGTCCCGCTCTGATTGCATTCCGCCAAAACGAGGCTGGAAGCTCCCTAGCTCTTTGCAACCCATCACTCCGTGTCTCCAAGGATCGACCCCTCGCACTTTTTTTCAGCCTGCAGAAATGAAGCTGAAAGCCCCTGAGCTCTTTCTGAACCTTGCGATACGGCACCCACGAACGAGCTTGCCCGTTGTTGACAGCCACCGGGAAGAATCTGAACGCCGCTAAACTCTTTAAAAACCTCGCGCTGTGTTTCCAACAAGTGACCTCTCGACAGGACAGTCACGGTAAAGAATATTAACGTTTGTTATTAGGCCAGTCTTGAAATGTTGACCTGTTTATTCCTTTCCATATGTGCTGCCTGACCTGCTGAATTCCTCCAACATCTTGTTTGTGTTGCTCATGATTTAGAGCATCTCTGATAATATAATAATTTGAACCTCGATCTGCAGAATCTCTTGTGCAAAGCTCAAGTACAACGTTCTTTTGCTTTAGCATATCCAAACCCCGAGATTCAGTTTTTTGCAGGTATTCACAGTAGAACAGAGAAACACAATAGAATCAATAAAAAAACACTCCACACCAAGACTGACAGACAACTAAAGTGCAAAGGAAGACAAACAGCAAATGCATCAATAAATAAACAAACAGGCCAACAATAAGTAAATAAATAACACTCATAGCATGAGTTGTAAAGTCCTTGAAAGTGAGTACATTGGTTATAGACTGATATCAGTGATGTGGTGAGTGACGTTACCCACAGTGGTTCCGGAGTTCGATGGTTCAAGCGCTATAACTGTTCCTGAACTTGGTGGTGTGGGACATACGGCTCCAGAACCTCGATCCTGATGGCAGCAGCGAGAGGAGAGCATGTCGTGGATGGTGGTGTTTGGCTTAGTTTTTTATATCTTTATAAGTTGATGCATTAAGTTCTCGAGTTGGGACGTTCTTTTGCGATGTGATCCACGTCCCTCCATTTCCTACATATTCGTGTAGCTATCTGAAAGCTCTCACATGCCGCGATCGTAAATATTTCTGCCATGTCCTCTGGCAGCGTGTGCCCCACAGCGACCATTCTCAACGTCAAGAAATAATCTTGCCCCGTGTATCTTTAAATTTACCCTCCTTCTCACCTTTAACCTGTGATTCTAATGTTGGACATTTGTAACCCGAGAGATAGATGTCGACTGTCTACGCCGTCTGCGTCTCTCATGTTTTAAAAAAATTCTATCAGAGCTCCCCTCAGACCGCTAACCACTGAGGAAAACAGGGTCCCCATCGAAACCTTCCTCCAAACTCAAGCTCTCCAGTGCAGGCTATATCTCCAGCTTAATTACATTTTGTGCTGCGGTGTGGTGTCCGGAACTGCACACGGCGATCTAAAGGCGATCTAATTAATAACTTGTACAGATATAACTCGATTATCCAACACTCCCAAAGCCACTATGATGAAGGCAAGCACCTAGCGCATGTCCTTCACTATCTTGTCCACATGGCACAGAACAGAGGGACGTCTCTTTTGAACAGAGATGAAGGGAGATTTCTTTAGCTTGCAGGTGGTGAATCTGTGGTATACATTGTCACCGACGGTTGTTTGGTGGAACATTTCTGCAAATGCTCCGTTTAGTCGGACGTGCTGAAATCATGAAACATTCATGAATGCAATCAAATTTAGCTGTGAAAATTCACCGAGCTGATGCTGTCGCCTGAGGCACTCCAGACACAGAAAAGACAGGATGGCGACTAAGCTGTCCCGACCAAATAAGGCTCAGCACAGATTTCTTCTACATTGAACGCGTTTCATTTTGTTGGCCCACATGTTACTAGCAATATTATAATTGATCGGAAGCAGAAGGAGGTTGCGCTTGTTTTCAGAATGAAATGTATAATGATAAAAAATAATTTTTAACGATTCAAGCATTAAACTGACCCTGTCAAATCAAAATGATTGGTAAAAACATCAAATAAATGTCATGCAACACACATCAAAGTTGCTGGTGAACGCAGCAGGCCAGGCAGCCTCTCTCGGAAGAGGTACAGTCGACGTTTCGGACCGAGAGCTGACAAACGTCGACTGTACCTCTTCCTAGAGATGCTGCCTGGCCTGCTGCGTTCACCAGCAACTTTTATGTGTGTTGCTTGAATTTCCAGCATCTGCAGAATTCCTCGTGTTTAAGTTTACAAAATGTTTAAATATGCCTACCAAACACACAACACTGATCTGGCAGAATCTACGGAGGGGAATAAATATTCGACGTTTCGTGTCGAAGCAATTCACAAGAACTTCGTTAGGACAGGTTGCTACGATCCTGTTTTACGTAAAATTTGACAGTAACAACAATGACTAAGCAGGTTTGGCGTTCATTGAGTCCGCTCTGTGCCGTGATATCTCTCCCTGACCTTTGGCAGTCCGGGCACAAATCACTCATAATACCGTGAGAGTTTACTGTGAGGACGTGGAGACTGGATAACTTGCAGGTATTGATTGATTTCCAAAGTACCATCAGCTGTTGCCATCTCTGTCCAGGTTAAATAGATTATTCCTCTGCTGTCATCACAAACTGAGGGAATTAAAAATATATCGTCTCTATGCGATCCAAGTGGTTTCGGTTTAATGTGCAATGTAACATGCAGTGTTATTCAGCGAAATAAATAAACGGTAATATCGATTCAAACCATTTTATAACTGGAATGCAATTGCATTAAACGGGGCGAAATGCTGCTCAGCCAGCAAGCATTACTCGTTCTTTTTTCAGTCCTCCCAGATAGTGGAGAAAATACAGTCATACAAATGAAATATGATTTTTTAGAGCAGTCTGTCTGTCAATGATCCACCTGTTTCTCCAAATAAGGATAGGTTTGCCTTCAAACCAGCGGCTGCGGCTACCACTCCATTACGTTGTCCATTCCAGCGCGACCGTCTGCTGAAGGGTGGAGTATAATGTGTGTCCTGTTGTAACAATTATTCGGTTCATTGGCTGCTCCTTTCTCATTTTTCTTTTACCCATCTAATTGATTATTTATTGAATGTGCCGACCTTAATGTTCGGGCATTATTTTCAAATGCATATAGATTTTCTATGAGAATGTGCACTACCCACGATTGTTTCACCGATTAAGCTTGTCTCGGGAAAGCTCTTTTTTAGCGCTCAATCGGCACCCGTTCGCAAGTTTGGCGTCGCACTCTTCGTTCAGGACGCCTCGCTGCTATCTCCGTTCTCCTCGACGGAGCGCGTAGTGCGTGACATTTGAACTTAGTCTTGATGATTTGACAGTCTGTTACCTGTTAGCCTGAGAGCCGTTAAACATCTTTTGAAGTTAGAAGGGTTCTAGCTGACGTCTCCAAATATCTCATGATTATCAATGAAATAAATCCAAGAACGTTTTATCGTTGTAGTTACGAAATAATTGCATTTTAAATGTTAGCCAATTAAATGAACTGTTTTAAAGAAGTACAATTTCGTCTTACCGTCTGAAAGTAAAACGAATCTCTGCATTATCTGTGCCGTTGTCGGCAAGAGGCGTTTCCATTCTGGAGAGCTCTTAATAACCTCGCCTTGTTGGAAGGGTATCCTACTCTTTGTTCACTACTTAACGGTGCCGCCTAGGTGCGCTCTGCTGTTACTTTTGCATGTGAAAGTAGCGAGATCTAAATTGTACATTCTAAAGCAACCACACTGAATCTCGGTCAACGCAAATGGAGTGTTACTCTGACTCCAGTCATTGGCCCAGCGACCTTTACGCACACAACGCAATTAAAATTAAAGTAATCCTTCTCCGGTAACTTATAGTAATTGTTTTTCTTTACAACTTATTTCAGTTAATTTAACGGCGATTGTGATCCTCGCTCGCGGGAAATGCGGTCTGTCCAAATGCATCACAATCTACTTTGTAGCCATGGCGGCAGCTGATCCGATGGTGGTCTTCGTCGTTATTATATTGGAAGAGATAAATTATATTTACTTGTTTGCTAACTTCTTGCTCAGAACTCCGGTGTCTCGGAACCTGGGACTGTTCCGTTTGGTTGACGGTAGCTTTCAGTTTCGATCGCTGCGTCGCCGTCTGCTGTCAGAAGCTGCGGAACCGATATTGCACCGAGAGAACAGCGACGGTGGTGATCGCAACAGTGAGTGCAGCGTGTTGTGCCAAGGGTATTACATTTTACTTTGCAGGAGATCGCTTGCGGTGTGTCCTCGTAGCTGAATACTTCACGTCACCCCTGTGGAAAGCCTACGAGGTATTTGCCGGCATCGCAACACCGTTATTACCAATTTGTTTAATTCTGCTCTTTAATGTTTTAACTGTCAACCAGATTCGAGCAACAAATAGAGTTCGCCGCATACTTCGAAAAAGCAGCGAAAATCGTGATCATCCAGAGGGGTCAAAGCGAAGAAAATCAATGATTCTGTTATTCACTGTTTCAGCCAATTTTATATTATTTTGGATGCCATATGTCGTATTTGCTATGAACTGGCAAATCGAAAACTATTTCTATACAGACAGATATTTCAGCAAATCGACCTATATCCTGCAGGAATGTGGATTTATGTTGTCCTCTCTCAGTACCTACCCCAACACGTGTATCTATGGACTGACATAGAGAAGATTCATTGAGGAGCTGAAGAATGGAGTGATGTCCCTGTTGGTAGCAACGGGGGAGAATTGTAAATAAAATGCTAACACAATTATTTATTCTTGCAACTTCAAATCAACTATTTGGCAGAGGTTTGACTTCAAGCAATGCTGTTTCCCGATCTGTCTCTTCAAACGATTACCGGCGATTAAACAACAGGGTTTAAATGACTATTATTTTCATGGAAGGGTTATGGACTCTGATATCACGAAATTCCAGTCCACTATTTTTGATTGCAAGTTATGTAAGCATTTTAACAGGAATTAATCTGATTCGTTCAGTGAACACACTGTTGACATAAAAATAAATCCTCGTATAATCGGAAAATTATCATCTTCTCTGTCTGTTTTATGACATATTTGTTGAAGATTAATATTTCTGAGTGCCATTATCGGACGGTAACGTCAAAATAATAATTCTAGGATATTTTGGTTGCTCTACCCTTCACAGTGAGATGTCCGTGCCAGAATGGTCGGTAATAGCGAAGTAGCAACGGTTCCTTTATACAGCACATACCCGTTACGAACGTGAGGGGAACAGCTGGGGCTTGGTCATTACACTCAGGAATTGCTGACGCATTTGATGGAAATTAATGCGAGATGCTCGTCTGCTGTTGTGGTTTGGACATAACGGCCAGAATTATACTGCTGTGAGCTTATCCATAAGACCAGAAATTCTAACATCGTATTTCCCTTCCTCATTACTGACTTAACCTGCAAACTAACCTTTAGGGAGTCAGGCATAAGGAATTCCAGTTCCCTTTGCGCATCAGTGTCTGATATTTCCTCTCCTTTTGGAAAATATTCAACGCTTTGTTTTCTTCTACTAGTGTGCATGACCATACACTTCCCGACACTGTATTGCATGTGCCGCTTCCCGTAATCTGTCAAAGTTTTTTTTCTGCAGCCTCCCTGCTTCTTCGAAACTATTTGCTCTCCATATATATTCATACCGTCTGCAAACGCTGCAACGAAGCCATCGATTCCCTAATCTAAATTATTGACATAAAACGTGTAAAGCATCTATTGCAAGATAGAGCTGAATGGAAAACCACCAGCCATTCATTTCCACTCTTTGCTTCCTGCACACCTGCCACCGCGTTAACTATGCTAGAAATATTTCTGTAATACATGGGCGAGCAGCCTCCCAGGCAGCCTCATTTCCTGCAGCTTGTCAAAAGCAATCTGAAAATCCAAAAACACATCATCCTATTCTCACCCTCACTGCAACATGGTACAGGCAGGAATCCAGATATTACAACCTGGAGGTCATGGGTAGCTTTCCGTTGTATTCTTTAAATTCTCTCTTCAGGACCTGCTCCCTTCTCATACCTGTGTCATTGGTACCAATATGTGCCAAGCCTTCTGGTTGCTCCCTTTCCCCCTCCCTTAAGAATGCCGTGATCCAAATCCCATACGTCCCTGACCCTGGCACCTGGGAGGCAACGTACCATGCGGGTGTCTCCATCTCGCCCACAGAATCCCGTCTGTAGTCGTATGACTAGGGAATCTCCTATCACCAGTGCAGTCCTCTTCACCTCTCTTCTGTTCTGAGCCACAGCACCAGACTTGGTGCCAGATTCCTGGTTACACATCTCTCCACCACGGCCCCCCCAGTATGTCGTGCCATTCAACAATATCTAAAGTGGTACACTTATTCTCGAGATGAACTGCCAAAGGTGCTACTCTGCACTGGCGGTTCATTCACCTTCGCTTCAGGGAGGAAGGAGATGACTATCTCGCAGTAGCTCCTACTAATCACTTTCTCATTCTCCTGTATGAACCGAATGTCATCGGCTGCAGATGCAGATCCTCAATACATTCTCTGAGGAGTTGCAGCTCTGTGCATCTGGTGCAAATGGGTTTATCCGGGAGACTGGAGATCTCTCAGACATGTCGCATCCAGGACAGAGTGCTAAACGCTGACCCTGGAACCATCTGCATTACACCACTATGCCTTACGGTCACTGCTCTTTTCCCCGCTTCCCTGCTGTGCCACTGAGCCAACTCAGTGAGAGGGACCCTGTCACGGCGGGTCACCCCTGGTAGGTTGTTATCCCCAGCCGTATCATGTCTCACGTCTGTCTCCATCAAATCAGGATTGTGCACGGTACCCTATTTAACAAATATAGATATCATTCCGGAGCGGCCGCGCCGCCATCGTCTCCTCCCTCCTTGATAGTAATGTTACACTAACAAAGCAGGCATCAGCACGTTGCAGTCGGTATTCCAGGTAATGTAATGTCTTTGCATCCCGTTTGGAGCGTCGGAAATGAACTATATATTGACGTCCAGAGTGCACTTTTCTCAGGTATTGGACTATGAAAAGGAACTTCCACCGTAATTCCGATTCTAAATATAAATCGTCTTTAATTTTTAAATTTTATATGAGATATGATTGAGGAATTTGATACATTTTTGTGCATGAATGCGATATTAACCTAACTATACATTACCACGTTGTACTATTGCTAATACAACTGTATACCAGAAACGTTTAAGTATGCTTACAAACCACACAGTCAAGAAAGTACCACACTCACAACACTGGTGGAATTCAGTTAGTCAGGCAGCATCCATGGAGACCCTTCATGAAGACTTCGTAAGGACAGGTTGCAAGGATACGGCCTTACACAAAATCCTGACAGTGACAGAATTGAGTCGCCAGGACAGCTCGCCACTGAACCCGCTCTGCGCCGTGATGTCACTGTCTGACCGCGGGTATGTGCCAGCACATTTCCAATCATAACACCGTGAAAGTCTTCTGTAGAGACGAGGAGACTCTACACCTTGAAGAGTTTGGTTAAATTCTAAAGTATCGCCAGCTCTTCCCCTCTCTCTCCACGGTTCCTCTGCTCTAATCACAAACTGAGGGAATTAAACAGTATATCGTCTTTATGCGATCCACGTGGTTCAGGTATTAGATGCAAATTAATGCATACGCTATTTAGTGAAAGAAATATATGATAATATCGTTCTTTATATCGTTGGATAATTATAATTAAATTAAATTGAATCAGAGTCGGAATCAAAATCAGAATCAGGTTTACTATCACCGGCACGTGTCGAGATATGGAATAAAATATGACCAAATATAGTACAATCAGCAAACATTACTCTTTCTCTTCACGGCTGATGGCACAGTGGCATCAGCGCCGGACTATGGAGCGAAGGCTCCCGAGTTCGAACCTAGTCGCCCCACGCCGCCCGGGCACGCTTTCCATCCGTGCGGAGCTGAACGTCTAGGTAGCCACTCGGCATCGAGTCAGGAAGGTTCATAGTGTGACCTAGTTAATCCAATAGGAGACCTGGTCTGGTGTGACAAGCTACGAAATTAAATTGCTCTTTCTCATTCAATATGATGTTAAAGAAAAGTCGGTCTGTCAATTATTTAGTGTTATTTTTTTCAAACAAGAATAGGTTTGTTCTCAAACCAGCGACTGCGGCCGTTGCTCCATTACTTCGTCCTTTCCAGCGCGATCGTCTGCTAAAGAGAGGAGTATAATATGTGTCCTTTTGTAATATCCTTCCCGGTCGCTGCTGCTCATTTCTCAATTTCCCGTTACCGATATAATCAATTACTTATGAATGTGCGGAACTTAATGTGCAGCCATCACTTTCAAATTCATATTGGTTTTCTTTGAGCACGTGTATTTCCCACGAATGATTCACTGATTAAGACTCTCCGTAAAGCTCGTTTTAGCTCTCACGCATAACTATTCACAAGTTTGGTGTCTCTCTCTTCGTGCAAAGTCAACCGTTCAGGACACCACTTTGTTATCTCCGATCTTCTCGACGGAACATGTAAGGTGTAACGTCTGATGTCAACCTTGATCATCTGTCAGTCTGTGACCAGACAGTCCTGAGAACGGTTTCAGATCTTTTGCGATTAGAAGGTTTCTCAAGCCGTCTCTAAATATCTCCATATGCACAGTTGAAATGAATTTATAGCCGTTTTGCCGATGTAATTACTAAATAATTGTATTTTAAATAGAAGACCAGTAAATAAACGGTAAAATAGTGTAATTGCATCACACCGTCTGAAAATAAATCCAATCTCTCCATTCCCTCTGTCGTTCTCGGCAGGACAGCATCCTGTTCGGGACAGCTCTGGATAACCTCGCCTACTGAGACTGGTATCCGGCCCTTTGTTCACTACTTAACCGAGCCGCCTGAGGGCGCTCTGCTGCCAGTCTCCGGCTTACCTTCTGGTGGTTAATTCATCGATGTGAAATTGACGAGATGTCGATTGTGCATTATAATTTAGAATCCGATTGGGCCATCCACATCCCATCTCGGTCAGGGCATATGGGCTGTACCCTGACTCCAGACAATGACCCAATCGACTGTTATACACAATACATAGTTAAAGTTACACAAATTATTCTGCGGTAATTCATAGTAATTGTTTTTAATTGATAGTAATTGTTTTTATTTCAGTTAGTTTAACGGCGATTGTGATCCTGTCCTGAGGGAAATGCGGGATGTCCAAATGCATCACTCTCTACCTTGTGACAATGGCGACAGCCGATCTGATGGTGGTCATCGTTGTTATCATATTAGAGAGGATAAATTTTATCCTCGTAACTCCGGTGTGCTCTCTGATACTTGTCCTGAGTCTCGCAACCTGGAAATGTTGCGTTTGGTTGACGGCAGCTTTCACTTTCGATCGTTGTGTCGCCATCTACGGTCAGAAGCCGCGAAACCGATATTGCACCGAGAGAACAGCGACTGTGGTGATCGCAACAGTGAGTGCAGCGTGTTGTGCCAAGGCCATGGTATTATACTTTGCTGTCGATCGATGGCGTTGCGTCCCCGCAGCTGAATACTTCACGTCGCCCCTGTTGAAAGCCCACCAGGTATTTGACAGCATCACAACACCGTTATTACCGATCTCTTTAATTGTGCTCTTTAATGTTTTAACCGCCAAATAGGTTATAGCGACAAATAGAGTTCGCCAGGCACTTCGGAAAAACGGTGAAAATCGTAATGATCCAGACGCGGCAAACCGGAGAAAGTCAATGATTCTGTTGTTCACTCTTTCAGCAAATTTTGTATTATTCTGGATGCCCTGTGTCGTACGTTCTATAAACTGGCAAGCCGAAAACTATTCCTATATAGACAGATATTTCAGCAAAGAGACCTACATCCTGCAGGTATATGGGTTTATGTTGTCATCTCTCCGTACCTGCACCAATACGTGTATCTATGGACTGACACAGAGATAATTCAGGGAGGAGCTGAAGAAAAGAGTGAAGTACCTGTTTGCAGAAACGGGGAAGCTTTGAAAATAAAATGCAAAAACAATTGTACCATCTTGCATCATGAAGACAATTATTTGGAAGAGTAGTTGATTTGAGCTTCAAGTGACCGCTTTTTGAAATACTCACTGTACAACAAATTAGCGTTAATTGTGGAAGTTACTGATTATATTAAAAAACAGGGATAAAGTTAATACCATTACGTAAGGATTATTGACTCGGATATCATGTGATTTCAATCTACTGTCGTTGATTACAAGTTATCTAAGCATATGAAGATAAATCTGGTTCGGACAGAGAACTCACTGTTGACGAAATCTCCGCATGGCATTAATCATATATGATGTTAAAAAGTCCTTGTACAATCCCAAAATTATCACGGAATCACATAAATCTACAGCACATTACAGGCCATCGCCCCACAATGTTGAGCCGACCATGAATCTACTCTGGAAACATCCAGGCGCATAGTGCTCCATTTTTTCTAAACTTCATGTACATTTCTAAGAGTCTCCTATTATATACGCCCCCACCACTGTTGTTGGTAGTGCATTCCACACACCCACCACTCTGTGAAAAACTTACCCCTGACATCCACTTTGTACCGACTTCCAAGCACCTTAAAACTATGCCCTCGTGCTAGCCCTGGATAAAGCCTCTGGCTATCCAGTGCCTCTCATCATTTTATACACCTCTATTACGTCACCTGTGATCCTCAGCCGCTCTAAGGAGAAAAAAACAAATTCACTCAATCTATTCTCGTCAGGCACACTCCAATCCAGCCAATATCCTTTGTAAATGTCCTTTGCATTCTGTCTCTAGTGTCCAAAAGACCAAAAGGCATAGGAGCCGAATTAGCCCATCTGGCCAATCGAGATTTCTCTGCCATTCAATCATGGCTGATCTTTTTTCTATCTCCTCCTCAACCCCAGTTCCCGGCCTTCTCCCCGTAACCTTTGATGCAATGTCCAATCAGGAACCTGTTAATCTTTGCCTTAAATATACCGAACGACCCGGTCTCCACAGTTGCATGTTGCAACAAATTCCACAAATTCAACACCCTTTGGCGAAATAAATTTCTCTGTATCTCTGTTTTGAGATGACACTCTTCTATCTTGAGGCTGTACCCTCATGTCCTAAACTCTCCCAGCATGGGAAACATCCTTACCACATCTACTCTGTCTGGACCTTTCAACATCAAAAGGTTTCAAAGAGATAACCCCTCATCCTTCTGAATTCCAGTGAGTACAGACCCAGATCCATCAAACGTTCCTCGTACGATAACCCTTTCATTCCCGGAACATCCCTGTGAACCTCCTCTGGACCCACTCTATTGCCAGGACATATTTTATGAAATTCGGGGCCCAATGCGTTTCACAATACTGAAAGTGAAGTTTCTCCAGTGCCTTATAAAGCCGCAGCATCACATCCTTTCTGTAATGAGCTGACCTGAACTGAGCAAGTGTGGTCTAACTAAAGTAACATTGCCTCACGGCTCTTGAACTCAATCCCACCGTTGTTGAAGGCCACACACCATATGCCTTCTTAACAGTACCGTCAAACTCCGCAGCAGCTTTGATTGTCCTATGGGCACGGACCCCAAGATCTCGCTGATCCCCCACACTGCCAAGAGTCTTACCCTCCAGACTATCCACAACGCCACAGATTCTGTGTCATCAGCAAAGTTACCAAACCACCCTTCTACTCCCTCGTCCAGGTCATTTATAAGAATCAAAGACGGTGGGTCGCAGAACAGATCCCTGTAGAACACCACTGGTCACCGACCTCCATGCAGAATTCGAACCATCTACAACCACAATGAGTAAGCCGATTCTGGATACACAAAGGAAGGTCCCATGACACATTGCTTTATCAATGAGCCTCGCATGGCAAGTCTTATCAAACGCCTGACTGAAATCCATACACACTACATCCACTGCTCTACCTTCATCAATGTGTTTTGTTACCATCTCAGAGAATTCAATTAAGCTGGTGAGGCATGATCTGTTCTTAACAAAGCCATGTTAACGATCCCTAATGTGATTATGTCTCTGCAAATGCTCATAAATCCTGTCCCTTAGGATGTTCTTCAACAACTTGCCGATCACCGAAGTAGGGCTCACGGTCTGTAATTTCCAGGGTCAGCTATCCTCCCTTTCTTGAACAACGGAACATCTGCAAACTCCCAGTCTTCTAGTACTTCTTCCGTCCCAGATGATGATGCAAAAATCATCGCCAGAGGCTCAGCAATCTCCTGCCTCACTTTCCAGAGTAGCCTGATGTATATCTCGTCTGATCCCGGAGTCTTATTTAACTTACTGTTTTTGAAAAGCACCAGCATACCCTATTTCCTAATGTCTATATGTCTTTTGAGCACCATCTCCCTTGTAATAATGACTGTACTCACTTCTCTTACCTCATACCCTTCAACAGCTCATACTCTGCTAGTGTCTTCCACAGTGAGGACTGAAGCAAAATATTCACGCATTTCACCTGCTGACTGCTTGTTCCCCGTTATTATTTCTCCGGCCTTACTTTCTAGCGATCCTGTGTCTACTCTCATCTCTTTTATTTTTCAAGGTGGCTATTTCTATGCACCTTGGCATTATTTGCTAACTTGCTTTCATATTTCATCTTTTCCTCCCAATGGCTTTTAGTTGATTTCTGCAGGTTTTTAAAAGCTTCCCAATCCTCTATCTTCCCGCGAAACTTTGCTATGTTGTACGCCATCTCCTTTGCTTTCATACAAGATCTGAATTCCCTTGTCAGCTGCGGTTGCAATATTTTGCCATTTGTGAAATTCTTCGTTTTTGGAATATACCTATTCCCCATTTTTTCTCAGAAATCGATATACTATCATCCCTGATAGCACCACCTTCCAATTTACTACTGTAATTCCATTAACGCCACTGAAATACTGCTATGTTAGAGTTTACCTACACCCTATCAAATTTCAATTTGAATTGAATCATAATGTGATCATTTTCTCCTAAGTGTCCCTTTACCCTAAGTTCCACAATCAGCTGTGGGTCATCCTAAATTACACAATCTGGTAGAACGGATCCGCTAGCAGTCTGAACGAGAATGTACTCTACTAAAGCCATCTCATAGGAATTCAAGAAATCCACTTTCTTGAGATCCATTACCAACCTGTTTATCTTCATCTTCTTGCATGTTATCATCATATTGCCCTTTTGATACTCATTTTCTATTTCCCGTTGTAAAATGAAGTCCACATCACACCTACTTTTTGGAGGCCTGTATAGGACTGCCATCAGGGTCCTTTTTAACCTGGTAGTTTTTTAACTTGCCCACAGGGATTCAACAACTTCCAGTCCTATGTTATATTTTCCTAATGATTTCATACCATTCCTTACCAGCAGAGCAACGTAACCCCCTCTGCCTACCTTCCTATCACTCCGATACAATATTTAACCTTGAACCTACAGCTCTCAACTCCAACCTTCTTTCCTGCGTGCAATTTTGCCCTGTCATCTGCCTCCCCTCCCTGACAGTCTGACTGCACGCTATCTTTGCTTTATCACCATCTGTCCTATCCTGGGTCCCTTCACTCCGGTTCCCATCCTATGCCCAATTAGATTAAACCTCCCTCAAGAGCTCTACAAACCTGACCGCGAAAATATTGGTTCCCCTCACGTGCAGGTACAATCCGTTCCTTTTGTACAGGTCATGTTTCCCCCACAGGATATCGCAAAGATCCAAGAACCTGAAGCCCTGTTCCCCCGCACCAACCTCTCAGCCATTCATTTATCTGACAGATCATCTTGATTCTACTTTCGATGGTACTTGGCAAAGGTAGCTATCCAGAAATTACTGAACTGCAGGTCCTGTATCCCAGATTTGTGCCTAGCTTTCTAAATCCTCTCTTCAGGACCTCTTTGCTAGTCTTTCCATTGTCATTGGTAACACTATGTGCTGAGACACATGTCTGCTCTTTCTGTTCTGCCATTCCATCATGACTGATTCCCGATCCCACTCAATCCCATATCTCTGCCTTCTCTCTATATCCTTTAATGCCATGACCGATTAGGAAACTATCAACATTAGTGCCAAATATACCCTCGGCCTTGACTTCCACCGCAGTCTGTGGCAGAGCATTCTACAGATACACTAATCTCTGGCTGAAGAAAATCCCCTTTACCTGCGTTTCAGAGGGTCGCCCCTAATTTTTTAGGCTGTCCCCTCCTGTTCGGGATATCTCCAGCAAAGGAAACATCCTCTCCACATCCATGCTATTCTAGTCCTTTCAACATTCTGTAGGCTTCAATGAAATCCCTCCACATTCTTCAAAATTCCAGCGAGTACAGGCCCAAAGCTGCTGAAGGCTCCTCATATGTTAACCCCTTCATTCCTCGTGAATCAGCCTCTGGACTCTCTCCAAGGACAGCTCTTTTATTCTGAGGTACGGGGCACAGATCAGTTGACAAAACTCCAAGTACGACCTGACCAACGACTTATACAGCCTCAGCATCATCTCCTAAACAAGAGAGGATCTGCAGATGCTAGCATACCAAGCAACGCACAAAAAATCCTGGAGGAGCACAGCAGGCCAGGCAGCATATTCAGAAAGTGTGTACAGTCGACCTTTCGGGCTGAGACCGTTCAGAACGCCGTTGCCTGTATTTTTTTTTTCCTTAGATGCTGCCTAGCCTGCTGCTTTTCCAGAATTTTTTTGGGTAATGTCAGCATTATCAACTTAATGTTATGTTCGATTCTCCCTGAAATAAAATACCAACATTGCATTTGCCTTCTTTATCACAGCCTCAACTTATAAATTAACCTTCTGAGAGTCTTGCACGAGCCTTTCTAAGTGCCTGTACATCTCTAATGTTTGAACCTTCTCCCTATTTATATAATAGTCAGCACTATTGTTCCTTTTACCATTGTCTTACATTCCTTAAAACTTTATTACACCTGCCACTTTTTTGCCCACTCTTCTAAGTTGTCTAAGTCTACTGTAATCTCATTACTTACTCAGCACTACCTACCCCTTCACCTATCTTCATACCATCTGGAAACGTTGCCAGAGAGCCGTCAACTCCATTATCCAAATCATTGACAAACAATGTGAAAAGCAGCAATCCCAATATTGACTCCCGAGGAACACCACTATATCACAGGCAGTCAACCAGAAAAGGCCCCTTTTATCCCCAGTCACCACATCCTGCCTGTAAGCCACTCTTCTATCTTGGCAGTATCTTTCCTGTAATGCAATAGGATTTTATCTTGTTAAGCAGCCTCATGTATGGTAGCTTATCAAATGCCTTTGAAAAATCCAAATACAGAAGACCATAAGAGAACAAGATATAGGAGCAGAAGTAGGCCATTCTTCACATCGATGCTGCTCCGCCATTCAATCATGGGCTGATCCAATTCTTCCAGTCATCCCCACTCCTCTGCTTTCACCCCATACCCATTGATGCCCTGATCAATGAAGAACCTACCTATCTCTGCCTTAAATACACCCAGTGATTTGGGTTGCACAACCGCTGGTGGCACCAAATTCCACAGGTTTACCACACTCTGACTAATGTAGTTTCTCCGCATCTCAGTTCTAAATGGATATCCTTTATACCTGAAGTCGTGCCCCCTTGTTCTAGAATCCCCTATCATGGGAAATAACTTTGCCATATCTAATCTGTTCACGCCTCTTAACATTCGGAATGTTTCTATGAGGTTCCCCCTCATTCTCCTGAACTCCAGGGAATACAGCCCAGGAGCTGCCAGACGTCTTCATACAATAACCCTTTCATTCCTATGATCATTCTTCTGTATTTTCTCTGAACCCTTTCCAATGTCAATATATCCTTTCGAAAATAAGGACCAAAACTGTACATAATGGTCGAGTAATGGTCTCACGAGCACCTTATAGAGCCTCAACATCACATCTCTGCTCTTATATTCTTTTCCTCTAGAAATGAATGCCAACATTGTGTTTGCTTTCTTCACAACCGACTTTCCAACATTGTATTTCATTTGTCACTTCTTTGCCCATTCTCCTGAACTATCTAAGTCTCTCTGCAGGCGCTCTGTTTTCTTCAACACGACCCGTTACTCCACCTATCATTGTCTCATCGACAAATTTAACCAGCAATCCATGAATACCGTAGTCCAAATCATTGACATGCTTCTTTAAAAGCTGCAGTTCCAACAGCGACCCATGTGGAACTCCACTGATAACCGACAGCCACCAGAATAGGATCCCTTTATTCCCACTCTCTGTTTTCTGCAGACCAGCCAATGCTCCACCCGTGTTATTCTCTTTCCCGTAATTCCATGGGCCCTTATCTTTCTAAGCAGCCTTATGTGCGGCATCTTGTCACATTCACTGACTCTCCTTTGTACACTCTATGTCACATCACATCCACTGCCACTATGTCTCCTTTGTCCACCCTCCTTGTTACTTCCACGAAGAATTCGAACAGATTTGTAAAGCAAAACTTAATTTGTTAAGCAAAACTTAATTTGTTGGAAACCATGCTGATTACACATATTGTTTCATTAGTCTCGAAGTACCCCAAGACACCATCCTCAATAATTGACTCCAACACATTCCTAAGAACTGAGGCTCGGCTAACTGGTCAATAATTTCCTTCGTTTGACTTTCTCCCTTGTTAAAGAGTGGAGTATAATTTGTAATTTTCCAGTCCTCTGAGACCATGTCAGAATCAAGTGATACTTTAAAGATAATGACCAATACACCTGTTATCCCTTTAGCAACCCCTCTCAGAACACTGCAATGTAGTCCGCATGGTCCAAGTGACTTATTCACCATCAGATCTTTGAGATTGCGTAGCGTTGTTTCCTTTGTAATAGTGTAAGACTCGTTGCATCTAGTGATATGATCTCGCGAGTGGCGCCCCCTACCCGGCCAAACTTTAGCATTTCTGTTTGGGTGGATGCTGCGTGTTGTGCTCCCCGTGTAACATTAGTAGACATAACATTCAGTCCATAATGTGCGGTTAAACGCTTAAGATTTTATATTTAAGTATGGAGTTAGTAGAGAAATAAAAGAAAAGGAAAACAAATAAAAGGCGCCAATAATCTTATAAACATGTCCAGTGCACAAACGTTGGAGCTCACGGACTACCTTTCGCTCATCTTCCTCCGCTCGTCGTCGACCCCTCGGCCTCCCGCCCGGAGCCCAGGCCCAGCGGGTGCGGCAACCATCTCCGCAAGCCACATCTTCTCTCTTCTTCCTCCTCGCGCCTTCTCTCCCAAATCCCACACAAACAACAACGTTCAGATATACAAGAAAGAATAACGTCTATCCCCGTTAGTTAGCAAACGAATACAAGTCTCGTTATGACGAATCATAAACCAGACATGCTGCTACGGAGAACAGTACCTCATCAGTTTAAATTACAGAGAAGCCATTTTATTATAACACTACCGAGAAGCCATTTCATTAGCCTCGGCAAGTAACATGAAAGAAGAAACCCCTTACAATACCAATGGCTTTCACTCCTGCTTCCTGACACTGATGGACCTCTGGCACACTTCTACTGTCTTCTGCAGTGAAGACTGATGCCAGGTACGTACAAAGTACATCTACCATTTCTTTGTACCCCATTACTACCTCACTAGCATAATTTTTACAGTGGTCTAATATCAACTCCCTCCCCCTTTTACTCTTTATATAAATGAAAAAAATATATATCTATGAGGATTCCCCTTTATATTATTGGTTAGTGCGACCTTTTATATCTGTTTTCCTTCTTACATCTTCAAAATATTGTGATGTGATCCGAGACGTCTCTGATCCTGCCACCTGGAAGGCAAAATACCATCCGGGTGTCACATTCATGCACACAGAATGTCTTGCCGGTTCCTCTGAGTATTAGGTACCCCAATCACTAATGCTCCCCTCTTCCACGTGGTTCCCTTCTGCACCGCGGACCCATGCTCAGTGCCGTAACCTAGTCCCCGTGACATTCCCTTTGGAGATCCCCCCCCATACTATTTTCTAAAATGGTATACTTATTATTGAGGGGAATGCCCAGTGGACTGCACTGCGCTAATTGCCTATTCACCTTCCCATTCTTACTCCTCACAGTCACCCAGCTAGACGCCTCCTGAAAATGAGACATGACCAGTTCCCTGTAACTGCAATCGAGGATCTCCTCACTCTCCTTTTCACAGCCGAAGGCCATACGTCTGACGATCCAGATTTGTAAGCAGCTGCAGCTGGATGCAATTCACGCTGATGTGTTCCCTGGGAGACTCTGGGTCTCCCAGGGCTCCAACATCGGGCACGAAGAGTACACAGCTTCCCTTTAAGCTATATTAGATATCCCGGACTCATTAAGAGAACAGGTGACTAATCAAAAACTTATCCGGACAGTTTACTGAGAGCCAATACCCTTTCTGAGCCGAAGCCTCCTTTGAGCCAAAGCCTGACACTCTCTCAAGGAATTTCAACTGGTTTATCAGGCAAGATTTCTCCGTTAGAAAACCATGCTATCGTTGCCTCCAAGTACGCCAAAACCTTATCCTAAATAATGGACTCCAACATCTTTCCAGCCACTGAAGGCAGGCTAACTAACATATTTTTTTTTCTTCTATCTCCCATCCTTTGAAGGACTGGAGTGACATTTGCAATTCTTCGTCTCTAAGCAGCTATTACCGATTTTAGTGATTTTTGAAAGATTATCATCACTGCTTCTACGATCTCTTCAGTTATCTCCTTCTCAATAAACCACATATTTCTATGATCTTTTTGTATCCTCTTTTATGTTACTGGCTTGCTTATCTTCATATTTCAAATTCTCTCTCCGATGGATTTTTGGATTTCTTCTGTTGGTTTTCAATTCAGCGCAATCCTCTGCCTACACGTTAATTTATGTTATATTATAAGCCCCCTTATGATTTTAATCTGTCTTACACTTCCTTTGTCAGCCACGGTTACCTCATCCTCCTATTAGAATACGTACTCATCTTTGAGATGTATCTTTCCTGCGCCTTCCGAATTTCCCCCTGACACAGCAGCCATTGCTGTTGACCCGTCATCCTTTCTGGTTCACCCTTCCGATCAATTCTGGCCAATCCCTCTCTCCTGCCTCTGCAGTTCCCTTTACGCCATTGTAATTCTGATATACCTGATTTTAGCTTCTCCTTCTTAAACGGCAGAGCGAATCCTATCATATTGTGGTAACTGGTTTCCAAGGTTTCCTTTCATTACAGAACACTCAATCCAGAATTGCGTTCGCCCTCGTGAGCTCAACCACAAGTTGCTCTGAAATGCCACCTCGTATGCATTCTACAAACTGCCCCATTTGGGATTTAGCATCAACCGGATTTTGTCAACCTACCTGCATATTGAAGTCCCCCCAGACTATTGCAATCGCAACATTGCCCCTTTGGTACAGTCCATTAACGCAATAGTGAAATCCAGGAATGCAGAACCAGGATCCCATCCTCCATTACTGCGGGCATTCATGGAAAGAGAGGGACACCACAGGAACGCAGAAGCCCGCCCAGCTGCCACAGAGAGCAGCACAGCGATCGGCCGCTCACTGATTCCTTCTCAGGCAGCGATCAAAGGGGAAAGGATTCGGTGCTGAACTCTCGCTCGCCACCCGCATTCGCCTCGATGTCTCAATCTTCCTCATTTTCCCACATTATCTACCTGCTCTCCCTGACAGCCTCACTATATACTACATCTACTTGTGTACGAACTACCTCCGTCCTTAGCGTAATTACCCGGGTTCGCACCCCTCTAAGAAATTGCTTCCAACCCCCACTCCAAACAATTCTAGAAAACCTGTCCAGCAGGATTCTGATCCCCTGGCTTTGGGGTGTAACCTGTATCTTTTTCAAAAGTGTTACGTTCCCCGCAAGAGATCCCCAAGATCCAGGATTCTGAAATCCTGCACCTTCCCCATTCTTCAACTACACATCCATTTGCCAAATCATCTTATTCTCACCCTCACTGCAACATGGCACAGGCAGGAATCCAGAGATCACTACCCGGAGGTCATGGTTAGCTTTATATTGCGTTCTCTAAATTCTCTCTTCAGCACCTAATCCCTTTTCATACCTATGGCATTGGTACCAATATGTGCCAAGCATTACTGCTGCAACCTCGCCCCGCGCCCCCGCTCCACCCCGCTTTAGTGATACACTTATTCTTGAGATGAACTGCTAAAGCGGTACTCTGCACTGGCTGTTCATTCCCCTTCGCTTCAGGGAGGTAGGAGTTAACTAACTTCCTCTGGCTCCTGTCAATCATCTCCTCATTCTCCTGTTCGAACCCAAGGTCATCGGGCTGCAGGTCCAGTTCTTTAATACATTGTCTGAGGAGATGCAACTCTCTGCATCTGATGAAAATGCGTTTATCCGGGAGACTGCCGGTCTCCCAGACTTCTGACATCCAGACAAATTGTAAAACACCGCACCTGGAGCCATCTGCAGTAGACCACTATGCCTCACGGACTCTGCTCTTCTTCCCGTTTCCCTGCTAAGCCACAGAGCCAACTCAGTGAGAGGGAGCCTGTCACGGCGTGTCACCCCTGGTAGGTTGTTATCCCCAGCCGTATCAAAAGCGGTGAACGTATTATTGAGGTGAACGGCCACCGGAGTACTGTGCACTGGCCGCCTATTGTCTTTCCTTCTTCTGACAATCATACAGGTAACTGCCTCCTGTAACTGAGGGGCGGCTACTACCGTGTAGCTCCTATCTCTCACCTGACATTTTCCCATATGAGGCGAAGGTCATCGAGCTGCAGCTGCTGCTGCTTAACGCGGCCTCGAAGAAGCTGCCCCTTAATGAATTTCATGCGTATGTAGTTCTTAGGTAGACTGGAGGTCTCCGAGAGTTCCCAGAGCTCACAATAAGAAAATACCACTGACTTTAGATACCACCTGCGAGCACCAACTATGAACTAAGAAACAATCGAAACCTACAGGAACCTTTCTATACATCCTGTGCTGACTTAAGCCTGTTCAGCCAAAGCCAAACCATTGTAACAATGACCCACTTGAACAATGGCCACTCTAAAAGTTGCCGCTCAGCTCAGATCTTCTTTCTTTACATTTGTCCCGCTCTGATTGCCATCCGCCAAAAAGAAGCTGGAAGCTCCCTAGCTCTTTGCAACCCATCACTCCGTGTCTCCAAGGATCGACCCCTCGCACGTTTTTCAGCCCGCCGAAACGAAGCTGAAAGCCCCTGAGCTCTTTCAGAACCTTGCGATACCGCACCCACGAACGAGCTTGCCCGTTGTTGACAGCCACCGGGAAGAAACTGAACGCCGCTAAGCTCTTTAAAAACCTCGCGCTGTGTTTCCAACAAGTGACCTCTCGACAGGACAGTGAAGGTAAAGAATATTAACGTTTGTTATTAGGCCAGTCTTGAAATGTTGACCTGTTTATTCCTTTCCATAGGTGCTTCCTGACCTGCTGAATTCCTCCAACGTCTTGTTTGTGTTGCTCATGACTTAGAGCATCTCTGATAATATAATAATTTGAACCTCGATCTGCAGACTCTCTTGTGCAAAGCTCAAGTACAAAGTTCTTTTGTTTTAGCATATCCAATCCCCGAGATTCAGTTTTTTGCAGGTATTCACAGTAGAACAGAGAAATACAATAGAATCAATAAAAAACACTACACACCAAGACTGACAGACAACTAAAGTGCAAAGGAAGACAAACAGCAAATGCATCAATAAATAAGCAAACAGGCCAACAATAAGTAAATAAATAACACTCCTAGCATGAGTTGTAAAGTCCTTGAAAGTGAGTCCATTGGTTACAGACTGATATCTGTGATGTTGTGAGTGAAGTTACCCACACTGGTTCCGGAGTCCGATGGTTGAAGCACTATAACTGTTCCTGAACCTGGTGGAGTGGGATATCCGGCTCCAGTACCACGATCCTGATGGCAGCAGCGAGAAGACAGCATGTCATGGATGATGGCGTTTGGCTTAGTTTTTTATATCTTAATAAGTTGATGCATTAAGTTCTCGAGTTGGGGCGTTATTTTGCTATGTGTTCCACGCCCCTCCATTTCCTACATATTCACGAACCTATCTGAAAGCTCTCATATGCCGCTATCGTAAATCCTTCTGCCACTCCCTGTGGCAGCCTGTGCCCCACACCGACTACTCTCACCGTCAAGAAATAATCACGCCTCGTGTATCTTTAAATTTACCCTCCCTCTCACCTTAAACCTGTAATTCTAATGTTGGACATTTGGAACCCGAGAGATAGATGCTGATTGTCTACGCCGTCTATATCTCTCGTGTTTTGTAAAATTCTATCGGAGCTCCCCTCAGACCACTGACCACTGAGCTAAACAGGCTCCCCATCGACAACTGCCTCCTAACTCAAACCCTCCTGTCCAGCTCAATTACATTTTGCCCTACTGTGTGGTGTCCGCAACTGCACACGGTGATGCAAGCGCGAAACAATGACTAATTTGTACAGCTATAACTCGATATTCAAAACCTCCAATGCCACTATGATGAAAGGAATCACACCGCCTACCTCCTTCACTGTCTAGTCTGCATGGCACAGAACAGAAATAAGGAGAGATTTCCTTAGCTTGCAGGTGGTGATTCTGTGGTATACATTGTCACAGTCGGCTCATTGGTGGAACAGATGCTCAGATTTTTTGGACTTGTTGAAATCATGAGACTTTCCCGAAAGCAATTAAATTTCGCTGTGAAAATTCACTGAGCTGATCCCGTCATTTGAAGCAGTCCAGAGACCGAAGAGTCAAGACGGCGACGAAGCTGTCCCCGCCAAAGAAGTTTCAGCGCAGATTTCATCTACCTTGAACGTGTTTCATTTTGTTGGTCACCCGTTACTGGCTATGTTATAATTGATCGGGAGCAGAAGGGGATCGTGTTTGTTTTCAAAATAAAATGTTCAATGATAAAAAAAATAATGTTTAACGATTCAACATTGCACTGACTCACTCCACTGAACATGATTGGTAAAAACATTAAATGAATGTCTTACTAATTCTCCTTGAAGTGCCAAATATAACAGACAATGACGCAAGGAGTAAAAATAGGTGACATTGCGTGTTTGTTCAGTGGATTGTGTCTAATGAGACCAGTGGGAGCGCCGAAAGATTTAATTGTGGTTCCGATAGGTGTATAAGAACTCTTCGAGTCAATGCTTGCAGGTAGTTGGGATAATCTGCACAGCTGATCGCTGCTTCAGGTAGAAAATGGGATATTCCGCAATTTACAACATTGTCAGAATTTACTACCCGCTGCTTGCAGCAGTTGCTGTTCCAGGTAACGTTATACCTGTGCAATACGGTCGGGGATCGGATCTTGATGGTCAAGGTGCAGATGCGGTCCGGTGTATTTTTCTGTTACTGGACGATGAAAAGTACCTTCACCGTTATTTAGGATCTAAGTGTAATTCGCGTTGATTTAATGGTTTAATTTTTGATGGGGATATGATTGAGGTGTCTGATACATTTATATATAATAATATTAACCTAAGCAAGCTAGAGTTTACTGTAAGGGCAAGGAGACTCGATAACTTGCAGGTATTGATTGATTTCCAAAGTACCATCAGCTGTTGCCATCTCTCTGCAGGTTAAATAGGTTCTTCCTGTGCTGCCATCACAAACTGAAGGAATTAAAAAAATTATCGTCTCTCTGCGATTCACGCGGTTTACGTACAATGTGCAAAGTAATACGTAAGCTATGTTGCGTTATTCAGTGAAATAAACAAATGGTAATATCGATTCGCACCGTTTTACAATTGGAATGAAATTGCATAAAACGTGGCCAAATGCGGCTCAACCAGCACGCATTACTTGTTCATTTTCGGCCCTCCCAGAGAGCGGAGAAAATGGAGAAAATGCAGTCATACAAATGAAATATGATTTTTTTTGAGTACCCTTTCTGCCAATTATTGACCTCTTTCTCCAAACATGAATAGGTTTCCCTTTAAACCAGCGGCTGCGCTCACCACTCCATTACTTTGTCCATTCCAGCTCGACCGTCTGCTGAAGGGAGTAGTGTAATGTGTGTCCTATTGTAATAACCTTCCCGTTCTTGGGCTGCTCCTTTCTCATGTTCTCTTCTCCGATCTGATCGATTATTTATTGAATATGTGGAGCGTAATGTTCGGGCATTACTGCCAAATTCATATTGATTTTCTTTGAGAATGTGAAGTAACCACGATTGTTTCACTGAGTAAGCTTGTATCAGGAAGGCGCTTTTTTAGCTCTCAATCGGCAACCATTCGCAAGTTTGGCGTCGCACTTTCCGTTTTTTGGACGGGGAGCGTAGAGTGTGACATCTGAGCTTATCCTTGATGATCTGTCAGTCTGTGACCCGTTAGCCTGAGTACCGTTTCACGTCTTGTGAAGTTAGACGGCTTCCACTGGCGTTTCCAAATATCTGAAGATTTTTAATGAAAAATATTCAAGATGTTTTTACCGATGAAGTTACTAAATAATTGCATTAAAATGGTAGCCAATTAAATAAACTTTTTTAATGAAGTATAATTACGTCATACGGTCTGAAAGTAAAGCCAATATGTCCATTACTTGTGCGGTTCTCGGCAAGACACTACTCAATTCGGGATAGCTTTTAATAACCTCGACTTACTGGACTAGTATCCGGCCGGTTGTTTAGTACTTAACGGTGCCGCCAGGGTGCGCTCTGCTGCCACTTTTGGATGTGAAACTGGCGAGATGTAATTTGCACATTTTAAAGTAGAATTAGTTTGATCAGGGCATCCACATCCCATCTCGGTCAGCACAAATCGAGTGTTAGCCTGACTCCAATCAATGATCCGAACGGCCATTACGCACAGAACGCAATTAAAATTACACTAATCATTCTGCGGTAACTAATAGTATTTGTTTTTATTTAAAACTTATTTTAGTTAATTTAACGGCGATTGTGATCCTCACCCGAGGGAAATGCGGGCTGTCCAAATGCATTACTCTCTACCTTGTGGCCATGGCGGGAGCCGATCTGACGGTGGTCATCGTGTTTGTAATGTTAGAGAGGATAAATTACATATATTTGTTTGCTAATTTCTTGCTCGTAACTCCGGCCTGTTCTCTGCTATCTGTCCTGAGTCTCGCAACATGGGACTGTTCCGTTTGGTTGACGGTGGCGTTCACTTCCGATCGTTGCGTCGCCATCTGCAGTCAGAAGCTGCGCAACCGATTTTGCACCGAGAGAACAGCGACGGTGGTGGTAGCAACAGTGAGTGCAGCGTGTTGTGCTCAGGCCATGCCATTTTACTTTGCGGTCGATCGAAGGCGATGCGTCTCCGTAACTGGATACTTCACGTCACCCCTGTGGAAAGGCTACCAGGTATTTTACAGCATCAAAACACTGTTATTACCAATCTGTTTAATTCTGCTCTTTAATGTTTTAACCGTCAGCCGGATCCTAGCGACAAATAGAGTTCGCCGGATGCTTTGGAAAAACAGTCAAAATCGTGATGATCCAGAGGTGGCAAACCGGAGAAAATCAATGATTCTGTTGTTCGCTCTTTCAACCAATTTTATAATATTTTGTGTCCCCTATCTCGTATTTTCTATGAACTGGCAAACCGAAAACTATTTCTATACAGATAGATATTTCAGTGAACCGACCTATATCCTGCTGGAATGTGGGTTTATGTTGTCCTCTCTCAGTACCTGCACCAACACGTTTATCTACGGTCTGACGCAGAGAAAATTCAGGGAGGAGCTGAATCGTGTGAAGTACCTGTTTACAGCAATGGGGGAGATTTGCAAATAAAGTATAAACGCAATTATTCATTTTCGTGTAACACTCTGGGAAAGGTTTCACTGCTACTGTAATGGTTTCTCTGTAGAAGCACTGTTAATATATTTGTCTTTCTGTGGAAGCATGACAAATGTCATGTTTTTTCTGTAGCTGCAACGTTTGGGTTATGGCATGAGATAATGGGGGCCGTCCAAAGAAGAGACTGTTTTCTTTCTCTCTTGCTGCGTGCCTGAGACCGAGGTGATCTGGGTCTTTTGTAACGCGGGAACAGATCACATAGCATCCACACAAATGAAAGGTTTTGCACCTCAGATTTCACACGTTTGGCGGGGCCGGAGATTGTCTTCCCCAGAGTAACGCTGCCGCCGAGCCTCTGGGTTACACTTGCAACTTGAAAACACTCATTCGGAAGAGTATTTGATTTAAGCTTCAAGAGATGCTGTTTCCGGATCTCACTATATAAACGATTAGCGGCGATGAAGCTGCAGAGATTAAATTATTAATATCTTCATGGAATCTGATGTCATGAAATTCCAGACCACAAGTTTTGATTACCAGTTGTCTAAGCATAAGAACAGGGATTAATTTGATTCGTGCAGTGATCACACTGCTGACAGATTCTGCGCATGGCATTCGAAACAGAGATAATGTATAAAAATAAATCCTCGTGTAATCCGAAAAATATCATCTTCTGCCTCTGTTTTTACAGCATTTTTCTTTTAGAATATTATTACTGAATGGCAGCACCGGACCGTAACGTCAAAATAACAACTGCAGAATGATTTGATTGCTCTGCCCCTCACAGTGAGTTGTCCGTGCCAGAATGGTCGTGATTAGCGAAATAGCAAGGGTTCCTTTATACAAACCAGTTACGAATGTGAAGTGATGAACTCGGGCTTGCTCATTGCATTCAGGAAATGCTAACGTCAATGAAGTACATTAATGTGAGCTGCTGGTCTACTGCTGTGGTTTGGAAATAAAAGCTGGAAATTTATCCAAAAGGCAATAAATTCTAGGATCACTCCGATTTTGTTGGTGAACTGAATGCGACGCTTAATAGACATAAACAACAGGAGTTCTGCAGATGCTGGAAATTCAAGCAATACACATCAAAGTTGCTGGTTTCGAACAATGACTTCTCTAACTTCCGCTAATGCCCCACCTCCCCGTCGTACCCCATCCGTTATTTATTTATATACACACATTCATTCTCTCGCTCTCCTTTTTCTCCGTTTGTCCCTCTGACTATACCCCTTGCCCATCCTCTGGGACCCCCCCCCCCCCACCGACTTGCCTTTCTCCCCGGACTTCCAGTCCGATGATCCTTTCATATCCCCCTTTGCCAATCACCTGTCCAGCTCTTGGCACCATCCCTTCTTTTCTTCTCCCATCATTTTAGAACTCCCCCTCCCCGTCCCACCTTCAAATCTCTTACTCACTCTTCCTTCAGTTAGTCCTGACGAAGGGTCTCGGCCTGAAACGTCGACTGCACCTCTTCCTAGAGATGCCGCCTGGTCTGCTGCGTTCACCAGCAACTGTGATGTGTGTTGCTTAATAGACACACACCACTTGCTCCGTGAACGAAGATGTTCCGGGATTCTTTTTCTATTTGTGCACTCCTTGCGTCAAGTACTGGCCGGAGGAGACACCCCCGCCTCAGTCTGTTCTCATTGTCTGTTAGTGGGAGGAACATTCACTACCAGGATTTATTGTCTGTGTAATTGATGCAGGAAACGATTTGCTGAGCATGGACCTGGGCATTGTATTGTTCATACCAGCCTCTATTCGGACCTTTCTTCCGAGAATAGGTTTATCCTTCCTCTACCATTGTCTCTGCCCTCACTCGCACCTCCTCGACTTCACGGCCTTCCGTCCTTAACATACCTTCCCGCCTCCCTAACAGGGGTACTGGCACTATGAGGTATACACTCCATGAGCCCCACATTCAGCACACCATTCTCTATAAGTTCAGGAGTCTTCGACGGGATCCTACCTCTAATCGCACCTTGACATCCCTTACAGGATCTGCTTCATGAAATCCTGTTTGCAAATTCAAGACTGGCTAGACAAGGCAAAAATATCGCAGGCATGTGGGTTCCCGCACATTCAGGTATTATGGAAAATGAGCCAGCAGATAAGCCAGCAAAAGTAGCAACTAAAAAAAGCATATTTAGAGGACAATATTAAACTATCAAAATCAGAGGGGGAGAGCACAGTGTGGAGAAACATAAATCAACAGTGGCAGCAGCATTGGGACAGAGCAATAAAAGGAAGACATTTACATTCAATTCAGAACAGAGTAGATATTGGAAGAATTAGGGGAATAAAGCGGAAGGAGCAAGTAATTATAAGTAGATTGAGAATTGGGCACAGCAACCTTAATGGCACTCTGGTCATCATAAATAAGCACGCAACAGGTTTTGGCGATCTATGTCAGGAAACTGAAACAGTACAGCATATCCTTATTTGATGCCGGAAATATGCACAGAAAGGCAACAAATGTTACAACAATTACGCAAAGTAGGTCTGGTAGAGAACAGTGTTAAAGGTTTATTGGAATGTGGGTAGGGTGATCAGGAGAGGAAATGGTTGCTCAGTTCTTTAAGGGCGACGGGACTGGAAAGACGGCTTTAAAGTGAATGGACAATGAGGGACAATAAATCCTGAAGATGGCAGTAATGCAACAATGTGGATGCCAACTGCCATAAAAACTCAAAGAAGAAGAAGAAGAAGACATCCCTTACTCCGTATACTTGGCGCTTTCTGCAGTGCTTTCTCTCTCCCTGAATCCTTTGACAATTCGTCCCGACCCACCGAATTTCCTCTCGGCGCTTATCCCTGCAAACGGAGGATGCTCTACCCCTGCCCATTCACGTTCTCCCCCAGGCCCGCAAACACTCTTTCCAGGAGAGGCAACACTTCACCTGCTAATCTGTCGAGGTCATCTACTGTATCAGGTTTCCCTGGTGAAGCCATCTCAATATCGGTGGGACACGGTACAGATTGGGGTCCACTTTGGCAGCTGCTTCACTCCATTGGTAAGATGCAGGATTCCCCACTGGTCGAGCATTTTAATTCCATTATCTATTCTCACTTCGACATCGGTACTTCCCCTCCAATGTCACGATGAGGCAAATCTCAGTTGGCGGAGTAACGCCTCATAATTCGTCTGGGTGTACTCTTCAACCCGACGGGATAAACATCAATTTACTTAACCGGCGATTTTTCCGCTTCCACTCCCTATCTGGTTTTCTCATTCCCCTTTCTGTTTTCCCCCTTGCCTCCTCTATTCTCCTCGCTTGCCTATCCCCTCTCTCGTCTATTCCTTCATCCCTTTCTCCACAACTCTCTCACATCGGATTATTTCCTTTTCAGACCTTTGCCTTTTCTACCTATTACTTCCCAGCTTCTCACTTCAGCCCACTCTCTCCAAACCATCCACCTTCTCCCCTTATCTGTCTTCACCTATCCCCTTACAGCTTCCCTCCCACCTACCTTCTTCCGGTTTCCTCCCCTTCCTGTACTGAGGAAGAGTCTCGACACGAAACTTCGACTCTTTATCCCTGTCGATGGACGGAGCCGGACCTTATGAGTTCTTCCAGTGTTTTGTGTGTTTCAGTGACCCTTGGGCCAGAAATACCCAATGTCGTCCGGCATCTCTTTGCCATTCAGGGTGAGTAGCTTTTATGAGACCATAGGAGCAGAATTAACGCATTCGCCCCATCGAATCTGCACCGTCTTTAAATCACGGTTGATCTCTCTCCCCCCAACTCAGCACCACTCACCGGTCCTCTCCCCTTAAACTTTGATGCCATGGCCAATCGAGAACCTATCACTCTCCGCCTAAAATTCACCCAACGACCTGTCATCCACAACTGCCTGTCGTAACAGATTCCACAGATTGACACCCTCTGGCTAATGGAAGTCCTCCCTATCTCGGTTTTATATGGGCGCCCTTCAACCCTGATATTGTGTCCTATTTTCCTGGATTCTCACACCATAGGAAACTTCGTTGCCTTATCTACTCAGTCTCGTCTTTTCAACTCTCAAAGGGTTTCAATGAGATCCCACTCTCATCTTTCTAAAATCTTGCGTGTACAGGCATAGAGGAATCAAACGTCCCTCATATGATTGCCCTTTCATTACTATAAACCTCCTTGCGAACCGCCCCTGAACACTCTGCAATGTCAGCACATCGTTTTTCAGATAATGAGCCCTAAAACGTTCACAACACTGGACGTGAGGCCTTATGAAGCCTAAGCATCACATCTCTGCTCTTGTATTCTAGACCTCATGAAATGAAAAATAACATTGCATTTGCCTTCCTCACCGCTGGCTGAACCTGCAAGTTAACCTTTAGCTTGTTGTGTGCAATGAGTCCCAAAACACTTTGCATCTCATCGATAAATTGCATAAAAAGGAGCGCTCACATTAACGAACCCAGCGGAACACCAATAGTCACTCGCAGATAACCAGAAAATTATTTTTGCTCTGCTATCATCCCAGGCAGCATCTCTTTCCAATTTACTTTAGTTAATTCCTCTCACATATATTAGAATTTTCTTTACTCCACTGAAATACTGCGATGTTAGACTTAACTTACTCCCTGTCAAATGTCAATATGAACTCAATCATATTGTAATCATTAACTCCTCAGGGTTCATTTACCTTAAGGTCCGTAATTGCCCCCTGTTCGTTACATAACACCAAATCCAGGAAGTTCAATCTCAGAGAAGGCTCAACGACAAAATGCTCTGAAAATGCAGCTCAGATGCATTCATGAAATTCACTCTCTTGAGATCCATTGCCAACCTAATTTTTCTAATCTACCTGCATCATAAAATTGCTCTTAACACACGACTTTTCCATTTCCTGTTGTAATCTGTCTTCCACATTCCAGCTACACTTTGGAAGCCTGTATGTAACTGCAATCACTGTCATTTTACCCTTGAAGTTTTTTAACTCAACAGGCAAGGACTAAAAATCTTCCAATCATATGACACAGCTTTCTGATGATTTGACGTCATTCTTTACCAGCAGACAACGCAACCCACTGTTTGTAAATCCTTATCCTTCCGATGTAATGTGTAAACTTGCACATTATGCTTCCAACTATCACCATCCTTCAGGCACAATTCAGTGACGGCACAACATCATGCCCGAAAATCTGAAATAGTGCAACAAGATCATCCACTTTATTTCGTATTATCCTTATTTCTTACGGATTGAGATATATCACTTTAAGTACTGTATTTACCACCCTTTATCATTATTGAATCACTAATGCACGGCTACTTTCCCTGCTAGCTGCGAGTTTGTTCTATCATTTGCATGCTCTCTAAATTCTATCTTCATGTCGTCTTTACCAAGACATCCTTTAAGATGCAGGTAGATTAGGAAAATTAGGCTGGCAATGTATCTCAAGAGAGTGAATTGCATGAAAGCATTTGAGATGCATTTTCAGAGCGTTTTGTCGTTGAGCCTACTCTGAGCTTGGTTGTAGGCTGGGTCTTGGGTCTCGATCTTGGCTGTAGGCTGGGGTCTTGGATCTTGAGCTTGGATGCAGGCTGGGGACTTCCGGCTTGGGTTCTTGGAGCTCGGCCTGGCATCCTCGAGGCTTGGGTTCTTGGAGCTCGGTTTAGGATCCTCGAGGCTTGGGTTTTGCAGCTTGGCTGCCGGATCCTCGAGGTTTGGGTTCTTGGAGCTTGGCTGCGGGATCTTCGAGGCTAGGGTTCTTGGAGCTTGGCTGCTGGATCTTCGTCTTGATATGCGGAGGCTGATAACTAGGAGGCTTGAGCTGAGAGACCGACTGGGAACTGAACGTCAACATAGAGCGGGGACTTGTTCTTCGAAAAGCCGGGGCTCATCGTCAACACACCAACATGAGGCAGGACAGTACATAGAGATAGAGCCGGGACTGATACTTAGACAAGCCGTGACTCAGCCGCATCTCCACACCAAGGTGGGACAGGTCCCTTCGTCAGGTAACGGCAGAACGGCCGGACTTACCCAACAGAGGCGAGGGCAAGACAAGACAGATTCCCTCACAGGGCAACGGCAGTACGGCCTGGCTTACCCCACGGAGGCGAGGACAAGAAGAGACAAACACCGAAGAACGACGGACAGTTCCATCTCTGCTCCAGGGAAGCTCCAAGTCTCAGTTCGACCAGCGACCTCAGCTGGCTACGTAAACAGCCGAATCCCTACCTAGCTCGGAGTGGCTGGCAGCCACTCAGCTGGCCCAGGAAACAACCGAATCCATACCGCAAAGGCAGATCCGACTACGGACAGCACGGCTCCATGCAGCGATGGTTCTCCAACACGTCTAAAGATGAAAAGTGTCCGCTCTAGCCTTCCACCGGCAGGTTGCTCCCAGAGGAACTGACGAGAGAAACCAGCAGCCCACACTCAACCCCTTGGCTACTTATATTCAAGCTCCAAGATGGGAATCAGGTACCTATGATTAACTCAAACAAGGGACAGCTGGAAGACCCGGAATCCTGAGACCACGGAGCGGACCGTGAACTGGAATGCGGACTTCACGGAACGGACCATGACACCCTGATCAGACCATGATTCCGCAAATGCCCATAGATCCTATCTCTACGAATCTTTTCCAACATCTTTCCAACAACAGACGTAAGGCTCACTTGTCTATAATTACCCGGACTATCCGTACTACCCTTTTTGAAAAGGGGACAATATTCGCCTCCCTCCAATCCTCCGGTACCATTCCTGTGGACAACGGGGATATAAAGATCCTAGCCAGAGGCTCAGCAATCTCTTCCCTCGCCTCGTGGAGCAGCTGGGGGAATATTCCGTCAGTCCCCATGGACTTATCCGTCCAAATGTGTACTAATGTAAGTGGGGACTTGGTCCCACATCCCTGCTGAGCACAGAGCCAACTCAGTGAGCGAGACCCTTTCGCGGCGGGTCACCCCCGTAGGTTGCTGTCCTCAGCCGTATCAAAAGCGGTGAATGTATTATTGAGGTGAACGGCCACAGGAGTACTGTGCATTGGCTGCCTACTGTCTTTCCTTCTCCAGACAGTCCGACAGGTACCGGCTTCTTGCAACAGAGGGGCAGCTACCACCATGTAGCTCCTATCTATCACCTCACATTTTCCCATATGAGGCGAAAGTCATCGTGCTGCAGCTGCTGCTGCTGAACGCGGCCTCGAAGAAGCTGCCTCTTGACGAACTTCATGCATATGTAGTTCTTAAGGAGACTGAAGGTCTCCGGGAGTTGCCGCATCTCAGAATAAGAACATACAACTGACTTTGGACACAACCTGCGTGCACCAACTATGAACTAAGAAACAAAATAAACCTACAAGAACCTTTCTTTACATATTGTGCTTACTTAAGTCTGTTCAGCCAAAGCCAGGCCATTCTAACAATGACCCACTTGAACAATGGCCACTCTAAAAGTTGCTGCTCCGCTCACATCTTCTTTCTTTATATTTGTCCCGCTCTGATTGCCATCCGCCAAAACGAGGCTGGAAGGTCTGTAGCTCTTTGCAACCCATTACTCCGTGTCTCCACGGATCGACCCCTCGCACTTTTTTTCAGCCTGCCGAAATGAAGCTGAAAGCTCCTGAGCTCCTTCTGAACCTTGCGATCCGGCACCCACGAACGAGCTTGCCCGTTGTTGACAGCCACCGGGAAGAATCTGAACGCCGCTAAGCTCTTTAAAAACCTCGCGCTGTGTTTCCAACAAGTGACCTCTCGACAGGACAGTCACGGTAAAGAATATTAACGTTTGTTATTAGGCCAGTCTTGAAATGTTGACCTGTTTACTCCTTTCCATCTGCTGCTGCCAGACCTGCTGAATTCCTCCAACGTCTTGTTTGTGTTGCTCATGATTTAGAGCATGTCTGATAATATAATAATTTGAACCTCGATCTGCAGACTCTCTTGTGCAAAGCTCAAGTACAAAGTTCTTTTGTTTTAGCACATACAAACCCCGAGATTCATTTTTTGCAGGTATTCACAATAGAACAGAGAAATACAATAGAATCAATAAAAAAACACTACACACCAAGACTGACAGACAACTAAAGTGCAAAGGAAGACAAACAGCAAATGCATCAATAAATAAACAAACAGGCCAACAATAAGTAAATTAATAACACTCATAGCATGAGTTGTAAAGTCCTTGAAAGTGAGTCCATTGGTTATAGACTGATATCAGTGATGTGGTGAGTGAAGTTACACACAGTGGTTGCGGGGTCTGATGGTTAAAGTGTTATAACTGTTCCTGAACTTGGTGGTGTGGGACATAGGGCTCCAGAACCTCGATCCTGATGGCAGCAGCGAGAAGAGAGCATGTCGTGGATGGTGGCGTTTGGCTTAGTTTTTTTTCTATCTTTATAAGTTGATGCATTAAGTTCTCGAGTTGGGACGTTCTTTTCCGATGTGATCCACGTCCCTCCATTTCCTACATATTCGTGTACCTATCTGAAAGCTCTCACATGCCGCAATCGTAAATATTTCTGCCATGTCCTCTGGCAGCGTGTGCCCCACAGCGACCATTCTCAACGTCAAGAAATAATCTTGCCCCGTGTATCTTTAAATTTACCCTCCTTCTCACCTTTAACCTGTGATTCTAATGTTGGACATTTGTAACCCGAGAGATAGATGTTGACTGTCTACGCCGCCTGTGTCTCTCATGTTTAAAAAAATTCTATCAGAGCTCCCCTCAGACCAGTAACCACTGAGGAAAACAGGGTCCCCATCGAAACCTTCCTCCTAACTCAAGCTCTCCAGTGCAGGCTATATCTCCAGCTTAATTACATTTTGTGCTGCGGTGTGGTGTCCGGAACTGCACACGGCGTTCCAAAGGCGATCTAATTAATAACTTGTTCAGATATAACTCTATTATCCAACACCCCCAAAGCCACTATAATGAAGGCAAGCACCTAGCGCATGTCCTTCACTATCTGGTCTACATGACACAGAACAGAGGGACGTCTCTTTTGAACAGAGATGAAGGGAGATTTCTTTAACTTGCAGGTGGTGAATCTATGGTATACATTGTCACCGACGGTTGTTTGGTGGAACATTTCTGCAAATGCTCCGTTTAGTCGGACGTGCTGAAATCATGAAACATTCATGAATGCAATCAAATTTAGCTGTGAAAATTCACCGAGCTGAGGCTGTCGCCTGAAGCACTCCAGACACAGAAAAGACAGGATGGCGACTAAGCTGTCCCGACGAAATAAGGCTTAGCACAGATTTCTTCTACATTGAACGCGTTTGATTTTGTTGGCCCACATGTTACTAGCAATATTATAATTGATCGGAAGCAGAAGGAGGTTGCGCTTGTTTTCAGAATGAAATGTACAATGATAAAAAATAATTTTTAACGATTCAAGTATTAAACTATCCCTGTCCAATCAAAATGATTGGTAAAAACATCAAATAAATGTCATGCAACACACATCAAAGTTGCTAGTGAACGCAGCAGCCAGGCAGCATCTCTCGGAAGAGGTACAGTCGACGTTTCGGACCGAGAGCTGACAAACGTCAACTGTACCTCTTCCTAGAGATGCTGCCTGGCCTGCTGCGTTCACCAGCAACTTTTATGTGTGTTGCTTGAATTTCCAGCATCTGCAGAATTCCTGGTGTTTAAGTTTACAAAATGTTTAAATATGCCTAGCAAACACACAACACTGATCTGGCAGAATCTACGGAGGGGAATAAATATTCGACGTTTCGTGTCGAAGCAATTCACGAGAACTTCGTTAGGACAAGTTGCTACGATCCTGCTTTACGTAAAATTTGACAGTAACAACAATGACTAAGCAGGTTTGGCGTTCATTGAGTCCGCTCTGTGCCGTGATACCTCTCCCTGACCTTTGGCTGTCCGGGCACAAATCACTCATAATACCGTGAGAGTTTACTGTGAGGACGTGGAGACTGGATAACTTGCAGGTATTGATTGATTGCCAAAGTACCATCAGCTGTTGCCATCTTTGTCCAGGTTAAATAGATTATTCCTCTGCTGTCATCACAAACTGAGGGAATTAAAAATATATCGTGTTTATGCGATCCAAGTGGTTTAGGTTTAATGTGCAAAGTAACACGCAGTGTTATTCAGCGAAATAAATAAACGGTAATATCGATTCAAACCATTTTATAACTGGAATGAAATTGCATTAAATGGGGCGAAATGCGTCTCAGCCAGCAAGCATTACTCGTTCTTTTTTCGGTCCTCCCAGATAGTGGAGAAAATACAGTCATACAAATGAAATATGATTTTTTTTAGAGCAGTCTGTCTGTCAATGATTCACCTCTTTCTCCAAATAAGAATAGGTTTGCCTTCAAACCAGCGGCTGCGGCTAACACTCCATTACGTTGTCCATTCCAGCGCGACCGTCTGCTGAAGGGTGGAGTATAATGTGTGTCTTGTAACAATTATTCGGTTCATTGGCTGCTCCTTTCTCATTTTTATTTTACCCATCTAATTGATTATTTATTGAATGTGCCGACTTTAATGTTCGGGCATTATTTTCAAATGCATATAGATTTTCTATGAGAATGTGCACTACCCACGATTGTTTCACCGATTAAGCTTGTCTCGGGAAAGCTCTTTTTTAGCGCTCAATCGGCACCCGTTCGCAAGTTTGGCGTCGCACGCTTCGTTCAGGACGCCTCGCTGCTATCTCCGTTCTCCTCGACGGAGCGCGTAGTGCGTGACATTTGAACTTAGTCTTGATGATTTGACAGTCTGTTACCTGTTAGCCTGAGAGCCGTTAAACATCTTTTGAAGTTAGAAGGCTTCTAACTGACGTCTCCAAATATCTCAAGATTATCAATGAAATAAATCCAAGATCGTTTTATCGTTGTAGTTACTAAATAATTGCATTTTAAATGTTAGCCAATTAAATGAACTCTTTTAAAGAAGTACAATTACGTCTTACCGTCTGAAAGTAAAACGAATCTCTCCATTATCTGTGCCGTTGTCGGCAAAAGGCGTTTCCATTCTGGAGAGCTCTTAATAACCTCGCCTTGTTGGAAGGGTATCCTACCCTTTGTTCACTACTTAACGGTGCCGCCTAGGTGCGCTCTGCTGTTACTTTTGCATGTGAAAGTAGCGAGATCTAAATTGTCCATTCTGAAGCAACCACACTCAATCTCGGTCAACGCAAATGGACTGTTACTCTGACTCCAGTCATTGGCCCAGCGACCTTTACGCACACAAAGCAATTAAAATTAAAGTAATCCTTCGGTAACTTATAGTGATTATTTTTCTTCACAACTTATTTCAGTTAATTTAACGGCGATTGTGATCCTCGCTCGCGGGAAATGTGGTCTGTCCAAATGCATCACAATCTACTTTGTAGCCATGGCGGCAGCTGATCTGATGGTGGTCTTCGTCGATATCATATTGGAAAAGATAAATTATATGTACTTCTTTGCTAACTTCTTGCTCAGAACTCCGGTGTCTCGGAACCTGGGACTGTTCCGTTTGGTTGACGGTAGCTTTCACTTTCGATCGCTGCGTCGCCATCTGCTGTCAGAAGCTGCGGAACCGATATTGCACCGAGAGAACAGCAACGGTGGTGATCGCAACTGTGAGTGCAGCGTGTTGTGCCAAGGGTATTCCATTTTACTTTGCAGGAGATCGCTTGCGGTGTGTCCTCGTAGCTGAATACTTCACGTCACCCCTGTGGAAAGCCTACGAGGTATTTGCCAGCATCGCAACACCGTCATTACCAATTTGTTTAATTCTGCTCTTTAATGTTTTAATTGTCAACCAGATTCGAGCAACAAATAGAGTTCGCCGCATACTTCGAAAAAGCAGCGAAAATCGTGATGATGCAGAGGGGTCAAAGCGAAGAAAATCAATGATTCTTTTATTCGCTGTTTCAGTCAATTTTATATTATTTTGGATGCCCTATGTCGTATTTGCTATGAACTGGCAAATCGAAAACTATTTCTATACAGACAGATATTTCAGCAAACCGACCTATATCCTGCAGGAATGTGGGTTTATGTTGTCCTCTCTCAGTACCTGCCCCAACACGTGTATCTATGGAATGACACAGAGAAGATTCAGGGAGGAGCTGAAGAATGGAGTGATGTCCCTGTTGGTAGCAACGAGGGAGAATTGTAAATAAAATGCTAACACAATTATTCATTCTTGCAACTTCAAATCAACTATTTGGCAGAGGTTTGACTTCAAGCAATGCTGTTTCCCGATCTGACTCTACAAACGATTACCGGCGATTAAACAACAGGGTTTAAATGACTATTATTTTCATGGAAGGGTTATGGACTCTGATATCATGAAATCCCAGTCCACTATTTTTGATTGCAAGTTATGTAAGCATTTTAACAGGAATTAATCTGATTCGTTCAGTGAACACACTGTTGACATAAAAATAAATCCTCGTACAATCGGAAAATTATCATCTTCTCTGTCTGTTTTATGACATATTTGTTGAAGATTAATATTTCTGAGTGCCATTATCGGACGGTAACGTCAAAATAATAATTCTAGGATATTTTGGTTGCTCTACCCTTCACAGTGAGATGTCCGTGCCAGAATGGTCGGTAATAGCGAAGTAGCAACGGTTCCTTTATACAGTACATACCCGTCACGAACGTGAGGGGAACAGCTGGGGCTTGGTCATTACACTCAGGAATTGCTGACGCATTTGATGGAAATTAATGCGAGATGCTCGTCTGCTGTTGTGGTTTGGACATAACGGCCAGAATTATGCTGCTGTGAGCTTATCCATAAGACCAGAAATACTAACATCGCATTTCCCTTCCTCATTACTGACTTAACCTGCAAACTAACCTTTAGGGAGTCAGGCATAAGGAATTCCAGTTCCCCTTGCGCATCAGTGTCTTATATTTCCTCTCCTTTTGGAAAATATTCAACGCTTTGTTTTCTTCTACTAGTGTGCATGACCATACACTTCCCGACACTGTATTGCATGTGCCGCTTCCCGTAATCTGTCAAAGTTTTTTTCTGCAGCCTCCCTGCTTCTTCGAAACTATTTGCTCTCCATATATATTCATACCGTCTGCAAACGCTGCAACGAAGCCATCGATTCCCTAATCTAAATTACTGACATAGAACGTGTAAAGCATCTATTGCAAGATAGAGTCGAATGGAAAACCACCAGTCATTCATTTCCACTCTTTGCTTCCTGCACATCTGCCACCGCGTTAACTATGCTAGAAATATTTCTGTAATACATGGGCGAGTAGCCTCCCAGGCAGCCTCATTTCCTGCAGTTTGTCAAAAGCAATCTGAAAATCCAAAAACACATCATCATCCTGTTCTCACCCTCACTGCAACATGGTACAGGCAGGAATCCAGATATTACAACCTGGTGGTCATGGGTAGCTTTCCGCTGTATTCTTTAAATTCTCTCTTCAGGACCTGCTCCCTTCTCATACCTGTGTCATTGGTACCAATATGTGCCAAGCCTTCTGGTTGCTCCCTTTCCCCCTCCCTTAAGAATGCCGCGATCCAGATCCGAGACGTCCCTGACCCTGGCACCTGGGAGGCAACATACCATGCGGGTGTCTCCATCTCACCCACAGAATCCCGTCTCTAGTCGTATGACTAGGTAATCTCCTATCACCAGTGCAGTCGTCTTCACCTCTCTTCTGTTCTGAGCCACAGCACCAGACTTGGTGCCAGATTCCTGGTTACACATCTCTCCACCACGGCCCCCCCAGTATGTCGTGCCATTCAACAATATCTAAAGTGGTACACTTATTCTCGAGATGAACTGCCAAAGGTGCTACTCTGCACTGGCGGTTCATTCACCTTCGCTTCAGGGAGGTAGGAGATGACTATCTCGCAGTAGCTCCTACTAATCACTTCCTCATTCTCCTGTATGAACCGAATGTCATCGGCTGCAGATGCAGATCCTCAATACATTCTCTGAGGAGTTGCAGCTCTGTGCATCTGGTGCAAATGGGTTTATCCGGGAGACTGCAGATCTCTCAGACATGTCGCATCCAGGACAGAGTGCTAAACGCTGACCCTGGAACCATCTGCAGTACACCACTATGCCTTACGGTCACTGCTCTTTTCCCCGCTTCCCTGCTGTGCCACAGAGCCAACTCAGTGAGAGGGACCCTGTCACGGCGGGTCACCCCTGGTAGGTTGTTATCCCCAGCCGTATCAAAAGTGGAGAACTTATTACTGAGATGAACGGCCACAGGGGTACTGTGCAGTGGCTGCCTATTGTCTTTCCTTATCCTGCCTCCTGCAACTTAGGAGCAACGACCACCATGTAAATCCTATCTATCACCTCTCATTTTCCCAGATGAGGCAAAGGTCATCGAGCTGCAGCTCCTGCTGCTAAACGCGGCCTCTAAGGAGCTGCCTCTTGATGACTTCATGCATATTTAGTTATTAGGGAGACTGGAGCTCTGCGCGAGTTCCCACATCTCACAAAAAGAACATACCACTAACTTTGGACACAATCTGCTTGCACCAACTGTGAACTAAGACACTATAGAAACCTACAGGAAACTTTCTTACTTGTTTAGAACGTCAGCCTGTGCTTACTTAAGCCTGTTCAGCCAAAGCCAGACCACTCTAGCAATGCTCCACTTGAACAATGGCCACTCCAAATGTTGCCGCTCCGCTTAAACTTTCTTACTTTATATTTGTACCAATGAACGACCTCTCCCGTTGTTGACAGCCCGCCAAGAAGAAGCTGAACGCTCTTAAGCTCTTTAAAAACCTCGCGCTGAAAACTCAAGACGGCGATGAAGCTGTCCCCTTCAGGAAAGACTTATTGTACATTTTACCCACATTCACCCGCGCTTCATCTTGTTGCTCCACCTGTTCATAACGATGCTATAATCAACGTGTTACTGAAGGAGATTGTGTTTGATTTCCAACTGAAAGTAAGTGTATAATGATAAGAATCTGTTCAGCGATTCAAGCATCGCAAAGCAGAATTGTACCGGCCGTCTCCACTATAAATGATTGGTAACAAATATCAAAAGGCGGCCCTAATTCTGCTCGAAGACGAAATACTTTAGACAATGAGACAACGAGTAAAAATAGTTGTCAGTGCGTGGCTGTTCAGAGGATTGTGTCTAATCAGACGAATGGGAACACCGGCTGATTGAGATTGTGGTTCCAATAGGTGTTTAGGAACTCCTCGAGTCAGTGCATGCAGGCAGTTGTGTCAACATGATCAGAATTTACTGCCCAGCGCTTGCACCACTCCGTATTCCAGGTAATGCCGTGTTTTTGTATAACGCTCGCGGCATCGTAGATTAACTGTATCTGTTGGCCAAAGTGCATTTGCTGCCCAGTGTATTTTGTTCTGCAATTGGACGGTAAAAAAGAAATCTTTGCCGTTAATATACGTTCTAAATATATTCCCGTGAATTTAGTGGTTTATGATTCAGGTGTTAGACAGATTTATATATATTAATTAGATTAGATTAGATTATAAGTACACGCAGTCTTAATGCATGCATTAAGAAATGATGCAATATTCCTCCAGTATAATACCACAGAAGCACAAGACAGACCAAGACTGAAAAACTGACAAAAAACACATAATTATAACATATAGTTACAACAGTGCAAAGCAATACCTTAATTTGATAAAGAACAGACCATGGGCACGGTAAAAAAAGTCTCAAAGTCTCTCGTAAGTCCCATCATCTCACGCATACGGCGGAAGGAAGAACATTCTCCCTGCCATGAACCTCCAGCGCCGCTAACTTGCCGATACAGCACCCTGGAAGCACCCGACCATAGCCGACACTTGAGTTCGTCCGAAAACCTCAAGTCTCCGAGCAGCCGTCCGACACCGAGCACCGAGCACCATCTCTGCCGAGCGCTTCGACCGCGACCCCGGCCGCGAAGCAATAAGCAAAGCCGAGGATTTGGGGCCTTCCCCTCAGGAGATTCTCGATCACACAGTAGCAGCGGCAGCGGAGCAGGCATTTCAGAAGTTTCTCCAGATGTTCCTCCGTGCTTCTCACGTCTGTCTCCATCACATCAGGATTGTGCACGGTACCCTATTTAACAAATATAGATATCATTACGGAGCGGCCGCGCCGCCATCGTCTCCTCCCTCCTTGATAGTAATGTTACACTAACAAAGCAGGCATCAGCACGTTGCACTCGGTATTCCAGGTAATGTAATGTCTTTGCATCCCGTTTGGAGCGTCGTAAATGAACTATATATTGACGTCCAGAGTGCACTTTTCTCAGTTATTGGACTATGAAAAGGAACTTCCACCGTAATTCCGATTCTAAATATAAATCGTCTTTAATTTATAAATTTTATATGAGATATGATTGAGGAATTTGATACATTTTTGTGCATGAATGCGATATTAACCTAACTATACATTACCACGTTGTACTATTGCTAACACAACTGTATACCAGAAACGTTTAAGTATGCTTAGAAACCACACAGTCAAGAAAGTACCACACTCACAACACTGGTGGAATTCAGTTAGTCAGGCAGCATCTATGGAGACCCTTCATGAAGACTTCGTAAGGACAGGTTGCAAGGATACGGCCTTACACAAAATCCTGACAGTGAGAGAATTGAGTCGCCAGGACAGCTCGCCACTGAGCCCGCTCTGCGCCGTGATGTCACTGTCTGACCGCGGGTATGTGCCAGCACATTTCCAATCATAACACCGTGAAAGTCTTCTGTAGAGACGAGGAGACTCGACACCTTGAAGAGATTGGTTAAATTCTAACGTATCGCCAGCTCCTCCCCCTCTCTCTCCACGGTTCCTCTGCTCTAATCACAAACTGAGGGAATTAAACAGTATATCGTCTATGCGATCCACGTTGTTCAGGTATTAGATGCAAATTAATACATACGCTATTTAGTGAAAGAAATATATGATAATATCGTTTTTTATATCGTTTGATAATTATAATTAAATTAAATAGAATCAGAGTCGGAATCAAAATCAGAATCAGGTTTATTATCACCGGCACGTGTCGAGATATGGAATAAAATGTGACCAAATATAGTACAATCAGCAAACATTACTCTTTCTCTTAACGGCTGATGGCACAGTGGCATCAGCGCCGGACTATGGAGCGAAGGCTCCCGAGTTCGAACCTAGTCGCTCCCCGCCCCCCGGGCACGCTTTCCATCCGTGCGGAGCTGAACGTCTAGGGAGCCACTCGGCATCGAGTCAGGAAGTTTCATACTGTGACCCAGTTAATCCAATAGGAGACCATGTCTGGTGTGACAAGCTACGAAATGAAATTGCTCTTTCTCATTCAATATGTTGTTAAAGAAAAGTCGGTCTGTCAATTATTTAGTGTTATTTTTTTCAAACAAGAATAGGTTTGTTCTCAAACCAGCGACTGCGGCCGTTGCTCCATTACTTCGTCCTTTCCAGTGCGATCGTCTGCTAAAGAGAGGAGTATAATATGTGTCCTTTTGTAATATCCTTCCCGGTCGCTGCTGCTCATTTCTCAATTTCCCGTTACCGATATAATCAATTACTTATGAATGTGCGGAACTTAATGTGCAGCCATCACTTTCAAATTCATATTGGTTTTCTTTGAGCGCGTGTATTTCCCACGAATGATTCACTGATTAAGACTCTCCGTAAAGCTCGTTTTAGCTTTCACGCATAACTATTCACGAGTTTGGTGTCTCTCTCTTCGTGCAAAGTCAAACGTTCAGGACACCACTTTGTTATCTCCGATCTTCTCGACGGAACATGTAAGGTGTAACGTCTGATGTCAACCTTGATCATCTGTCAGTCTGTGACCAGACAGTCCTGAGAACCGTTTCAGATCTTTTGCGATTAGAAGGTTTCTCAAGCCGTCTCTAAATATCTCCATATGCATATTTGAAATGAATTTATAACCGTTTTGCCGATGTAATTACTAAATAATTGTATTTTAAATAGAAGACCAGTAAATAAACGGTAAAATAGTGTAATTGCTTCACACCGTCTGAAAATAAATCCAATCTCTCCATTACCTCTGTCGTTCTGGGCAGGACAGCATCCTGTTCGGGACAGCTCTGGATAACCTCGCCTACTGAGACTGGTATCCGGCCCTTTGTTCACTACTTAACCGAGCCGCCTGAGGGCGCTCTGCTGCCAGTCTCCGGCTTACCTTCTGGTGGTTAATTCATCGATGTGAAAGTGGCGAGATGTCGATTGTGCATTATGACTTAGAATCCGATTGGGCCATCCACATCCCATCTCGGTCAGGGCATATGGGCTGTACCCTGACTCCAGACAATGACCCAATCGACTGTTATACACAATACATAGTTAAAGTTACACAAATTATTCTGCGGTAATTCATAGTAATTGTTTTTAATTGATAGTAATTGTTTTTATTTCAGTTAGTTTAACGGCGATTGTGATCCTGTCCTGAGGGAAATGCGGGATGTCCAAATGCATTACTCTCTACCTTGTGACAATGGCGACAGCCGCTCTGATGGTAGTCATCGTTGTTATTATATTAGAGAGGATAAATTTTATCCTCGTAACTCCGGTGTGTTCTCTGATACTTGTCCTGAGTCTCACAACCTGGAAATGTTGCGTTTGGTTGACGGCAGTTTTCACTTTCGATCGTTGTGTCGCCATCTACTGTCAGAAGCCGCGAAACCGATATTGCACCGAGAGAACAGCGACTGTGGTGATCGCAACAGTGAGTGCAGCGTGTTGTGCCAAGGCCATGCTATTATACTTTGCTGTCGATCGATGGCGTTGCGTCCCCGCAGCTGAATACTTCACGTCGCCCCTGTTGAAAGCCCACCAGGTATTTGACAGCATCACAACACCGTTATTACCGATCTCTTTAATTGTGCTCTTCAATGTTTTAACCGCCAAATAGGTTATAGCGACAAATAGAGTTTTCCAGGCACTTCGGGAAAACGGTGAAAATCGTAATGATCCAGAGGCGGCAAACCGGAGAAAGTCAATGATTCTGTTGCTCACTCTTTCAGCAAATTTTGTATTATTCTGGATGCCCTGTGTCGTACGTTCTATGAACTGGCAAGCCGAAAACTATTCCTATATAGACAGATATTTCAGCAAACAGACCTACATCCTGCAGGTATATGGGTTTATGTTGTCATCTCTGCGTACCTGCACCAATACGTGTATCTATGGACTGACACAGAGATAATTCAGGGAGGAGCTGAAGAATAGAGTGAAGTACCTGTTTGCAGAAACGGGGCAGCTTTGAAAATAAAATGCAAAAACAATTGTACCATCTTGCATCATGAAGACAATTATTTGGAAGAGTAGTTGATTTGAGCTTCAAGTGACCGCTTTTTGAAATACTCACTGTAGAACAAATTAACGTTAATTGTGGAAGTTACTGATTATATTAAACAACAGGGATAAAGTTAATACCATTACGTAAGGATTATTGACTCGGATATCATGTGATTTCAATCTACTACCGTTGATTACAAGTTATCTAAGCATATGAAGATAAATCTGGTTCGGACAGAGAACTCACTGTTGACGAAATCTCCGCATGGCATTAATCATATATGATGTTAAAAAATCCTTGTACAATCCCAAAATTATCACGGAATCACATAAATCTACAGCACATTACAGGCCATCGCCCTACAATGTTGAGCCGACCATGAATCTACTCTGGAAACATCCTAGCGCATAGTGCTCCATTTTTTCTAAACTCCATGTACATTTCTAAGAGTCTCCTATTATCTACACCCCCACCACTGTTGTTGGTAGTGCATTCCACACACCCACCACTCTGTGAAAAACTTACCCCTGACATCCACTTTGTACCGACTTCCAAGCACCTTAAAACTATGCCCTCGTGCTAGCCCTGGATAAAGCTTCTGGCTATCCAGTGCCTCTCATCATTTTATACACCTCTATTACGTCACCTGTGATCCTCAGCCGCTCTAAGGACAAAAAACAAATTCACTCAATTTATTCTCGTCAGGCACACTCCAATCCAGCCAATATCCTTTGTAAATGTCCTTTGCATTCTGTCTCTAGTGTCCAAAAGACCAAAAGGCATAGGAGCCGAATTAGCCCATCTGGCCAATCGAGATTTCTCTGCCATTCAATCATGGCTGATCTTTTTTCTATCTCCTCCTCAACCCCAGTTCCCGGCCTTCTCCCCGTAACCTTTGATGCAATGTCCAATCAGGAACCTGTTAATCTCTGCCTTAAATATACCGAACGACCCGGTCTCCACAGTTGCATGTTGCAACAAATTCCACAAATTCAACACCCTTTGGCGAAATAAATTTCTCTGTATCTCTGTTTTGAGAAGACACTCTTCTATCTTGAGGCTGTACCCTCATGTCCTAAACTCTCCCAGCATGGGAAACATCCTTACCACATCTACTCGGTCTGGACCTTTCAAGATCAAAAGGTTTCAAAGAGATAACCCCTCATCCTTCTGAATTCCAGTGACTACAGACCCAGAGCCATCAAACGTTCCTCGTACGATAACCCTTTCATTCTCGGAACATCCCTGTGAACCTCCTCTGGACCCACTCTATTGCCAGGACATATTTTATGAAATTCGGGGCCCAATGCGTTTCACAATACTGAAAGTGAAGTTTCTCCAGTGCCTTATAAAGCCGCAGCATCACATCCTTTCTGTAATGAGCTGACCTGAACTGAGCAAGTGTGGTCTAACTAAAGTAACATTGCCTCACGGCTCTTGAACTCAATCCCACCGTTGTTGAAGGCCACACACCATATGCCTTCTTAACAGTACCGTCAAACTCCGCACAGCTTTGATTGTCCTATGGGCACGGACCCCAAGATCTCGCTGATCCCCCACACTGCCAAGAGTCTTACCCTCCAGACTATCCACAACGCCACAGATTCTGTGTCATCAACAAAGTTACCAAACCACCCTTCTACTCCCTCGTCCAGGTCATTTATAAGAATCAAAGACGGTGGGTCGCAGAACAGATCCCTGTAGAACACCATTGGTCACCGACCTCCATGCAGAATTCGAACCATCTACAACCACAATGAGTAAGCCGATTCTGGATACACAAAGCAAGGTCCCATGACACATTGCTTTATCAATGAGCCTCGCATGGCAAATCTTATCAAACGCCTGACTGAAATCCATACACACTACATCCACTGCTCTACCTTCATCAATGTATTTTGTTACCATCTCAGAGAATTCAATTAAGCTGGTGAGGCATGATCTGTTCTTAGCAAAGCCATGTTAACGATCCCTAATGTGATTATGTCTCTGCAAATGCTCATAAATCCTGTCCCTTAGGATGTTCTTCAACAACTTGCCCGTCACCGAAGTAGGACTCACGGGTCTGTAATTTCCAGGGTCAGCTATCCTCCCTTTCTTGAACAACGGAACATCTGCAAACTCCCAGTCTTCTAGTACTTCTTCCGTCCCAAATGATGATGCAAAAATCATCGCCAGAGGCTCAGCAATCTCCTGCCTCACTTTCCAGAGTAGCCTGATGTATATCTCGTCTGATCCCGGAGTCTTATTTAACTTACTGTTTTTGAAAAGCACCAGCATACCCTATTTCCTAATGTCTATATGTCTTTTGAGCACCATCTCCCTTGTAATAATGACTGTACTCACTTCTCTTACCTCATACCCTTCAACACCTCATACTCTGCTAGTGCCTTCCACAGTGAGGACTGAAGCAAAATATTCACGTATTTCACCTGCTGAACCTTGGTATGCACCTTGGTATTATTTGCTAACTTGCTTTCATATTTCATCTTTTCCTCCCAATGGCTTTTAGTTGATTTCTGCAGGTTTTTAAAAGCTTCCCAATCCTCTATCTTCCCGCGAAACTTTGCTATGGTGTACGCTTTCATACAAGATCTGAATTCCCTTGTCAGCTGCGGTTGCAATATTTTGCCATTTGTGAAATTCTTCGTTTTTGGAATATATCTATTCCCCATTTTTTTTCTCAGAAATCCATATACTATCATCCCTGATAGCACCCCCTTCCAATTTACTACTGTAATTCCATTAACGCCACTGAAATACTGCTATGTTAGAGTTTACCTACACCCTATCAAATTTCAATTTGAACTGAATCATAATGTGATCATTTTCTCCTAAGTGTCCCTTTACCCTAAGTTCCACAATCAGCTCTGGGTCATCATAAATTACACAATCTGGTAGAACGGACCCGCTAGCAGTCTGAACGAGAATGTACTCTACTAAAGCCATCTCATAGGAATTCAAGAAATTCACTCTCTTGAGATCCATTACCAACCTGTTTATCTTCATCTTCTTGCATGTTATCATCACATTGCCCTTTTGATACTCATTTTCTATTTCCCGTTGTAAAATGAAGTCCACATCACAACTACTTTTTGGAGGCCTGCATATGACTGCCATCAGGTTTCTTTTTAACCTGGTAGTTTTTTAACTTGCCCACAGGGATTCAACATCTTCCAGTCCTATGTTATATCTTTCTAATGATTTCATACCATTCCTTACCAGCAGAGCAACGTAACCCCCTCTGCCTACCTTCCTATCACTCCGATACAATATTTCACCTTGAACCTACAGCTCTCAACTCCAACCTTCTTTCCTGCCTGCAATTTTGCCCTGTCATCTGCCTCCCCTCCCTGACAGTCTGACTGCACGCTATCTTTGCTTTATCACCATCTGTCCTATCCTGGGTCCCTTCACTCCGGTTCCCATCCTATGCCCAATTAGATTAAACCTCCCTCAAGAGCTCTACAAACCTGACCGCGAAAATATTGGTTCCCCTCACGTGCAGGTACAATCCGTTCCTTTTGTACAGGTCATGTTTCCCCCACAGGATATCGCAAAGATCCAAGAACCTGAAGCCCTGTTCCCCCGCACCAACCTCTCAGCCATTCATTTATCTGACAGATCATCTTGATTCTGCTCTCGATGGTACTTGGCAAAGGTAGCTATCCAGAAATTACTGAACTGCAGGTCCTGTATCCCAGATTTGTGCCTAGCTTTCTAAATCCTCTCTTCAGGACCTCTTTGCTAGTCTTTCCATTGTCATTGGTAACACTATGTGCTGAGACACATGTCTGCTCTTTCTGTTCTGCCATTCCATCATGACTGATTCCCGATCCCACTCAATCCCATATCTCTGCCTTCTCTCTATATCCTTTAATGCCATGACCGATTAGGAAACTATCAACATTAGTGCCAAATATACCCTCGGCCTTGACTTCCACCGCAGTCTGTGGCAGAGCATTCTACAGATACACTAATCTCTGGCTGAAGAAAATCCCCTTTACCTGCGTTTCAGAGGGTCGCCCCTAATTTTTTAAGCTGTCCCCTCCTGTTCTGGATATCTCCAGCAAAGGAATCATCCTCTCCACATCCATGCTATTCTAGTCCTTTCAACATTCTGTAGGCTTCAATGAAATCCCCCCCACATTCTTCAAAATTCCAGCGAGTACAGGCCCAAAGCTGCTGAAGGCTCCTCATATGTTAACCCCTTCATTCCTCGTGAATCAGCCTCTGGACTCTCTCCAAGGACAGCTCTTTTATTCTGAGGTACGGGGCACAGATCAGTTGACAAAACTCCAAGTACGACCTGACCAACGACTTATACAGCCTCAGCATCATCTCCTAAACAAGAGAGGATCTGCAGATGCTAGCATACCAAGCAACGCACAAAAAATCCTGGAGGAGCACAGCAGGCCAGGCAGCATATTCAGAAAGTGTGTACAGTCGACCTTTCGGGCTGAGACCGTTCAGAACGCCTTTGCCTGTATTTTTTTTCCTTAGATGCTGCCTAGCCTGCTGCTCTTCCAGAATTTTTTTGGGTAATGTCAGCATTATCAACTTAATGTTATGTTCGATTCTCCCTGAAATAAATACCAACATTGCATTTGTCTTCTTTATCACAGCCTCAACTTATAAATTCACCTTCTGAGAGTCTTGCACGAGCCTTTCTAAGTGCCTGTACATCTCTAATGTTTGAACCTTCTCCCTATTTATATAATAGTCAGCACTATTGTTCCTTTTACCATTGTCTTACATTTCTTAAAACTTTATTACATCTGCCACTTTTTTGCCCACTCTTCTAAGTTGTATAAGTCTACTGTAATCTCATTACTTACTCAGCACTACCTACCCCTTCACCTATCTTCATACCATCTGGAAACGTTGCCAGAGAGCCGTCAACTCCATTATCCAAATCATTGACAAACAATGTGAAAAGCAGCAATCCCAATATTGACTCCCGAGGAACACCACTATATCACAGGCAGTCAACCAGAAAAGGCCCTTTTTATCCCCAGTCACCACATCCTGCCTGTAAGCCACTCTTCTATCTTGGCAGTATCTTTCCTGTAATGCAATAGGATTTTATCTTGTTAAGCAGCCTCATGTATGGTAGCTTATCAAATGCCTTTGAAAAATCCAAATACAGAAGACCATAAGAGAACAAGATATAGGAGCAGAAGTAGGCCATTCTTCACATCGATGCTGCTCCGCCATTCAATCATGGGCTGATCCAATTCTTCCAGTCATCCCCACTCCCCTGCTTTCACCCCATACCCATTGATGCCCTGATCAATGAAGAACCTATCTATCTCTGCCTTAAATACATCCAATGATTTGGCTTGCACAACCGCTGGTGGCACCAAATTCCACAGGTTTACACACTCTGACTAATGTAGTTTCTCCGCATCTCAGTTCTAAATGGATATCCTTTATACCTGAAGTCGTGCCCCCCTGTTATAGAATCCCCTATCATGGGAAATAACTCTAATCTGTTCACGCCTCTTAACATTCGGAATGTTTCTATGAGGTTCCCCCTCATTCTCCTGAACTCCAGGGAATACAGCCCAGGAGCTGCCAGACGTCTTCATACAATAACCCTTTCATTTCTATGATCATTCTTGTGTATTTTCTCTGAACCCTCTCCAATGTCAATATATCCTTTCGAAAATAAGGACCAAAACTGTACATAATGGTCGAGTAATGGTCTCACGAGCACCTTATAGAGCCTCAACATCACATCTCTGTTCTTATATTCTTTTCCTCTAGAAATGAATGCCAACATCGTGTCTGCTTTCTTCACAACCGACTTTCCAACATTGTATTTCATTTATCACTTCTTTGCCCATTCTCCTGAACTATCTATGTCTCTCTGCAGGCGCTCTGTTTTCTTCAACACGACCCGTTACTCCACCTATCATTGTCTCATCGACAAATTTAACCAGCAATCCATGAATACCGTAGTCCAAATCATTGACATGCTTCTTTAAAAGCAGCAGTTCCAACAACGACCCATGTGGAACTCAACTGATAACCGATAGCCACCAGAATAGGATCCCTTTATTCCCACTCTCTGTTTTCTGCAGACCAGCCAATGCTCCACCCGTGTTATTCACTTTCCCGTAATTCCATGGGCCCTTATCTTTCTAAGCAGCCTTATGTGCGGCATCTTGTCACATTCACTGACTCTCCTTTGTACACCCTATGTCACATCACATCCACTGCCACTATGTCTCCTTTGTCCACCCTCCTTGTTACTTCCACGAAGAATTCGAACAGATTTGTAAAGCAAAACGTAATTTGTTAAGCAAAACTTAATTTGTTAGAAACCATGCTGATTACACTTATTGTTTCATTAGTCTCGAAGTACCCCAAGACACCATCCTCAATAATTGACTGCAACACATTCCTAAGAACTGAGGCTCGGCTAACTGGCCAATAATTTCCTTCGTTTGACTTTCTCCCTTGTTAAACAGTGGAGTATAATTTGTAATTTTCCAGTCCTCTGATACCATGTCAGAATCAAGTGATGCTTTAAAGATAATGACCAATACACCCGTTATCCCTTTAGCAACCCCTCTCAGAACACTGCAATGTAGTCCGCATGGTCCAAGTGACTTATTCACCATCAGATCTTTGAGATTGCGTAGCGTTGTTTCTTTTGTAATAGTGTAAGACTCGTTGCATCTAGTGATATGATCTCGCGAGTGGCGCCCCCTACCCGGCCAAACTTTAGCATTTCTGTTTGGGTGGATGCTGCGTGTTGTGCTCCCCGTGTAACATTAGTAGACATAACATTCAGTCCATAATGTGCGGTTAAACGATTAAGATTTTATATTTAAGTATGGAGTTAGTAGAGAAATAAAAGAAAAGGAAAACAAATAAAAGGCGCCAATAATCTCATAAACATGTCCAGTGCACAAACGTTGGAGCTCACGGACTACCTTTCGCTCATCTTCCTCCGCTCGTCGTCGACCCCTCGGCCTCCCGCCCGGAGCCCAGGCCCAGCGGGTGCGGCAACCATCTCCGCGAGCCACATCTTCTCTCTTCTTCCTCCTCGCGCCTTCTCTCCCAAATCCCACGCAAACAACAACGTTCAGATATACAAGAAACAATAACGTCTATCCCCGTTAGTTAGCAAACGAATACAAGTCTCGTTATCACGAATCATAAACCAGACATGCTGCTACGGAGAACAGTACCTCATCAGTTTAAATTACAGAGAAGCCATTTCATTATAACACTACCGAGAAGCCATTTCATTAGCCTCGGCAAGTAACATGAAAGAAGAAACCCCTTACAATACCAATGGCTTTCACTCCTGCTCCCTGACACTGATGGACCTCTAGCACACTTCTACTGTCTTCTGCAGTGAAGACTGATGCCAGGTACGTACAAAGTACATCTACCATTTCTTTGTACCCCATTACTACCTCACTAGCATAATTTTTACAGTGGTCTAATATCAACTCCCTCCCCCTTTTACTCTTTATATAAATGAAAAAAATATATATCTATGAGGATTCCCCTTTATATTATTGGTTAGTGCGACCTTTTATATCTGTTTTCCTTCTTACATCTTCAAAATATTGTGATGCGATCCGAGACGTCTCTGATCCTGCCACCTGGAAGGCAAAATACCATCCGGGTGTCACATTCATGCACACAGAATGTCTTGCCGGTTCCTCTGAGTATTAGGTACCCCAATCACTAATGCTCCCCTCTTCCACGTCGTTCCCTTCTGCACCGCGGACCCATGCTCAGTGCCGTAACCTAGTCCCCGTGACATTCCCCTTGGAGATCCCCCCCCATACTATTATCTAAAATGGTATACTTATTATTGAGGGGAATGCCCAGTGGAATGCTCTGCGCTAATTGCCTATTCACCTTCCCATTCTTACTCCTCACAGTCACCCAGCTAGACGCCTCCTGAAAATGAGACATGACCAGTTCCCTGTAACTGCAATCGAGGATCTCCTCACTCTCCTTTTCACAGCCGAAGGCCATCCGTCTGACGATCCAGATTTGTAAGCAGCTGCAGCTGGATGCAATTCACGCTGATGTGCTCCCTGGGAGACTCTGGGCCTCCCAGGGTTCCAACATCGGGCACGAAGAGTACACAGCTTCCCTTTAAGCTATATTAGATATCCCGGACTCATTAAGAGAACAGGTGACTAATCAAAAACTTATCCGGACAGTTTACTGAGAGCCAATGCCCTTTCTGAGCCGAAGCTTCCTTTGAGCCAAAGCCTGACACTCTCTCAAGGAATTTCAACTGGTTTATCAGGCAAGATTTCTCCGTAGAAAACCATGCTATCTTTGCCTCCAAGTGCGCCAAAACCTTATCCTAAATAATGGACTCCAACATCTTTCCAGCCACTGAAGGCAGGCTAACTAACATAATTTTTTTTTCTTCTATCTCCCATCCTTTGAAGGACTGGAGTGACATTTGCAATTGTTCGTCTCTAAGCAGCTATTACCGATTTTAGTGATTTTTGAAAGATCATCACCACTGCTTCTACGATCTCTTCAGTTATCTCCTTCTCAATAAACCACATATTTCTATGATATTTTTGTATCCTCTTTTATGTTACTGGCTTGCTTATCTTCATATTTCAAATTCTCTCTCCGATGGATTTTTGGATTTCTTCTGTTGGTTTTCAATTCAGCGCAATCCTCTGCCTACACGTTAATTTATGTGATATTATAAGCCCCCTTTTGATTTTAATCTGTCTTACACTTCCTTTGTCAGCCACGGTTACCTCATCCTCCTATTAGAATACGTACTCATCTTTGAGATGTATCTTTCCTGCGCCTTCCGAATTTCCCCCTGACACAGCAGCCATTGCTGTTGACCCGTCATCCTTTCTGGTTCACCCTTCCGATCAATTCTGGCCAATCCCTCTCTCCTCCCTCTGCAGTTCCCTTTACGCCATTGTAATTCTGATATACCTGATTTTAGCTTCTCCTTCTTAAACGGCAGAGCGAATCCTATCATACTGTGGTAACTGGTTTCCAAGGTTTCCTTTCATTACAGGACACTCAATCCAGAATTGCGTTCGCCCTCGTGAGCTCCACCACAAGTTGCTCTGAAATGCCACCTCGTAGGCATTCTACAAACTCCCCCATTTGGGATTTAGCATCAATCGGATTTTGTCAACCTACCTGCATATTGAAGTCCCCCCAGACTATTGCAATCGCAACATTGCCCCTTTTATACAGTCCATTAACGCAATAGTGAAATCCAGGAATGCAGAATCAGGATCCCATCCTCCATTACTGCGGGCATTCATGGAAAGAGAGGGACACCACAGGAACGCAGAAGCCCGCCCAGCTGCCACAGAGAGCAGCACAGCGATCGGCCGCTCACTGATTCCTTCTCAGGCAGCGATCAAAGGGGAAAGGATTCGGTGCTGAACTCTCGCTCGCCACCCGCATTCGCCTCGATGTCTCAATCTTCCTCATTTTCCCACATTATCTACCTGCTCTCCCTGACAGCCTCACTATATACTACATCTACTTGTGTACGAACTACCTCCGTCCTTAGCGTAATTAACCGGGTTCGCAGCCCTCTAAGAAATTGCTTCCAACCCCCACTCCAAACAATTCTTGAAAACCTGTCCAGAAGGATTCTGATCCCCTGGCTTTGGGGTGTAACCCGTATCTTTTTCAAAAGTGTTACGTTTCCCGCAAGAGAGCCCCAAGATCCAGGATTCTAAAATCCTGCACCTTCCCCATTCTTCAACTACACATCAATTTGCCAAATCATCTTATTCTCACCCTCACTGCAACATGGCACAGGCAGGAATCCAGAGATCACTACCCGGAGGTCATGGGTAGCTTTATATTGCATTCGCTAAATTCTCTCTTCAGCACCTAATCCCTTTTCATACCTATGGCATTGGTACCAATATGTGCCAAGCCTTACTGCTGCAACCTCGCCCCGCCCCCCCGCTCCACCCCGCTTTAGTGATACACTTATTCTTGAGATGAACTGCTAAAGCGGTACTCTGCACTGGCTGTTCATTCCCCTTCGCTTCAGGGAGGTAGGAGTTGACTAACTTCCTCTGGCTCCTGTCAATCATCTCCTCATTCTCCTGTTCGAACCTAAGGTCGTCGGGCTGCAGGTCCAGTTCTTTAATACATTGTCTGAGGAGATGCAACTCTCTGCATCTGGTGAAAATGCGTTTATCCGGGAGACTGCCGGTCTCCCAGACTTCTGACATCCAGACTGTAAAAGACCGCACCTGGAGCTATCTGCAGTAGACCACTATGCCTCACGGACACTGCTCTTCTTCCCGTTTCCCTGCTAAGCCACAGAGCCAACTCAGTGAGAGGGAGCCTGTCACGGCGTGTCACCCCTGGTAGGTTGTTATCCCCAGCCGTATCAAAAGCGGTGAACGTATTATTGAGGTGAACGGCCACCGGAGTACTGTGCACTGACCGCCTATTGTCTTTCCTTCTCCTGACAGTCAGACAGGTAACTGCCTCCTGTAACTGAGGGGCGGCTACCACCGTGTAGCTCCTATCTCTCACCTCACATTTTCCCATATGAGGCGAAGGTCATCCAGCTGCAGTTGCTGCTGCTTAACGCGGCCTCGAAGAAGCTGCCTCTTAATGAACTTCATGCGTATGTAGCTCTTAGGTAGACTGGAGTCTCCGAGAGTTCCCAGAGCTCACAATAAAAAAATACTACTGACTTTAGATATCACCTGCGTGCAACAACTATGAACTAAGAAACAATCGAAACGTACAGGAACCTTTCTATACATCCTGTGCTTACTTAAGCCTGTTCAGCCAAAGCCAGACCATTGTAACAATGACCCACTTGAACAATGGCCACTCTAAAAGTTGCCGCTCAGCTCATATCTTCTTTCTTTACATTTGTCCCGCTCTGATTGCCATCCGCCAATAAGAAGCTGGAAGCTCCCTAGCTCTTTGCAACCCATCACTCCGTGTCTCCAAGGATCGACCCCTCGCACTTTTTTTCAGCCCGCCGAAACGAAGCTGAAAGCCCCTGAGCTCTTTCTGAACCTTGCGATACCGCACCCACGAACGAGCTTGCCCGTTGTTGACAGCCACCGGGAAGAATCTGAACGCCGCTAAACTCTTTAAAAATCTCGCGCTGTGTTTCCAACAAGTGACCTCTCGACAGGACAGTCACGGTAAAGAATATTAACGTTTGTTATTAGGCCAGTCTTGAAATGTTGACCTGTTTATTCCTTTCCATATGTGCTGCCTGACCTGCTGAATTCCTCCAACGTCTTGTTTGTGTTGCTCATGATTTAGAGCATCTCTGATAATATAATAATTTGAACCTCGATCTGCAGACTCTCTTGTGCAAAGCTCAAGTATAAAGTTCTTTTGTTTTGGCAGATCCAAACCCCGAGATTCAGTTTTTTGCAGGTATTCGCAGTAGAACAGAGAAATACAATAGAATCAATAAAAAACACTACACACCAAGACTGGCAGACAACTAAAGTGCAAAGGAAGACAAACAGCAAATGCATCAATAAATAAACAAACAGGCCAACAATAAGTAAATAAATAACACTCATAGCATGAGTTGTAGAGTCCTTGAAAGTGAGTCCATTGGTTACAGACTGATATCAGTGATGTGGTGAGTGAAGTTACCCACACTGGTTCCGGAGTCCGATGGTTGAAGCACTATAACTGTTCCTGAACCTGGTGGAGTGGGATATCCGGCTCCAGTACCTCGATCCTGATGGCAGCAGCGAGAAGACAGCATGTCATGGATGATGGCGTTTGGCTTAGTTTTTTATATCTTTATAAGTTGATGCATTAAGTTCTCGAGTTGGGACGTTATTTTGTTATGTGATCCACGCCCCTACATTTCCTACATATTCACGAACCTGTCTGAAAGCTTTCATAAGCCGTTATCGTAAATCCTTCTGCCACTCCCTGTGGCAGCCTGTGCCCCACAACGACTACTCTCACCGTCAAAAAATAATCACGCCTCGTTTATCTTTAAATTTACCCTCCCTCTCACCTTAAACCTGTAATTCTAATGTTGGACATTTGGAACCCGAGAGATAGATGCTGATTGTCTACGCCGTCTATTTCTCTCGTGTTTTGTAAAATTCTATCGGAGCTCCCCTCAGACCACTGACCACTGAGCAAAACAGGCTCCCCATCGACAACTGCCTCCTAACTCAAACCCTCCTGTCCAGCTCAATTACATTTTGCCCTACTGTGTGGTGTCCGCAAATGCACACGGTGATGCAACCGCGAAACAATGATTAATTTGTACAGCTATAACTCGATATTCAAAACCTCCAATGCCACTATGATGAAAGGAATCACGCCGCCCACCTCCTTCACTGTCTAGTCTGCATGGCACAGAACAGAGGGACGTCCCTTAAGAACAGAAATAAGGAGAGATTTCCTTAGCTTGCAGGTGGTGATTCTGTGGTATACATTGTCACAGTCGGCTCATTGGTGGAACAGATGCTCAGCTTTTTTGGACTTGTTGAAATCATGAGACTTTCCCGAAAGCAATGAAATTTAGCTGTGAAAATTCACTGAGCTGATCCCGTCATCTGAAGCAGTCCAGAGACCGAAGAGTCAAGACGGCGACGAAGCTGTCCCCGCCAAAGAAGTTTCAGCGCAGATTGCATCTACCTTGAACGCGTTTTATTTTGTTGGTCACCCGTTACTGGCTATGTTATAATTGATCGGGAGCAGAAGGGGATCGTGTTTGTTTTCAAAATGAAATGTTCAATGATAAAAAAAATAATGTTTAACGATTCAACATTGCACTGACTGACTCCACTGAACATGATTATTAAAAACATTAAATGAATGTCTTACTAATTCTCCTTGAAGTGCCAAATATAACAGACAATGACGCAAGGAGTAAAAATAGGTGACATTGAGTGTTTGTTCAGTGGATTGTGTCTAATGAGACTAGTGGGAGCGCCGAAAGATTTAATTGTGGTTCCGACAGGTGTATAAGAAGTCTTCGAATCAATGCTTGCAGGTAGTTGGGATAATCTGCACAGCTGATCGCTGCTTCAGGTAGAAAATGGGATATTCCGCAATTTACAACATTGTCAGAATTTACTACCCGCTGCTTGCAGCAGTTGCTGTTCCAGGTAACGTTATACCTTTGCAATACGGTCGGGGATCGGATCTTGATGGTCAAGGTGCAGATGCGGTCCGGTGTATTTTTCTGTTACTGGACGATGAAAAGTACCTTCACCGTTATTTAGGATATAAGTGTAATTCGCGTTGATTTAATGGTTTAATTTTTGATGGGGATATGATTGAGGTGTCTGATACATTTATATATAATAATATTAACCTAAGCAAGCTAGAGTTTACTGTAAGGGCAAGGAGACTCGATAACTTGCAGGTATTGATTGATTTCCAAAGTACCATCAGCTGTTGCCATCTCTCTGCAGGTTAAATAGGTTCTTCCTGTGCTGCCATCACAAACTGAAGGAATTAAAAAAATTATCGTCTCTCTGCGTTTCACGCGGTTTACGTACAATGTGCAAAGTAATACGTAAGCTATGTTGCGTTATTCAGTGAAATAAACAAATGGTAATATCGATTCGCACCGTTTTACAATTGGAATGAAATTGCATAAAACGTGGCCAAATGCGGCTCAACCAGCACGCATTACTTGTTCATTTTCGGCCCTCCCAGACAGCGGAGAAAATGGAGAAAATGCGTCATAAAAATGAAATATGATTTTTTTGAGTACCCTTTCTGCCAATTATTGACCTCTTTCTCCAAACATGGATAGGTTTCCCTTTAAACCAGCGGCTGCGCTCAACACTCCATTACTTTGTCCATTCCAGCTCGACCGTCTGCTGAAGGGAGTAGTGTAATGTGTGTCCTATTGTAATAACATTCCCGTTCATGGGCTGCTCCTTTCTCATGTTCTCTTCTCCAATCTAATCGATTATTTATTGAATATGTGGAGCTTAATGTTCGGGCATTACTGCCAAATTCATATTGATTTTCTATGAGAATGTGAATTACCCACAATTGTTTCACTGAGTAAGCTTGTATCAGGAAAGCGCTTTTTTAGTTCTCAATCGGCAACCATTCGCAAGTTTGGCGTCGCACTTTCCGTTTTTTGGACGGGGAGCGTAGAGTGTGACATCTGAACTTATCCTTGATGATCTGTCAGTCTGTGACCCGTTAGCCTGAGTACCGTTTCACGTCTTGTGAAGTTAGACGACTTCCACTGGCGTCTCCAAATATCTGAAGATTTTTAATGAAAAATATTCAAGATCGTTTTACCGATGTAGTTACTAAATAATTGCTTTAGAATGGTAGCCAATTAAACAAACTTTTTTAATGAAGTATAATTACGTCATACGGTCTGAAAGTAAAGCCAATGTGTCCATTACCTGTGCGCTTCTCGGCAAGACACTACTCTATTCGGGATAGCTTTTAATAACCTCGACTTACTGGACTGGTATCCGGCCGATTGTTCAGTACTTAACGGTGCCGCCAGGGTGCGCTCTGCTGCCACTTTTGGATGTGAAACTGGCGAGATGTAATTTGTACATTTTAAAGTAGAATTAGTTTGATCAGGGCATCCACATCCCATCTCGGTCAGCACAAATCGAGTGTTAGCCTGACTCCAATCAATGATCCGAACCGCCATTACGCACAGAACGCAATTAAAATTACACTAATCATTTTGCGGTAACTAATAGTATTTGTTTTTTTTTACAACTTATTTTAGTTAATTTAACGGCGATTGTGATCCTCACCCGAGGGAAATGCGGGCTGTCCAAATGCATCACTCTCTACCTTGTGGCCATGGCGGGAGCCGATCTGACGGTGGTCATCGTGTTTGTTATGTTAGAGAGGATAAATTACATATATTTGTTTGCTAATTTCTTGCTTGTAACTCCGGCGTGTTCTCTGCTATCTGTCCTGAGTGTCGCAACATGGGACTGTTCCGTTTGGTTGACGGTAGCTTTCACTTCCGATCGTTGCGTCGCCATCTGCAGTCAGAAGTTGCGCAACCGATATTGCACCGAGAGAACAGCGACGGTGGTGGTAGCAACAGTGAGTGCAGCGTGCTGTGCTCAAGCCATGCCATTTCACTTTGCGGTCGATCGAAGGCGATGCGTCGCCGTAACTGGATACTTCACGTCACCCCTGTGGAAAGGCTACCAGGTATTTAACAGCATCAAAACACTGTTATTACCAATCTGTTTAATTCTGCTCTTTAATGTTTTAACCGTCAGCCGGATCCTAGCGACAAATAGAGTTCGCCGGATGCTTTGGAAAAACAGTCAAAATCGTGATGATCCAGAGGTGGCAAACCGGAGAAAATCAATGATTCTGTTGTTTGCTCTTTCAGCCAATTTTATAATATTTTGTGTCCCCTATCTCGTATTTTCTATGAACTGGCAAATCGAAAACTATTTCTATACAGATAGATATTTCAGTACGCCGACCTATATCCTGCTGGAATGCGGGTTTATGTTGTCCTCTCTCAGTACCTGCACCAACACGTTTATCTATGGTCTGACGCAGAGAAAATTCAGGGAGGAGCTGAATCGTGTGAAGTACTTGTTTACAGCAATGGGGGAGATTTGCAAATAAAGTTTAAACGCAATTATTCATTCTCGTGTAACACTCTGGGAAAGGCTTCACTGCTAATGAAATGGTTTCTCTGTAGAAGCACTGTTAATATATTTGTCTTTCTGTAGAAGCATGACAAATGTCATGTTTTTTCTGTAGCTGCAACGTTTGGGTTATGGCATGAGATAATGGGGGCCGTCCAAAGAAGAGACTGTTTTCTTTCTCTCTTGCTGCGTGCCTGAGACCGAGGTGATCTGGGTCTTTTGTAACGCGGGAACAGATCACACAGCATCCACACAAATAAGAGGTTTTGCACCTCAGATTTCACAGGTTTGCCGGGGCCGGAGATTGTCTTCCCCAGAGTAATGCTGCCGCCGAGCCTCTGGGTTACACTTGCAACTTGAAAACACTCATTCGGAAGAGTATTTGATTTAAGCTTCAAGAGATGCTGTTTCCGGATCTCACTGTATAAACGATTAGCGGCGATGAAGCTGCAGAGATTAAATTATTAATATCTTCATGGAATCTGATGTCATGAAATTCCAGACCACAAGTTTTGATTACCAGTTGTCTAAGCATAAGAACAGGGATTAATTTGATTCGTGCAGTGATCACAATGCTGACAGATTCTGCGCATGGTATTCGAAACAGAGATAATGTATAAAAATAAATCCTCGTGTAATCCGAAAAATATCATCTACTGCCTCTGTTTTTACAGCATTTTTCTTTTAGAATATTATTACTGAATGGCAGCACCGGACCGTAACGTCAAAATAACAACTGCAGAATGATTTGATTGCTCTGCCCCTCACAGTGAGTTGTCCGTGCCAGAATGGTCGTGATTAGCGAAATAGCAAGGGTTCCTTTATACAAACCAGTTACGAATGTGAAGTGATGAACTCGGGCTTGCTCATTGCATTCAGGAAATGCTAACGTCAATGAAGTACATTAATGTGAGCTGCTGGTCTACTGCTGTGGTTTGGAAATAAAATCTGGAAATTTATCCAAAAGGCAATAAATTCTAGGATCACTCCGATTTTGTTGGTGAACTGAATGCGACGCTTAATAGACATAAACAACAGGAGTTCTGCAGATGCTGGAAATTCAAGCAATACACATCAAAGTTGCTGGTTTTGAACATTGACTTCTCTAACTTCCGTTAATGCCCCACCTCCCCGTCGTACCCCATCCGTTATTTATTTATATACACACATTCTTTCCCTCGCTCTCCTTTTTCTCCCTTTGTCCCTCTGACTATACCCCTTGCCCATCCTCTGGGACGTCCCCCCCGACTTGCCTTTCTCCCCGGACTTCCAGTCCGATGATCCTTTCATATCCTCCTTTGCCAATCACCTGTCCAACTCTTGGCACCATCCCTTCTTTTCTTCTCCCGTCACTTTAGATCTCCCCCTCCCCGTCCCACCTTCAAATCTCTTACTCACTCTTCCTTCAGTTAGTCCTGACGAAGGGTCTCGGCCTGAAACGTCGACTGCACCTCTTCCTAGAGATGCTGCCTGGTCTGCTGCGTTCACCAGCAACTGTGATGTGTGTTGCTTAATAGACACACACCACTTGCTCCGTGAACGAAGATGTTCCGGGATTCTTTTTCTATTTGTGCACTCCTTGCGTCAAGTACTGGCCGGAGGAGACACCCCCGCCTCAGTCTGTTCTCATTGTCTGTTAGTGGGAGGAACATTCACTACCAGGATTTATTGTCTGTGTAATTGATGCAGGAAACGATTTGCTGAGCATGGACCTGGGCAGTGTATTGTTCATACCAGCCTCTATTCGGACCTTTCTTCCGAGAATAGGTTTATCCTTCCTCTACCATTGTCTCTGCCCTCACTCGCACCTCCTCGACTTCACGGCCTTCCGTCCTTAACATACCTTCCCGCCTCCCTAACAGGGATACGGGCACTATGAGGTATACACTCCATGAGCCCCACATTCAGCACACCATTCTCTATAAATTCAGGAGTCTTCGACGGGATCCTACCTCTAATCGCACCTTGACATCCCTTACAGGATCTGCTTTATGAAATCCTGTTTGCAAATTCAAGACTGGCTAGACAAGGCAAAAATATCGCAGGCATGTGGGTTCCCGCACATTCAGGTATTATGGAAAATGAGCCAGCAGATAAGCCAGCAAAAGTAGCAACTGAAAAAAGCATATTTAGAGGACAATATTAAACTATCAAAATCAGAGGGGAAGAGCACAGTGTGGAGAAGGATAAATCAACAGTGGCAGCAGCATTGGGATAGAGCAATAAAAGGAAGACATTTACATTCAATTCAGAACAGAGTAGATATTGGAAGAATTAGGGGAATAAAGCGGAAGGAGCAAGTAATTATAAGTAGATTGAGAATTGGGCACAGCAACCTTAATGGCACTCTGGTCATCATAAATAAGCACCCAACAGGTTTTTGCGATCTATGTCAAGAAACTGAAACAGTACAGCATATCCTTATTTCATGCCGGAAATATGCACAGGAAGGCAACAAATGTTACAACAATTACGCAAAGTAGGTCTGGTAGAGAACAGTGTTAAAGGTTTATTGGAATGTGGGGAGGGTGATCAGGAGAGGAAATGGTTGCTCAGTTCTTTAAGGGCGACGGGACTGGAAAGACGGCTTTAAAGTGAATGGACAATGAGGGACAATAAATCCTGAAGATGGCAGTAATGCAACAATGTGGATGCCAACTGCCATAAAAACTCAAAGAAGAAGAAGAAGAAGACATCCCTTACTCCGTATACTTGGCGCTTTCTGCAGTGCTTTCTCTCTCCCTGAATCCTTGACAATTCGTCCCGACCCACCGAATTTCCTCCCGGCGCTTATCCCTGCAAACGGAGGATGCTCTACCCCTGCCCATTCAGGTTCTCCCCCAGGCCCGCAAACACTCTTTCCAGGAGAGGCAACACTTCACCTGCTAATCTGTCGAGGTCATCTACTGTATCAGGTTTCCCTGGTGAAGCCATCTCAATATCGGTGGGACACGGTACAGATTGGGGTCCACTTTGGCAGCTGCTTCACTCCATTGGTAAGATGCAGGATTCCCCACTGGTCGAGCATTTTAATTCCATTATCTATTCTCACTTCGACATCGGTACTTCCCCTCTAATGTCACGATGAGGCAAATCTCAGGTTGGCGGAGTAACGCCTCATAATTCGTCTGGGTGTACTCTTCAACCCGACGGGATAAACAGCAATTTACTTAACCGGCGATTTTTCCGCTTCCACTCCCTATCTGGTTTTCTCATTCCTCTTTCTGTTTTCTCCCTTGCCTCCTCTATTCTCCTCGCTTGCCTATCACCTCTCTCGTCTATTCCTTCATCCCTTTCTCCACAACTCTCTCACATCGGATTATTTCCTTTTCAGACCTTTGCCTTTTCTACCTATTACTTCCCAGCTTCTCACTTCAGCCCACTCTCTCCAAACCATCCACCTTCTCCCCTTATCTGCCTTCACCTATCCCCTTACAGCTTCCCTCCCACCTACCTTCTTCCGGTTTCCTCCCCTTCCTGTACTGAGGAAGAGTCTCGACACGAACCTTCGACTTTTTATCCCTGTCAATGGACGGAGCCGGACCTTATGAGTTCTTCCAGTGTTTTGTGTGTTTCAGTGACCCTTGGGCCAGAAATACCCAATGTCGTCCGACATCTCTGCCATTCAGGGTGAGTAGCTTTTATGAGACCATAGGAGCAGAATTAACCCATTCGCCCCATCGAATCTGCACCGTCTTTAAATCACGGTTGATCTCTTTCCCCCCCAACTCAGCACCACTCACCGGTCCTCTCCCCTTAAACTTTGATGCCATGGCCAATCGAGAACCTATCACTCTCCGCCTAAAATTCACCCAACGACCTGTCATCCACAACTGCCTGTCGTAACAGATTCCACAGATTGACCACCCTCTGGCTAATGGAAGTCCTCCCTATCTCGGTTTTATATGGGCACCCTTCTACCCTGATATTGTGTCCTATTTTCCTGGATTCTCACACCATAGGAAATTTCGTTGCCTTATCTACTCAGTCTCGTCCTTTCAACTCTCAAAGGGTTTCAATGAGATCCCACTCTCATGTTTCTAAAATCTTGCGTGTACAGGCATAGAGGAATCAAACGTTCCTCATATGATAGCCCTTTCATTACTATGAACCTCCTTGCGAACCGCCCCTGAACACTCTGCAATGTCAGCACATCGTTTTTCAGATAATGAGCCCTAAACCGTTCACAACATTGGACGTGAGGCCTTATGAAGCCTAAGCATCACATCTCTGCTCTTGTATTCTAGACCTCATGAAATGAAAAATAACATTGCATTTGCCTTCCTCACCGCTGGCTGAACCTGCAAGTTAACCTTTAGCTTGTTGTGTGCAATGAGTCCCAAAACACTTTGCATCTCATCGATAAATTGCATGAAAAGGAGCGCTCACATTAACGAACCCAGCGGAACACCAATAGTCACTCGCAGATAACCAGAAAAGTATTTTTGCTCTGCTATCATCCCAGGCAGCATCTCTTTACTTTAGTTAACTCCTCTCACATATATTAGAATTTCCTTTACTCCACTGAAATACTGCGATGTTAGACTTAACTTACTCCCTGTCAAATGTCAATATGAACTCAATCATATTGTAATCATCAACTCCTCAGGGTTCATTTACCTTAAGGTCCGTAATTGCCCCCTGTTCGTTACATAACACCAAATCCAGGAAATTCAATCTCAGAGAAGGCTCAACGACAAAATGCTCTGAAAATGCAGCTCAGATGCATTCATGAAATTCATTCTGTTGAGATCCATTGCCAACCTAATTTTTCTAATCTACCTGCAGCATAAAATTGCTCTTTACACACGACTTTTCCATTTCCTGTTGTAATCTGTCTTCCACATTCCAGCTACACTCTGGAAGCCTGTATTTAACTGCAATCACGGTCATTTTACCCTTGAAGTTTTTTAACTCAACAGGCAAGGACTAAAAATCTTCGAATCATATGACACAGCTTTCTGATGATTTGACGTCATTCTTTACCAGCAGACAACGCAACCCACTGTTTGTAAATCCTTATCCTTCCGATGTAATGTGTAAACTTGCACATTATGCTTCCAACTATCACCATCCTTTAGGCACAATTCAGTGACGGCACAACATCATGCCCGAAAATCTGAAATAGTGCAACAAGATCATCCACTTTATTTCGTATTATCCTTATTTCTTACGGATTGAGATATATCACTTTAAGTACTGTATTTACCACCCTTTATCATTATTGAATCACTAATGCACGGCTACTTTCCCTGCTAGCTGCGAGCTTGGTCTATCATTTGCATGCTCTCTAAATTCTATCTTCATGTTGTCTTTACCAAGACATCCTTTAAGATGCAGGTAGATTAGGAAAATTAGGCTGGCAATGTATCTCAAGAGAGTGAATTGCATGAAAGCATCTGAGATGCATTTTCAGAGCGTTTTGTCGTTGAGCCTACTCTGAGCTTGGTTGCAGGCTGGGTCTTGGGTCTCGAGCTTGGATGCAGGCTGGGGTCTTGGGTCTTGAGCTTGGTTGCAGGCTGGGGACTTCCGGCTTGGGTTCTTGGAGCTCGGCCTGGCATCCTCGAGGCTTGGGTTCTTGGAGCTCGGCTTCGGATCCTCGAGGCTTGGGTTCTTGGAGCTCGGTTTGGGATCCTCGAGGCTTGGGTCTTTGCAGCTTGGCTGCCGGATCCTCGAGGTTTGGGTTCTTGAAGCTTGGCTGCGGGATACTCGAGGCTTGGGTTCTTGGAGCTTGGCTGCAGGATCTTCAAGGCTTGGGTTCTTGGAGCTGGGCTACGGGATCCTCGAAGCTTGGGTTCTTGGAGCATGGCTGCGGGATCTTCGAGGCTTGGGTTCTTGGAGCTTGGCTGCGGGATCTTCGAGGCTGGGGTTCTGGGAGCTTAGCTGCTGGATCTTCGTCTTGATATGCGGAGGCTGATAACTCGGAGGCTTGAGCTGAGAGACCGACTGGGAACTGAACGTCAACATAGAGCGGGGACTTGTTCTTCGAAAAGCCGGGACTCATCGTCAACACACCAACATGAGGCAGGACAGTACATAGACATAGAGCCGGGACTGATACTTAGACAAGCCGTGACTCAGCCGCATCTCCACACCAAGGTGGGACAGGTCCCTTCGTCAGGTAACGGCAGAACGGCCGGACTTACCCAACAGAGGCGAGGGCAAGACAAGACAGATTCCCTCACAGGGCAACGGCAGTACGGCCTGGCTTACTCCACGGAGGCGAGGACAAGAAGAGACAAACACCGAAGAACGACAGACAGTTCCATCTCTGCTCCGGGGAAGCTACAAGTCTCAGTTCGACCAGCAACCTCAGCTGGCTACGGAAACAGCCGGATCCCTACCTAGCTCGGAGTGACTGGCAGCCACTCAGCTGGCCCAGGAAACAACCGAATCCATACCGCAAAGGCAGATCCGACTACGGACAGCAAGGCTCCATGCAACGATGGTTCTCCAACACGTCTAAAGATGTAAAGTGTCTGCTCTAGCCTTCCACCGGCAGGTTGCTCCCAGGGGAACTGACGAGAGAAACCAGCAGCCCACACTCAACCCCATGGCTACTTATATTCAAGCTCCAAGATGGGAATCAGGTACCTATGATTAACTCAAACAAGGGACAGCTGGAAGTCTCGGAATCCTGAGACCACGGAGCGGACCGTGAACTGGAATGCGGACTTCACGGAACGGACCATGACACCCTGATCAGACCATGATTCCGCAAATGCCCATAGATCCTATCTCTAAGAATCTTTTCCAACATCGTTCCAACAACAGACGTAAGGCTCACTTGTCTATAATTACCCGGACTATCCGTACTACCCTTTTTGAACAAGGGGTCAATATTCGCCTCCCTCCAATCCTCCGCATACCGTTCCCGTGGACAACGGGGATATAAAGATCCTAGCCAGCGGCTCAGCAATCTCTTCCCTCGCCTCGTGGAACAGCTTGGGGAATATTCCTTCAGTCCCCATGGACTTATCCGTCCAAATGTGTACTAATGTAAGTGGGGACTTGGCCCCACTTGCCTGCTGAGCACAGAGCCAACTCAGTGAGAGAGACCTTTTCGAGGTGGGTCACCCCCGTAGGTTGCTGTCCTCAGCCGTATCAAAAGCGGTCAATGTATTATTGAGGTGAACGGCCACAGGAGTACTGTGCATTGGCTGCCTACTGTCTTTCCTTCTCCAGACAGTCCGACAGGTACCGGCCTCTTGCAACAGAGGGGCGGCTACCACCATGTATCTCCTATCTATCACCTCACATTTTCCCAAATGAGGCGAAAGTCATCGTGCTGCAGCTGCTGCTGCTGAACGCGGCCTCGAAGAAGCTGCCTCTTGACGAACTTCATGCATATGTAGTTCTTAAGGAGACTGAAGGTCTCCGGGAGTTGCCGCATCTCAGAATAAGAACATACCACTGAATTTGGACACAACCTGCATGCACCAAGTATGAACTAAGAGACCAAATAAACCTACAAGAACCTTTCTTTGCATATTGTGCTTACTTAAGTCTGTTCAGCCAAAGCCAGGCCATTCTAACAATGACCCACTTGAACAATGGCCACTCTAAAAGTTGCCGCTCCGCTTAGATCTTCTTTCTTCATATTTGTCCCGCTCTGATTGCATTCCGCCAAAACGAGGCTGGAAGCTCCCTAGCTCTTTGCAACCCATCACTCCGTGTCTCCAAGGATCGGCCCCTCGCACTTTTTTTCAGCCTGCAGAAATGAAGCTGAAAACCCCTGAGCTCTTTCTGAACCTGCGATACGGCACCCACGAACGAGCTTGCCCGTTGTTGACAGCCACCGGGTGGAATTTGAACGCCGCTAAACTCTTTAAAAACCTCGCGCTGTGTTTCCAACAAGTGACCTCTCGACAGGACAGTCACGGTAAAGAATATTAACGTTTGTTATTAGGCCAGTCTTGAAATGTTGACCTGTTTATTCCTTTCCATATGTGCTGCCTGACCTGCTGAATTCCTCCAACATCTTGTTTGTGTTGCTCATGATTTAGAGCATCTCTGATAATATAATAATTTGAACCTCGATCTGCAGAATCTCTTGTGCAAAGCTCAAGTACAAAGTTCTTTTGTTTTAGCATATCCAAACCCCGAGATTCAGCTTTTTACAGGTATTCACAGTAGAACAGAGAAATACAATAGAATCAATAAAAAACACTACACACCAAGACTGACAGACAACTAAAGTGCAAAGGAAGACAAACAGCAAATGCATCAATAAATAAGCAAACAGGCCAACAATAAGTAAATAAATAACACTCATAGCATGAGTTGTAAAGTCCTTGAAAGTGAGTCCATTGGTTATAGACTGATATCAGTGATGTGGTGAGTGAAGTTACCCACAGTGGTTCCGGAGTCCGATGGTTGAAGCGCTATAACTGTTCCTGAACTTGGTGGCGTGGGGCATACGGCTCCAGAACCTCGATCCTAATGGTAGCAGCGAGAAGAGAGCATGTCGTGGATGGTGGTGTTTGGCTTAGTTTTTTATATCTTTATAAGTTGATGTATTAAGTTCTCGAGTTGGGACGTTCTTTTGCGACGTGATGCACGTCCCTCCATTTCCTACATATTCGTGTACCTATCTGAAAGCTCTCACATGTCGCAATCGTAAATATTTCTGCCATGTCCTCTGGCAGCGTGTGCCCCACAGCGACCATTCTCAACGTCAAGAAATAATCTTGCCCCGTGTATCTTTAAATTTACCCTCCTTCTCACCTTTAACCTGTGATTCTAATGTTGGACGTTTGTAACCCGAGAGATAGATGTCGACTGTCTACGCCGCCTGTGTCTCTCATGTTTAATAAAAATTCTATCAGAGCTCCCCTCAGACAGCTAACCACTGAGGAAAACAGGGTCCCCATCGAAACCTTCCTCCTAACTCAAGCTCTCCAGTGCAGGCTATGTCTCCAGCTTAATTACATTTTGTGCTGCGGTGTGGTGTCCGGAACTGCACACGGGGATCTAAAGGCGATCTAATTAATAACTTGTACAGATATAACTCGATTATCCAACACCCCCAAAGCCACTATGATGAAGGCAAGCACCTAGCGCATGTCCTTCACTATCTGGTCTACATGGCACAGAACAGAGGGACGTCTCTTTTGAACAGAGATGAAGGGAGATTTCTTTAGCTTGCAGGTGGTGAATCTGTGGTATACATTGTCACCGACGGTTGTTTGGTGGAACATTTCTGCAAATTCTCCGTTTAGTCGGACGTGCTGAAATCATGAAACATTCATGAATGCAATCAAATTTAGCTGTGAAAATTCACCGAGCTGATGCTGTCGCCTGAGGCACTCCAGACACAGAAAAGACAGGATGGCGACTAAGCTGTCCCGACGAAATAAGGCTCAGCACAGATTTCTTCTACATTGAACGCGTTTGATTTTGTTGGCCCACATGTTACTAGCAATATTATAATTGATCGGAAGCAGAAGGAGGTTGCGCTTGTTTTCAGAATGAAATGTATAATGATAAAAAATAATTTTTAACGATTCAAGCATTAAACTGACCCTGTCAAATCAAAATGATTGGTAAAAACATCAAATAAATGTCATGGAACACACATCAAAGTTGCTGGTGAACGCAGCAGGCCAGGCAGCATCTCTCGGAAGAGGTACAGTCGACGTTTCGGACCGAGAGCTGACAAACGTCGACTGCACCTCTTCCTAGAGATGCTGCCTGGCCTGCTGCGTTCACCAGCAACTTTTATGTGTGTTGCTTGAATTTCCAGCATCTGCAGAATTCCTCGTGTTTAAGTTTACAAAGTGTTTAAATATGCCTACCAAACACACAACACTGATCTGGCAGAATCTACGGAGGGGAATAAATATTCGACGTTTCGTGTCGAAGCAATTCACGAGAACTTCGTTAGGACAGGTTGCTACGATCCTGTTTTACGTAAAATTTGACAGTAACAACAATGACTAAGCAGGTTTGGCGTTCATTGAGTCCACTCTGTGCCGTGATATCTCTCCCTGACCTTTGGCAGTCCGGGCACAAATCACTCATAATACCGTGAGAGTTTACTGTGAGGACGTGGAGACTGGATAACTTGCACGTATTGATTGATTTCCAAAGTACCATCAGCTGTTGCCATCTCTGTCCAGGTTAAATAGATTATTCCTCTGCTGTCATCACAAACTGAGGGAATTAAAAATATATCGTCTCTATGCGATCCAAGTGGTTTCGGTTTAATGTGCAAAGTAACACGCAGTGTTATTCAGCGAAATAAATAAACGGTAATATCGATTCAAACCATTTTATAACTGGAATGCAATTTCATTAAACGGGGCGAAATGCGGCTCAGCCAGCAAGCATTACTCGTTCTTTTTTCAGTCCTCCCAGATAGTGGAGAAAATACAGTCATAAAAATGAAATATGTTTTTTTAGAGTAGTCTGTCTGTCAATGATTCGCCTCTTTCTCCAAATAAGAATAGGTTTGCCTTCAAACCAGCGGCTGCGGCTACCACTCCATTACGTTGTCCATTCCAGCGCGGCCGTCTGCTGAAGGGTGGAGAATAATGTGTGCCCTGTTGTAACAATTATTCGGTTCATTGGCTGCTCCTTTCTCATTTTTCTTTTACCCATCTAATTGATTATTTATTGAATGTGCCGACCTTAATGTTCGGGCATTATTTTCAAATGCATATAGATTTTCTATGAGAATGTGCACTACCCACGATTGTTTCACCGATTAAGCTTGTCTCGGGAAAGCTCTTTTTTAGCGCTCAATCGGCACCCGTTCGCAAGTTTGGCGTCGCACTCTTCGTTCAGGACGCCTCGCTGCTATCTCCGTTCTCCTCGACGGAGCGCGTAGTGCGTGACATTTGAACTTAGTCTTGATGATTTGACAGTCTGTTATCTGTTAGCCTGAGAGCCGTTAAACATCTTTTGAAGTTAGAAGGCTTCTAACTGACGTCTCCAAATATCTCACGATTATCAATGAAATAAATCCAAGATCGTTTTATCGTTGTAGTTACGAAATAATTGCATTTTAAATGTTAGCCAATTAAATGAACTCTTTTAAAGAAGTACAATTACGTCTTACCGTCTGAAAGTAAAACGAATCTCTCCATTATCTGTGCCGTTGTCGGCAAGAGGCGTTTCCTTTCTGGAGAGCTCTTAATAACCTCGCCTTGTTGCAAGGGTATCCTACTCTTTGTTCACTGCTTAACGGTGCCGCCTAGGTGCGCTCTGCTGTTACTTTTGCATGTGAAAGTAGCGAGATCTAAATTGTACATTCTAAAGCAACCACACTCAATCTCGGTCAACGCAAATGGAGTGTTACTCTGACTCCAGTCAATGGCCCAGCGACCTTTACGCACACAACGCAATTAAAATTAAAGTAATCCTTCTCCGGTAACTTATAGTAATTGTTTTCCTTTACAACTTATTTCAGTTAATTTAACGGCGATTGTGATCCTCGCTCGCAGGAAATGTGGTCTGTCCAAATGCATCACAATCTACTTTGTAGCCATGGCGGCAGCTGATTTGATGGTGGTCTTCGTCGTTATTATATTGGAAGAGATAAATTATATTTACTTGTTTGCTAACTTCTTGCTCAGAACTCCGGTGTCTCGGAACCTGGGACTGTTCCGTTTGGTTGACGGTAGCTTTCACTTTCGATCGCTGCGTCGCCATCTGCTGTCAGAAGCTGCGGAACCGATATTGCACCGAGAGAACAGCGACGGTGGTGATCGCAACTGTTAGTGCAGCGTGTTGTGCCAAGGGTATTCCATTTTACTTTGCAGGAGGTCGCTTGTGGTGTGTCCTCGTAGCTGAATACTTCACGTCACCCCTGTGGAAAGCCTACGAGGTATTTGGCAGCATCGCAACACCGTCATTACCAATTTGTTTAATTCTGCTCTTTAATGTTTTAACGGTCAACCAGATTCGAGCAACAAATAGAGTTCACCGCATACTTCGAAATAGCAGCGAAAATCGTGATGATCCAGAGGGGTCAAAGCGAAGAAAATCAATGATTCTGTTATTCACTGTTTCAGCCAATTTTATATTATTTTGGATGCCCTATATCGTATTTGCTATGAAGTGGCAAATCGAAAACTATTTCTATACAGACAGATATTTCAGCAAACCGACTTATATCCTGCAGGAATGTGGATTTATGTTGTCCTCTCTCAGTACCTACCCCAACACGTGTATCTATGGACTGACACAGAGAAGATTCAGGGAGGAGCTGAAGAATGGAGTGATGTCCCTGTTGGTAGCAACGGGGGAGAATTGTAAATAAAATGCTAACACAATTATTTATTTTTGCAACTTCAAATCAACTATTTGGCAGAGGTTTGACTTCAAGCAATGCTGTTTCCCGATCTGTCTCTACAAACGATTACCCGCGATTAAACAACAGGGTTTAAATGACTATTATTTTCATGGAAGGGTTATGGATTCTGATATCATGAAATTCCAGTCCACTATTTTTGATTGCAAGTTATGTAAGCATTTTAACAGGAATTAATCTGATTCGTTCAGTGAACACACTGTTGACATAAAAATAAATCCTCGTATAATCGGAAAATTATCATCTTCTCTGTCTGTTTTATGACATATTTGTTGAAGATTAATATTTCTGAGTGCCATTATCGGACGGTAACGTCAAAATAATAATTCTAGGATATTTTGGTTGCTCTACCCTTCACAGTGAGATGTCCGTGCCAGAATGGTCGGTAATAGCGAAGTAGCAAGGGTTCTTTTATACAGTGCATACCCGTTACGAACGTGAGGGGAACAGCTGGGGCTTGGTCATTACACTCAGGAATTGCTGACGCATTTGATGGAAATGAATGCGAGATGCTCGTCTGCTGTTGTGGTTTGGACATAACGGCCAGAATTATACTGCTGTGAGCTTATCCATAAGACCAGAAATACTAACATCGTATTTCCCTTCCTCATTACTGACTTAACCTGCAAACTAACCTTTAGGGAGTCAGGCATAAGGAATTCCAGTTCCCTTTGCGCATCAGTGTCTTATATTTCCTCTCCTTTTGGAAAATATTCAACGCTTTGTTTTCTTCTACTAGTGTGCATGACCATACACTTCCCGACACTGTATTGCATGTGCCGCTTCCCGTAATCTGTCAAAGTTTTTTTCTGCAGCCTCCCTGCTTCTTCGAAACTATTTGCTCTCCATATATATTCATACCGTCTGCAAACGCTGCAACGAAGCCATCGATTCCCTAATCTAAATTACTGACATAAAACGTGTAAAGCATCTATTGCAAGATAGAGCTGAATGGAAAACCACCAGTCATTCATTTCCACTCTTTGCTTCCTGCACATCTGCCACCGCGTTAACTATGCTAGAAATATTTCTGTAATACATGGGCGAGTAGCCTCCCAGGCAGCCTCATTTCCTGCAGCTTGTCAAAAGCAATCTGAAAATCCAAAAACACATCATCATCCTATTCTCACCCTCACTGCAACATGGTACAGGCAGGAATCCAGATATTACAACCTGGTGGTCATGGGTAGCTTTCCGCTGTATTCTTTAAATTCTCTCTTCAGGACCTGCTCCCTTCTCATACCTGTGTCATTGGTACCAATATGTGCCAAGCCTTCTGGTTGCTCCCTTTCCCCCTCCCTTAAGAATGCCGTGATCCAGATCCCATTCGTCCCTGACCCTGGCACCTGGGAGGCAACGTTCCATGCGGGTGTCTCCATCTCGCCCACAGAATCCCGTCTGTAGTCGTATGACTAGGGAATCTCCTATCACCAGTGCAGTCCTCTTCACCTCTCTTCTGTTCTGAGCTACAGCACCAGACTTGGTGCCAGATTCCTGGTTACACATCTCTCCACCACGGCCCCCCCAGTATGTCGTGCCATTCAACAATATCTAAAGTGGTACACTTATTCTCGAGATGAACTGCCAAAGGTGCTACTCTGCACTGGCGGTTCATTCACCTTCGCTTCAGGGAGGAAGGAGATGACTATCTCGCAGTAGCTCCTACTAATCACTTTCTCATTCTCCTGTATGAACCGAATGTCATCGGCTGCAGATGCAGATCCTCAATACATTCTCTGAGGAGTTGCAGCTCTGTGCATCTGGTGCAAATGGGTTTATCCGGGAGACTGGAGATCTCTCAGACATGTCGCATCCAGGACAGAGTGCTAAACGCTGACCCTGGAACCATCTGCATTACACCACTATGCCTTACGGTCACTGCTCTTTTCCCCGCTTCCCTGCTGTGCCACAGAGCCAACTCAGTGAGAGGGACCCTGTCACGGCGGGTCACCCCTGGTAGGTTGTTATCCCCAGCCGTATCATGTCTCACGTCTGTCTCCATCAAATCAGGATTGTGCACGGTACCCTATTTAACAAATATAGATATCATTCCGGAGCGGCCGCGCCGCCATCGTCTTCTCCCTCCCTGATATTAATGTTAGACTAACAAAGCAGACATCAGCACGTTGCACTCGGTATTCCAGGTAATGTAATGTCTTTGCATCCCGTTTGGAGCGTCGTAAATGAATTATATATTAACGTCCAGTGTGCACTTTTCTCAGTTATTGGACTATGAAAAGGAACTTCCACCGTAATTCCGATTCTAAATATAAATCGTCTTTAATTTTTAAATTTTATATGAGATATGATTGAGGAATTTGATACATTTTTGTGCATGAATGCGATATTAACCTAACTATACATTACCACGTTGTACTATTGCTAACACAACTGTATACCAGAAACGTTTAAGTATGCTTACAAACCACAAAGTCAAGAAAGTAGCACACTCACAACACTGATGGAATTCAGTTAGTCAGGCAGCATCTATGGAGACCCTTCATGAAGACTTCGTAAGGACAGGTTGCAAGGATACGGCCTTACACAAAATCCTGACAGTGAGAGAATTGAGTCGCCAGGACAGCTCGCCACTGAACCCGCTCTGAGCCGTGATGTCACTGTCTGACCGCGGGTATGTGCCAGCACATTTCCAATCATAACACCGTGAAAGTCTTCTGTAGAGACGAGGAGACTCGACACCTTGAAGAGATTGGTTAAATCCTAAAGTATCGCCAGCTCTTCCCCTCTCTCTCCACGGTTCCTCTGCTCTAATCAGAAACTGAGGGAATTAAACAGTATATCGTCTTTATGCGATCCACGTGGTTCAGGTATTATATGCAAATTAATACATACGCTATATAGTGAAAGAAATATATGGTAATATCGTTGGATAATTATAATTAAATTAAATTGAATCAGAGTCGGAATCAAAATCAGAATCAGGTTTATTATCACCGGCACGTGTCGAGATATGGAATAAAATGTGACCAAATATAGTACAATCAGCAAACATTACTCTTTCTCTTAACGGCTGATGGCACAGTGGCATCAGCGCCGGACTATGGAGCGAAGGCTCCAGAGTTGGAACCTAGTCGCCCCCCGCCCCCCGGGCACGCTTTCCATCCGTGCGGAGCTGAACGTCTAGGTAGCCACTCGGCATCGAGTCAGGAAGTTTCATACTGTGACCCAGTTAATCCAATAGGAGACCATGTCTGGTGTGACAAGCTACGAAATGAAATTGCTCTTTCTCTTTCAATATGATGTTAAAGAAATGTCGGTCTGTCAATTATTTAGTGTTATTTTTTTCAAACAAGAATAGGTTTGTTCTCAAACCAGCGACTGCGGCCGTTGCTCCATTACTTCGTCCTTTCCAGCGCGATCGTCTGCGAAAGAGAGGAGTATAATATGTGTCCTTTTGTAATATCCTTCCCGGTCGCTGCTGCTCATTTCTCAATTTCCCGTTACCGATATAATCAATTACCTATGAATGTGCGGAACTTAATGTGCAGCCATCACTTTCAAATTCATATTGGTTTTCTTTGAGCACGTGTATTTCCCACGAATGATTCACTGATTAAGACTCTCCGTAAAGCTCGTTTTAGCTCTCACGCATAACTATTCACAAGTTTGGTGTCTCTCTCTTCGTGCAAAGTCAAACGTTCAGGACACCACCTTGTTATCTCCGATCTTCTCGACCGAACATGTAAGGTGTAACGTCTGATGTCAACCTTGATGATCTGTCAGTCTGTGACCAGACAGTCCTGAGAGCCGTTTCAGATCTTTTGCGATTAGAAGGTTTCTCAAGCCGTCTCTAAATATCTCCATATGCACAGTTGAAATGAATTTATAACCTTTTTGCCGATGTAATTACTAAATAATTGTATTTTAAATAGAAGACCAGTAAATAAACGGTAAAATAGTGTAATTGCATGACACCGTCTGAAAATAAATCCAATCTCTCCATTACCTCTGTCGTTCTCGGCAGGACAGCATCCTGTTCGGGACAGCTCTGGATAACCTCGCCAACTGAGACTGGTATCCAGCCCTTTGTTCACTACTTAACTGAGCCGCCTGAGGGCGCTCTGCTGCCAGTCTCCGGCTTACCTTCTGGTGGTTAATTCATCGATGTGAAATTGGCGAGATGTCGATTGTGCATTATAACTTAGAATCCGATTGGGCCATCCACATCCCATCTCGGTCAGGGCAAATGGGCTGTACCCTGACTCCAGACAATGACCCAATCGACTATTATACACACTACATAGTTAAAGTTACACAAATTATTCTGCGGTAATTCATAGTAATTCTTTTTAATTGATAGTAATTGTTTTTATTTCAGTTAGTTTAACGGCGATTGTGATCCTGTCATGAGGGAAATGCGGGATGTCCAAATGCATCACTCTCTACCTTGTGACAATGGCGACAGCCGATCTGATGGTGGTCATCGTTGTTATTATATTAGAGAGGATAAATTTTATCCTCGTAACTCCGGTGTGTTCTCTGATACTTGTCCTGAGTCTCGCAACCTGGAAATGTTGCGTTTGGTTGACGGTAGCTTTCACTTTCGATCGTTGTGTCGCCATCTACGGTCAGAAGCCGCGAACCCGATATTGCACCGAGAGAACAGCGACTGTGGTGATCGCAACAGTGAGTGCAGCGTGTTGTGCCAAGGCCATTTTATTATACTTTGCTGTCGATCGATGGCGTTGCGTCCCCGCAGCTGAATACTTCACGTCGCCCCTGTTGAAAGCCTACCAGGTGTTTGACAGCATCACAACACCTTTCTTACCAATCTCTTTAATTGTGCTCGTCAATGTTTTAACCGCCAAATGGAATATAGCGACAAATAGAGTTCGCCAGGCACTTCGGAAAAACGGTGAAAATCGTAATGATCCAGAGGCGGCAAACCGCAGAAAGTCAATGATTCTGTTGTTCACTCTTTCAGCAAATTTTGAATTATTCTGGATGCCCTGTGTCGTACGTTCTATGAACTGGCAAGCCGAAAACTATTCCTAAAAAACAGCTATTTCAGCAAACCGACCTACATCCTGCAGATATATGGGTTTATGTTGTCATCTCTCCGTACCTGCACCAACACCGGTATCTATGGACTGACACAGAGATAATTCAGGGAGGAGCTGAAGAACAGAGTGAAGTACCTGTTTGCAGAAACGGGGAAGCTTTGAAAATAAAATGCAAAAGCAATGGTACCATCTTGCATCATGAAGACAATTATTTGGAAGAGTAGTTGATTTGAGCTTCAAGTGACCGCCTCTTGAAATACTCACTGTACAACAGATTAGCGTTAATTGTGGAAGTTACTGATTATATTAAGCAACAGGGATAAAGTTAATACCATTACGTAAGGATTATTAACTCGGATATCATGTGATTTCAATCTACTGTCGTTGATTACAAGTTATCTAAGCATATGAAGATAAATCTGGTTCGGACAGAGAACTCACTGTTGACGAAATCTCCACATGGCATTAATCATATATGATGTTAAAAAATCCTTGTATAATCCCAAAATTATCACGGAATCACATAAATCTACAGCACATTACAGGCCATCGCCCCACAATGTTGAGCCGACCATTAATCTACTCTGGAAACATCCTAGCGCATAGTGCTCCATTTATTCTAAACTCCATGTACATTTCTAAGAGTCTCCTATTATATACGCCCCCACCACTGTTGTTGGTAGTGCATTCCACACACCCACCACTCTGTGAAAAACTTACCCCTGACATCCCCTTTGTACCGACTTCCAAGCACCTTAAAACTATGCCCTCGTGCTAGCCCTGGATAAAGCCTCTGGCTATCCAGTGCCTCTCATCATTTTATACACCTCTATTACGTCACCTGTGATCCTCAGCCGCTCTAAGGAGAAAAAACAAATTCACTCAATCTATTCTCGTCAGGCACACTCCAATCCAGCCAATATCCTTTGTAAATATCCTTTGCATTCTGTCTCTAGTGTCCAAAAGACCAAAAGGCATAGGAGCCGAATTAGCCCATCTGGTCAATCGAGATTTCTCTGCCATTCAATCATGGCTGATCTTTTTCCTATCTCCTCCTCAACCCCAGTTCCCGGCCTTCTCCCCATAACCTTTGATGCAATGTCCAATCAGGAACCTGTTAATCTCTGCCTTAAATATACCGAACGACCCGGTCTCCACAGTTGCATGTTGCAACAAATTCCACAATTTCAACATCCTTTGGCGAAATAAATTTCTCTGTATCTCTGTTTTGAGAAGACACTCTTCTATCTTGAGGCTGTACCCTCATGTCCTAAACTCTCCCAGCATGGGAAACATCCTTACCACATCTACTCTGTCTGGACCTTTCAACATCAAAAGGTTTCAAAGAGATAACCCCTCACCCTTCTGAATTCCAGTGAGTACAGACCCAGAGCCATCAAACGTTCCTCGTACGATAACCCTTTCATTCCCGGAACATCCCTGTGAACCTCCTCTGGACCCTCTCCAACGCCAGCACATATTTTCTGAGATTCGGGGCCGAAAGCGTTTCACAATACTGAAAGTGAAGTTTCTCCAGTGCCTTATAAAGCCGCAGCATCACATCCTTTCTGTAATGAGCTGACCTGAACTGAGCAAGTGTGGTGTAACTAAGGTAACATTGCCTCACGGCTCTTGAACTCAATCCTACCGTTGTTGAAGTCCACACACCATATGCCTTCTTAACAGTACCGTCAAACTCCGCAGCAGCTTTGATTGTCCTATGGGCACGGACCCCAAGATCTCGCTGATCACCCACACTGCCAAGTGTCTTACCCTCCAGACTATCCACAACGCCACAGATTCTGTGTCATCAGCAAAGTTACCAAACCACCCTTGTACTCCCTCGTCCAGGTCATTTATAAGAATCAAAGACGGTGGGTCGCAGAACAGATCCCTGTAGAACACCATTGGTCACCGACCTCCATGCAGAATTCGAACCATCTACAACCACAATGAGTAAGCCGATTCTGGATACACAAAGCAAGGTCCCATAGCACATTGCTTTATCAATGAGCCTCGCATGGCGAATCTTATCAAACGCCTGACTGAAATCCATACACACTACATCCACTGGTCTACCTTCATCAATGTGTTTTGTTACCATCTCAGAGAATTCAATTAAGCTGGTGAGGCATGATCTGTTCTTAACAAAGCCATGTTCACGATCCCTAATGTGATTATGTCCCTGCAAATGCTCATAAATCCTGTCCCTTAGGATGTTCTTCAACAACATGCCCATCACCGAAGTAGGACTCACGGGTCTGTAATTTCCAGGGTCAGCTATCCTCCCTTTCTTGAACAACGAAACATCTGCAAACTCCCAGTCTTCTAGTACTTCTTCCGTCCCAAATGATGATGCAAAAATCATCGCCAGAGGCTCAGCAATCTCCTGCCTCACTTTCCAGAGTAGCCTGATGTATATCTCGTCTGACCCCGGAGTCTTATTTCACTTACTTAATTTGAAAAGCACCAGCATACCCTATTTCCTAATGTCTATATGTCTTTTGAGCACCATCTCCCTTGTAATAGTGACTGTACTCACTTCTCTTACCTCATACCCTTCAACACCTCATGCTCTGCTAGTGTCTTCCACAGTGAGAACTGAAGCAAAATATTCACGTATTTCACCTGCTGACTGCTTGTTCCCCGTTATTATTTCTCCGGCCTTACTTTCTAGCGATCCTGCGTCAACTCTCATCTCTTTTATTTTTCAAGGTGGCTATTTCTATGCACCTTGGTATTATTTGCTAACTTGCTTTCATATTTCACCTTTTCCTCCCAATGGCTTTTAGTTGATTTCTGCAGGTTTTTAAAAGCTTCCCAATCCTCTATCTCCCCGCGAAACTTTGCAATGTTGTACGCCATCTCCTTTGCTTTCATACAAGATCTGAATTCCCTTGTCAGCTGCGGTTGCAATATTTTGACATTTGTGAAATTCTTCGTTTTTGAAAATATATCTATTCCCCATTTTTTTCTCAGAAATCCATATACTATCATCCCTGATAGCATCCCCTTCCAATTTACTACTGTAATTCCATTAACGCCACTGAAATACTGCTATGTTAGAGTTTACCTACACCCTATCAAAATTCAATTTGAACTGAATCATAATGTGATCATTTTCTCCTAAGTGTCCCTTTACCCTAAGTTCAACAATCAGCTGTGGGTCATCATAAATTACACAATCTGGTAGAACGGATCCGCTAGCAGTCTGAACGAGAATGTACTCTACTAAAGCCATCTCATAGGAATTCAAGAAATCCACTCTCTTGAGATCCATTACCAACCTGTTTATCTTCATCTTCTTGCATGTTATCATCACATTGCCCTTTTGATACTCATTTTCTATTTCCCGTTGTAAAATGAAGTCCACATCACAACTACTTTTTGGAGGCCTGTATATGACTGCCATCAGAGTCCTTTTTAACCTGGTAGTTTTATAACTTGCCCACAGGGATTCAACATCTTCCAGTCCTATGTCATATTTTTCTAATGATTTCATACCATTCCTTACCAGCACAGCAACGTAACCCCCCTCTGCCTACCTTCCTATCACTCCGATACAATATTTAACCTTGAACCTACAGCTCTCAATTCCAATCTTTTTTCCTGCCTGCAATTTTGTCCTGTCATCTGCCTCCCCTCCCTAACAGTCTGACTACACGCTATCTTTGCTTTATCACCATCCGTCCTATCCTCCGTCCCTTCACTCCGGTTCCCATCCTATGCCCAATTAGATTAAACCTCCCTCAAGAGCTCTACAAACCTGACCGCGAAAATATTGGTTCCCCTCACGTGCAGGTACAATCCGTTCCTTTTGTACAGGTCATGTTTCCCCCACAGGATATCGCAAAGATCCAAGAACCTGAAGCCCTGTTCCCCCGCACCAACCTCTCAGCCATTCATTTATCTGACAGATCATCTTGATTCAACTTTCGATGGTACTTGGCAAAGGTAGCTATCCAGAAATTACTGAACTGCAGGTCCTGTATCCCAGATTTGTGCCTAGCTTTCTAAATCCTCTCTTCAGGACCTCTTTGCTAGTCTTTCCATTGTCATTGGTAACACTATGTGCTGAGACACATGTCTGCTCTTTCTGTTCTGCCATTCCATCATGACTGATTCCCGATCCCACTCAATCCCATACCTCTGCCTTCTCTCTATGTCCTTTAATGCCATGACCGATTAGGAAACTATCAACATTAGTGCTAAATATACCCTCGGCCTTGACTTCCACCGCAGTCTGTGGCAGAGCATTCTACAGATACACTAATCTCTGGCTGAAGAAAATCCCCTTTACCTGCGTTCCAGAGGGTCGCACCTAAACTTTTAGGCTGTCCCCTCCTGTTCTGGATATCTCCAGCAAAGGAAACATCCTCTCCACAGCCATGCTATTCTAGTCCTTTCAACATTCTGTAGGCTTCAATGAAATCCCCCCACATTCTTCAAAATTCCAGCGAGTACAGGCCCAAAGCTGCTGAAGGCTCCTCATATGTTAACCCCTTCATTCCTCGTGAATCAGCCTCTGGACTCTCTCCAAGGACAGCTCTTTTATTCTGAGGTACGGGGCACAGATCAGTTGACAAAACTCCAAGTGCGACCTGACCAACGACTTATACAGCCTCAGCATCATCTCCTAAACAAGAGAGGATCTGCAGATGCTAGCATACCAAGCAACGCACAAAAAATCCTGGAGGAGCACAGCAGGCCAGGCAGCATATTCAGAAAGTGTGTACAGTCGACCTTTCGGGCTGAGACCGTTGAGAACGCCGTTGCCTGTATTTTTTTTTCCTCAGATGCTGCCTAGCCTGCTGCTTTTCCAGAATTTTTTTGGGTAATGTCAGTATTATCAACTTAATGTTATGTTCGATTCTCCCTGAAATAAATACCAACATTGCATTTGCCTTCTTTATCACAGCCTCAACTTATAAATTCACCTTCTGAGAGTCTTGCACGAGCCTTTCTAAGTGCCTGTACATCTCTAATGTTTGAACCTTCTCCCTATTTATATAATAGTCAGCACTATTGTTCCTTTTACCATTGTCTTACATTTCTTAAAACTTTATTACATCTGCCACTTTTTTGCCCACTCTTCTAAGTTGTCTAAGTCTACTGTAATTTCATTACCTACTCAGCACTACCTACCCCTCCACCTATCTTCATACCATCTGGAAACGTACCAGAGAGCCGTCAACTCCATTATTCAAATCATTGACAAACAATGTGAAAAGCAGCAATCCCAATACTGACTCCCGAGGAACACCACTATATCACTGGCAGTCAACCAGAAAAGGCCCCTTTTATCCCCAGTCACCACATCCTGCCTGTAAGCCACTCTTCTATCTTGGCAGTATCTTTCCTGTAATGCAATAGGATTTTATCTTGTTAAGCAGCCTCATGTATGGTGGCTTATCAAATGCCTTTGAAAAATCCAAATACAGAAGACCATAAGAGAACAAGATATAGGAGCAGAAGTAGGCCATTCTTCACATCGATGCTGCTCCGCCATTCAATCATGGGCTGATCCAATTCTTCCAGTCATCCCCACTCCTCTGCTTTCACCCCATACCCATTGATGCCCTGATCAATGAAGAACCTACCTATCTCTGCCTTAAATACACCCAGTGATTTGGCTTGCACAACCGCTGGTGGCACCAAATTCCACAGGTTTACCACACTCTGACTAATGTAGTTTCTCCGCATCTCAGTTCTAAATGGATATCCTTTATACCTGAAGTCGTGCCCCCTTGTTCTAGAATCCCCTATCATGGGAAATAACTTTGCCATATCTAATCTGTTCACGCCTCTTAACATTCGGAATGTTTCTATGAGGTCCCCCTCATTCTCCTGAACTCCAGGGAATACAGCCCAGGAGCTGCCAGACGTCTTCATACAATAACCCATCCATTCCCATGATCATTCTTGTGTATTTTCTCTGAATCCTCTCCAATGTCAATATATCCTTTCGAAAATAAGGACCAAAACTGTACATAATGGTCGAGTAATGGTCTCACGAGCACCTTATAGAGCCTCAACATCACATCTCTGCTCTTATATTCTTTTCCTCTAGAAATGAATGCCAACATTGTGTTTGCTTTCTTCACAACCGACTTTCCAACATTGTATTTCATTTGTCACTTCTTTGCCCATTCTCCTGAACTATCTAAGTCTCTCTGCAGGCGCTCTGTTTTCTTCAACACGACCCGTTACTCCACCTATCATTGTCTCATCGACAAATTTAACCAGCAATCCATGAATACCGTAGTCCAAATCATTGACATGCTTCTTTAAAAGCAGCAGTCCCAACAACGACCCATGTGGAACTTCACTGATAACCGACAGCCACCAGAATAGGATGCCTTTATTCCCACTCTCTGTTTTCTGCAGACCAGCCAATGCTCCACCCGTGTTATTCACTTTCCCGTAATTCCATGGGCCCTTATCTTTCTAAGCAGCCTTATGTGCGGCATCTTGTCACATTCACTGACTCTCCTTTGTACACCCTATGTCACATCACATCCACTGCCACTATGTCTCCTTTGTCCACCCTCCTTGTTACTTCCACGAAGAATTCGAACAGATTTGTAAAGCAAAACTTAATTTGGTAAGCAAAACTTAATTTGTTAGAAACCATGCTGATTACACTTATTGTTTCATTAGTCTCGAAGTACCCCAAGACACCATCCTCAATAATTGACTCCAACACATTCCTAAGAACTGAGGCTCGGCTAACTGGCCAATAATTTCCTTCGTTTGACTTTCTCCCTTGTTAAAGAGTGGAGTATAATTTGTAATTTTCCGGTCCTCTGAGACCATGTCAGAATCAAGTGATACTTTAAAGATAATGACCAATACACCCGTTATCCCTTTAGCAACCCCTCTCAGAACACTGCAATGCAGTCCGCATGGTCCAAGTGACTTATTCACCATTAGATCTTTGAGATTGCGTAGCGTTGTTTCCTTTGTAATAGTGTAAGACTCGTTGCATCTAGTGATATGATCTCGCGAGTGGCGCCCCGTACCCGGCCAAACTTATGCATTTCTGTTTGAGTGGATGCTGCGTGTTGTGCTCCCCGTGGAACATTAGTAGACATAACATTCAGTCCATAATGTGCGGTTAAACGATTAAGATTTTATATTTAAGTATGGAGTTAGTAGAGAAATAAAAGAAAAGGAAAACAAATAAAAGGCGCCAATAATCTCATAAACATGTCCAGTGCACAAACGTTGGAGCTCACGGACTACCTTTCGCTCATCTTCCTCCGCTCGTCGTCGACCCCTCGGCCTCCCGCCCGGAGCCCAGGCCCAGCGGGTGAGGCAACCATCTCCGCAAGCCACATCTTCTCTCTTCTTCCTCCTCGCGCCTTCTCTCCCAAATCCCACGCAAACAACAACGTTCAGAAATACAAGAAAGAATAACGTCTATCCCCGTTAGTTAGCAAACGAATACAAGTCTCGTTATGACGAATCATAAACCAGACATGCTGCTACGGAGAACAGTACCTCATCAGTTTAAATTACAGAGAAGCCATTTCATTATAACACTACCGAGAAGCCATTTCATTAGCCTCGGCAAGTAACATGAAAGAAGAAACCCCTTACAATACCAATGGTTTTCACTCCTGCTCCCTGACACTGATGGACCTCTGGCACACTTCTACTGTCTTCTGCAGTGAAGACTGATGCCAGGTACGTAGGAAGTACATCTACCATTTCTTTGTACCCCATTACTACCTCACTAGCATAATTTTTACAGTGGTCTAATATCAACTCCCTCCCCCTTTTACTCTTTATATAAATGAAAAAAATATATATCTATGAGGATTCCCCTTTATATTATTGGTTAGTGCGACCTTTTATATCTGTTTTCCTTCTTACATCTTCAAAATATTGTGATGCGATCCGAGACGTCTCTGATCCTGCCACCTGGAAGACAAAATACCATCCGGGTGTCACATTCATGCACACAGAATGTCTTGCCGGTTCCTCTGAGTATTAGGTACCCCAATCACTAATGCTCCCCTCTTCCACGTCGTTCCCTTCTGCACCGCGGACCCATGCTCAGTGCCGTAACATTCCCCTTGGAGACCCCCCCCCCATACTATTATCTAAAATGGTATACTTATTATTGAGGGGAATGCCCAGTGGACTGCTCTGCGCTAATTGCCTATTCACCTTCCCATTCTTACTCCTCACAGTCACCCAGCTAGACGCCACCTGAAAATGAGACATGACCAGTTCCCTGTAACTGCAATCGAGGATCTCCTCACTCTCCTTTTCACAGCCGAAGGCCATCCGTCTGACGATCCAGATTTGTAAGCAGCTGCAGCTGGATGCAATTCACGCTGATGTGTTCCCTGGGAGACTCTGGGTCTCCCAGGGCTCCAACATCGGACACGAAGAGTACACAGCTTCCCTTTAAGCTATATTAGATATCCCGGACTCATTAAGAGAACAGGTGACTTAACAAAAACTTATCCGGACAGTTTACTGAGAGCCAATGCCCTTTCTGAGCCGAAGCCTCCTTTGAGCCAAAGCCTGACACTCTCTCAAGGAATTTCAACTGGTTTATCAGGCAAGATTTCTCCGTTAGAAAACCATGCTATCTTTGCCTCCAAGTACGCCAAAACCTTATCCTAAATAATGGACTCCAACATCTTTCCAGCCACTGAAGGCAGGCTAACTAACATATATTTTTTTTCTTCTATCTCCCATCCTTTGAAGGACTGGAGTGACATTTGCAATTCTTCGTCTCTAAGCAGCTATTACCGATTTTAGTGATTTTTGAAAGATCATCACCACTCCTTCTACGATCTCTTCAGTTATCTCCTTCTCAATAAACCACATATTTCTATGATCTTTTTGTATCCTCTTTTATGTTACTGGTTTGCTTATCTTCATATTTCAAATTCTCTCTCCGATGGATTTTTGGATTTCTTCTGTTGGTTTTCAAATTCAGCGCAATCCTCTGCCTACACGTTAATTTATGTGATATTATAAGCCCCCTTTTAATTTTAATCTGTCTTACACTTCCTTTGTCAGCCACGGTTACCTCATCCTCCTATTAGAATACGTACTCATCTTTGAGATGTATCTTTCCTGCGCCTTCCGAATTTCTCCCTGACACAGCAGCCATTGCTGTTGACCCGTCATCCTTTCTGGTTCACCCTTCCGATCAATTCTGGCCAATCCCTCTCTCCTGCCTCTGCAGTTCCCTTTACGCCATTGTAATTCTGATATACCTGTTTTTAGCTTCTCCTTCTAAAACGGCAGAGCGAATCCTATCATATTGTGGTAACTGGTTTCCAAGGTTTCCTTTCATTACAGAACACTCAATCCAGAATTGCGTTCGCCCTCGTGAGCTCAACCACAAGTTGCTCTGAAATGCCACCTCGTAGGCATTCTACAAACTCCCCCATTTGGGATTTAGCATCAACCGGATTTTGTCAACCTACCTGCATATTGAAGTCCCCCCAGACTATTGCAATCGCAACATTGCCCCTTTTATACAGTCCATTAACGCAATAGTGAAATCCAGGAATGCAGAACCAGGATCCCATCCTCCATTACTGCGGGCATTCATGGAAAGAGAGGGACACCACAGGAACGCAGAAGCTCGCTCAGCTGCCACAGAGAGCAGCACAGCGACCGGCCGCTAACTGATTCCTTCTCAGGCAGCGATCAAAGGGGAAAGGATTCGGTGCTGAACTCTCGCTCGCCACCCGCATTCGCCTCGATGTCTCAATCTTCCTCATTTTCCCACATTATCTACCTGCTCTCCCTGACAGCCTCACTATATACTACATCTACTTGTGTACGAACTACCTCCGTCCTTAGCGTAATTACCCGGGTTCGCACCCCTCTAAGAAATTGCTTCCAACCCCCACTCCAAACAATTCTAGAAAACCTGTGCAGAAGGATTCTGATCCCCTGGCTTTGGGGTGTATCCCGTATCTTTTTCAAAAGTGTTACGTTCCCCGCAAGAGATCCCCAAGATCGAGGATTCTGAAATCCTGCACCTTCCCCATAGTTCAACTACACATCCATTTGCGAAATCATCTTATTCTCACCCTCACTGCAACATGGCACAGGCAGGAATCCAGAGATCAGTACCCGGAGGTCATGGGGAGCTTTATATTGTATTCTCTAAATTCTCTCTTCAGCACCTAATCCCTTTTCATACCTATGGCATTGGTACCAATATGTGACAAGCCTTACTGCTGCAACCTCGCCCCCCACACCCCCCCCCCCCGCTCCACCCCGCTTTAGTGATACGCTTACTCTTGAGATGAACTGCTAAAGCGGTACTCTGCACTGGCTGTTCATTCCCCCTCGCTTCAGGGAGGTAGGAGTTGACTAACTTCCTCTGGGTCCTGTCAATCATCTCCTCATTCTCCTGTTCGAACCGAAGGTCATCGGGCTGCAGGTCCAGTTCTTTAATACATTGTCTGAGGAGATGCAACTCTCTGCATCTGGTGAAAATGCGTTTATCCGGGAGACTGCCGGTCTCCCAGACTTCTGACATCCAGACTGTAAAAGACCGCACCTGGAGCCATCTGCAGTAGACCACTATGCCTCACGGACACTGGTCTTCTTCCCGTTTCCCTGCTAAGCCACAGAGCCAACTCAGTGAGAGGGAGCCTGTCACGGCGTGTCACCCCTGGTAGGTTGTTATCCCCAGCCGTATCAAAAGCGGTGAACGTATTATTGAGGTGAACGGCCACCGGAGTACTGTGCACTGGCCGCCTATTGTCTTTCCTTCTCCTGACAGTCAGACAGGTAACTGCCTCCTGTAACTGAGGGGCGGCTACCACCGTGTAGCTCCTATCTCTCACCTCACATTTTCCCATATGAGGCGAAGGTCATCGAGCTGCAGCTGCTGCTGCTTAACGCGGCCTCGAAGAAGCTGCCTCTTAATGAACTTCATGCGTGTGTAGTTCTTAGGTAGACTGGAGTCTCCGAGGGTTCCCAGAGCTCACAGTAAGAAAATACCACTGACTTTAGATACCACCTGCGTGCACCAACTATGAACTAAGAAACAATCGAAACGTACAGGAACCTTTCTATACATCCTGTGCTTACTTAAGCCTGTTCAGCCAAAGCCAGACCATTGTAACAATGACCCACTTGAACAATGGCCACTCGAAAACTTGCCGCTCAGCTCAGATCTTCTTTCTTTACATTTGTCCCGCTCTGATTGCCATCTGCCAAAAAGAAGCTGGAAGCTCCCTAGCTCTTTGCAATCCATCACTCCGTATCTCCAAGGATCGACCCCTCGCACGTTTTTCAGCCCGCTGAAATGAAGCTGAAAGCCCCTGAGCTCTTTCAGAACCTTGCGATACCGCACCCAAGAACGAGCTTGCCCGTTGTTGACAGCCACCGGGAAGAAACTGAACGCCGCTAAGCTCTTTAAAAACCTCGCACTGTGTTTCCAACAAGTGACCTCTCGACAGGACAGTCACGGTAAAGAATATTAACGTTTGTTATTAGGCCAGTCTTGAAATGTTGACCTGTTTATTTCTTTCCATATGTGCTGCCTGTCCTGCTGAATTCCTCCAACATCTTGTTTGTGTTGCTCATGACTTAGAGCATGTCTGATTATATAATAATTTGAACCTCGATCTGCAGACTCTCTTGTGCAAAGTTCAAGTACAATGTTCTTTTGTTTTAGCAGATCCAAACCCGAGATTCAGTTTTTTGCAGGTATTAACAGTAGAACAGAGAAATACAATAGAATCAATAAACAACACCACACACCAAGACTGACAGACAACTAAAGTGCAAAGGAAGACAAACAGCAAATGCATCAATAAATAAACAAACAGGCCAACAATAAGTAAATAAATAACACTCATAGCATGAGTTGTAAAGTCCTTGAAAGTGAGTCCATTGGTTATAGACTGATATCAGTGATGTGGTGAGTGAAGTTACCCACACTGGTTCCGAAGTCCGACGGTTGAAACACTATAACTGTTCCTGAACCTGGTGGACTGGGATATCCGGCTCCAGTCCCTCGATCCTGATGGCAGCAACGAGAAGACAGCATGTCATGGATGATGGCGTTTGGCTTAGTTTTTTCTATCTTTATAAGTTGATGCATTAAGTTCTCGAGTTGGGACGTTATTTTGCTATGTGATCCACGCCCCTCCATTTCCTACATATTCACGAACGTATCTGAAAGCTCTCATATGCCGCTATCGTAAATCCTTCTGCCACTCCCTGTGGCAGCCTGTGCCCCACACTGACCACTCTCACCGTCAAGAAATAATCACGCCTCGTGTATCTTAAAATTTACCCTCCCTCTCACCTTGAACCTGTAATTCTAATGTTGGACATTTGGAACCCGAGAGATAGATGCTGATTGTCTACGCCGTCTATTTCTCTCGTGTTTTGTAAAATTCTATCGGAGCTCCCCTCAGACCACTGACCACTGAGCAAAACAGGCTCCCCATCGACAACTGCCTCCTAACTCAAACCCGCCTGTCCAGCTCAATTACATTTTGCTCTACTGTGTGGTGTCCGCAACTGCACACCGTGATGCAAGCGCGAAACAATGATTAATTTGTACAGCTATAACTCGATATTCAAAACCTCCAATGCCACTATGATGAAAGGAATCACGCCACCCACCTCCTTCACTGTCTAGTCTCCATGGCACAGAACAGAGGGACGTCCCTTAAGAACAGAAATAAGGAGAGATTTCCTTAGCTTGCAGGTGGTGATTCTGTGCTATACATTGTCACAGTCGGCTCATTGGTGGAACAGATGCTCAGCTTTTTTGGACTTGTTGAAATCATGAGACTTTCCCGAAAGCAATTAAATTTAGCTGTGAAAATTCACTGAGCTGATCCCGTCATCTGAAGCACCCCAGAGACCGAAGAGTCAAGACGGCGACGAAGCTGTCCCCGCCAAAGAAGTTTCAGCGCAGATTTCATCTACCTTGAACGCGTTTCATTTTGTTGGTCACCCGTTACTGGCTATGTTATAATTGATCGGGAGCAGAAGGGGATCGTGTTTGTTTTCAAAATGAAATGTTCAATGATAAAAAAAATAATGTTTAACGATTCAAGATTGCACTGACTCACTCCACCGAACATGATTGGTAAAAACATTAAATGAATGTCTTACTAATTCTCCTTGAAATGCCAAATATAACAGACAATGACGCAAGGAGTAAAAATAGGTGGCATTGCGTGTTTGTTCAGTGGATTGTGTCTAATGAGACCAGTGGGAGCGCCGAAAGATTTAATTGTGGTTCCGACAGGTGTATAAGAACTCCTCGAGTCAATGCTTGCAGGTAGTTGGGATAATCTGCACAGCTGATCGCTGCTTCAGGTAGAAAATGGGATATTCGGCAATTTACAACATTGTCAGAATTTACTACCCGCTGCTTGCAGCGGTTGGTGTTCCAGGTAACGTTATACCTTTGCAATACGGTCGGGGATCGGATCTTGATGGCCAAGGTGCAGATGCGGTCCGGTGTATTTTTCTGTTACTGGACGATGAAAAGTACCTTCACCGTTATTTAGGATCTAAGTGTAATTCGCGTTGATTTAATGGTTTAATTTTTGATGGGGATGTGATTGAGGTGTCTGATACATTTATATATACTAATATTAACCTAAGCAAGCTAGAGTTCACTGTTAGGACAAGGAGACTCGATAACTTGCAGGTATTGATTGATTTCCAAAGTACAATCAGCTGTTGCCATCTCTCTCCAGGTTAAAAAGATTCTTCCTCTGCTGCCATCACAAACTGAAGGAATTAAAAAAATTAGCGTCTCTCTGCGATTCTCGCGGTTTACGTACAATGTGCAAAGTAATACGTAAGCTATGTTGCGTTATTCAGTGAAATAAATCAATGGTAATATCGATTCGCACCGTTTTACAATTGGAATGAAATTGCATAAAACGTGGCCAAATGCGGCTCAACCAGCACGCATTACTTGTTCTTTTTTCGGCCTTCCCAGACAGCGGAGAAAATGTAGAAAATGCAGTCTTACAAATGAAATATGATTTTTTTGAGTACCCTTTCTGCCAATTATTGACCTCTTTCTCGAAACATGAATAGGTTTCCCTTTAAACCAGCGGCTGCGTTCACCACTCCATTACTTTGTCCTTTCCAGCTCGACAGTCTGCTGAAGGGAGTAGTGTAATGTGTGTCCTATTGTAATAACCTTCACGTTCATGGGCTGCTCCTTTCTCATGTTCTCTTCTCCGATCTAATCGATTATTTATTGAATATGTGGAGCTTAATGTTCGGGCATTACTGCCAAATTCATGTTGATTTTCTTTGAGAATGTGAATTACCCACAATTGCTTCACTGAGTAAGCTTGTATCAGGAAAGCGCTTTTTTAGCTCTCAATCGGCAACCATTCGCAAGTTTGGTGTCGCACTTTCCGTTTTTTGGATGGGGAGCGTAGAGTGTGACATCTGAACTTATCCTTGATGATCTGTCAGTCTGTGACCCGTTAGCCTGAGTACCGTTTCACGTCTTGTGAAGTTAGACGGCTTCCACTGGCGTCTCCAAATATCTGAAGATTTTTAATGAAAAATATTCAAGATCGTTTTACCGATGTAGTTACTAAATAATTGCATTAGAATGGTAGCCAATTAAACAAACTTTTTTAATGAAGTATAATTACGTCATACGGTCTGAAAGTAAAGCCAATGTGTCCATTACCTGTGCGGTTCTCGGCAAGACACTACCCTATTCGGGATAGCTTTTAATAACCTCGACTTACTGGACTGGTATCCGGCTGATTGTTCAGTACTTAACGGTGCCGCCAGGGTGCGCTCTTCTGCCACTTTTGGATGTGAAACTGGCGAGATGTAATTTGTACATTTTAAAGTAGAATTAGTTTGATCAGGGCATCCACATCCCATCTCGGTCAGCACAAATCGAGTGTTAGCCTGATTCCAATCAATGATCCGAACGGCCATTACGCACAGAACGCAATTAAAATTACACTAATCATTCTGCGGTAACTAATAGTATTTGTTTTTTTTTACAACTTATTTTAGTTAATTTAACGGCGATTGTGATCCTCACCCGAGGGAAATGCGGGCTGTCCAAATGCAGTACTCTCTACCTTGTGGCCATGGCGGGAGCCGATCTGACGGTGGTCATCGTGTTTGTTATGTTAGAGAGGATAAATTACATATATTTGTTTGCTAATTTCTTGCTCGTAACTCCGGCGTGTTCTCTGCTATCTGTCCTGAGTCTCGCAACATGGGACTGTTCCGTTTGGTTGACGGTAGCTTTCACTTCGGATCGTTGCGTCGCCATCTGCAGTCGGAAGCTGCGCAACCGATATTGCACCGAGAGAACAGCGACGGTGGTGGTAGCAACAGTGAGTGCAGCGTGCTGTGCTCAGGCCATGCCATTTTACTTTGCGGTCGATCGAAGGCGATGCGTCGCCGTAACTGAATACTTCACGTCACCCCTGTGGAAAGGCTACCAGGTATTTAACAGCATCAAAACACTATTATTACCAATCTGTTTAATTCTGATCTTTAATGTTTTAACCGTCAGCCGGATCCTAGCGACAAATAGAGTTCGCCGGATGCTTTGGAAAAACAGTCAAAATCGTGATGATCCAGAGGTGGCAAACCGGAGAAAATCAATGATTTTGTTGTTCGCTCTTTCAGCCAATTTTATAATATTTTGTGTCCCCTATCTCGTATTTTCTATGAACTGGCAAATCGAAAACTATTTCTATACAGATAGATATTTCAGTAAACCGACCTATATCCTGCTGGAATGCGGGCTTATGTTGTCCTCTCTCAGTACCTGCACCAACACCTTTATCTATGGTCTGACGCAGAGAAAATTCAGGGAGGAGCTGAATCGTGTGAAGTACCTGTTTACAGCAATGGGGGAGATTTGCAAATAAAGTATAAACGCAATTATTCATTCTCGTGTAACACTCTGGGAAAGGTTTCACTGCTAATGTAATGGTTTCTCTGTAGAAGCACTGTTAATATATTTGTCTTTCTGCAGAAGCATGACAAATGTCATGTTTTTTCTGTAGCTGCAACGTTTGGGTTATGGCATGAGATAATGGGGGCCGTCCAAAGAAGAGACTGTTTTCTTTCTCTCTTGCTGCGTGCCTGAGACCGAGGTGATCTGGGTCTTTTGTAACGCGGGAACAGATCACACAGCATCCACACAAATAAGAGGTTTTCCACCTCAGATTTCACACGTTTGCCGGGGCCGGAGATTGTCTTCCCCAGAGTAACGCTGCCGCCGAGCCTCTGGGTTACACTTGCAACTTGAAAACACTCATTCGGAAGAGTATTTGATTTAAGCTTCAAGAGATGCTGTTTCCGGATCTCACTGTATAAACGATTAGCGGCGATGAAGCTGCAGAGATTAAATTATTAATATCTTCATGGAATCTGATATCATGAAATTCCAGACCACAAGTTTTGATTACCAGTTGTCTAAGCATAAGAACAGGGATTAATTTGATTCGTGCAGTGATCACACTGTTGACAGATTCTGCGCATGGTATTCGAAACAGAGATAATGTATAAAAATAAATCCTCGTGTAATCCGAAAAATATCATCTTCTGCCTCTGTTTTTACAGCATTTTTGTTTTAGAATATTATCACTGAATGGCAGCACCGGACCGTAACGTCAAAATAACAACTGCAGAATGATTTGATTGCTCTGCCCCTCACAGTGAGTTGTCCGTGCCAGAATGGTCGTGATTAGCGAAATAGCAAGGGTTCCTTTATACAAACCAGTTACGAATGTGAAGTGATGAACTCGGGCTTGCTCATTGCATTCAGGAAATGCTAACGTCAATGAAGTACATTAATGTGAGCTGCTGGTCTACTGCTGTGGTTTGGAAATAAAAGCTGGAAATTTATCCAAAAGGCAATAAATTCTAGGATCACTCCGATTTTGTTGGTGAACTGAATGCGACGCTTAATAGACATAAACAACAGGAGTTCTGCAGATGCTGGAAATTCAAGCAATACACATCAAAGTTGCTGGTTTTGAACATTGACTTCTCTAACTTCCGTTAATGCCCCACCTCCCCGTCGTACCCCATCCGTTATTTATTTATATACACACATTCTTTCTCTCGCTCTCCTTTTTCTCCCTTTGTCCCTCTGACTATACCCCTTGCCCATCCTCTGGGACCCCCCCCAACTTGCCTTTCTCCCCGGACTTCCAGTCCGATGATCCTTTCATATCCCCCTTTGCCAATCACCTGTCCAGCTCTTGGAACCATCCCTTCTTTTCTTCTCCCATCATTTTAGATCTCCCCCTCCCCGTCCCACCTTCAAATCTCTTACTCACTCTTCCTTCAGTTAGTCCTGACGAAGGGTCTCGGCCTGAAACGTCGACTGCACCTCTTCCTAGAGATGCTGCCTGGTCTGCTGCGTTCACCAGCAACTGTGATGTGTGTTGCTTAATAGACAAACACCACTTGCTCCGTGAACGAAGATGTTCCGGGATTCCTTTTCTATTTGTGCACTCCTTGCGTGAAGTACTGGCCGGAGGAGACACCCCCGCCTCAGTCTGTTCTCATTGTCTGTTAGTGGGAGGAACATTCACTACCAGGATTTATTGTCTGTGTAATTGATGCAGGAAACGATTTGCTGAGCATGGACCTGGGCAGTGTATTGTTCATACCAGCCTCTATTCGGACCTTTCTTCCGAGAATAGGTTTATCCTTCCTCTACCATTGTCTCTGCCCTCACTCGCACCTCCTCGACTTCACGGCCTTCCGTCCTTAACATACCTTCCCGCCTCCCTGACAGGGGTACGGACACTATGAGGTATACACTCCATGAGCCCCACATTCAGCACACCATTCTATATAAATTCAGGAGTCTTCGACGGGATCCTACCTCTAATCGCACCTTGACATCCCTTACAGGATCTGCTTTATGAAATCCTGTTTGCAAATTCAAGACTGGCTAGACAAGGCAAAAATATCGCAGGCATGTGGGTTCCCGCACATTCAGGTATTATGGAAAATGAGCCAGCAGATGAGCCAGCAAAAGTAGCAACTAAAAAAAGCATATTTAGAGGACAATATTAAACTATCAAAATCAGAGGGGAAGAGCACAGTGTGGAGAAGGATAAATCAACAGTGGCAGCAGCATTGGGATAGAGCAATAAAAGGAAGACATTTACATTCAATTCAGAACAGAGTAGATATTGGAAGAATTAGGGGAATAAAGCGGAAGGAGCAAGTAATTATAAGCAGACTGAGAATTGGGCACAGCAACCTTAATGGCACTCTGGTCATCTTAAATAAGTCCCCAACAGGTTTTTGCGATCTATGTCAGGAAACTGAAACAGTACAGCATATCCTTATTTCATGCCGGAAATATGCACAGAAAGGCAACAAATGTTACAACAATTACACAAAGTAGGTCTGGTAGAGAACAGTGTTAAAGGTTTATTGGAATGTGGGGAGGGCGATCAGGAGCGGAAATGGTTGCTCAGTTCTTTAAGGGCGACGGGACTGGAAAGACGGCTTTAAAGTGAATGGACAATGAGGGACAATAAATCCTGAAGATGGCAGTAATGCAACAATGTGGATGCCAACTGCCATAAAAACTCAAAGAAGGAGAAGAAGAAGACATCCCTTACTCCGTATACTTGGCGCTTTCTGCAGTGCTTTCTCTCTCCCTGAATCCTTTGACAATTCGTCCCGACCCACCGAATTTCCTCTCGGCGCTTATCCCTGCAAACGGAGGATACTCTACCCCTGCCCATTCAGGTTCTCCCCCAGGCCCGCAAACACTCTTTCCAGGAGAGGCAACACTTCACCTGCTAATCTGTCGAGGTCATCTACTGTATCAGGTTTCCCTGGTGAAGCCATCTCAATATCGGTGGGACACGGTACAGATTGGGGTCCACTTTGTCCAGCTGCTTCACTCCATTGGTAAGATGCAGGATTCCCCACTGGTCGAGCATTTTAATTCCATTATCTATTCTCACTTCGACATCGGTACTTCCCCTCCAATGTCACGATGAGGCAAATCTCAAGTTGACGGAGTAACGCCTCATAATTCGTCTGGGTGTACTCTTCAACCCGACGGGATAAACATCAATTTACTTAACTGGCGATTTTTCCGCTTCCACTCCCTATCTGGTTTTCTCATTCCCCTTTCTGTTTTCCCCCTTGCCTCCTCTATTCTCCTCGCTTGCCTATCCCCTCTCTCGTCTATTCCTTCATCCCTTTCTCCACAACTCTCTCACATCGGATTATTTCCTTTTCAGACCTTTGCCTTTTCTACCTATTACTTCCCAGCTTCTCACTTCAGCCCACTCTCTCCAAACCATCCACCTTCTCCCCTTATCTGTCTTCACCTATCCCCGTACAGCTTCCCTCCCACCTATCTTCTTCCGGTTTCCTCCCCTTCGTGTACCGAGGAAGAGTCTCGACACGAACCTTCGACTCTTTATCCCTGTCGATGGACGGAGCCGGACCTTATGAGTTCTTCCAGTGTTTTGTGTGTTTCAGTGACCCTTGGGCCAGAAATACCCAATGTCGTCCGACATCTCTTTGCCATTCAGGGTGAGTAGCTTTTATGAGACCATAGGAGCAGAATTAAGCCATTCGCCCCATCGAATCTGCACCGTCTTTAAATCACGGTTGATCTCTTTCCCCCCAACTCAGCACCACTAACCGGTCCTCTCCCCTTAAACTTTGATGCCATGGCCAATCGAGAACCTATCACTCTCCGCCTAAAATTCACCCAACGACCTGTCATCCACAACTGCCTGTCGTAACAGATTCCACAGATTGACCACCGTCTGGCTAATGGAAGTCCTCCCTATCTCGGTTTTATATGGGCACCCTTCTACCCTGATATTGTGTCCTATTTTCCTGGATTCTCACACCATAGGAAACTTCGTTGCCTTATCTACTCAGTCTCGTCCTTTCAACTCTCAAAGGGTTTCAATGAGATCCCACTCTCATCTTTCTAAAATCTTGCGTGTACAGGCCCAGAGGAATCAAACGTTCCTCATATGATAGCCCTTTCATTACTATAAACCTCCTTGCGAACCGCCCCTGAACACTCTACAATGTCAGCACATCGTTTTTCAGATAATGAGCCCTAAACCGTTCACAACACTGGACGTGAGGCCTTATGAAGCCTAAGCATCACATCTCTGCTCTTGTATTCCAGACCTCATGAAATGAAAAATAACATTGCATTTGCCTTCCTCACCGCTAGCTGAACCTGCAAGTTAACCTTTAGCTTGTTGTGTGCAATGAGTCCCAAAACACTTTGCATCTCATCGATAAATTGCATAAAAAGGAGCGCTCACATTAACGAACCCAGCGGAACACCAATAGTCACTCGCAGATAACCAGAAAAGTATTTTTGCTTTACTATCATCCCAGGCAGCATCTCTTTCCAATTTATTTTAGTTAACTCCTCTCACATATATTACAATTTCCTTTACTCCACTGAAACACTGCGATGTTAGACTTAACTTACTCCCTATCAAACGTCAATATGAACTCAATCATATTGTAATCATTAACACCTCAGGGTTCATTTACCTGAAGGTCCGTAATTGTCTCCTGTTCGTTACATGACACCAAATCCAGGAAATTCGATCTCATAGTAGGATCGACGACAAAATGCTTTGAAAATGCAGCTCCGATGCATTCATGAAATTCACTCTATTGAGATCCATTCCCAACCTAATTGTCCTCATCCATCTGCATCTTAAAATTGCCCTTTAGAGACGACGTTTCTATTTCCTGTTGTAATCTGTAGTCCACATTCCAGTTACACTTTGGAGGTCTGTATGTAACTGCAATCACGGTCATCTCTTAACTGAACAGGTAAGGACTAAAAATCTTCCAATCATGTGACACAGCTTTCTGATGATTTGATGTCATCGTTTACCAGCAGAAAACGCAAACTACTCTACCTAATTCCTTGTCCCTTTGATGTAATGTGTAAACTTGAACATTCTGCTTTCAACTACCACCTTCCTTCAGGCAGAACTCAGTGACGCCCGACATCATACCCGAAAATCTGTAATACTGCAATAAGATCATCCACCTCATATCGTATATCCTTATTTCTTACTGATTGATATATGTCATTTTAAGTACTGTATTTATCACCATTTATCATATTGAATCACTAATGCACGGCACTTTCCCTGCTGGCTGCGAGTTTCTTCTGTCATTTGCTTGCTCTCTAAATTCTATCTTCATGCCGTCTTTACCAAGACGTCTTTTAAGATGCAGGTAGATTAGGAAATTAGGCTGGCAATAGACCTCAAGCGACTGAATTTCATCAATGCATCTGAGCTGCATTTTCAGAGCGTTTCGTCGTTGAGCTTACTCTGAGCTTGGCTGCAGGCTGTGGTCTTGGGTCTTGAGCTTGGCTGCAGGCTGTGGTCTTGGGTCTTGATCTTGGCTGCAGGCTGGGGACTTCCGGCTTGGGTTCTTGGAGCTTGGCTGCGCGATCCTCGACGCTTGGGTTCTTGGAGCTTGGCTGCGGGATCCTCGAAGTTTGGGTTCTTGGAGCTTGGCTGCGGGATCTTCGTCTTGATATACGGAGGCTGATAACTCGGAGGCTTGAGCTGAGAGACCGACTGGGAACTGAACGTCAACATAGAGCCGGGCCTTCTTCTTCGAAAAGCCGGGACTCATCGTCAACACACCAACATGAGGCAGGACAGGACATCGACATAGACCCGGGGCTGATACTGAGAAAGCCGGGTCTCAGCCTCATCTCCACACCAAGGTGGGACAGGTCCCTCCGTCAGGTAACGGCAGAACGGCGGGACTTACCAAACAGAGGCGAGGACAAGACAAGACAGATCACCCCACAATGCAACGGCAAAACGGCCTGGCTTACCCCACGGAGGCGAGGACAAGAAGAGACAAACACTATAGAACGACAGACAGTTCCATCTCTGATCCGGGGAAGCTCCAAGTCTCATTTCGGTCAGCAACCTCCGCTGGCTACGGAAACAGCCGGATCCCTACCTAGCTCGGAGTGGCTAGCAGCCACTCTGCTGGCCGAGGAAACAACCGAATCCATACCGCAAAGACAGCTCCGACTACCGACAGCAAAGCTCCATGCAACGATGGCTCTCCAACACGGCCTAAAAATGACAAGTGTCCGCTCCAGCCTTCCACCAGCAGGTTGCTCCCAGGGGAGCTGACGAGAGAAACCAGCAACCCACACTCAACCCCAAAGCTACTTATATTCCAAGCCGCAAGATGGGAATCAGGTGCCTATGATTAACTCAAACAAGGGACAGCTAGAAGAACTGGAATCCTGAGATCACGGACGGACCATGAACTGGAATGCGGCCTTCACGGACCGGACCATGACACCCTGATCAGACCATAATTCTCTAAATGCCCACAGATCCGATCTCTAAGAATCTTTTCCAACAGCTTTCCCACAAGAGACGTAAGGCTCACTGGACTATAATAATCCGGACTATCCGTACCACCCTTTTTGAACAAGGGGACAACATTCACCTCCCTCCAATTCTCCGGCACCATTCTCGTGGACAACGAGGACATAAAGATCTTAGCCAGAGGCTCAGCAATCTCTTCCCTCGCCTCGTGGAGCAGCCTGGGGCTCCAGGGACTTATCCGTCCAAATGTATACTAATGTAAGTGGGGACTTGTCCCCACTTCCCTGCTGAGCACAGGGCCAACTCAGTGAGAGAGACCTTTTCGCGGCGGGTCACCCCTGGTAGGTTGCTGTCCTCAGCCATATCAAAAGCGGTGAACGTATTATCGAGGCGAAAGGCCACAGGAATACTGTGCATTGGCTGCCTACTGTCTTTCCTTCTCCAGGCAGTCAGACAGGTACCGGCCTCTGGCAGCAGAGGGGCGGCTACCACCATGTAGCTCCTATCTATCACCTCACATTTTCCCATATGAGGCGAAGGTCATCGAGCTGCAGCTGCTGCTGCTTAACGCGGCCCGAAGAAGCTGCCCCTCAATGAACTTCATGCGTATGTAGTTCTTAGGTAGACTGGAGGTCTCCGAGAGTTCTCAGATCTCACCATAAGAAAATACCACTGACTTTAGATACCACCTGCGTGCACCAACTATGAACTAAGAGACAAAATATACCTACAGGAACCTTTCTTTACATCCTGTGCTTATTTAAGCCTGTTCAGCCAAAGCCGGACCACTCTAACAATGACCCACTTGAACAATGGCCACTCTAAAAGTTGCCGCAACGCTCAGATCTTCTTTCTTTATATTTATCCCGCTCTGATTGCCATCCGCCAAAAAGAGGCTGGAAGGTCAGTAGCTCTTTGCAACCCATCACTCCGTGTCTCCAAGGAACGACCCCTCGCACTTTTTTTCAGACGGCCGAAACGAAGCTGAAAGCCCCTGAGCTCTTTCAGAACCTTGCGATACCGCACCCACGAACGAGCTTGCCCGTTGTTGACAGCCACCGGGAAGAAGCTGAACGCCGCTCAGCTCTTTAAAAACCGCAGCCTGTTTTTCCGACAAGTGACCTCTCGACAGGGCAGTCACGGTAAAGAATATCTACGTTTGTTATTAGGCCAGTCTTGAAATGTTGACTGTTTATTCCCTTCCATACGTGCTGCCTGACCTACTGAATTCCTCCAACGTCTTGTTTGTGTTGCTCAAGATTTACAGCATCTCTGATAATATAATAATTTGAACCTCGATCTGCAGAATCTCTTGTGCAAAGTTCAAGTTCAAAGTTCTTTTGTTTTGTCAACCCACGTCAGTATATCCAACCCCCGAGACTCATTTTTTGCAGGTATTCGCAGTAGGACAGAGCAATACAATAGAATCAATGAAAAAAAACACTACACACCAAAACTGACAGACAACTAAAGTGCAAGGGAAGACAAAACAGCGAATGCATCAATAAAAAACAAACAGGCCAACAATAAGTAAATAAATACCACTTATAACATGAGTGGTAAAGTCCTTGAAAGTGAGTCCATTGGTTGTAGCCTGATATCAGTGATGTGGTGAGTGAAGTTACCCACAGTGGTTCCGGGGTCTGATGGTTCAAGTGTTATAACTGTTCCTGAACTTGGCGGTGTGGGACATAGGGCTCCAGTACCTCGATCCCGATGGCAGCAGTGAGAAGCGAGCATGTCGTGGATGGTGGCGTTTGGCTTAGATTTTATATCTTTATAAGTTGATGCATTAAGTTCTCGAGTTGGGACGTTCTTTTGCAATGTGATCCACGTCCCTCCATTTTTTACATATTCGTGCACGTATCTGAAAGCTCGCAGATTTCTTCTACATTGAACGTGCTTCATTTTGTTAGTCCACATGTTACTAGCAATGCAAAAATTGATCGGGAGCAGGAGGAGATTTCGTTTGTTTTCAGAATGATATGTATAATAATAAAAAATAATGTTTAACGATTCAAGCATTAAACTGACACTCTCCAATGAAAATGATTGGTATAGATGTCATACTAATTCTCCTTGAAGTGCTAAATATAACGGACAATGACACAAGGCGTAAAAATAGTTGTCACTGTGTGCTTGTTCAGTGGATTGTGTCTAACGAGACCAAAGGGAGCACTGAATGATTGAATTGTGGTTCCGACAGGTGTATAAGAACCCCTCGAGTTAGTGCATGCAGGTAGTTGGGACAATCTGTACAAGTAATCACTGCTTCAGGTGGAAAATGGGATATTCCGCAATTTACAACATTGTCAGAATTTACTACCCGCTGCTTGCAGCAGTTGGTGTTCCAGGTAACGTTATACCTTTGCAATACGGTCGGGGATCGGATCTTGATGGCCAAGGTGCAGATGCGGTCCGGTGTATTTTTCTGTTACTGGACGATGAAAAGAACCTTCACCGTTATTTAGAATCTAAATGTAATTCACGTTGATTTAATGGTTTAAAATTTTAATGGGGATATTACTGAGATGTTTGATACATCTATCTATATTATTTCAATATCAAGCTAAACATACATTACCACGTTGTACTATTGTTAACATAACCTTCTGCTAGAAATGTTCAAATATGGTTTCAAAATGTTTAAGCAACACACATCAAAGTTGCTGGTGAAAACAGCAGGCCAGGCAGCATCTCTAGGAAGAGGTACAGTCGACGTGTCGGGCCGAGACCCTTCGTCAGGTCTGTCACGGCATTGTCACACCTGGTAGGTTGTTATCCCCAGCCGTATCAAAAGCGGACAACTTATTATTGAGGTGAGCGGCCACAGAGGTACTGTGCAGTGGCTGTCTATTGTCTTTCCTTCTCCTGACAGTCATACGCGTACCTGCCTCCTGCAACTTAGGGGCCAACACCACCGCGTAGCTCCTATCTATCACCTCTCATTTTCCCATATGAGGCGAAGGTCATCGAGCTGCAGTTCCTGCTGCTTAACGCGGCCTTTTTAGACGCTGCCTCTTGATGACTTCATGCCTACGTGTCATGGTCCGGTCCGTGAAGTCCGTATACCGGTTCACGTTGCGGTCCATCAAGCCTTGCTCCAGGTTTTCCTATCTACTCTGTTTGTTCTTGTTGAGCTCTAATTGAGTCAGCTGATGGTAGTTGGGGCTGGCTGCATAAATACCTTCAGAGACCCAAGCGTGGCGGCTGGATTGTTCTTGTTCTCACTCCTTGTATCCCTTGCTCTGCCTTCTGTTTCATCGCCTGAAGCCCTGCCTTGTCTTGCTGGTAACTCTCGCCTCGCCTGAAGTTCTCCTCTCACCTTGCTTTGCCAGAAACCTTGCCTTGTCTTGCAGGTACCTCTCGCCTCGCCTCGCCTGCAGTCTTGTCCTGGAGCCACCCTGTACCTAGCTTCCTTCCTGTCCCTTGCTCCGCCCAGGTAAGCCAGGCCGTCTTGCCGTTACCTAGGGTTGGTTCTGTCCCTTTCTGTCCCTTGCCTTTGTCGGGTCGGGGTGTGATCCGCACCCTGCCCAGGAGTACCGCGCCCTGCCCAGATCATTCGCGCCCTGCCCAGGAGGAGCCTGCTAAGCCTCTCCTCACGTCTCCTGCCTCCTGCTGAGCCTCGCCTCAAGTCTCCTGCCTCCAGCCTCCAGCCTCGCCTCACCTCAAGTCTCCTGCCTCCAGCCTCCAGCAGCGCCTCACCTCAAGTCTCCTACTTCCAGCCTCGCCTCAAGTCCCAAGTCTCCAGCCTCCTGCCAAGCCTCGCCTCGTATCTTGTCAAGCCTCAAGCTTGAAGACTCCAGCCTCGTCCTGCCTGCCTGCCGAGCCTCGTCCTTGCCTAGTTCTCGGGCCAGGGCCAGAGCCAGAGGCAAGAACCAGGTACTGGGTCCTTGTCCAGTCTCTGGCTCGGAGTCCAAGCCAGGGCTCGCCCCAAGTCTCCAAGACTGTAGCATCGTCCTTGCCTATGTTCTGGGGCCAGAGCCAGAGGCAATACCCAGGTACTGGGTCCTTGTTCAATCTCTGGCTAGGAATCCAAGCCCGGGCTCCTAGCTCTTTCGTCCAGTCCTGTTCCAGGTTCCTGGTTTTCCTATCCATGACCTTGCCCTCATCCTGTATCCTACTCCTGTACCCAGTACTTCAGTGCCTGTGTCTTGCACTTGGGTCCGTTCCCAGCCCCCACCTTATGAAAATATCTAGTTCCTAAGTAGACTGCCACTTCTCACAAAAAGAACATGCCACTAGCTTTGGACACAGCATGCGTACGCCAACTATGAACTAAGAGAGAAGAGAAACCTACAGGAAACTTTCTTACTTATTTAGAACATCAGCCTGTGCTTACTTAAGCCTGTTCAGCTAAAGCCAGACCACTCTAACAATGCCCCACTTGAACAATTACCACTCTAAATGTTGCCGCTCCGCTTAGACCTTCTTTATTTATATTTGTCCCGCTCTGATCGCCATCCGCCAAAAAGAAGCTGAAAGCTCCCTAGATCTTTTCAAATCTTCACTCCATGTCTCCAAGGAACCACACCGCGCACTTTTTTTAAGGCCGCCGAAACAAAACTGAAAACCCCTGAGCTCTTTCGAATCCTTGCGATGAGTCACCAACGAACGCCCTATCCCGTTGTTGACAGCCCACTGAGAAGAAACGGAACGTTGCTAAGCTCTTTAAAAGCTTCGCGCTGCGTTACCAACAAGCGATCTCTAGGCAGGGCTGTCACGGGTAAAGAATACCTGCGCCATTAAGTTAGACCAGGTAAGGCCAGTCCTGAAACGTTGACTGTTTATTCCCTTCCGTGGGTGCTGCCTGTCCTGCTGAATTCCTCCATGTGTTCCTCATGATTTACAATATCTTCGAAAATAAAATAATTTGAACTTCGCTCTGCAGAATCTCGTGTGCAAAATTCAAGTTCCAGTTGCCAGGATAATCAAGGACACGACCCACCCAGCCAACACAATTTTCGTCCCTCTTCCCTCCGGGAGAAGGCTCAGGAGCTTGATGACTCGTACGGCCAGATTTGGGAACAGCTTCTTTCCGAACTGTGATAAGACTGCTGAACGGATCCTGACCTGGATCTGGGCCGTACCTTCCAAATATTCGGACCTGCCTCTGTCGTGGTTTCTCGTTTCTTACAAACAACAAGGAGACGCAGAAAATCCTTCAAGATGTTTTAAACTTTAATTTGCAAATCAAAGCTGAGACAATCAGAAAGCTAGTAGCTGACTGCCCATCGAGGCTTGTACACAGCATTTTTTATAGCAATCTCCTATCTTAGCTACATTATCATATCCAGACGGCCTGTGATCACATATCATCTATACATCCGCTCTCGACCTTCCACTATTGTTCTACTCCCCAATTTATTTATGTCCTAGTTTACTCTTTAGACCAGGTGTCCCGTCATCCCTAACCACAGTTATTTCTTAATTGGTCTTGTTTTGACATACTGCCACATATTTCATTACCTTACTCGCCACCGTTATCTTCCTATTTGGTTTCATTCTAGTTCTCTTCCTAAATTAACAGTGATTAGGTCAAAAGTCATGGCTACATAGTGAATACCCTCTATTCAGCTAGCAGTGGTTACATAGTAAATATAGAAAATATAATGTGTGCATTTGAGTGAATACTGAAATACTGTTGAGTAAATATTGTAAATACTGTAATACATAGAAAATACAATGTATGCGTTTACATTTTCCAATATAACCTCACCTTTGAGACCCACAGGGTCTCATAGAGAGAGAGAGTACTGAGAGTCTATGCACAAAAGCTCAAATAAAGCCACGTATTTACTCCCAAATTTGGGTTAAACTATAGTTTCCTGCGCTTAAGCCTCACAGTGTTCTCTCTCTACCTCCCTAGGCCGCTGAGCCAAAAACCCGTCCCTTCGTATCTGAGACAGGGAAAAAGACTCAGAAGCCTTCACAGCCTAATCCCCACATATTTCATCTCTCTCCTGTTCGTCTTCCGTATCTCGTAGACTGTAGGAATACATCATCGGTGCCTCCTTCTCCATAGGGCTCGACCCAACGATTTCCAGGAGCATCGGAAACCGTTTCCTTGCAGCACGCACTATAAGCAACTTGAGGCATGGAAGAAAACAGCACAGAATGACCGCACAGCTTAGCAATACAATACCGATGGTTACTGCAATCTTGGTCAGCCATGCTCCCCATCCTCCTAGTCTATTGTTTAACCAGTCAAAGAACTGGTGTCCAAACCCTGCATTTTGTTTAACTTCCTTTCTTAGATTTTTCAGTTTATTCATTGCTCTGGTAAACGATCCCTCCGGACTAGTGTTATTCGGTATAAAAGTACAGCACTGTTCCCCAAACATTATACAAACTCCTCCTTTCTCTGCCAATAGCCAGTCTAGTACCTGTCTATTTTGCCACGCCACTCTACTGGTTGCATCTAGCTGCTGTCCCAAAGCCTCTAGTGCATCATCGGTGTAGTTAATGAATCTCTGTTGATTATAATATATATAATTTATCCATTCAACATTTTTACTAACCCCTATCACAGGTATAAGTGCTTCCCAGCCCGCAGCAATCTCATTTCTTGCCTTAAACTCGTTAGGTATACCTCTCGGCTGTCCTATACTGTGAATTTGGACTGTTGGATCAAGTTCATATTTTCGCCTCTTCCGCCGCAGTATCTGCTGCTTCGGAGCTTCAAATTGTACTTCAGGGGATACTACAACTTCTTGAATCAGCATAACTCGTGTACATGTACCTGTCCAACCAAGGGGGAGCGTGGATCTCAGACCTCCCTCCTTCCCACAGAGCCACCAGGTATCTGCTAACGGGATGGTCTGGGCATCCAGTGCACCGACGGGCGGAGGGGTACCTGCTTGTATCTCTGGCCTGGGGTTACATCCCAAGTCTCAGCACAGTTACCACTGAAATGTCCAACCAAGAGATCACCCGTCCGTGTGAAACATTCATAACTCAAATGCTCCTGCACTTTGAGCTTTTCAAATGTGGGTGTCTGGCTTCTTTTATTCATAGCCCACGGTCTGCTGTAATTACAGTTAGAGGCAAGCTTGTTTTGATCATACTGCGAGGAAGCCTGGTATAACATACACCAATAAGGGCACATTGGTGTGTTATCAATACATTTCCGATAACAAGGATCTATCCCGCTACAAATTCCCATACTGCAGGTCTTGACTATACTTGGACACTGCTGTGCACACTGCCCCCTCCGCTCCTTTCGCCATTGCGCGCAGGTGGAAGAGTTGTATGGCATGGGGACTACATATTGTGCTGGATTTGCTCTTGAGCATACATAACAATTCTGTCTCTTCATCATCCCTGCTGTATAATTTGCCCATTGGTACCATATGTTCTGGTACCATGGTACGGAAGTAATCGTTGTGCTCCTCTTACTCCTTCCTCTCAGGTTTTGTGGGATCCTAACAGTCCCATGCCACATCCGCCAAATTAATGGTCTCCAAATCTGCGTAAGAGTATCTGAGTGTATCATCCCGGGGGGCGGGACTGGTCGCCCCCAAGTCGTCCCCATTATCTGAAAGAGTACTACCATCCATAACCCCATCCTTAGGGTTTTCTGGCCTGTACTCAGGACCAAAAATTTCCCTTATTACTTGGTCAAGTTCCTGCGGTTCAGTGTCAGCTTCTTGTTGCTCTTGCCTGTCCCCTACTGTTTGTTCCTCTTCACCACTTACCTCGGGTGGCCCACCTGACTGTACCTGCGGGATTGCTCTAGTGCAGTGATTGAGATGATACGAGGTGGAGCGTCCTTCCACTTGAACTGCGGTGGGTGATGCTTTGGTTACTATAAAGGGCCTTTCCCTTCTGGGTTCGTTCCACTTTCTTCGAAACGCTCGCACGTAGACCTGATCGCCTGGCTTGATTGGTCCTTCCCCTTGATCAATCTCTGGCTCTTTCTGTTTTTCCTGTGCATAAATAGACTTATGTATCATAGTTAATTGTCGCATGTATTGTTTTAATTCCAATTCCAAATGTTCCGAACTAGGCCCCTAATATGGTCCTCTCCACCGGGGCACTGGCATGGGCCTTCCGGTTAGCATTTCATGCGGTGTTAGACACGTCATCCGATTAGTCTGCATGCGGTAACTCATTAATGCTAACGGTAGTGCATTGACTCAGTTGAGTTTAGTATCTGCACAGATTTTGTTTAGTTTGGCTTTTAAGGTCCCGTTAATTATTTCCACCGTACCCTGCGACTGAGGGTGATACACACATCCAAATCTCTGCTTTATTCTCAGTGATTGCAGTATTAACTTGACCACTTTTTGAATGAAAGCTGAACCATTGTCTGAGCTAATTTCTGCCGTTATCCCAAACCTTGGGATCACTTCGTTTGCCAGGAATTTCACCACTGTTCCTGCCCCTTGATCATTCGAGGGTACTGCCTCTACCCATCCGCTGAATCTGTCGATTACCATCAACATGTATCTTTTCCCTCTTACTGTTTTTATTATGTCTACATAGTCAATCACTAGGTGTTTAAATGGCCCTTCAGGTACAGGTATATGACCTATTGGGGTTGTAATTCCTTTCCGAACATTATTCTGCACGCATACCTCGCACTGTGACAACACATGGTCTACTGAAGCCTGTAAATAAGGCGACCAAAATCCATCCTTTTTTATTTTCCTTATTACTTCCGCCCTTGCACAATGATCCATCCCATGTGCTTCTGAGATCAGGATAGTCAGTAAAGGGGAGGGAGCTACCAGTAGGCCATCTTTCGCGGTCCATAGGCCTTCTGTGTTCTGCTTGGTCCCCCTTCGTCTCCACAGAGTTTGTTCTGCCAAAGTTGCCTTTCCCTGTATTTCAATTAGGTCCTCTACCATAGGTTCGGGCTCTAGACTCACCTGGGGTGCAATAACAGCGGATGTACACCCAGACGCTTTCCTGGCTGCTTCATCTGCAGCTTGATTTCCCTTTGTTACTGCATCGTTTCCTTTTTTATGTGCCTGGCATTTTACTATAGCCAGTGCTTTAGGTTTCATCAGCGCTTTTATTAGATCTAAAATCTGCTGACAGTGCTGTATGGGATCTCCATTGCTCTTTTTAAAACCTCTCTGTTTCCACACTGCCCCAAATAAATGACACACTCCATGAGCATATGCTGCATCTGTATAGATATCTACTTTCTCTCCTTCCATCATTTCACACGCTGCTGTCAAAGCTCTGATTTCCGCTAGCTGGGCGGAGCACGGTTGGGGACATGCCTCTATTCTGATGACCTTAAAGTCTGCCTGATCCTGTTGCACTACTGAGAACCCTACGTGATTCCCATCGTGATCCCTGTAACAAGAGCCATCTACGAACAGGACCTTTTTATCTTCGTCCTCTAGTGGTTCGGATCGTAAATCTGCTCTCAATTTAGCGAATGTCATTGATTTCCCTACACAATCATGGGGTTCTCCTTCATACCCTAAAGGGACATAATCAGCTATGTTACTGGCGATGCATCTCTGTATAGTTATATCTGGAAATGTCAGTAGCATCTGATATGCTGCTATCCTGGCTGGTGTCAATGCGAATTTCCCTCTTTCCAGTAATTCTGCTACCTTGTGGTGTGTGTACAGAATCACAGGATAGCCCATGGTTACGGATGATGCCTTTTCGTATGCATAGTATAGTGCCGCCAATCCCTGGTAACAAGGTGGGTACCCCTGAGCCACCTCATCCAGTTTCGCACTGTAGTATGCTATCGGTTGCTTTGCTTTACCTGTGCCAGTCTCCTGCGTTAGAACTGCAGTGGCATAGCTTTCCTGTCGGTTGGATACGTACAGATGAAAGGCCTTCTCGTAGTCAGGCAAAACTAATGCTGGGGCTGACTGCAATTCCTGCTTTATAGAATTGAAAGCCACTTCTGCCTCCTCATTCCACTGTAGATTACTCTTCAAGCTTGTATGTCCTGCTTCCTTCATTATTTTCCTTAGTGGCGTTACAATTTCAGCATATTCTCCAATCCAATCTGAACTATATCCTGTCAGTCCCAGAAACGTCATCATCTGCTTCACTGTCTGGGGCTTGGGAGCTTTAGTTATAGCCTCAATTTGATCCGGCGCTATCGCCTTCGCTCCCCTGGATATCACTCTACCTAGGTATTCTACCTGTTGCTTGCAAAATTGCAGCTTCTTTCTAGATACCTTATGGCCTCCATGCGCCAGTCTCTCTAAAAGGGTTATGGTATCCTGTTCAAACTGTCCCTCACTTTCGGAGCAAATCAACAAATCATCCACATACTGTATCAATGTACTTTCCAACGATATGCCCTCTAGGTCCGCCTTTAACACTTGATTAAATACGTGTGGTGAGTGTTTAAATCCTTGAGGCATTCTAGTGTAGGTATACTGGTTGTCTCTGTATGTAAATGCAAATAGGTACTGACACTGATCTGCCAGGGGAACGCTGAAAAAAGCCGAACACAAATCAATCACTGAAAACTAGTCTGCCTCTGGTGGAACGTTAGTCAGGAGCGTGGGTGGGCTGGAAACTACAGCTGGCCAGTCCTCCACTACCTCATTCACCGCTCGCAAGTCATGCACCAGTCTCCGTTTAGACTTATCCGCTTTAAGGACAGGTAACAGTGGGGTATTACATGGGCTGTCTGTCCTCTTAAGTATTCCTGCCTCCAGTAGCCCCTGTATCGTTGGTGCTATTCCCTCTTCTGCCTCTGGTTTCAAGGAATATTGTGGTCTCCTGGGTGGAACTGCTCCCTTTTTCAGCTTTATTTCTACCGGACTAGCTGTTCTTATTTACCCTGCATCCGTGTCATGTTGTGACCACAGGATAGATGGTAACCTATCCAGCTTGTTATCTCTCTGCTGGCCTTCCTCCTTACCCAGTAACGTCAGGTGTGGTTGGGAAGTTACTTCGACCTCTTTTGCTGTTCCTACCATATCTATATCTACCTCTATTTTAAAGTAGTCGTTGTCTCCCGATACCCACACCTGTGGCATAATTTTCCTCCACACTGCCACGATTCCAGCGTGCTTTACTAAGGGTCCTAGGTCTTTAGACTGATGTCCCTCATTTACCAGCAGCGTTATGTGGGGCTCAGCTTCCGGGATCCTGTACCATTTCTCCAAGAAAGTATTCCACCTGACTTGCAGGGCTGCCCCTTGTCTCCCAATTATTATAGCTTCTCCTCTTAGGTGCTGCCGGTTACCTGCCTCCCTGTACCATCTCTCCTCTAACTCTCTGTTCTGAGTTTCGTCAAAAATCACTGTGCAATGTAACTCGGATTTGGGCGCTACAGCCTGGGGCAATCTAGCCTGCACGCCCTTTTTCCATTTTTCCCAGGTTTCCCAGATCTGATCTTCTATGTCTCCTATCCAAAAGACATTAGCTTTCTTGACTTCCCGCACTAGTAATTGAGCATTTACTCTTTCCACGCTCAACCCACCTTTGGTACATTCTAATTTTAATTCTAGTCTTAATAGGGCATCTCTGCCTAGCAAATTCACTGGAGCTCCTTTGGACACTAATATCGGCAAAACTATTCCTTTGCTGCCAATCCTTAATCTCACTGGAGCTGTACATTGTGTCAACTGTGTCTTTCCCGAGAACCCTACAGTCTTAATAAATTTTCCTGTCATGAGAAGGTGAAGGGCATACTGTGGCTGTACGTAAGTATACGTGGCTCCAGTATCTATCATCATTGGTGTCAGCTGCCCTTCTAACACAACCTGAACAATGGGTTCCTCCTCTGCCTCCCTTGTTATCACTGGGTAGTGTCCCTTCCCAGCTGGGTTCTCTGGGCACCCCTAATGTCTTGCATAGGGGTTCACGGGTCCATTCGGCCCTGCAGGGTCTGGTCCTTGGCTAGACTGTGGTTCCCCTCTCATTGGTTCCCGCTGGCATGTGACGGCCCATGGCCTAAGTGGGTAGTCCATTCTTATGTGTCCTGGCTGGTTACATCCCCAGCACCGTCTCTGTATCTCTCTTCCCTCCTGTTTCCTTACTGGTCCTTCCTGCTCATAACCTCTCTGCCCCCCTCCTCGGGATTTCCAGTCCTGTCTGGGCTGCTGTTTAAATTATTCTGTCCCTGATAGGGCATTTGTGGAAAAGCACACCCAAAGACGTTTATTATTGGCATGGGGTTTTCTGGGCTCTGTCTTACGGCACGACCGGTCCCTCCATATAATGGCATTTCATTCATTTCAACGGCTGCGCTTAAATAGGTCACTGCTGGCAGCATCTTCTTGCTTTTTTTCTTTTTCCTTCTTTTTAAGTTCTCCAAGCTGCATTTGTATCAGCTTTCTTTGCTTCTTGCTGCTCAGTCAACTTTCGTTTGCCTTTTCGATATTTTTCGACCGCATGGACTACGTGGTCCCTGAATTCCTGTGGGGTCATTGACATCAGTCCAACCAGTTCCTCAAGTTTAGACTTAACTTGGGAAGGCATCGCATCCAAAACAGCATTTCGAAACATCCAGGTTATAAATGGGTTGCCTTCCACCTCTTGTTCAGTTTCCAGTCTCCACCTTTTCAACTGATTTTCTATATAGGCTGCTGGATTTTCAGTGTCTCCCAGTGGATCCCCTTTCATGGCTTTGGGGTCCATTTTGGGTGGATAGAGCTCCCTGAGGGCCCCCCATACCCTCTGACTCACTGTGTCAAATCTGGCCCCGTCAACCAGTGTGCTGTCCGCATTCTGTATGCCAGCCACTTCCATCAACTCTTGTAGTTTGGAGGTTCCCATCAGCCTTATCAGCAGCGCCTTTAAATCTCCCATAGCCAACATTCGTCCCGTGGTTTCTTCCTCAAAGGCCCTAATCCACTTCCCTGCACCCTCATGTAGGCTGGGCAGGGTGTTTTTCAGCCCTTCCAGGTCCTGGGATCCCCAAGGAATATACTGTACTTGTCCCAATCCTTTTACTAACAACGGCATCATTCTCCCTTTCCTTTCACACATCTCCTGACTCTCCTCCTCGCCTGACTCCCCATCTGTTTCTGAGCTCGTTTTTACTGGCTGCCACATGATTCTTTCCGGGGTTTCCTTTTTCCCTTGGCCTCCTCGTGGAGTTCTTCCTTTCTGCCTTGAGCTAGCATTTGCTTTGGCCCATGCGAAATCCTCAAACTCTCGTTGGAAATTCAGTCTCCGCTGTGATTCCCTAATCTCTCCCTCTGTTTCTAATATCTGCCTTTTCACTCTCTCTTTTTCCCCTTCAAGGCTCCTGTCTCCTATCCTCTGCCTACATTCTCTCGTACCCTTTCCTTCGCTACTTAACTCTTGCTCTCCCGACAAGTCTCCTTCTGCTCTGGCCTGCTCAGTTCCGTATTTTTCTTCATCCCTTTTCGCTTTTAATTCCTGTAACCCTTTGATCTCTTCTACTATTTCCCTTTTCTCCTGTTCTATCTTTGCCCTGTCTTCTTCAATTACCTTCCGTAGTTCCTCCTGCTCCTTTTCGTGATTCTTTCTTTCCTCCTCGGTATCCCAGACTTTAATTTCTCCATTTAGATCCACTCTTCCTGTTATCATCGGACACTGCTTAAGGGTTTCTTTCTCATAATAGGGAGGAGGTTTTTCTATGTCTTTCAGGTCTGGGCATAGAGCCGAAGCAGGCTCCCTGTTATGTTTCTCCTTCTCTTTATCAGACTGCTCATTTCGTTTCTCAGTGTCTTTTTTACTTACTATTAATATACCTCCCGTCTTTCTTAACCCTTCTCCCTCCATCCTAAAGAGCTTTAACACTTCCATTTCTTGTTCCCTTTTTCCTTCTCTTTTCTTAGATTTATCTTTGGGTTTGTGATTTTTAATTAGCGCTTCCATTTCCTCACATAAGCTTACATCAAATGTTCCTTCCCTTGGCCACTTCGTGACCAGCTCTTTAGTTCTTTTTTCCCATTTCTCTGAAATTTCCGCGATCTTACCTTGACACACCGGGAATTTTCTGCTCAATATTTCTACTGCCGTTCCTTTCTCTGTCATGTTGTTCTCTTTTTCCTTTTTCTATTATGGTATTTTTAGAATCTCACTACTTGCCTATTTAATAGCACTATTTTTCTAACTCTATTTCTATGCCTAGCCTTATGGTTTATCTCACCCACGTCTGAGTTATCTATCAAACTATCTTTGTCACTTACTACGTTCTGCCCGTGCAGACCCCTACTTAGGGCGGTATCCACAGAACCTTTTACACCTCGCCTATGCACACCCTTACACCTCTTAAGGCGGTATTCACGAGGATTTTTAATTTGCACCTCGCCTATGCAGACCCTTACACTTCTTAAGGCGGTATTCACGAGGATTTTTGTTCTCCTTCCCTGCCTGTTCAGACCTTCGTTTCGTGCGAAGCGGTATCCACAGGGACTTACCAACACCACGTGGAATTTTCTTACTTAATTTGTACTTACCCCCACTGCAGTGCTCTTGATTAATCCTCTGAGCATCAATTTATCCCCGATTCTGCCAGATTCTTTGGATCGGAGAGACCTTTCGGCAGTTGCTTCACACTTCTGAGCCCCCGAGACCCCCCAAAACCAACAGAATTCTTAGTCCGAATTATCGCAAAAAGCGCTCACTGTTTTCTTTGGGTGCACCCTTAATTCTGTTAGCCTCGTGAGGGTCCCCGAGTGACTGGGAAGCGTCCCAATCTGCCGTTCCCTTCCTCGCGGGTCTCTATCCGATCCTGTTCGTGACGCCAATTTTGTCGTGGTTTCTCGTTTCTTACAAACAACAAGGAGACGCAGAAAATCCTTCAAGATGTTTTAAACTTTAATTTGCAAATCAAAGCTGAGACAATCAGAAAGCTAGTAGCTGACTGCCCATCGAGGCTTGTACACAGCATTTTTTATGGCAATCTCCTATCTTAGCTACATTATCATATCCAGACGGCCTGTGATCACATATCATCAATACATCCGCTCTCGACCTTCCACTATTGTTTTACTCCCCAATTTAGTTATGTCCTAGTTTACTTTTTAGACCAGGTGTCCCCTCATCCCTGACCACAGTTATTTCTTAATTGGTCTTGTTTTGACATACTGCCACATATTTAATTACCTTATCGCCACCGTTATCTTCCTACTTGGTTTCATTCTAGTTCTCTTCCTGAATTAATAGTGATTAGGTCAAAAGTCATGGCTACAGAGTAAATACCCTCTATTCAGCTAGCAGTGGTTACGTAGTACATATAGAAAATATAATGTGTGCATTTGAGTAAATACTAAAATACTGTTGAGTAAATACTGTACATACTGTAATACATAGAAAATACAATGTATGCGTTTACATTTTCCAATACCTCTCGGTTTTTTTGCACGAACTTACTTTCCATTTTTCTATTTTCTATTTATGATTTATAATTTAAATATTTAATATTGACTAATTTTAACTATTTTTAATCTTTTTAATATGTAATACTTGTAATCCAGGGAATTGGAAGAGCAGAATCAAATATCGCTGTCATGCTTGTATGTTCTAGTATCAATTGTTTGGCGACAACAAAGTATAAAGTATAAAGTTCAAAGTTCCGAGTTGTTTTTTTTTTGTCAAACCACGTCAGCATATCCAACCGCGAGATTGACTATCTTGCAGGTATCCACAGTAGAACTGAGAAATACAATAGAATCAATAAAAACTATGCACAATGACTGACAGACAACCAAAGTGCAAAGGAAGATAAACAGCGAGTACAGCAATAATAAAACAAACAGGCCGACAATAATTAAATAAATAACACTGATAATATGAGTGGTAAAGTCCTTGAAAGTGAGTCCATTGGTTATAGACTGATATTAGTGTTGTGGTGAGTGAGGTTACCTACACTGGTTCCGGAGTCTGTTGGTTGAAGCGCTGTAAGTGTTCCTGAACTTGGTGATGTAGGGCATACAGCTCCTGTACCTCTATCCTGATGGCAAGCAGTGAGAAGAGAACATAGCGTGGATCGTGGCATCTGGCCGAGTCTTTATGTATTTCTAAGTTGATACATTAATTCTCGAGTTAGAACTGCATTTAGCAATGTGATTCACGTCCCTGCATTTCCTACATATGTATAGACCTATCATAAAGCTCTTGCATGCCGCTGTCGTAAATGCTTCTAGCACTCCCTATGGCAGTGCTTTCAAGGCACCGAACACTCTATGTCAAGAACTAATCTCTCCCTGTGCATCTTTACTCTCCCTCTCTCACATTAAAGCTGTGACTTCTAGTGCTGGACATTTAGAACCCGGGAAAAAGAAGCTGACAATCTATATCTATGTCTATGTCTCTCACGTTTTATAAAATCCTATCAGGGCTCACCTCAGACCACGAACCACTAAAGTAAACAGGACCCCATCGAATGTTTCCTTCTAACTCAAGCCCTCCAGTTCAGGCTATATCTTCAGCTTAATTGCATTTTGTCCTCCGGTGTGGTGTCCGGAACTGTACCTGGTGATCCAACGTCGAACTAATTAATAACTTGTAAGGATATAACTCGATATTCTAACACCTCCAGTGCCACTATGATGAAGGTAAACACACCGCGCACCTCCTTTACTATCTGGTCTAAATGGCACAGAACAGAGGAACGTCTCTTTAGAACAGAGATGAGGAGAGATTTTATAAGCTTTCAGGTGGTGAATCTGTGGTATACATTGTCACGGTCGATAGTATGGCGGAACATTTCTGCAGATGCTCAGTTTTGTCGGTTTTGTTGAAATCACAAGACATTCATGAACATAATCTAATTTAGCTTTGGAAGTTCACCTAGCTGATGCAGTCGTTTGAAGCACTCCAGACATGGAAGAGGAAAGACGGCGACTTTTCCCCATCAAAGAAGGCTCAGCGCAGATTTCATCTACATTGAACGTGCTTCATTTTTTTTGTCAACCTGTTACTAGGAATATTATGTTGGATAGGGAGCAGAAGGAGATTGCTTTTGTTTTCAAAATGAAATATACAATGAAAGAGAAGAATGTTTAATGATTCAAGCATTGCACTGACCCTCCCCACTGAAAAAGGATTGATAGAAACATCAAATCAATGTCCTACTAAATCTCCTTGAAGTGCTAAATATGATAGACAATGACAAAATGAGTAAACATGCCTGTTTTTGCAGTGCATTGTGTCTAATATGACCAATCAGAGCACTAAACGAGTTAATCGTGGGTCCGACTGGTGTATAAGAACTCCTCGAATCAGTGCTTGCAGACAGTTGGGACAATTTGTACAACTGATCGCTGCTTCAGGTAGAAAATGGGTTATTCCGCAATTTACAACACCGTCAGAATTTACTACCCGGTGCTCGTAGCACTCGGTGTTCCAGGTAATGTTAGATCTCTGTATTACGCTCCGGGATCATATCTTGCTAGCCAAGGTGCAGCTGCGGTCCAGTGTATATTTTCTGTCACTGACGATGAAAAGTAACTTCATCGTTACTTAGAATCTAAATGTAATTCGCGTTGATTTAATGGTTTAAAATTTTAATGGGGATATTATTGAGGTGTTTGATACATGTATCTATGTTGATTCAATATCAAGCTAAACATACATTACCACGTTGTACTATTGTTCACACAACTGTGTGCTAGAAATGTTTAAATCTGCTTACAAAACGAGCAGTCAGGAAAATACCAAACACACAGCACTGGTCGGCCAGCAACTATGGAGCGGAATATATATTCGACGTTTCATGTCGAGACACTTCACGAGGACTCCGCCAGGACAGCTTCCTACGATACTGCCTCACGTGAAATCCTGAGAGTGACAGCAATGACTCACCAGGCCCGGTCCACCCCGATTCTGGAGAAAAAGCAGTCATACAAATAAAAAATGATTTTAAGAGTAGACTGTCAGTGAATTTTCTCCCTGTATCTCCAAAAAAAGAATAGGTTGGTCCTCAAACCAGAGGCTGCAACCATTGCTCCATTACTTTGTCCATTCTAGCGCGACTGTCCGCTGAAGGGAGGAATGTAAAGTGTGTCCGATTGTAATAACCTTCCCAGTCACTAGCTGCTCCTTCCTCAATTGCCTTTTACCGATCTAATCGATTATTTATAAAATGTGCGGAACTTAATGTTCGGGCATTACTTTCAAATTCATATTGATTGTCTTTGAGAATGTGCATTACTCACGATTGTTTCACTAATTAAGCTCGGGTCGGCAAAGCTCTTTTTAAACTCTCATCCGGCACACTTTCGCATGTTTGGCGTCGGACCCTTCGTGGGGCGCCAAACATTCAGGACTCCTCGCTGCTATCTCCGCTCTTCTCGAAGAGCATGATATCTGAATTTAACCTTGATGATCTGTCATTCTGTGACCAGTTAGCCCGAGAGCCGTTTCTTGTGCAGTTCGAAGGCTTCCACTGCCGTTTTCAAATATCTCACGAAAATTTCAATGAAATACATTCAAGACTATTTTGTCCATCTAGTTACTAAATAATTTCATTTTAAATTGAAGCCAATTAAATTAACTCTTTAAACGAAATATAATTACGTCATACTGCCTGAAAATAAAACCAATCTGGCCATTACCTGTGCCATGCTCGGCAAGTCGCTATCTTATTCGGGACAACTCTTAATAACCTTGCCTTACTGGACTGGCATCTGGTCCTTTGTTCACTACTTAACGGTGCCGACTGGGTGCGCCCTGCTGTCACCCTCTGGCTTTCCTTCTGGTGGTTAACTTTTAGATGTGAAACTGGCGAGTCTAAATTGTACATTCTAAAGTAGAAGAAGCGTGATCGTGGGATCCACATCCCATCTCGGTCAGAGCAGGGGGACTGTTATCCTAACTCCAGTCAATGGTCTAATCGAACATTGCTCACACCACGCAAAGAAAGTTTCACGAATCATTCTGCGGTAACTTATAGTAATTGTTTTAATTTTAACAATTTATTTCAGTTAATGCAACGGCGATTGTGATCCTCATCCGCGGCAAATGCGGTCTGTCCAAATGCATTACTCTCTACCTAGTGACCATGGCGGCAGCCGATCTGATGGTGGTCATCGTTTTTATTTTACCGGAGAGGATAAATTATATCTACTTGTTTGCTAATTTCCTGCTCGTAACTCCGGCGTGTTCTCTGCTACCTGTCCTGAGTCTCGCAACCTTTGGCCGTTCCGTTTGGTTGACGGTATCTTTCGCTTTCGATCGCTGCGTCGCCATCTGCTATCAGAAGCTGCGGAACCGATATTCCACCGAGAGAACAGCGACTGTGGTGATCGCAGCAGTGGGTGCCGCGTGTTGTGCCCAGGCCATTCCATTTTACTTTGCAATGGATCGAAGGCGTTGCCTCGCCGTAGCTGAATAGTTCACGTCACCACTGTGGAAAGCCTACCAGGTATTTGAAAGCATCACAACACCGAAACTACCAATCTGCTTAATTTTGCTCTTTAATGCTGTAACCATCAACCGGATCATAGCGACAAAGAGTTCGCCGGATACTTCGGAAACACAGTGAAAATCGTGACGATCCAGAGATGGCAAACCGGAGAAAATCAATGATTCTGTTGTTCGCTCTTCCAGCTAATTTTATATTACTTTATGTTTCGCAATTATTCATTCGTGTGCAACACCCTGGGAGAGGTTTTGCTGCTAATGTTAATGACTTTCTGTAGAGGCACTGCTAACGCAATGTTTTTTTTGTAGCAGCAGTCTTTGGGTTATGGGTAGAGTTACCGGGGGGCATGGAATATGCGCCGTCCTATGAAAGAGGTGTTTTTTTTTCTATTTGTTGCCTGAGAACGATTTGATGTGGGTATTTTGTTCGGTGGAAGATGAAAAGAGAAGATGCCTGAACGGAGAGGTACCAGCAACCGGAGCACGGTCGGCACCTACCCATTCAGGTTCTCCCTGAGACCCGAAAAAACTCCTTCTAGGTGAGGCAGCACTTCACTCGAAAATCTGTCGAGGTCATCTGCCGTATCAGGTAGCCCCGGTGCGGCCATCTCAAGATCTGTGGGCCGTGATATAGATCGCGGTTCGCTTTGTCCAGCTGTTTCACTCCATCGGTAAGATGCAAGATTTCCCAATGGTCGACCATTTCAATTGCATTATCCATCCTCATTCCGACAGTGGTACATGTCGTCTAATGCCACGATGAGGCAAATCAGGTTGGCCTATCGCCTCCGTCCCTGTCGCCACATCTCTCTTCTATCGGATTCTTTCCTCTTCAAATCTTTGCCTATTCTACCTATTACCTCCCAGCACCCCACCTTATCCCCTTCTCCAATCCATCCACCTTCTCCCCTCGGCTGTCTTCACCTGTCACCTTCCAGATTCACCTCCACCCACCTTCCTCTGGTTTCCACCCCCGTCCTGTCCCAGTCTCTAGGTGCTGCCGGAACTGAAGAGTTCTTCCAGCATTTTGTGTGTATTCCACGGAACCTTGTACTAGGTAGGCTCAATGACGTCCGTCCTCCATCTGTTACTGAGGGTGATTTGCTTTCCTAAGACCACAAGGCCATACAGCATAAGAACAGAATGAAGCCATTCGGCTTATCGAGTCTGCTGATCTCCATTTCCCTCTCTTCAGCACCACTCCCCGATCCTCTCCCCTTGAACCTGACTCCGTGGCCAATCGAGAACCTATCAGTCTCCGGCTAAGATATACCCAACGACTTGATTTTTACAGCTGACTGTGGTAACAAATTCTCCAAATTGGCCATCATCTAGCTAATAGAACTCCTCCATATCCCTGTTTTATATGGACGCCCTACTATCCTGATATTGTACCCAGTTTTCCTACATTCCCACAGCATGGGAAACATCCTTGCCTCATCAACTTGTTCTTGGCCTTTCAACTCTCAAAAGGTTTCGATGAGATCCAAGTCTCATCCTTCTAAATTCCTGCATGTACAGGACCAGAGACATCAAACTTTCCTCATATGATAGCCCTTTCATTACTGTAATCATCCTTGTGAACTGCCCCTGAATCCACTGCAATGCCAGTACATCGTTTCTCAGATAAGGAGCCCAAAACCGTTCAGAATACTCAAGGTGAGGCCTCACCGGTGCTTTATGAAACTCAGCATCTCATCCCTGCTCTTATATTCTAGACCTCTGAAATGAATAGTAACATTGCATTTGCCTTCCTTACCACCAGCTGAACCTGCAAGTTAACCTTTAAGTTGTTGTGTGCAATGACTCCCAAAACCGGTGCATCCCAGACCTTTTTTTTCGATTTTCTTCCCATTTAGAAAATAGTCTACAGATTTACTACTTCTATCAAACTGCATGACAATGCATTTCTCAACAGTGTATTTAATTTGCCTCTTTCTTGCCCATTCGCTATCTGTCCTTCTGCAGCCTTCCTGTTTCTTCAACATGACCTGGCCCTCTACCATCTTCGTGTCATCTGCAAACTTGGAAAAAGTCTGTGTGTTCCATCATCCAAATCGTCAATATATTACTTATAAAAGAACGCTCCCAATAACGACCCCTCTGGAACACCAATAGTCACTGGCAGCCAACCAGAGTCTTTCTGCTGTATTGTCATCTCTGGCAGCATCTCCTTCCAATTTACTTTGGCCAATTCCTCTCCCATATATTGCAATTTTCTTTACTCCACTGAAATACTGCTACGTCAGACTTAACCTTGTCCCTGTCAGATTTCAAGATGAACTCAATCATATTGTGATCACTACCTTCTAAGGGATGACTACTTTCTAAGGGTCCCTAAACGCCTTCCGTTCATTACATAACACCCAGTCCAGTGAATCTGATCCCAGAGCAGGCTCAGTGTCAAACTGCTGTTAATATCCATCTCATAGGCATTCATGAAATTTACTCCGTTGAGAGCCATTGCCAATCTGATTTTCCTAATCTACTTGCATCTTACAATCTGTCATGACTATCGTAACATTGCGCTTTTGATACGCCGTTTCTATTTTCTGTTGTCATCCGAGGTCCATATTCCAGTTATTCTTTGGAGACTTGTATAAAACTGCCTTCAGGGCCAATTTACACTTGCAGCTTCTTACCCGTAGGGACTGAAAGTTTTCCAATCCTTTGTCCCATCTTTCTGATTATTTGATATCTTTCTTTACCAGCAGACAACGCAACCCACTCTGCCTAAATCCTTATCCATCCGATGCAATGTGTAAACTTACACATTCTGCTTCCAACGAACACCATTCTTCAGGCACAATTCAGTGATGTCCACAACATCATACCCAAAAATCGGTAATAGTGCAACAAGATCATCCACCTGATTTCATATTATCCTTATTTCTTATGCATTGAGATATATCACTTTACGTACTGTATTTGCCACCCTTTTTCTTTCTGCATCACCAATGCACGGATACTTTCCTGGCTGGCTGCAATTTTGTTCCATCATCTCTCTGATCTCTAAATTACATCTTCATGTCCTCTTTACCAAATCACTTGGTTGCACTCCCCACCCAACGCCACCCCATCCAAAAATGCTGCGGACGTGATCCAGCACGTCCCTGACTATGGAACCTTCCAACTACTGCTCCAGATCCGTAAACCGGTCTTCAAGGAGCTGCAGCTTGATGCGCCGCACGCAAATGTGGGTCCCTGTGGACTGTGCGTCTCTCAGGACTCCAACATCCGGCATCAAGAACACACGACGGCTACTTAAAATACAGCAAGTACCCCTGACAGAGTAGGAAAAAATGAAATCTTAGCAGAAACTTATCCTGACAACTTATCCAGAGTCAACGCTATTTCCGAGTCGAAAACTCCATTGTACCAAAGCCCGTCACTCCCTCAAAGAATTTCAGCCAATTAGTCAGACAGGACTTCCCTTTTAGAAAACCATGCTGACTTTGGCCCATTTTTCACGCGCGTCCAGTACCCCGAAATATAAACATTTATAATAGACCCCAGAATCTTTCCAACTGCTGAAGACAGGCAAACGGATCTTGAATTTCTTTCTTCTCCCTACCTTCCTTCTGAAAGTGTTTGAGTGGAATTTGCAATTTTCCAATCCTCAGGAGCTATTCCCGAACCAACCCAGCGATTCTTGATAGATCGTTAATTATGTCTCCAAAATCTCTTCGGTTTGCTCATGCAGCAGCCTAGAGTGTAGTCCATCTGGATCAGGTGGTTTATGAACCTTCAGCTTCCCGAGCATGATCTCCTTAATAATAACAACTAAACTCACTCCTGCACCCCCGCCCCGAAACTCCGGCATTCTGCTAGCCTGTTCGATAGTGAAGGCTGACGCAAAATATTGATTATATTCGTCTGCTATTTCTTTCCCATCCATCATTACCTCCCCAGCGTCATTTTGCAACGATATCCAGTCTCGTGTTTCTTTTATCCCTGATATACATCTGAAAAATCTTTTGGAATCCTCTCTCACGTTATTTGTTCGCTTCCCTTCACATTTCAGGTTTTCTCTCCTTATGGATTTTCAGCTGTCTTCTGCTGGTTTTAGAAAGTTCCCTGTCCTCCACCTTCCCAATCATTTATGATATATTATATACCATTCCTTTTGCTTTTACTCTATCTTAGACTTCTCTTGTCAGCCACGGTTGCCTGATCATTCTATTATAATACTTCATATTTTGAAATCCATCTTCCCCGCACTTTCCGAATTTCACCCAGAATCGTCAGCCATTGCTGTTGACCCGCCATCCTTTCTTGTGTCCCCTTCAAATCAATTTTGGCCAATTCCTGCCTCATGCCTCTGTAATTGCCTTCACTTCAGTGATTTTAGCCTCTCCTCCGCAAGCTACAGCGTGAATTGTATCATATTATGGTTACTGCCTTCCAAGGATTTCTTTCATTACACAACACCCATTCCAGAATTGCCTTCTCCCTCGCAGACTCAACCACTAGCCTCCCGAAAAACCATCTCGGGGGCATTCTGCAAATTCGGCCACTTGGGATTCATCACCCACCAGATGTTTTCAACCTATTTACAATCCTCCATGACTATTGTAATTCTAAAAGTACCCGTTTTCACAAACCATTTCGATCTCCCTCCCATTTCCTGGCTACTCTTTTGAGGCCTGTAGATGCCTCCATACAAGGTCCTTTTACAGTTCCAATACTTCCAGTACTATGTCATCTTTGTCTAAGGAGTTGACTTATTTTTTTTTTCCAACAGAGCTCCCCAGCCCCTCTGTCGACCTACATGTTTCTTTCGATGCAATGTGTACAGTTGGATGTTAAGCAACAAACGATGATTTTCTTTCAGCCATAAATCAGTCATGCCCGCAGGATCACACCTGTCAACTTGTAACTGTGCCACATGATGTGCGTACTTGTCCAAGACTTCTCGACCATTGGGAACATCCTTTCCATTTCTACTCTGTGTAGGACATTCAACATTACAAAGGTTTCAATGGGGTCCCCTCTCACCCTTCTTTATTCCAGCGTGTACAGATCCAGGGCTATCAAATGTTTTTCGTATGATAACTCTGTCCTTCCCAGAATCATCCCTGTGTACCTCCTCTAACCGGGCTCCAATGCTAACACATTATTTCTCAGGTGAGAAGCTCAAAACAATTCACAGTACTCAAGTTGAGGCCTCAGCAGTGCCTTAAAAAGCCTCACTTAAAATCCCTGCACTTTTATTCTGCACCGCTTGAAATGAATGTTAACATGGTATTTGCCTTCCTCACCACCGACTCTAACTGCAAGCTAACCTTCAGTGTTTTCTGCCCAAGGAATCCCAAGTATTTTTGCATCTCAGGTATTTGTATTTTCTCCCAGTTTGGAAAATAGTCTGCACATTTTTTTTCCTGCTACCAAAGTGCACGACAATGCATTTTCCAACATTGTATTTCATTTGCCACTCTCTTGCCATTCTACTACTATCTCCTCATTTTCCCAGATGAGCCGCAAGTCATCGAGCTGCAGTTGTTGCTCCTTAACACGGTCTCCAAGGAGCAGCAGCTTGATACACTTCATGAAGACGTAGTTATCGGGAAAACTGGAGGTGTCCCAGAGTCCCACATCTCACATGAAGAACACACCACTAGACCTGAACTCAAACTCAGTTCAGTGGCAATGTAACAAGAAAAAAAGAAACTTCCTAGAAGTTTACTTACTTCCTTAGAATCTCAGCTGAAGCTTGCTATATCCTGATGAGTCAAAGCCGGACCACTCTAACAATGCCCCATTTGAACAATGGCCACTCCAGAAGTGGCCTCTGCGCTTAGACCGCCTTTCTCTTTATTTGTCCCGTGCTGATTGCCACGTTCCGAAAAAAAAAGCTGAAAGCTCCGTAGCTCTTTTTAAGCCCAAATCTCTTTACACTCCCTGTCTCCTAGCAATGACTCCTCGCGCTGTTTTAAGTTCGCCGACACGGATAAAGGCTCCCAGATCTCGTTATACTCTTCGCGCTCCATGTCTTCAACGAACGACCTCTCCCGCAGTTTTCAGCCCGCCGAAGGCTCCCGAGCTCCTGAACTCCTTTTAAACCTCACTATGGGTCACAATCGTGGGGACACTCCCGCTATTTTCAGCCCGCCGAAAGGAGGCTGAATGGCGTCAAGCTCTTCAAAACTCTCGCGTTGCGTCACCAATAAACAACCTCTTGTCAGACCAGTTCGAGGAAAGATGGTCTACCGCATGGTTTCCCTTATTAGTTATTGGACCAATTCAAAATATTTGACGGTTTTTGTCCACTCCGTAGGTGTTGTTTGTCCTGCTGAGTTCCTCCAGCATCATGTTCCTCAGGATTTACAGCATCTTTGATAAGAAATTAATTTGAACTTCGATCTTCAGAATATCTTCTGCAAAGTTCAAATTCAAAGTTCTATGTGACCTTTTTAATATCAATCTACGTCACGAAATAGAACCCTGAAATTCATTCCCTTGCAGGCATTCACATTAGAAAAAAGAAAGAGAATATTATCAACAAAAGAAAACTACACACGAAGTCTGACAGATAACTAAGTTGCAAAAGAAGAGAAACTGTGCACATACGGCAATAAACAAAGAAACAAACAATCAGTTAAAAATAACATTGATAACATGAGCTGCAGAGTCCTTGATGGTTAACCATAGTTTGTAGAATCAGTGCAGTGTTGAGGTGAGTGAAGTTCCCCACACAGGTTCTGGTTGAAAGGTTGGAACTATTCCTGCACCTGGTGTTGTGGGACGTAAAGCTCCAGTAGCAATTCCTGAAGGCGGAGGTGAGATAGTGACGACGAGCTTTGTTTTTATGTTTTTAATAAGTTGCTACTTTGAGTTCAGAAGATGGGACGTTATGGTGCAAATATTTTAAATATCTGGGTCGGCCACATCTGGAGGATTGCATTCAGTTTTGGTCGCTCCTTTAAAGGGAGGATGCTGAGTACACCTCTTCAGAACAGAGAAGAGAAGGGTTTTATTTTTACCCTGTAATTCAGCAGGGTTCTGTAATCCTCTGCTCAACGCAAGGAATTCTGCAGATGCTGGAAATCCAGCGTAACTCACACGAAACGCTGGAGGAACTCAACAGGGCAGTCATCATCTATGGAGCTGAGGGTCCTGTTCCTGTGATCTATGTTATGTGTTCCTTTATCTATGTTCTGTGTTCTATTTTCTGTATCCTGTGTCTTAAGTTCGAAGTTTCAAGATGAGAAGTTGAAACTCATGGAGACAGACTCCAGGAAATGAAGTCACCTGGGGACTGAATCCCAAACCATCTTCACCGATAGCCATCAGCCCTGAGTGAGGACAGCATACTTGGCAGAAAAGTTATAGTTTGTATTTCTAAAGCTCTTTCAGAGAGTTAGCAAAGGACTGTTTATCCCCTCCGTAGATGATGACTGACCTGCCAAGTTCCTCCGGCATTTCGTGTGAGTTACGCTGGATTAGGAGCATCTGCAGAATTCCTTGAGTTGAGCACAGGATCATGGATGGATGACCTCCTTCTGCTTTGTAAGCTTTGTAATTTCAACAGCCACTTATCTTAAAACCGATAGGAGCCCGCTCTGCAGTTTATGTTACTGCTGGGTGGGTGCAAACTCCCTGAGACGGGTTTCTCTGCAAGGGACCTGACTGATTCCTTGGATGTATGAGCGTTTTGATAGCCCTCCATATCCCAATCTTTCAAGCTCAGGTCCTTGAGAGCGATTTTGTTGAACACATTAGTGCACACCTGATTGAAATTCAGGGAAATCGAAATTTGTTAGTGTGGGAATCACGATTATGAACATGTCCATCTCATTAATACTGAGATAGATTGCCCGTTGTTCTTTATTGTAAACTGGGTGAAATTGAGCAATAGTGAGATTTTCGATCCATTATCATTAGCAAAGAAGGTATGTTTCGGCTTTGTAGAGCGGTCAGAGGAGGTTCGCAGAAGTGAATCGGTTAACTTGCAAAAGCAGTTCCTCCTCATCTTCGTCCTATTTCTTCTCCCACGAATCTTGAATCTATGCCCCTAGTTGTAGTCTCACCTACCAGTGCAAGCAACCTTCCCAACTCTCTCCACTATCTTATCTATCTCTTTCATAATTTTGTATGTTTCTATAAGCCCTACTCTCATACTTCTGAATTCCAACGAGTTCAGTCCCAGGCGACTCAATCTTTCCTTATGGACTAACCCCCTCATCTCTGGAATCAAGCTGGTGAACCTGCACTGCACTGCTTCCAAAGCCACTATATCCTTCCTCAAGTAAGAAAAGCAGACTTTACACATTACATCAGGTGTAACCTCACCTGTACCCTGTACAGTTGCAGAATAACCGCCCTGCTCTTAAGCTCAATGAAGATCAACATTCCATTTACCTTTCTGAGCGCCGGCCGCACCTTCAAACCAACCTTCTGCGATTCATGCATTGGTTCTCCCGGTCCTCTGCACAGCAGCATGCTGCATTTTTCACCATTAAGAAAAAATACTTCGCTCTATCATTTTCGTCCCAAACTGGATACCTCGCATTTCCCAACATTGTACTCCATCTGTCAGACTCATGCCTACTCACTTAACCTATCTATATCTCCCTGCAGACTCTCCGTATCCTCTGCACAAATTGCTTTTCCACTCAATTTAGTATCATCAGCAAATATCGATGCACTACACTGGATCCCCTGTTCCAGATCGTGAATATATATCGTGAACAGTTGTGGGCCCAGCACCGACACCCGCGGCACATCGCTCATTACTGATTACTAACCAGAGTAACACCCGGGTATGCGAACTCTCTGCTTTCCATTGGTTAGTTAATCCTCTGTCCATGCTAATTTCGTCACCCATAGCGCCCATCTGTTACCTTCTGTCCACTGCGCTCGTTAGATCCTCAAAGAACTTATGTAAGTTTGTCAAAGAAGACCTTCCTTTCATGAATCCATGCTGCGTCTGCCTGATAGATCCATTTCTTGCCAGATGCCTCTCTATTTCTTCTTTATTGAGAGCTTCAAGCATTTTTTGCAACTGCTGATGTTAAAGAAACTGGCTTATAGTTACCTACGTTTTGTCTACATCCTTTATTTGATTAGTGGCCTGACATTCTGCTCCTTCCATACGGCTGGGACCCGCCCAGAGTCTCGGGAATGCTGGTAAATTATCACCAAAGCCTCCCCGATAACTCCATGCATTTCTTTCAGAACGGTGGGATGGGGTTAAGAAGGATAATAAGTCAACTAGGATGGAATGATGGTCTGATGGTCTTAGAAGTTGTGAAATATAAAGAGAGGTTGGAGAAACTTGGGTTGTTTTCTCTAGAGTGTCGCAGGACTGATAGAAGTTTCTTAGCGTACGAGAGGAGTGGATAGAGTAGACAGCTGGTATCATTTTTCCCAGGGTGGACATGTCCACTGCCAGAAGGCATGCACTTTGGGGGTCTGTGGATAATTTCAAATGCGATGTGTGGGTATAGTTAGTTCGCACACATGGTGGGTGCCTGCAATGCCCTGGCAAGCTGCCGTGGAGGCAGATATGCTGGAGGCATTTGAAAAACGTGTTGGACAGACCAATAATTGCTCTGGGAATGGAGAGATATCGCTATTGTGCAGGCAGAAGCGATTGTTCAACAGAAAGAATTAACGTCTACAAATCCGTGAATTCAAATGAATCAAGGACAGTGGAAAAAGATGGGCTAATTGCCTTTGTTCTTCCAATGAGGAAGGAGGTGGAGGCTGCCATTTTATGAAACGACGGTGTTCCGCATTTTGGAAGTTAAATTCACTTTGCTCGATCCGTGATTTTCAGCTGACACAGTTACGCTCGAGCAAATCTGTTGAATTTGAGATTATTTCCAAATAAGCAGTTATTTGTGAGGTGTTCTTTGTTTGGATATAACATTCAGTTTTCCGACGGTTGGGGTCTGTATATTCCCTGAGTGATTCAAGCTGGTCGCTTATTCAGAACCAAGAGCCATAAATATCCGGCTTTCACTTGCTAGGAAGAGGGCAACAAATGGAGCAGAGCCAGTAAATATGTGATAAATGTCAGACATATGAGCTGCAGCCAATGGCAAGGAAATGCAATATGTGGTAAGAGATGAAGAAATAAGGAGACGCTTCGAGTGTGCTGGCAGTGTTTACTCTCCAGAGATTCACCATCGTGGACGTGAGGTGCCCCACGGACGTGGAGATTTGAAACGGAACCACGAGCAACACGTGGTTTAGCAGCAAAGATTCAGATGAATGGTATAATCCTTTCTGTTCTTGGACTGTTTACGGAAGTTCAGGAAAAATTTGTAGGTGTGGACACAGTTACTAGGTCGTGGAAGTGCACGACTTCTTCCGTCCAGACAATGGAGTTACCTGTCGGTAATTATAGATTCTCTCTGTGCCTCCCTGATCATTACTATAAGTCTAATCTAATGGTTGTAAGATAATTAGTTTATTTAGCCATTTAATGACTAGTTTTATTAATTTGGCGCAATGCTCTGGGTCGAAGTGCCAGTTTCAATGGTGTGTTGTTCTGTGTTCTTGGTTATAGTTTGATGTTCGGTGTTCTTGAAAGAAAATCAATGAGCTGGGGACACCTCGCACATCCTCACCCCCACAAATCTCCCCGCTCCCTAACGCTTTTACAGAACCATGATTTGGTATGTTAATTGACTTGTTAATGACACCTCGTACATGGAAGGGTGGGAGAATCGAGACAGGATGTGATAGGGATGGTGCGGGATCAATGAGACAAAGAGGCCCGGTTTACTGTTCTGTGACTCTGTGTCCGCAGCTATTCACAATCAGGCTGTGTTTTATTCAGCTGTGCCACTACCGCTGCACACCGTTGCTGTATGTTGAGAAGATTTCTTCATTCAAACCGTCCTTGCACTTAAGGGACCAGTTTCCACTTCCTTCCCATTCCCCCGCCAGATCCCAGATTCATCCTGGGACCCACACGCTGCAGTGCAATGTACAGCTGCCGATTAACCCTGTGAGCCCGCACGTCCTTGGTATGTGTTAGGAAACCGTAGCATCCGAGGAAAAACTCACCTACTAACAGGGAAATACGTGCAACCTCTACACACACATCACACATACCACATACACAGACACACATGGAACATGTAACATTGAACATTACAGCTCAGTAGAGGCCCTTCGGCCCACAATGTTGTGCCGTCTCTATAACCCACACCAGGATCGATCTAACCCTTCTCTCCTATGTAAGCCTTCATTTTCTATGCACTTATCTCAGAGTTTCTTAAAGCCCCTGATTTATCAACCTCTACCTACACACCTGGCAACAAATTCCACGCATTGACCAATATCTGTGCCAAACAATATACCCCTGACATCCCCCTATCACTTCAAAATTATGTCCCCTTCTTTCAGCCACTTTCCACTTGGGAAAATATCTCTGTCTGTCTACTCACACACTGCTTCTTATCATCTTATACACCTCTATCGAATCACCTCTCACCCTCACACAGTCACACACACTACCACGATACGACGTTCACAGCAGCGGAGTGGTGAAAAACGCCACATATTATGAAAACATACGAGTTGAAAATATACAAATTGTGTGCCAGTAATTTGAATCTTACTAAAAACCGTATTAAAAACTCCATTCATAATGTGGTGGAGACTTGCTGTCACTGCGTTCGAATATGGCCCAAGGGTAGAGAGACAGAGAGACATTGAGACGGGTCAATAGTTCGCAGACCTTAATGCGAACCGAGTTAGAGAGAATGTTTAACAATAATCGCCAGCTCAAACAGGGCCGTTATCTAAAACTCTCAAATGGAAAACGAAGCCAACACTGCGCTGAAGAGAATGATTGCTTATAGGACAAATACCGCTTTTCGTCAGGGTCAGTTGACGCGACAGTCCAATTTCTCAGGCAAAGCAGGCAGCAAAACGTTGCTGTGCTTTTCTCAAGTCTCGACAAGAGCGACAACGATAAGAATGGAGTTATATAGCATCACAACGAAAGAATAATTAGCTGACAGGTGCACGTTCACGAGAGCAATTACCGTATCTGTTGAGCTGCCGGATCTGTGCTTGTGGCAGATTCAAGCGGGTTGCTGATTGAGAAAAAAAGAGACATAAATTACCGGTTGTGACTTGATGGAAGGAGGGCAATAAATGGATGCTGGCTTGGGGGAGAACCAATGAAAAAGTTATAAAGTCAGCCACATGACCGTAGCCAATGACACGGAAATATAATATTTGAATTGTTAAGAAATAAAGATAAAAGTGGAAGTTCCGAGTGTGCTGGCAGTGATGAATCTCTGGAGATTCACCAACGTCGTTGTGAGGTGCCCCAAGGACGTGGAGATCCGAAACAGGACTATGAGGAACACGTGGTCAGCAAAAAAGATTCCTTTGAATCGTATTATCCTTTCCTTCTTTGACTTTTCATGGAAGGTTAGAAAAATTTAGTAGGTACGCACACAGGTATTCGGTTGTGTAAGCGCAGGAGTTCTTACGTTCAGACATTGAAGGTACTTGTCGGGAATTACAGATTCTCTCTGCGCCCCCCGATCATCAATGTTATGGGTGATTCTGGTAACGGAATTCGTTCAGTTTGGCATTTAATTGGTAATTTAATTAGTTTGCACGAAAGCCTGTTCCGAGTAGTACTGTTCTGTGTTTAATGTTTATTTCAAGAACATATGCTCTATGTTCTTGAAATTAAATGCATGAGGTGTGCCCACTGCTCCTCGCCGTTCCCCTACCACTTTACGGAACCATGGGCTGGGAGGTTAATTGGCGCGTGTTAATGCCCCTGGCGCTTGTGTGGGAGGGAGAATCCAGACAGGATTTGATAGGGATACGTGTAGCAGTGTGAGTAGATGGTGCAGAATGACAATGCCAAATAAAACTAAATCTCTTCTTTTTGTGTGTGATCTGTGTCCGTGCATTCTGTACACATGCGTGTCTCTGAAGCTCTTAAATGCCACTATCGGGAATGCTTCCACCGCTCCCCATATCAGCGCGTGTCAGGCGTCGACCGCTCTCAACATAAATGAACAATCTCTCCCCGTGCATCTTTAAACTTCTCCTCCATCTCACATGAAAGCAGTAGCTTCTAGCATTGGGCATTTGTAAACCAGGAAAAAGATGCTGAATGGCTACACCCTCTATGTCTCTCATGTTTTCTGACTGACTGGGCGAAGAGCCGGGAAGAAGCGACGCAACAGACATTTAACATCATAGACCAGCGAGTTGATGCCTGCTGCACACTTGAGCGCTCGGTAGAGGACGCTAATGCTGTTTTTTTGCTAGTGGGGGTGGTTTGGGACTATTCTCATTGCTTTGCTGCAATTTGCGCGTGGGAGGGGGCAGTTGGGAGCATCTTTGGGGTTCCAACGTTTTAACTGTCACTAATTGCTTGGGACACTCCTCTGTTTTCATGGATTGTTGCGAAGAAAAGAATTTCAGGAAGTATGTGGCACACATTTCTCTAACATTAGATGTATCTATTGAAACCTATTCATGTTCAATGAAATTCTGTCCGGCCCCCCGCCGCCGGCTAACTTCCGTGGAAAATAGGCTCAGCATCCAATCTTTCCTTTTCTCTCAAGCCCTCCAGTCCTGGCTCTATCCATGTGAAAATGTTGCACTCTCTCCAGCTTAATTCCATTGTTTTTCCTCCGGCTTGGTGACAAGAACTGAACACAGTGAACTACGAGCGACATAATTAACAAAATGTACAAGTATAACACGATATTCCAGCTCTCGTAATACCGCACTGATGAACGCAAACATGCCGGCCACCTTCTTCACCATCTGATCTGCATGGCACAGAATAGAGGGAAATCAGTTTAGAAAAGGGAAGGGGAGGGATTTCTCTAGCCTGCGGAGGGAGAATTGTCACAAACATTTCCTTGTGTGATGCATTTCTGCAGGTGGTCAGATATTTTGGACGTTGAAATTATGAGCTTTCATGAACGCAATCTAATTTCTCTTTGAAAATTTACCGAGCTGATGCTGTGACCTGAAAAACTACAGGCGCTGAAAAGTCAAGACGGCGACGAAGCTGTCCCCGTCAAGGAAGACTCATTGCACATTTCACCCATCTCGAACGCGCTTCATTTTGTTGCTCCACCTGTTAATAACTATATTATAACCAATCGTTTAATGGAGATTGCTTTTTTTCCAAAAAAGAGCATAACGATAAAAATATGTTTAGTGACACAAGAATTGCGAAATAGTATTGCACTGATCCTCTCCAATGAAAATCATTGGTAAATACATCAAATTAATGTCCTAATTCAGATTGAAGAGCTAAATATGACAGACAATGACACAATGGGTAAAAATAGTTGACACTTCTTGTTTGTTCAGTGGTTTGTGTCTAATGTGACAAATGGGAACAAAGACTGATTTAATTGTGGTCCCGACAGGTGTATAAGAACCCCTCGAGTCAGTGCATGCAGGTAGTTGGGACAGTCTGTAGTATTGATCTCTGCTTCAAGTAGAAAATGGGATATTCCGCAATTTACAACATTGTCAGAATTTACTACCCGCTGCTTGCAGCAGTCGGTGTTCCAGGTAATGCTGTACCTTTGTATTACGTTCGGGGACCGTATCTTGATGGCCAAGGTGTAGGTGCTGTCCAGTGCATTTTTCTGTTATTGGACAATGTAAATAAACTTTTACCGTAATTTAGATTCTAAATGTAAATCGCAATGATGTGATGATTTAATTTTTATGATTGAGGTGTTTGATACATTTATATATATTAATGCGATTTTCAACTAGGCATTCATTACCACGTTGTGCTACAGTTAACACACTTCCATGCTAGAAATGTTTGATCATGCTTAGGCAGGCCAAATGCAGCTCAATCAACAAATATTGCTCTTTTTTTTTTTAATAGGTCCACCCAGACAGCACAGAAAGCGCTGTCATACCAATGAAACATGAGTTTTAAGAGTAGTCTGTCCGTCAATTATTTATCTTTTACCCCAAACAAGAGCAGGTGCTTCTTCAAACCCGTGCCTGCGGCCATTACTACATTATTTTGTCAGATATAACTCGACCGTCTGCTGAAGGCACGAGTAAAATGTGTGTCCCTTTGTAACAACCATCCCGGTAATTGGCTCGTCCTTTCTCATTTTCCTTTTACCCATCTAAGCAATTATTTATTGTCATGGTGTGCTACGTAATGTCTGGACATTACTTTTAAATTCATATTGACTTTTATGGCCAGGTCCATGTCCCGCGACTGTTTCACTGATTACGACTACGTATCTCGGCAAAACTCTTTTTATCTCTCACGCAGCACCCATTCGCAAGTTTGGTGTCTCTCTTGTTGGAGCGCCACTCATTGAGGACCCTTCGCTGGCATCTCCGTTCTCTGGACGGAAAACGTAGAGTATGACCTCTGAGTTTAACCTTGATGATTTGAAAGTCTCTGACCAGTTAGCCTGAGAGCAGTTTCACATCTTGTGAAGTTAGAAAGCTTCCGCTGCCGGCTCCAAATATTTCACGATTCTCAATGAAAAACATTCAAGACCGTTTTGTCGATGTAGTTACTAAATGATTGCATTTTAAATGGAAGGCAAACATGGACACTCTTTTAAAGAATTGTAATCACTTCATATCGTCTGAAGATAAAAGCAATCTCACTATTACCTTTGCCGTTCGCGGCAAGACGCTACTGTATTCGGGATAGCTCTGAATAACCTCGCCTTTGTTCCAGCCCTTTATTCACTACTAAACAGATTTACTGGAGTGCGCTCAGCTGTCAGCATCCGATTGCACTTCTGATGTTTAACTTTTGGATGTGAGACTGGTGACATTAAATTGTGAATTCTAAAGTAGAATCAGCTTGATCGGGACATCCGTATTCCATCTTGGTCAGCGCAAGTGGACCTGTTATCCCAACTCGAGTCAATGGCCTGATCGACCACTACTCACACGACGCAATTAAAGTTACACCAATCATTCAGTGGTAATTTATAGTAATTTGCCTTTTTTGTGATCACTTATTTCAGTTAATTTAACGGCGATTGTGATCCTCACCCGCGGGAAATGCGGTCTGTCCAAAGGCATCACCCTCTACCTTTTAGCCATGGCGGCAGCCGATCTGATGGTGGTCATCGTTGTCATTATATTAGAGAAGATAAATTATATCTACTTGTTTGCTAATTTCTTGCTCACAACTCCGGTGTGTTCTCTGCTACCTGTCGCGAGTCTCGCAATATGGGACTGTTCCGTGTGGTTGACGGTTGCTTGCACTTTCGATCGTTGTGTCGCCATCTGCTGTCAGAAGCTGCGGAACCGATATTGCACCGAGAGAACAACGACTGTGGTGATCGCAACAGTGAGTGCCGCGTGCTGTGCCAAGGCCGTTCCATGTTACTTTACAGTGGATCGATTGCGGTGTGTCCCTGTAGCTGAATACTTCACGTCACCCCTGTGGAAAGCTTACGAGGTATTTAACAGCATCACAACACCGTTATTACCAATTTGTTTAATTCTGCTCTTTAATGTTTTAACTGTCAACCAGATTATAGCAACAAATAGAGTTCGCCGGGTACTTCGAAAAAGTAGCGAAAACCGTGATGATCCAGAGGCGTCGAAGCGAAAAAAGTCAATGATTCTGTTATTCGCTCTTTCAGCCAATTTTATATTATTTTGGATGCCCTATGTCATATTTGCTATGAACTGGCAGATCGAAAACTATTTCTATACAGACAGATATTTCAGCAAACCGGCCTATATCCTGCAGGTATGTGGGTTTATGTTGTCTTCCCTCAGTACCTGCACCAACACGTGTATCTATGGACTGACACAGAGAAAATTCAGGGAGGAGCTGAAGATGGGTGTGAAATACCTGTTTGTAGCAACGGGGGAGATTTGTAAATAAAATACAAACACAGTTATTCACTCTTGCAACTTCAAAACAATTATATGGCAATGCATTTAATTTGACTTCAAGCGATGTTGTTTCCCGATCTCACTCGGCAATACAGTAATTGTTACATGGTTATATGGTTATAAACGATTACCAGCGATTAAACAACAGGGATTAAATGACTATTATCTTCACGGAAGGATTATGGACTTCGATATCATGATATTCCAGTCATCCATGTTAGATTACAATTTATGTGAGCATTTTTGCAGGAATTAATCTGACTCGCTTAGTGATCAGACTGTTGACAAAGTCTGCGCGTGATCTGCGAAACATAGATAAGATAGAAGAATAAATCCTTGGATAATCCGAAAATTATCATCGTTTGTCTTTGTTTTTACGGCATATTTGTTTTCATATTATTATCTCTGAATGCGAACATCGCACGGTGACTTCAAAATAATAATTCCAGAATTATTTGTTTGCTCTGCCCCTCACACTGAGTTGTCCGTGCCAGAATGGTCGGGAATAGTGAAGTAGCAAAGGTTCCTTTATACCTACCAGTCACGAATGTGAGGTGATCAGCTAGAGCTTGGTCATTGCAGGAAGGAATTGCTGACGCCTTTGAAGCAAATTAATGCGAGATGCTCGTCTGCTGTTGTGGTTTGGAAATAAAAGCCCGAAATATGCTGCTGTGAACTTATCCATAAGAGCAGAAATACTAACACTGCATTTCCCTTCCTCATTACTGACTCGGTCTGCAAACTAACTTTGGGGAGCCCTGCGTAGGGACTTTGCGCATCAGTGTCTTGTATTTTCTCCCCTTTTAGAAAAGAGTCAATGCTTTCTTTTCTTCCACCAACGTGCATGACCATACACTTAGCGGTACTGTATTGCATCTGCCGCTTCCCGTAATCTTGCAACGTTTTTCTGCAGCCTCTCTGCATTTCCAAACTATCTGTTCTCCATATAAAGTATATTCACACCTTCTGCAACGAAGCCATCAATTCCGTAATCCAGTTTAACCCTGTATGTTCTACCTTGGTTTGTCCTTCCAACGTGCCATACCTCACACTTATCTGTATTAAACTCCATTTTCTATTTTTCAGCCCATTTTTCCAGCTGGTCCAAGTCCCTCTGCAGGCTCTGGAAAACTTCCTCACTGTCTACTACACTTCCAATCTTTGTATCATCAGCAAATTTGCTGATCCAATTTACCACATTATCATCCAGATCATTGACATAGATGACAAATAACAATGGACCCAGCACTGATCCCTGTGGCACACCACTAGTCACAGGCCTCCACTCGGAGAGGCAAATCTCTATTAACACTCTTTGGCTTCTTCCATTGAGCCAATGTCTAATCCAATTTATCACCTCTCCATGTATAACTACGTACTGAAATTTCCTAACTAACCTCCCATGCGGGACCTTGTCAAAGGCCTTACTGAAATCCATGTAGACAATATCCACTGCCTTCCCTTCATCCACTTTCCTGGTAACCTCCTCAAAAACTCCAATAGATTGGTCAAACATGACCTACCACGCACAAAGCCGTGTTGACTCTCCCTAATAAGTCCCTGGCGATCCAAATGCTTGTAGATTCTGTCTCTTAGTACTCCCTCCAATAACTTACCTACTACCGACCTTAAACTCACCGGCCTATAATTTCCCGGATTACTTTTCGATCCTTTTTTAAACAACGGAACAAAATGAGCCACTCTCCAATCCCCCCGCACCTCACCCGTTTACAGCGACATTTTAAATATTTCTGCCAGGGCCCCCGCAATTTCAACACTAGTCTCCTACAAGGTCCGAGGGAACACTCTGTCAGGTCCCGGGGATAAATCCACTTTATCTTTCCTCAAGACAGCAAGCACCTCCTGCTTTTCAATCTGTACAGTTTCCATGATCTCACTACTTGATTCCCTCAATTCCATAGACTTCATGCCAGTTTCCTTAGTAAATACAGACCAAAAAAACTATTTAAGATCCCTCCAATTTCCTTTGGTTCCGCACATAGCCGACCACTGTGATCTTCAAGAGGACCAATTTTATCCCTTACAATCCTTTTGCTCTTAATATACTTGTAAAAGCTCTTTGGATTAACCTTCACTTTGACTGCCAAGGCAACCTCATGTCTTCTTTTCGCCCTCCTGATTACTTTCTTAAGTACTTTCTTGCACTTCTTATACTCCTCAAGCACCTGAGTTACTCCCTGTTTCCTATACATTTCATACAACTCCCTCTTCTTCTTTATCCGAGTTGCAATATCCCTTGAGAACCAAGGTTCCTTATTCCTATTCAATTTGCCTTTAATACTGACAGGAACATACAAACTCTGCACTCTCAAGATTTCCCCTTTGAAGGCTTCCCACCTACCAATCACATCTTTGCCAGTGAACAACCTGTCCCAATCCACGCTTTTTAGATCCTTTCTCATTTCTTCAAATTTGGCCTTCTTCCAGTTTAGAACCTCAACCCTAGGACCAGATCTATCCTTATCCATGATCAAATTGAAACTAATGGTGTTATGATCACTGGAACCAAAGTGCTCCCCTACACAGACTTCCGTCACTTGCCCTAACTCGTTTCCTAACAGGAGATCCAATATTGCATCCCCTCTAGTTGGTCTCTCTATATATTGATTTAGAAAACTTTCCTGAACACATTTTACAAACTCTAAACCATCGAGACCCCTAAAAGTATGGGAGTCCCAATCAATGTATGGAAAATTAAAATCCCCTACCACCACAACTTTATGTTTCCTGCAGTTGCCTGCTATCCCTCTGCAGATTTGCTCTTCCAAGTCACGTTGACTATTGGGTGGTCTGAAATACAATCCCACTAATGTGGCCATACCTTTCCTGTTTCTCAGCTCCACCCATAAGGACTCAGTAGACAAGCCCTCTAATCTGTCCTGCCTGAGCACTGCTGTAATATTTTCCCTCACAAGCAATGCTACTCCCCCACCTTTCATTCCTCTGCCTAGATCACATCTGAAACATCGGAACCCTGGAATATTAAGCTGCCATTCCTGTCCCGCCTGCAGCCAAGTTTCACTAATTGCTATAACATCATAATTCCACGTTTCAATCCACGCCCTCAACTCATCCGCCTTCCCCGCAATACTCCTAGCATTGAATATATACATCTCAGAAGATTTTTACCACCACTCACTACCTTTCTATCAGCGGATATGCTTAAACTTTCAACATCATTTATTTTCACCCCAGCCACACTGTCAGCTCTGGCACACTGGTTCCCATACCCCTGCAAATCTTGTTGAAAGCCTCCCCAATAGCACCAACAAACCTCCCTGAAAGGATATTGGTCCCCCTGTAGTTCAAGTGTAACCCGTCTCTCTTGTACAGGTTCCACTTGCCCCAGAAGAGGACGCAATGATCCTGAAATCTGAAGCCCTGCCCCCTACACCAGTTCCTCAGCCACTTCTTCCTCCTCCAGAGCATCTTATTCCTACCCTCACTGGCACCTAGCACAGGTAGCAGTCCTGAGATTACCACCCTTGAGGTCCTGCTTTTCAACTTCCTACCAAGCTCTCTATACTCACTGTCCAGGACCTCCTCACTCTTCTTTGCTATGTTATTGGTACCGATTTGCACCACAACATCTGGCTGGTCACCCTCCCACTTCAGAATGTCATGCAATCGATCAGAGACATCCTTGACCCTGGCACCCGGGAGGAAACAAACCATCCTGGATTCTATCTCACGACCACAGAACCTCGCATCTACACCTCTAACTATCGAATCCCCTATCACTACCGCTCTCCTCTTTTTCACCCCTCCCTTCTGCAATGCACAGTCAGCCCCAGTGCCAGAGATCCGGCTACTGCAGCTTGTCCCAGGTAAGTCATCCCCCCCAACAGTATCCAATGCGGTTTACGTGTTGTTCAGGGGAATGGCCACAGGGGAACCCTGCTCTGCCTGCCCTTTCCTCTTCCCTCACCTAACAGTGACCCAATTTCCTGTCCTCTGCTCCTTTGGCGTAACTACCTCCCTGTAGCTACTATCTATAATCTCCTCATTCTCCCGAATGATCCGCAGGTCATCCAGCTCCTGCTCCAGGTCCCTAACGCGGTTTGTCAGGAGCTGCAGCTAGTTGCACTTCTTGCAGGTGTCGTTGTCAGGGACACTAGAGGGCTCGTTTACTTCCCACATCCTGCAAGAGGAGCATTCCAACATCCTGCCTGGCATTCTCACTGCACTAAACAATCTGAACAAAAAACTTACCGGAACCTACCCTGGCCTCTGCCTGTTCGCGCCGATGCCGGTTGAGCCAAAGCCGTCCCACTCTGACTCAGTCCACTCCGACAATGGCCGCTACAACGATGGCCGCTGTATATGGAGGTCTGCTTTTAAACCTTGGCGCTCTACGTCCCGCGCCTGCGCAGCGCAGACCCTTCTCCCCGAGCAGTGTTTAAAAAAAAACGACTTTGTCTGCCCGATTTCTTCCACTCCTCTTCTCAGCTGCTTGCTTCGACTGAAACAAGAACCGTTGAAAATTTCTCTTTTTAAACCTTGGCGCGCTACATCTACCTAACTCCATTCTCTTTGGTTGTGTACATCAAGGAATATAACGCAATTTAGCATCCCCCGTAACAGTCTAGAATATTTGTCCCATTACGAACCAGAAACCAACCAGATCATTGGGATCTCTTCTGGCGGAGGTGGGACCTGTACAGATTGGATGGGTTGCATCTGAACTCGAGCGGAAGCAATATCCTTGCAGGTAGGTTTGCTAGCATGGTTCGGGAGAGTTTAAACTATTTTGCAAGGGGGATGGGACCCGGAGCGTTAGTGCAGTGAAAGAAGTGCATGGAGTAAAGCCAGATCTAACATATAAAGAGGCTTTGAGGAAAGAGAAGCAGAATAAATGGTGTAAAGGTAGGAACGTAGAAGAGCTAAAGTGTGTGTACCTCAATGCAAGAAGCATCAGAAACAAAGGTGATGAACTGAGAGTTTGGACACATACATGGAATTATGATGTAGTGGCCATTACAGAGACTTGTGTGGCACCAGGGCAGGAATGGATCTCAATATTCCTGGATTTCAGAGCTTTAAAAGGGATAGAGAGCGGGGAAGGGGAGGAGGGGTGGCATTACTGATCAGGGATACGATTACAGCTACAGAAAGGGTGGGTGATATAGCAGGATGCTCTTTTGAGTCAGTATGTGTGGAAGTCAGGAACAGGAAGGGAGCAGTTACTCTATTGGGGGTATTCTATAGGCTCCCTGGCAGCAGCAGAGATACAGAGGAGCAGATTGGGTGGCAGATTTTGCAAAGGTGCAAAAATAACAGTCTTTTTTTATCATGGGTGACTTTAACTTCCTTAATATTGATAGGCACCTGATTAGTTCCAAGGGTTTAGATGGAGCAGAGTTTGTTAATTGTGTCCAGGATGGATTCCTGTCACAGTATGTGGACAAGCCGACTAGGGGGAATGCCATACTAGATCTATTACTAGGTAATGAACCGGGTCAGGTCACAGATCTCTCAGTGGGTGAGCATCTGGGGGACAGTGACCACCGTTTCCTGGCCTTTAGCATTATCATGGAAAAGGATAGAATCAGAGAGGACAGGAAAATTTTAAATGGGGAAGGCCAAATTATGAGGCTATAAGGCTAGAATTGCGGGTGTGAATTGGGATGATGTTCTTGCAGGGAAATGTACTATGGACATGTGGTCGATGTTTAGAGATCCCTTGCAGGATGTTAGGGATAAGTTTGTCCCGGTGAGGAAGATAAAGAATGGTAGGGTGAAGGAACCATTGGCGACAAGTGAGGTGGAAAATCCAGGCAGGTGGAAGAAGGCAGCATACATGAGGTTTAGGAAGCAAGGATCAGATGGGTCTATTGAGGAATATAGGGAAGCAAGAAGGGTGCTTAAGAAGGGGCTGAGAAGAGCAAGAAGGGGCTGATAAGAGCAAGAAGGGGGCATGAGAAGGCCTCGGCGAGTAGGGTAATGGGAAACCCCAAGGCATTCTTCAATTACGTGAAGAAAAAAAGGATGACAGGACCGATTAGAGATAATGGTGGGAAGATATGCCTGGAGGTTGTGGAAGTGAGCGAGGTCCCCAATGAACACTTCTCTTCGGTATTCAACAATGCGAGGGAACTTGATGATGGTGAGGACAATATGAGTGAGGTTGATGTTCTGGAGCATGTCGATATTAAGAGAGAGCAGGTGTTGGGGATGCTAAAATACATTAGGACGGATAAGTCCCCGGGGCCTGACGGAATATATTCCCCAGGCTGCTCCACGAGGCGAGGAATGAGATTGCCGAGCCTCTGGCTAGGATCTTTATGTCCTCGTTGTCCACCGGAATGGTACCGGAGGATTGGAGGGAGGCGAATGTTGTCCCCTTGTTCAAAAAAGGTAGTAGGGATAATCCGGGTAATTATAGACCAGTGAGCCTTACGTCAGTGGTGGGAAAGCTGTTGCAAAAGATTCTTAGAGATAGGATCTATGGGCATTTAGAGAATCTTGATCTGATCAGGGACCGTCAGCATGGCTTTGTGAAGGGCAGATCGTGTCTAACAAGCCTGATAGAGTTCTTTGAGAGGTGATCAGGGATATAGATGAGGGTAGTGCAGTGGATGTGATCTATATGGATTTTAGTTAGCATTTGACAAGGTTCCACACGATAGGCTTATTCAGAAGGCATGGTATACAAGGAAGTTTGGCAGGGTAGATTCAGAATTGGCTTGCCTGCTAAAGGCAGAGGGTCATGATGGAGGGAGTACATTCATATTGGAGGATTATGAACAGTGGTGTCCTACAAGGATTTGTTCTGGGACCACTACTTTTCGTGATTTTTATTAACGACCTGGATATGGGGGTAGAAGGGTGGGTTTGCAAGTTTGCAGACGACACAAAGGTTGGTGGTGTTGTATTAGTGTAGAGGATTGTCGAGGATTGCAGAGACAAATTGATAGGATGCAGAAGTGGGCTGAGAAGTGGCAGATGGAGTTCAACCCGGAGAAGTGTGAAGTGGTACATTTTGGAAGAACAAACTCCAAGGCAGAGTACAAAGTAAATGGCAGGATACTTGGTAGTCTAGAGGAGCAGAGGGATCTGAGGGTACATGTCCACAGATCTCTGAAAGTTGCCTCACAGGTGGATAAGGTAGTTAAGAAAGCATATGGGGTGTTAGCTTTCATAAGTCGAGGGATAGAGTTTAAGAGTCGCGATGTAATGATGCAGCTCTATAAAACTCTGGTTAGGCCACACTTGGAGTATTGTGTGCAGTTCTGGTCGCCTCACTATAGAAAGGATGTGGAAGCATTGTAAAGGATACAGAGGAGATTTACCAGGATGCTGCCTGGTTCAGTGAGTATGCTGTATGATCAGAGTTTAAGGGAGCTAGGGCTTTACTCTTTGGAGGGAAGGAGGATGAGAGAAGACATGATAGAAGTGTACAATATAATAAAAGGAATAGATAGAGTGGATAGCCAGCGCCTCTTCCCCAGGGCACCACTTCTCAATACAAGAGGACATGGCTTTAAGGTAAATGTGGGAAGTTCAAGGGGGATGTTAGAGGAAGGCTTTTTCAGTCAGAGAGTGGTTGGTGCGTGGAATGCACTGCCTGAGTCAGTGGTGGAGGCAAATACTCTCGTGAATTTTAAGAGACTACTGGACAGGTATATGGAGTAATTTAAGGTGGGGTGTTATATGGGAGGCAGGGTTTGAGGGTCGGCACAACATTGTGGGCCGAATAGTCTGTACTATTCTATGTTCTATGTTAAAGGGCGATCTGTTCTAAATGAAATGAATTGAAATATCTGTATTGTCATTGCATAGTACAATCTGTCATGCACCAATACAGCGAAAAAAAGTTTGCAACTCCCGATCTCAATGCTGTAAGACAACAAATAAAATAAATAAACAATAAATAAAATCAAGTATCATCCACTACAAGCAATGTCCAGCAGTACAAAAGCGCAACTCAGATGCATGACAGACATAAAACCAGTATTCAAGTAACAATATAACAAATTCATGGATGATGCTTGATCGATTAGTTCAGAGCAATTATAGCTCTGAGGAGAAAGCCATGTTTTCCGTCTGGAAGTGCGGGCATAGAAAGTCTTATAAGGTCTGCCAGATGGAAGAAATTCAAACAGATGATTGCATGGGTGTGTATTGTCCTTAGAGATGCATGTAGCTTTCCTGAGGCAGCGAGACCTGTAGGTGTCCTCCAGGACTGCGAGCTGTGTCCCGATGATCTTCTGTGCGCTAGAGTCGACCCGCTGAAGTGCTTTCCTCTCAGCTGATGTACAACTGAGATACCACGCAGAAGAGACTTAAGTCTCTTCCTCCGCGAACGGAGATTTTCGGGATTCCTATTCGATTCGTACACTCCTAGCGTCAAGCATTTGCCGGCGGAGACACTCCTGCTCTGTTCTCATTGACTGTCAGTGAGAGGAACATTCACCAACGGCACTGAAAGAGTAATTGACGCAGGGAACGATTTGTCGGTTATGAATCTGGGTAGTGTGTTGTTGATTCCAATCTCACTCCGGACGTTTCTGCAAATAATGTGTTTACCCTTCCACTACCATTGATTCTGCCCTACCTCGCATCTCCTAAACTTCACGGCCATCCTTCTTCAACACATCTCCCGCCTCCCTGACAGGGTTACAGGTCATAACAGGTAAACACTTCATGAGCTTTCGCATCCAGCACCTCACTCTCCATATGTTCAGCAGATTCAACGAGATCCTATCTCCAGTCGCGCCTTGACATCCCTTATTACCCGCCAGTATCCGCTTTCTGCAGGAACTGCTCTCTCTGTGATTCTTTTGACAATTGATGCCCACCCACCGATTTTTCCCCTGGCACTTTACCCTGCATGCGGAAGAGGCTCCAAACCTGCCCATTCAGGTTCTCCCTCAGACCCGCAAACACCCCTCACAGGTAAGGCAACTCCTTACCTGCCAACCTGTCGAGGTCATCTACTATATCTGGTCGCCCCGGTGTGGCCATCTCCAGATTAGTGAAACGAGGCATAGTTTGGGGTCCGTTTTGTCCTGCACCTTCGTTCCATTGTTCAGATGCAGGATTTCCAACTGGTTGATCATTTTCATTCCATTATCCGTTCTCACTCCGAAAGAGGTACATCTCCTCCAATGCCACGATGAGGCAAATCTCAAGTTGGTGGAGCAACACCTCATAATCCGTCTGGGTAGTCTTCAACCTGACGGGATTAACATTGATTTCTTTAACTCGGTGATTTTTCGAATTCCTCTCCCTCTTTCTTTTCTGATTCCCGTTTCTGGATTCTGTCTTTCGTCCTCTGTTCTCTTCGCCGCCCTGTCGCCTATCTAGTCTCCTGCTCCATCACTTTCTCCACTCCCCTCTCATATTGGATACTTTCTCCTTCAAACCCTGCCTTTTCCACCTATTACCTCTCAGCATCTCACTTCACCCCAGTCTTCAATCCATCCACCTTCTCCCCCTCAGATGCCTTCACCTATCACCTTCAAGGTTTCCCTCCAACCACCTTCTTCCACTTTCTTCACCTTTGCTGTCCTGATGAAGGGTCTCGACTCGAAACGTCGACTGTTTATCCCTATCGATAGATGCTCTCGATCTCGGCCTCCTATATCCCCAACGACCTGACCTCCACAGCTGCCTGTGGTAATAAGTTCCACAGATTAACAATCCTCCGGCTGAAAGATATTCTCCATATCCCTGTCCTATAGGTACGCCCCTCTGTCCAGATACTGAGCTCTATTTGTCTATATTCCCACCTTATGTGAAACATCCTTCACAGCGAGTCTGTCGAAGCACTTCAACAGTCATAAGTTTTCAATGACCTCCCCTTGTCATCCTTCTAAATTCTCGCGTGTACCGGCCCAGAGTCATCAAACATTCTTCATATGATAACCCTTTCTTTATTGGAATTATCCACACACAACAGTACGAGAACATCGACTCTCAAATGAACTACCCTCACGTACAAATAATAATTAGAAAACAGAAGCACTTTAACTCCAACCACACCCCCCCCCGCAAAAATGGTTGATAAAACACAGACTATAAAGACCATTAGTCTGAAGAAGTCCACAGTCCATAAACGCAATCGTCCAATCCATAACTGCAGACCCATAATTTCATCCTCCGATATCACCGACATTCATCGAAAGAGAGGACTACCACGCAAGCGCAGAAGCCTACCCACGTACCACGGCGAGCCACAGAACAGTCGGCGACTCACAGACTCCTGCTCCGGCAGCGTACAAAAGGAAAGCAGTTCGAAGCTGAATTCTCGCTCCCCATTCGCATTTGCCTCGATGTGTCGATCTTCCTCATCTCGCTGAAGTGATCAAATAGTTCACCCTCATAGCATGAATATACATTGAGGCTACTTGTATGCGATCTACACCCGTTCTTAACCCTACCACTCTGGTTCGCATCCTCCTGCCAAATTAATTTAATCCCTCCCTAACATTTCTAGACAACCCGCCCTCAAGGAGATTGATCCGCCTCGAGTTCGGGAGTAAATCGTCCCTTTCATACAGGTCATACATTCCCCAGAAGACTTCGCAAAGGTCCAGAAATCCGAATGCCTGTCCATGCACCAATGCCTCAGCCACGCATTTATTTGCCAAATCTCTCATTCCTACCCTCAGTCGCACGTGGCACAGGCAGAAATCCAGCGATCGTTACTCTGGAGGTCATAAATTTCATCTTACCTCAGATTTCCAAAATTCTCTCTTTAGAACTCCAACCTTTCCATACCCATGTCATTGGTACCAATATGTGAAAAGCCTTCCGGCTGCTCACCCTTCCCCGTTCAAAAGCCGTGCACCAGATCCGAGACATTATTGACCCTGGAAACTGAGAGACAACATAAAATCCAAGTGTCTCTAACGCACCCACAGAATCCTCTCTGCTTCTCTGACTATGCTGACTATGGAATCGCCAGTTACCACTGCATTCCTCTTCAGCTTTCTTCTCTTCTGAGCCATTGCACAGTGTCGGTACCAGATACCCGGTCACTCTGTCTCCACCTGGTAGGTCGTCCCAATCAAAAATGTCGAAAAAGGCATTCATATTGTTGATGGGATGGGAAAAGTGTACTCTGCACTGGCTGTTCATTTCCCTACCCTCACGGAGGTAAGTGACTACCTTCTTGTAGCTCCTATCTATCACTTCCTTTTCCTCCTGTAAGAGGCGAAGGTCATTAAGCTGCAGATCCAGTTACTTAATACATTCTCTCAGCAGCTGCATCTATGAGCAGCTGGTGCAGATGTGTTTATCCTGGAGACACAGGTTTCCCAGACGTGTCACATCCCACACAGAGTAGAAAACACGGCGCCTGAGCCATTGTGACTGCACTACTATGCCTTAACAGACATTCTCTTCTCCCCGCTTCCCTCCTGAGCCTCAGAACGAACTTGGTGCCAGAGCCCTTTTTGCTGCCTGTTAACCCTGGTCGATTGCTGCCCCCAGCAGTATATAAAGTGGTGAACGAATTATTGAGCTGAAGGGCCACAGCAGTACTCTGCACTGGCGGCCTGTTCTCTTTCCTTCTCCAGACAGTAACACAGGTATCAGTCTCCCGAAAGATAAGGGCAACTACCACGCAGTAAGCCCTGTCTATTGGGCCATAAGGCCATAAGATCATAGGGACAGAATTAGGCTATTTGGTTCCTTTGAGTCTGCTCCGCCATTTAATCATAGTTCATCCATTCTTCTACTCTTCAGCCCCACATCCCGGCGTTCTCCCCATAACCTTTGATATCGTGTCCAATCAAGCTCAGTTTTAAGTACAGCAAATCACCCGGCCTCCATAGCTGCTTGTAATAAATTCCACAAATGCACCACCATCTTGCTAAAGGATTTTCTGCACATCTCTGTTTTTTGAATGGACGCCATTCTATCTTTGAGTGTGCACACTTGTTCTGGACTCCCCCCGCCCCCCACCACCACCATGGGAAACATCCTTTTCACGTCTACTCTGTCTTAGTGTGTCAACGTTACAAAAGTTTCAATGGGATCCCATCTCATCCTTCACATGCTAACGTGGCATTGGCCGCACCACCACCTCAACCTGCAAGTTGAACTTCAAGACGTTACGCACAATGACTCCCAACTCCCTCTGCATCTCAGTTTCCTGGATTTTCTCCCCGTCTAAAAATATTGCGCACTTTTATTTCTACTACAAAACTGCATGACCATTCATTTTCCAACATGGTATTTCATTTGCCACATTCCTGCCCATTATCCTAATCTGCATATGTCCTTCTGCCTCCACCTGTTTCCTCAACATTACCAGCCACTCCACTGCTCTTCATATCATTAGCAAACTTGGCAAAAAATTCATCTGTTCCGTCATCTAAATGTTTGATATTCCGGATAAATAGAAGTCGTCCTAACAGCAACCCCTTCGGAACACCACTAGCCACTGGCAGCCAACCAGAAAAGGATCCTATTCCTACTCGCTGCCTCCTGCCAATCAGCCAATGTTTTAACCATGTTCCTAACTTTCCTTTCATACCAGGGGCTCTTAACTTGGCAAGCAGGCTTTTGTATGCACCTGGTCAAAGGACTTCTGAAAGTCCAGATATACAGCATCCACTGCATCCCATTTCTCTTTTCTTTTTTTTCTTTCTTTCTTTTGTCTTTATCAATCTTTTTATTAATTTTCTAAAGTGCATATATACAAAGTCTCAGTGCCAGATACCTGGTCTCTTTGTCTCCACCTGGTACAGTTGTCCGAGACACCGCCACCATGGGAAGCATCCTTTCGACATCTGTTCTGTCTAGGACTTGCAACATGACAAAGGTTTTAATAGAAATCCCTCTCTTCATTCTAAATTCCAGTGCGTACAGACCCAGAGCCCTTAAACGTCCCTCCTATGGTAACCTTGTTATTCCCAAAATAATCCTTGTGAATCTGCTCTAAAAGGTCTCCAAGGCCAATACAGGAATGCTAAGATATGGACCCCTAAACTCACAGTACTGAAGGTGAGGTATCTCCAACGCCTTAGAAAGCCTCAGCATCTTATCCCCGCTCTGATATACTCGACCTCTTGAAATGAACGTTAACAGTGTATTTGCCTTCCTCACCACCGTCTCCACCAGCAAGTTAACCTTCAGGGTCTTCTGCACAAGGACTCACCGGTCTCTTTGCACCTTAGAAATTTATATTTTCTCTGCTTTTGGAAAATAGTCTGTGCATTTTTTTCCTGCTACCAAAGTGCGTGACCACGCATTTTGCAACATTGCATTTTATTTGCCATTCTCTTGCCCAATCCCCTATTTTCCCACACGAGCCGCAGGACATTGAGTTGCAGCTGCTGTTCCTTAACACGGTCTCCAAGGAGTTGCAGCTTGATACACTTCATGAAGACAGAGTTATCAGGGAGACTGGTGGTCTCCCAGACTTCCCACATCTCACACTCACATTCAACATACCACTGGAGCTGGTCTCAATCTCAGTGCACTAGCAATGTAATAAGAAAAATAGAAAATTTCTAGAAGTTTACTTATTGGCTGAGAATCTCAGTCTAAGCTCACTATAGGCTGATGAGTCAATGTCAGACCACTCTAACGATACCTCACTTGAACAATTGCATTCCAAAAGTGACCACTGCGCTTATAACTCCTTTCTTTTCAACTGGCCAATGCTGATTGCCACACTCTGAACAAAGCTGAAAGCTCCGTGGCTCTCTTTTCACTCAGTGTCCCCAAGTAATGACGCCTCGCCGTGTATCCAGGCCGGTATCACAAACATGAAGGCCCCCGATCTCTTTTTTAAACCTCAAGCTCCGTGTTTTCGCGAACGAACTTTCTCGCAGTTTTCAGCCCGCTGAAACGAAGCTGAAGGCTCCCGAGTGTCTTTTAAACCACGCGACGCGTCACCAACGAAGGAACACTCCTGCTGTTTTCAACCAGTCGAGAAGAAGCTGAATGGCGTCATGCTCTTTAAAAACCGCGCGTTGTGTTAAGGCTGATTTATACTACTGCATCAATGCGTTGCCGTAAACCCTACGTGTGAGCTTGCGTTGCCGGGATGCGCACCTCTCCCAAAATGTAACCGCGCGTCGCGGCAAAGCAGACCGTAAGAACTGTGATTGGTCCGCTTGGTAGCATTGCATGTCATCTTCAGCTGCAGTAGCTTCCCATTGGGCGACTGAAGGGCAGGGAAGGAATTCTTGCTGCAATGCTTTCAATAAAGCATTACAGCCTTCCGAAGTTATGGAGGAAATATTTCGCACGAAAAAAGACGCTCGCGTCTTGTTTATCCGACACTACCATGACCATGAAGCCTTGCTCGGGCAGGTGAGTGCGCATGCGTTTCTTGCGCGAATTGTAGAGCCGTGCAGATACACACTAGGCACAAGTATAAATGTTCACAACGTGCGTAAGTCCATTGCGTAGGTTACGGCGTCCAGTTAACACAAAAGTATAAACAAGACTTTACAAATAAACGACCTCTTGTCAGGGCAGTTCGGGTAAAGATGGTCTACCCCATCTTTTCCTTTATTAGTTATTAGGCCAGTTCAAATATTTGACAGTTTTTTTTCCCCTACATAGTTGTTGCCCGTCCTGTGGAGTTTTTCCGGCATCCTGCATGTGTTCCTCGGGAGTTACAGCATCTTTGATAATAAATTAATTTGAAATTCAATATGCAGAATCTCTTGTGCAAAGTTCAAGTTGTAAGATCTATGTGAATTTTTAAATATCAATGTATGTCACGATATACAATCCCGAGATTCATTTCCTTGCAGACATTCACATTATAACTAAGAAAACAATATAATCAACGAAAATGTACTTACAAAGTCTGACAGATAGCCAAGTAGCAAAAGAAGATAAAATGTGCAAATACAACAATAAACAAACAAATAATCAGTAAAATAATAACACTAATGACATAATTGGAGAGTCCTTGACGCTGAGCTATAGTTTGTGGAATGAGTTCATTGTTGTGGTGAGTGAAGTTCTGCTGTGGTTCTGGTTGAAAGGTTAGAACTGTTCCTGAGCCTGGTGGTGTGAGACATGATGCTCCTGTACCTCCTTCCTGCTGGCAGCAGTGAGAAGAGAGCATGGCGTGGAATGTGGTGACTGGCCTTGTTTTTATTTTTTTTTTGAAATAAATCGCTACATTGAGTTCAGGGGATGGGACGTTATGGTACAAAATATTTAAATCTCTGTGTCGGCCACATCTAGCGAATTGCTTTCATTTTTGGTCGTTCCCAGTAAAGGGAGAATGCTGAGTACACCCCTTTAGAACAGAGATGAGAAGGATTATTTTCTCTATCATTCAGCAGGGTTCTGTAATCCTATGCTCAACGCAAGGAATTTGGCAGATGCTGGAATTCCCGTGTAACTCACACGAAAGGCTGGAGGAACTCTGCAGGTCAGTCAGCATCTATGGAGCTGAGGGCCCTGCTCCTGTGATCTATGTAATGTGTTCTGTAATCTATGTTGTATGTTCTGTGTTCTGTATTCTAGATTCTGTGTCTTATGTTCAAAGTTTCAAGATGAGAAGTCGAAACTCATGGGGACTGACTCCGGGAAATGAAGTCTCTTGAGGACTGAATCCCAAAGCCGCTTCAACAATAGCCATTAGTCCTGAGTGAGGACAGCACACTTGGCAATGATTATAGAGTGTATTTCTGAAGCTCTTTCAGAGAAATCGCAAACGACGCCTATTTCCCCCTCCATAGATGCTAACTGAACCGCTGAGTTGATCCAGCGTTTCGTGCGAGTCACGCTGGAATTGCAGCAGCTGCAGAATTCCTTGCATTGAGCAGAGGGTGATGGGCTGAATGGGTTCCCTTTGTTTTGTAAGCTTTGTGATTTCAATAGCCTCTTTTTAAAGCAGATGGGAGCCCGCTCTGCAGCTCGTGTTAGTGCTGGGAGGGTGCAAACTCGCTGAAACGGGGTTCTGTGGAAGAGTTCTGACTGATTCCTTGTGTGTATGAGGGCGATGGTAACCCTCAATCCACCCATCTCTCACGCTCCGGTACTTCAGAGGCATTTTGTTTAACAGCTGAGTGCCAAACTGACTGAAGTTCAGCGAAGTTTCATTTGAATGATATGATACTTTCTGTTTCAGAAAAAACTTATAGGTCTGGACACCGTTATTCGGTTCTGTAAGTGCACGAGTTTTTTTCCGTCCAGACAATACTTGTCACTAATTGTAGATTCTCTCTGTGCCTCCCTGATCATTACTACTAGGGTAACTCTTGTAACAGAATTACTTTGTTTAGGCATTTAGTGACTAGTCTAATTAGTTTGGCACAACACTCTGGGCTGAAATGCCTGTTCCAATGGTGCGCTGTTCTGCTTTCTTTGTTATAGTTCGATGTTTTGTGCTCTTGGAAGCAAATCCATGAGCTGAGCACAATCCGCAACCCCACCCTCCCCCCGACACACACACAAAGCGCCCTGCTGCCCGACCTTTTTCCAGTACCATGAGCTGGTAGGTTAATTGCCCCTCGTGCATGGGAGGGTGAGAGAATCGAGACGGGATTTGATAGAGGTAGCAGGAGTAGTGTGAAGGGATGGCGCAGATTCCATGAGCCAAGGAGGCCCGGTCTACCGTTCTCAGGCAAGACAGGCAGCGAAACTTTGCTGCGCTTTGTTCAAGTCTCAAGCGCTACTACGACACGAATGAAGTTAAATACCACCACAATGAAATAATAATGAGCGGAAACGTGCATATTCACCATAGGGTCTTTAAAGAAACTGCTGGATGGTTGCATGGAGGTTTAAGACATCAAGGGCTATGGGTAATGCCAAGGTAGTTCTAAGGCAGGGACGTGCTCGGCTCAGCTTTGTGGGCCAAAGGAACTGTATTGTGCTGTAGGTTTTCTATGTTTCTATGTCTTTATGTATGCACATAGGAATTCGGTTGTGTAAGTGCACGAGTTCTTCCGTTCAGCCAATGAAGGTACTTGTCAGTAATTACAGATTCTCTCTGTGCCTCTCTGATCATTATTATAAGAGGCGATTCTTGTAACACGATTCGTCAGTTTGGCATTTAATTGACAGTTTAATTAGTTTGCACGAAAGCCTGTTCCAAGTAGTACTGTTCCTTGTTTAATGTCGTATGTTTTAGGCTCTTTGTTCTTGAAATAAAATGTATGAGATGGGCCCACTGCTACTCGCCGTTCCCCGACCACATTACGGAACGGTGGGCTGGTAGGTTAATTGGTCCGTATTAAAGCACCTAGTGCTTGCTTGGGAGGGAAAATCCAGAGGGTATTTGATAAGGATGCGAACAGCAGTATGAGGGGATAGTACAGAATGACAATGCCAAATAAAAAAAAATCTCTTCTTTTTTGTGTGTGATCTATGTCCGTGCATTCTCTACATATTTATGCGCCTCTCTGAAAGCTTTTAAATGGCACTATCGTAAATGCCTCCTCCACACCCCATGTCAGCACGTATCAGGCGTCGACCACTCTCAACGTAAAGAAATAATCTCTCCCCGTGCATCTTGAAACTTTTACTCCATGAGGAGGAGAAGATGGCTGCGCGACGCAGCGCGCAGCGGCCACTCCGGTGAATGATATCTGTTTTATCTGTCAAGTAGGATGTCGTGCACAATCCTGATTTGATGGAGACAGAAGTGAGAGCACGGAGGGACATCTGGAGAAACTTCTGAAATGCCGTCTTCGCTGCCGCTGCGACTAGTTATCCAGAAACTCCGGAGGAGAAGGTCCGAATTTGCTTGTTGCTCGGCGGCCGGGGAGAGGTCGAAGCGGTCGGCAGAGATGGTTCTCGGGAGGCTGTATCGGAGGGGTTGGTTGGAGGCTCGAAGTTTTCGGACGGACTGAGAGTAGGCTGTGGTCGGGTGCTTCCAGTGCATCGTCAGTTGTCAGCGCCTGGAGTTTTATGGCAGGGAGAGTTTCCTACTTTTACCGCCTGCTATCGGGACTATCCGGAGTCCATAAGACCATAAGACAAAGGAGCATAAGTCGGCCATTTTATCATCAGCTGATCCATTCTCCCATTTAGTCCCACTCCTCCGCCTTCTCACCATAACCTTTGATGCCCTGGCTACTCAAATACCTATCAATCTCTGCCTTAAATGCATACAATGACCTGGCCTCCGCTGCCGCCCGTGGCAACAAATTCCACAGATTCACCATCCTCCGGCTAAAAAAAAAAATCTTCGCATTTCTGTTCTGAAAGGGAGCCCTCAATGCTTAAGTCATGCCCTCTGATGCTAAACTTCCCCATCTTATCTTGTTAAGTAGCCTCATATGTGGCACCTTGTCAAAGACCTTCTGAAAATCCAAATGTACAATATCCACTGCATCTCCCTTGTCTAGCCTACTTGTAATTTCCTCAAAAAAGTTGTAATAGGTTTGTCAGGCAGGATATTCCTTTAATTAAACCATGCTGAGTTCTGCCTATCTTGTCATATGCCTCCAGGTACTCCATAACCTCATCCTTGACAATCGACTCCAACAACTTCCCAACCACTGATGTCAAGCTAACTGGTCTATAATTTCCTTTTTGCTTCCTTGCCCCCTTCTTAAATAGCGGAGTGACATTTGCAATCTTCTAGTCCTCCGAAACCATGCTAGAAGCTATCGACCATTGAAAGATCATCGCTAATGCCTCCCCAATCTCCACAGCTACTTCCTTCAGAACACGAGGGTGCATTCCATCTGCTCCGGGAGATTTATCCACGGTTAGACTATTCAGCTTCATGAGTGCTTTCTCTGTCGTAGTTGTAACTGCGCACACTTCTCTTCCCTGACACCCTTGAGCGTCCGGTATTCTGCTGATGTCTTCCTCAGTGAAGACTGATGCAAAATACTCGTTCAGTTCCTCCGCCATCTCCTTTTCTCCCATTACAATTTCTCAAGTATCATTTTCGATCGGTCCTGTATCTGCTCTGAGCTGCCTTTCACTCTTTATAAAATTGAAAACGCTTTAGTATCCTCTGTGATATTATTTGCTATCTTCCTTTCATAATTCATTTTTCCCTCTTAATGACCTTCTTAGCTTCATTTGTAAGTTTTTAATAACTCCCAATCCTCTGTCTTCCCACTAATTTTTGCTTCCTTGTATGCCCTCTCTTTTGCTTTAACTTTGGCTTTGACTTCTCTTGTCAGGCACGGTTGCGTCCTTTTACCATTCGAAAATGTCTTCTTTTTTGGAATATATCTGTCTTGCACCTTCATCACTTCTCGCATAAACTCCAGTCGCTGCTGCTGTGCCGTCCTTCCCGCTAGTGTCCCTTTCCAGTCATCCTTGGACTGTTCCTCTCTCATGCCACTATAATTTCCTTTAGTCCACTGAAATACCGGCACATCAGATTTCGGCTACTCTTTTTCAAATTTCACAGTGAACTCAATCATGTTATGTTCACTGCCTCCTAAGGGTTCCTTCACCTCAATCTCTCTGATCTCTTCCGGTTCATTACACAATACCCAATCCAGTACAGCCCATCCCCGAGTGGTCTCAAAAACAAGCTGTTCTAAAAAGCCACCTTGTAGACATTTTACAAATTTTCTCTCTTGAGATCCAGTGCCAACCTAATTTTCCCAATCCATTCGCATGTTAAAATTCCCCACAATTATCATAACACTGTCCTTCTGACAAGCGTTTTCTACTTCCTGTTGTAATTTGTAGTCCACATCAGTGCAGCTGTTTGGAGGCCTGTACATAACTGCCGTCAGGGTCCTTATAACCCTGCGATTGATCAACTCAACCCATAAAGGTTCTGCTGCTTCCGATCCTATGTCATCTCTTTTTAATCATTTAATATAATTTCTTACCAATAAAGCTACGCCACCCTCACTGCCTACCTTTCTATCCTTCCAATACACCGTGTATCCTTGGACGTTCAGCTCCCAGAGACATGCATTCTTTAGCCACGCCTCAGTGATGGCCAGAATATCATACCTGCTAATCTGTAGCTGTACAAGATCATCCACCTTATTCCTGATGTTGCGTGTATTTAAGTATAACACCTCAAGACCAGTACTTGGTACTGCAACTTCATTGCACTGCAACTCATCCCAATGGCTACAAATTTGTCCCATCACCTGCCTGCCTTTCCTGACATCTTTACTGTTCACTATCTTAGATTTATTTCTGTTTTCCTCTTCCTTCGCTCTATCATTTCGGTTCCCATCCCCCTGCCGTCGGAACTTGTCGATCGGAACTTCGAGACTTTTTTTTTTTTTTTACCGTGCCCATGGTCTGCTCTTTATCAAGTTTGGTATTGCATTGCACTGCTGTAACTACATGTTATGATGATGTTGTCTTGTCAGTGTCAGTCTTTGGTTTGTCGTTTTTTTGTGATATCACTCTGGCGGAACATTGTATCATTTCTTAATGCATGCATTTCTAAATGACAATAAACGAGGACTGAGCCCTCATACTCTAATAATAATCTAATCTCATACAAAAGCTGTGTATTCTCGTTTTGAACATTAATAAACCAGGAAAAAGATGCTGACTGTCTACACCGTCTATGTCTCTCATGTTTTCCGACTCTCTGGACACACAGCTCTGAAAAAAAAACAGCGCAACAGACTTTTAACATCGTATATCAGCGAGTTGACGTCTGCTGCACGTTTGATCACTCGGTAGAGGACGCTAATGTTTTTTCGCTCGTTGAGTTGGGACGAGTGTCGTTGCTTTGCTGCAGATGTAAGTGGGAGGGGGCAACTGGGGAAGTTCTTCGGGTTCCAACGTTTTAACTGTCATTCATTCTTTGGGGCACTCCTCTGTTTTCGTGGATGGTTGCGAAGAAAAGTATTTCAGGATGTGTGCTGTATGCATTTCTCCGACATTGAATGGATCTATTAAACTCTATAGAAATTTAATGCAATTCTTTCACGCCTCCTTTCAGCCCACTGAACACTTTGAAAAACAGGCTGCCCATCCCATCTTTCCTTTCAACTCAAGCCCTCCAGTCCTGTCCATATCCAGGTGAAGATGTTGCACGCTCTCCAGTTTAATTCCATTTTTTCTCTACGGCTTGGTGACAAGAACTGAACACGATGAACTAAGAGCGACCTGATTAACAAAATGTACAAGTATAACACGATAGTCCAACTCCTGTAACGCCCCACTGATAAAGGCAAACATGCCTGCCACCACCTTCTCCATCTGATCTGCATGGCACAGAACAGAGGGATATCAGTTTAGAACAGAGCCGTGGAGGGATTCCTCTAGCCAACGGGAGGTGAATTGTCACAACCGCTTCCTTGTGTGGAACATTTCTGCAGCTGTTCAGATTGCTTGGACATTGAAATTATGAGATATTCACAAATGCAATCAAATTTCTCTTTGAGAATTCACCTGGCTGATACTGTCACCTGAACAACTGCAGGCGCTGAAAAGTCAAGAGGGCGACGAAGCTGTCCCCGTCAAGGAAGACTCAATGCACATTCCACCCACAGTAAGCGCGATTCATCTTGTTGCTCCACCTGTCAATAAAAATATTATAATCAATCGGTTACTGAAGGAGATTTTTTTTTCTAATATATACATAAGAGTAAAATGATAAAAATGTTTATCGATTCAAGCATTGTGAAATAGAATTGTTCTGACACTGTCCCCTGAAAATGATTGGTAAATACATCAAATTAATGTCCCAATTGTCATTGAAGAGCTAAATATAGCAGACAATGACATAATGAGTAAAAATAGTTGACACTTTGTGTTTGTTCCCTGCTTTGTATCTAATGGGAACATTGACTGATTTAATTGTGGTCCCGACAGGTGTATAAGAACCCCTCGAGTTAGTGCATGCAGGTAGTTGGGACAATCTGTACAATTGATCGCTGCTTCAAGTAGAAAATGGGATATTCCGCAATTTACAACATCGTGAGAATTTACTACCCGCTGCTTGCAGCACTCGGAGTTCCAGGTACTGCTAAACCTTTGTATTACGCTCAGGGACAGTATCTTGATTGCCAAGGTGCAGGTGCGGTCCAGTGCATTTTTCAGTTACTGGACAATGAAAATAAACTTTCAGCATAATTCAGATTCTAAATGTAAATCACAATGATGTGATGATTTAATTTTTATGATTGAGGTGTTTGATGCATTTATATATATTAATGTGAGTTTAAACTAGGCATACCTTACCACGTTGTGCTATTGTTAACACACTTCCATGCTAGAAACGTTTGAACATGCTAACAAAACGGGTAGCCAGGCCAAATGCAGTTCAATCCACAACCATTATTTTTTTTTTTAAATTGGACCTCCCAGACAGCGGAGAAAACGCAGTCATACAAAAGAAACATGAGTTCAAAGAATAATCTGTCCGTTAACTACTTACCTGGTTCTCGAAAGAAGAGCAGGTGTGTCTCCAAACCAGCGGCTGCGGCCATTACTGCATTATTTTGTCCTATCTAGCGAGACCGTCTGCTGAAGGGAGGAGTGAAAGGTTTGTCCTGTTGTAACAACCATCCCGGTCATTGGCCGCTCCTTTCTCATTTTCCTTTTACCCATCTAATCAATTATTTATTGAATGTGTGGTGCTTAAAGCCTAGGCATTACTTTTAAATTCATATTGATTCTTATGGCCATGTCCGTGTGCCACGACTGTTTCGCTGATTACGGCTATCTGGGCAAAACTTTATTTATTTCTAAAGCGGCACCCATTCGCAAGTTTGGCGTTTCTCTCTTGGCCGGGCGCCAAACATTGAGGACGCTTCGCTGGTATCTCCGTGCTTCTCGCCGGAGCGTGTAGAGTGCGACCTCTGACTTTAACCATGATGATCTGCCAGTCTCTGACCAGTTAGCCTGAGAGACATTTCAGATCTTGTGAAATTAGGAAACTTCCGCTGCCGGCTCCAAATACCTCACGATTTTCAATGAAAAGCATTCAAGACCGTTTTGTCGATGTAGTTACTAACTAATTGCATTTCAAATGGAAGGCAAATATAGAAACTCTTTTAAAGTTGTGTAATTACTTCATATAAACAATCTCACCATACCTTTGCCGTTTGCGGCAAGGCGCTATTGTATTTGGGATAGCTCTGAATAACCTCGCCTTACGGGATGTGTTCCAGCCCTTTGTTCGCTACTTAACAGAGTGACTGGACGGTGCTCAGCTGTCAGCCTCCGGTTGTCATTATGGTGGTTAACTTTTGGATGTGAAACTGGCGACATTAATTTGTGAATTCTAAAGTAGAATCAGCTTCATCGGTCCATCCGCATTCCATCTCGGTCAGCGTAAGTTGTCATGTTGTCCTGACTCTAGTCAATGGCCTGATCGACCATTGCACACACAACACAATTAAAGTTACACTAATCATTCTGCGGTAACTTATAGTAATGATTTTTTAAAAATAACTGTTTCAGTTAATTTAACGGCGATTGTGATCCTCACCCGCGGGAAATGTGGTCTGTCAAAATGCATCACCCTCTACCTTTTAGCCATGGCGGCAGCCGATCTGATGGTGGTTATCGTTGTCATTATATTAGAGAAGATAAATTATATCTACCTGTTTGCTAATTTCTTGCTTGCAACTCCGATGTGTTCTTTGCTACCTGTCGCGAGTCTGGCAATATGGGACTGTTCCGTCTGGTTGACGGTTGCTTGTACTTTCGATCGTTGTGTCGCCATCTGCTGTCAGGAGCTGCGGAACCGATACTGCACCGAGAGAACAGCGACTGTGGTGATCGCAACAGTGAGTGCTGCGTGCTGTGCCAAGGCCATTCCATGTTACTTTACAGTGGATCGACGGCGTTGTGTCATCGTAGCTGAATACTTCACGTCACCCCTGTGGAAAGCTTACGAGGTATTTGGCAGCATCACAACACCGTTATTACCAATTTGTTTAATTCTGCTCTTTAACGTTTTAACTGTCAACCAGATTATAGCAACAAATAGAGTTCGTCGCGTTCTTCGAAAAAGCCGCGAAAATCGTGATGATCCAGAGTGGTCAAAGCGGAGAAAATCAATGGTTCTGTTATTCGCTCTTTCAGGCAATTTTATTTTATTTTGGATGCCCTACGTCATATTTGCTATGAACTGGCAAATCGAAAACTATTTCTATACAGACAGTTATTTCAGCAAGCCGACCTATATTCTGCAGGTATGTGGGTTTATGTTGTCCTCTCTCAATACCTGCACCAACACGTGTATCTATGGACTGACACAGAGAAAATTCAGGGAGGAGCTGAGGAATGGAGTGATGTCCCTGTTTGTGGCAACGGGCGAGATTTGTAAATAAAATACAAACACAGTTATTCACTCTTGCAACTTCAAAACAATTATATGGCAGAGGATTTAATTTGACTTCAAGCGATGTTGTTTCCCGATCTCACTCGACAATGCTGTAATTCTTACATGGTTATTTGGTTATAAACGATTACCAGCGATTAAACAACAGGGACTAAATGACTATTATCTTCACGGAAGGATTATGGACTTCGATATCATGATATTCCAGTCATCCATGTTAGATTACAATTTATGGGAGCATTTTTGCAGGAATTAATCTGACTCGCTTAGTGATCAGACTGTTGACAAAGTCTGCGCGTGATCTGCGAAACATAGATAAGATAGAAGAATAAATCCTTGGATAATCCGAAAATTATCATCGTTTGTCTTTGTTTTTACGGCATATTTGTTTTCATATTATTATCTCTGAATGCGAACATCGCACGGTGACTTCAAAATAATAATTCCAGAATTATTTGTTTGCTCTGCCCCTCACACTGAGTTGTCCGTGCCAGAATGGTCGGGAATAGTGAAGTAGCAAAGGTTCCTTTATACCTACCAGTCACGAATGTGAGGTGATCAGCTAGAGCTTGGTCATTGCAGGAAGGAATTGCTGACGCCTTTGAAGCAAATTAATGCGAGATGCTCGTCTGCTGTTGTGGTTTGGAAATAAAAGCCCGAAATATGCTGCTGTGAACTTATCCATAAGAGTAGAAATACTAACACTGCATTTCCTTTCCTCATTCTTGACTCGGTCTGCAAACTAACTTTGCGGAGCCCTGCGTAGGGACTTTGCGCATCAGTGTCTTGTATTTTCTCCCCTTTTAGAAAAGAGTCAATGCTTTCTTTTCTTCCACCAACGTGCATGACCATACACTTAGCGGTACTGTATTGCATCTGCCGCTTCCCGTAATCTATCAACGTTTTTCTGCAGCCTCTCTGCTTTTCGAAACTGTCTGTTCTCCATATACAGTATATTCACACCTTCTGCAACGAAGCCATTAGTTCCGTAATCCAATTTACTGAAATTTAACGTATAAAGAATTTATTCCAAGACAGACCCCTATGGAATACCTCTATCATTTATTTCCACTCTTTGCTTCCTGCACATCGGCCACTGACTTACCAATGCTAGAAGCATTTCTGTAATACATGGGCGAGTAGCCTCATAGGCAGCCTCATTTCCGGCACCTCGTCAGATTTTCCTTTGTCTTTACTGCTTGTTATATCTTCATAGAATTCTACAGGTTTTATCAGGCAAGATTTTCCGTTGCAGAAAATGCTGCGAAGCTCAACTTTCACATATGCCTCGAAATTCCCAGAAACCTCATCCTTAATAAACGACTCCAACATTTTTCCAACCGTTGAGGCCAGACCAAATGACCTTTTATTTCCTTACTTCTGCCGTTCTCGCTTTTGGAAGAGTGTTGAGACTTCTGCAATTTTCTGCTCTCCGGAGCCAATTCAGAATTTATTGATTCTGGAAAAGTCATTACTAATCGCTCCAGGATCGCGACATCCATCTCTTCAGTACCCTGGGTCGTGCCCTATCTGTCCTGGTGACATATAGAACCATAGAACCATAGAAACTACAGCACAGAAACAAACCTTTTGGCCCTTCTTGGCTGTACCGAACCATTTTCTGCCTAGTCCCACTGACCTGCACACGGACCATATCCCTCCATACAATTCCCATCCATGTATCTGTCCAATTTATTCTTAAATGTTAAAAAAGAACCCGCATTTACCACCTCGTCTGGCAGCTCATTCCATACTCCCACCACTCTCTGCGCGAAGAATCCACCCTAATGTGCCCTTTAAACTTTTCCCCCCTCACCTTTAACCCATGTCCTCTGATTTTTTTCTCCCCATGCCTCAGTGGAAAAAGCCTGCTTGCATTCACTCTATCTATACCCATCATAATTTTATATACCTCTATCAAATCACACCTCATTCTTCTACGCTCCAGAGAATAAAGTCCTAACCTATTCAACCTTTCTCTGTAACTGAGTTTCTCAAGTCCCGGCAACATCCTTGTAAACCTTCTCTGCAGTCTTTCAACCTTATTTATATCCTTCCTGTAATTTGGTGACCAAAACTGAACACAATACTCTAGACTTGGCCTCACCAATGCCATATACAACCTCATCATAACATTCCAGTTCTTATACTCAATACTTTGACTAATAAAGGCCAATGTACCAAAAGCTCTCTTTACGATCCTATCTACTTGTGACGCCACTTTTAGGGAATTTTGTATCTATATTCCCAGATCCCTTTGTTTTACTGCACTCCTCAGTGCCTTACCATTAACCCTATATGTTCTACCTTGGTTTGTCCTTCCAACGTGCCATACCTCACACATGTCTGTATTAAACCCCATTTTCTATTTTTCAGCCCATTTTTCCAGCTGGTCCAAGTCCCTCTGCAGGCTCTGGAAACCTTCCTCACTGTCTACTACACCTCCAATCTTTGTATCATCAGCAAATTTGCTGATCCAATTTACCACTTTATAATCCAGATCATTGACATAGATGACAAATAACAATGGATCCAGCACCGATCCGTGTGGCACACCACTAGTCACAGGCCTCAACTCGGAGAAGCAATTCTCTATCACCACTCTCTGGCTTCTTCCATCCAGCCAACGTCTAATCCAATTTACCACCTCTCCATGTATACCTACCGACTGAATTTTCCTAACTAACCTCCCATGCGGGACCTTGTCAGAGGCCTTACTGAAATCCATGTAGACAATATCCACTGCCTTCCGTTCATCCACTTTCCTGGTAACCTCCTCAAAAAACTCCAATAGATTGGTCAAACATGACCTACCACGCAAAAAGCCGTGTTGACTCTCCCTAATAAGTCCCTGTCTATCCAAATGCTTGTAGATTCTGTCTCTTAGTACTCCCTCCAATAACTTACCCACTACAGACGTTAAAGTTACCGGCCTATAATTTCCCGGATTACTTTTCGATCCTTTTTTAAACAGCGGAACAACATGAGACACTCTCCAATCTCCCGCCACCTCACCCGTTTACAGCGACATTTTAAATATTTCTGCCAGGGCCCCCGCAATTTCAACACTAGTCTCCTTCAAGGTCCGAGGGAACACTCTGTCAGGTCCCGGAGATAAATCCACTTTAACTTTCCTCAAGACAGCAAGCACCTCCTGCTTTTCAATCTGTACAATTTCCATGATCTCACTACTTGATTCCCTCAATTCCATAGACTTCATGCCAGTTTCCTTAGTAAATACAGACGCAAAAAACCTATTTAACATCCCTCCAATTTCCTTTGGTTCCGCAAATAGCCGACCACTGTGATCTTCAAGAGGACCAATTTTATCCCTTACAATCCTTTTGCTCTTAATATACTTGTAAAAGCTCTTTGGATTATCCTTCACTTTGACTGTCAAGGCAACCTCATGTCTTCTTTTCGCCCTCCTGGTTACTTTCTTAAGTACTTTCTTGCACTTCTTATACTCCTCAAGCACCTGAGTTACTCCCTGTTTCCTATACATTTCATACAACTCCCTCTTCTTCTTTATCCGAGTTGCAATATTAATTGAGAACCAAGGTTCCTTATTCCTATTCAATTTGCCTTTAATACTGACAGGAACAGACAAACTCTGCACTCTCAAAATTTCCCCTTTGAAGGCTTCCCACCTACCAATCACATCTTTGCCAGAGAACAACCTGTCCCAATCCACGCTTTTTAGATCCTTTCTCATTTCTTCAAATTTGGCCTTCTTCCAGTTCAGAACCTCAACCTTAGGACCAGATCTATCCTTGTCCATGATCAAATTGAAACTAATGGTGTTATGATCACTGGAACCAAAGTGCTCCCCTACACAGACTTCCGTCACTTGCGCTAACTCGTTTCCTAACAGGAGATCCATATATTGCATCCCCTCTAGTTGGTCCCTCTATATATTGATTTAGAAAACTTTCCTGAACACATTTTACAAACTCTAAACCATGGAGACCCCTAACAATATGGGAGTCCCAATCAATGTATGGAAAATTAAAATCCCCTACCACCACAACTTTATGTTTCCTGCAGTTGCCTGCTATCCCTCTGCAGATTTCCTCTTCCAAGTCTCGTTGACTATTGGGTGGTCTGTAATACAATCCCACTAATGTGGCCATAACTTACCTGTTTCTCAGCTCCACCCATAAGGACTCAGTAGACAAGTACTCTAATCTGTCCTGCCTGAGCACTGCTGTAATATTTTCCCTAACAAGCAATGCTATTCCCCCACCTTTCATTCCTCTGCCTCGATCACATCTGAAACATCGGAACCCTGGAATATTAAGCTGCCAGTCCTGCCCCTCCTGTAGCCAAGTTTCACTAATTGGTATAACATCATAATTCCACGTGTCAATCCACGCCCTCAACTCATCCGCCTTCCCCGCAATGCCCCTAGCATTGAAATATATACATCTCAGAAGATTTTTACCACCACTCACAACCTTTCTATCAGCAGATTTGCTTAAACTTTCAACATCATTTATTTTCACCCCAGACACACTGTCAGCTCTGGCACTCTGGTTCCCATCCCCCTGTAAATTTAGTTTAAAGCCTCCCCAATAGCACTAACAAACCTCCCTGAAAGGATATTGGTCCCCTTATAGTTCAAGTGTAACCCGTCTCTCTTGCTCAGGTCCCACCTGCCCCAGAAGAGGTCCCAATGATCCTTAAATCTGAAACCCTGCCCCCTACACCAGTTCCTCAGCTACTTGTTCCTCCTCCAGAGCATCCTATTCCTACCCTCACAGGCACCTAGCTCAGGTAGCCATCCTGAGATTACCACCCTTGAGGTCCTGCTTTACAACTTCTTACCAAGTTCTCTATACTCACTGTCCAGCACCTCCTCACTCTCCCTTGCTATGTTATTGGTACCGATGTGCACCACGACATCTGGCTGGTCACCCTCCCACTTCAGAATGTCATGCAATCGATCAGAGACATCCTTGACCCTGGCACCCGGGAGGAAACAAACCATCCTGGTTTATCTGTCATGACCACAGAACCTCCCATCTACACCTCTAACGATCGAATCCCCTATCACTACCGCTCTCCTCTTTTTCACCCCTCCCTTCCGCACTGCAGAGCCAGACCCAGTGCCAGAGATCCGGCTACTGCAGCTTGTCCCAGGTAAGTCATCCCCCCCAACAGTATCCAATGCGGTATACGTGTTGTTCAGGGGAATGGCCACAGGGGAACCCTGCTCTGCCTGCCCTTTCCTCTTCCCTAGCCTAACAGTGACCCAATTTCCTGTCCTCTGCTCCTTTGGCGTAACTACCTCCCTGTAGCTACTATCTATAATTTCCTCATTCTCCCGAATGATCCGCAGGTCATCCAGCTCCTGCTCCAGGTCCCTAACGCGGTTTGTCAGGAGCTGCAGCTGGAAGCACTTCTTGCAGGTGTCGTTGTCAGGGACACTAGAGGGCTCGCTTACTTCCCACATTCTGCAAGAGGAGCATTCCAACATCCTGCCTGGCATTCTCACTGCACTAAACAATCTGAACAAAAAACTTACCGGAACCTACCCTGGCCTCTGCCTGTTCGCGCCGATGCCGGTTGAGCCAAAGCCGTCCCACTCTGACTCAGTCCACTCCGACAATGGCCGCTACAACGATGGCCGCTGTATATGGAGGTCTGCTTTTAAACCTTGGCGCTCTACGTCCCGCGCCTGCGCAGCGCAGACCCTTCTCCCCGAGCAGTGTTTAAAAAAAAACGACTTTGTCTACCCGATTTCTTCCACTCCTCTTCTCAGCTGCTTGCTTCGACTGAAACAAGAACCGCTGAAAATTTCTCTTTTTAAACCTTGGCGCGCTAAGTCTACCTAACTCCTTTCTCTTTGGTTGTGTACATCAAGGAATATAACGCAATTTATCATCCCCCATAACAGTCTAGAATATTTGTCCCATTACGAACCAGAAACCAATGAGATCATTGGGATCTCTTCTGGGGGAGGTGGGACCTGTACAGATCGGATGGGTTGCACCTGAACTTGAGCGGGAGCAATATCCTTGCAGGTAGGTTTGCTACAATGGTTCGGGAGAGTTTAAACTAATTTGCAAGGGGGATGGGACCCGGAGCGATAGTGCAGTGAAAGAAGTGCATGGAGTAAAGCCAGATCTAACATATAGAGAGGCTTTGAGGAAAGAGAAGCAGAATAAACCGTGTAAAGATAGTAAGGTAGAAGGGCTGAAGTGTGGGTACCTCAATGCAAGAAGCATCAGAAACAAAGGTGATGAACTGAGAGTTTGGACACCTACATGGAATTATGATGTAGTGGCCATTACAGAGATTTGTCTGGCACCAGGGCAGGAATGGATTCTCAATATTCCTGAATTTCAGAGCTTTAAAAGGGATAGAGAGCGGGGAAGGGGAGGAGGGGTGGCATTACTGATCAGGGATATGATTACAGCTACAGAAAGGGTGGGTGATATAACAGGATGCTCTTTTGAGTCAGCATGGGTGGAAGTCAGGAACAGGAAGGGAGCAGTTACTCCATTAGGGGTATTCTATAGGCCCCCTGGCAACAGCAGAGATACAGAGGAGCAGATTGGGTGGCAGATTTTGGAAAGGTGCAAAAATAACAGTTTTTTTTTATCATGGGTGACTTTAACTTCCTTAATATTGATAGGCACCTGACTAGTTCCAAGGGTTGAGATGGAGCAGAGTTCGTTAATTGCGTCTAGGACGGATTCATGTCACAGTATGTGGACAAGCCGACTAGGGGGAATGCCATACTAGATCTATTACTAGGTAATGAACCGGGTCAGGTCACAGATCTCTCAGTGGGTGAGCATCTGGGGGACAGTGACCACCGTTCCCAGGCCTTTAGCATTATCATGGAAAAGGATAGAATCACGAGAGGACAGGATTTTTTTTAATTGGGGAAGGGCAAAATATGAGGCTATAAGGCTAGAAGTTGCGGGTGTGAATTGAGATGATGTTTTTGCAGGGAAATGTACTATGGACATGTGGTCGATGTTTAGAGATCCCTTGCAGGATGTTAGGGATAAGTTTGTCTCGGAGAGGAAGATAAAGAATGGTAGGGTGAAGGAACCATGGGTGACAAGTGAGGTGGAAAATCTAGTCAGGTGGAAGAAGGCAGCATACATGAGGTTTAGGAAGCAAGGATCAGATGGGTCTATTGAGGAATATAGGGAAGCAAGAAGGGTGCTTAAGAAGGGGCTGAGAAGAGCAAGAAGGGGCTGATAAGAGCAAGAAGGGGGCATGAGAAGGCCTCGGCGAGTAGGGTAATGGGAAACCCCAAGGCATTCTTCAATTATGTGAAGAAAAAAAAGGATGACAGGAGTGAAGGTAGGACCGATTAGAGATAATGGTGGGAAGATATGCCTGGAGGTTGTGGAAGTGAGCGAGATCCTCAATGAACACTTCTCTTCCGTATTCAACAATGAGAGGGAACTTGATGATGGTGAGGACAATATGAGTGAGGTTGATGTTCTGGAGCATGTCGATATTAAGAAAGAGGAGGTGTTGGAGATGCTAAAATACATTAGGACGGATAAGTCCCCGGGGCCTGACGGAATATATTCCCCAGGCTTCTCCACCAGGCGAGGAAAACGATTGCTGAGCCTCTGGCTAGGATCTTTATGTCCTCGTTGTCCACGGGATTGGTACTGGAGGATTGGAGGGAGGCGAATGTTGTCACCTTGTTCAGAAAAGGTAGTAGGGATAGTCCGGGTAATTATAGACCAGTGAGCCTTACGTCAGTGGTGGGAAAGCTGTTGCAAAAGATTCTTAGAGATAGGATCTATGGGCATTTAGAGACTCTTGGTCTGATCAAGGACCGTCAGCATGGCTTTGTGAAGGGCAGATCGTGTCTAACAAGCCTGATAGAGTTCTTTGAGAGGTGATCAGGGATATAGATGAGGCTAGTGCAGTGGATGTGATCTATATGGATTTTAGTAAGCATTTGAGAAGGTTCCACACAATAGGCTTATTCAGAAAGTCAGAAGGCATGGGATACAAGGAAGTTTGACCGGGTGGATTCAGAATTGGCTTGCCTGCAGAAGGCAGAGGATCATGATGGAGGGAGTACATTCAGATTGGAGGATTGTGACTAGTGGTGTCCCACTAGGATCTGTCCTGGGACATCTACTTTTCGTGATTTTTATTAACGACCTGGATATGGGGGTAGGAGGGTGGGTTTGCAAGTTTGCAGACGACACAAAGGTTGGTGGTGTTGTAGATAGTGTAGAGAATTGTCGAGGATTGCAGAGACACATTGATAGGATGCAGACGTGGGCTGAGAAGTGGCAGATGGAGTTCAACCCGGAGAAGTGTGAAGTGGTACATTTTGGAAGAACAAACTCCAAGGCAGAGTACAAAGTAAATGGCAGGATACTTGGTAGTCTGGAGGAGCAGAGGGATCTGGGGGTACATGTCCACAGATCTCTGAAAGTTGCCTCACAGGTGGATAAGGTAGTTAAGAAAGCTTATGGGGTGTTAGCTTTCATAAGTCGAGGGGTAGAGTTTAAGAGTCGGGATGTAATGATGCAGCTCTATAAAACTCTGGTTAGGCCACACTTGGAGTATTGTGTCCAGTTCTTGTCGCCTCACTATAGAAAGGATGTGGAAGCATTGTAAAGGATACAGAGGAGATTTACCAGGATGCTGCCTGGTTCAGTGAGCATGCGGTACGATCAGAGTTTAAGGGAGCTAGGGCTTTACTCTTTGGAGAGAAGGAGGATGAGAGGAGACATGATAGAAGTGTACAATATAATAAAAGGAATAGATAGAGTGGATAGCCAGCGCCTCTTTCCCAGGGCACCACTTCTCAATACAAGAGGACATGGCTTTAATGTAAGTGTGGGAAGTTGAAGGGGGATATTAGAGGAAGGCTTTTTCACTCAGAGATGGTTGGTGCGTGGAATGCACTGCCTGAGTCAGTGGTGGAGGCAGATACTCTCGTGAATTTTAAGAGACTACTGGACAGGTATATGGAGTAATTTAAGGTGGGGGGTTATATGGGAGGCAGGGTTTGAAGGTCGGCACAACATTGTGCGCCGAATAGTCTGTACTATTCTATGTTCTATGTTAAAGGGCGATCTGTTCGAAATGAAATGAAATGAAATATCTGTATTGTCATTGCATAGTACAATCTGTCATGCACCAATACAGCGAAAAAGAGTTTGCAACTCCCGATCTCAATGCTGTAAGACAACAAATAAAATAAATAAACAATAAATAAAATCAAGTAATCATCCAGTACAAGCAATGTCCAGCAGTACAAAAGCGCAACTCAGATGCATGACAGACATAAAACCAGTATTCAAGTAACAATATAAGAAATTCATGGATGATGCTTGATCGATTAGTTCAGAGCAATTATAGCTCTGAGGAGAAGGCCATGTTTTCCGTCTGGAAGTGCAGGCATAGAAAGTCTTATAAGGTCTGCCAGATGGAAGAAGTTCAAACAGATGATTGCATGGGTGTGTATTGTCCATAGAGATGCATGCAGCTTTCCTGAGACAGCGAGACCTGTAGGTGTCCTCCAGGACTGGGAGCTGTGTCCCGATGATCTTCTGTGCGCTGGAGACGACCCGCTGAAGTGCTTTCTTATCAGCTGATGTACAACTGAGATACCACGCAGAGATGCAGCATGACAAGTTGGTCTCTGTGGTGCAGCAGTAAAAGGCCACCAGCATCTGTTCAGATAGACCAGCTTTCTTTGCTCATCGGATATCCGGGTACATGAGGCTCGCAGGATCACTCCGATGTTTGTTGGTGAACTGAATCCGACGCCTATTAGACTTCAATCTCTTCCTCCGCGAATGGAGATTTTCGGGATTCCTTTTCGATTCGTACACTCCTAGCTTCAAGCATCTGCCGGCGGAGACACCCCTGTTCTGTTCTTATTGACTGTCAGTGAGAGGAACATTCACCAACGGGACTGAAAGAGTAATTGACGCAGTGAACGATTTGTCGGTCATGAATCTGGGCAGTGTGTTGTTGATTCCAATATCACTCCGGACGTTTCTGCAAAGAATGTGTTTACCCTTCCACTACCATTGATTCTGCCCTCACTCGCATCTCCTAAACTTCACGGCCATCCTTCTTCAACACATCTTCCCACCTCCCTGAAAGGGTTACAGGTCATAACAGGTATACACTTCATGAGCTTTCGCATCCAGCACCTCACTGTCCATATGTTCAGCAGATTCAATGAGATCCTATCTCAGGTCGCGCCTTGCCATCCCTTATTACCCGCCAGTTTGCGCTTTCTGCAGGACCTACTCTCCGTGATTCTTTTGACAATGGATTTCGACCAACCGATTTTTCACCTGGCACTTAACCTTGCATGCGGAAGAGGCTCCAAACCTGCCCATTCAGGTTCTCCCTCAGACCCGCAAGCACCCCTCACAGGTAAGGCAACTCCTCACCTGCCAACCTGTCGAGGTCATCTATTATATCTGGTCGCCCCGGTGTGGCCATCTCCAGATTAGTGAGACGAGGCATAGTTTGGGCTCCGTTTTGTCCTGCACGTTCGCTCCATCGTTAAGATGCAGGATTTCCAACTGGTTGATCATTTTCATTCCATTCTCCATTCTCACTCCGACAGAGGTACATCCCCTCCAATGCCACGATGAGGCAAATCTCAAGTTGGTGGAGCAACACCTCATAATCCGTCTGGGTAGTCTTCAACCTGACGGGATTAACATTGATTTCTTTAACTCGGTGATTTTTCGAATTCCTCTCCCTCTTTCTTTTCTGATTCCCGTTTCTGGATTCTGTCTTTCGTCCTCTGTTCTCTTCGCCGCCCTGTCGCCTATCTAGTCTCCTGCTCCATCACTTTCTCCAATCCCCTCTCATATTGGATACTTTCGCCTTCAAACCCTGCCCTTTCCACCTATTACCTCTCAGCATCTCACTTCACCCCAGACTTCAATCCATCCACCTTCTCCCCCTCAGATGCCTTCACCTATCACCTTCAAGGTATCCCTCCAACCACCTTCTTCCACTTTCTTCACCTTTGCTGTCCTGATGAAGGATCTCGACTCGAAACGTCGACTCTTTATCCCTGTCGATAGATGCTCTGAATCTCCGCCACCAATATCCCTAACGACCTGACCTCCACAGCTGCCTGTGGTAATAAATTCCACAGATTAACAATCCTCCGGCTGAAAGATATTCTCCATATCTCTGTCCTATAGGTACGCCCCTCCGTCCAGATACTGTGCTCCATTTGTCTATATTCCCACATTGTGTGAAACATCCATCACAGCGAGTCTTTCGAAGCACTTCAACAGTCAAAAGTTTTCAATGAGACCCCCTGTCATCCTTCCAAGTTCTCGCGTGTATAGTCCTAGAATCATCAAACGTTCCTCATATGATAGCCCTTTCATAACTGGAATTATCCACACAAAACAGTACAAAAAACATCGACTGTCAAATGAACCACTGTCACGTACAAATAATACGTAGAAAACAGCAGAATATTAGCCCCAACCACCCATACCCGCAAAAATGGTTAATAAAACACAGACTATGACCATTAGTCTGAAAGAGTCCACAGTCCATAAACGGAATCGTCCAATTCATAAGTGCAGACCCATAATTCCATCCTCCGATATCACCGACATTCATCGAAAGACAGCGATACCACGCAAGCGCAGAAGCTTACCCACGTACCACGGCGAGCCACAGAACAGTCGGCGGCTCACAGACTCCTTCTCCGGCAGCGTACATAAGGAAAGCAGTTCGAAGCTGAAACCTGGCTCGCCATTCGCATTTGCCTCTATGTGTCAATCTTCCTTATCTCGCCGCAGTGATCAAATAGTTCACCCTCAGAGCATTAATATGCATTGAGGTTACTTGTATGCGATCTGCACCCGTTCTTAACCCTACCAGTCTGGTTCACATCGCCCTGCCAAATTAATTTAATCTCTCCCCGCCATTTCTAGACAACCCGCCAACAAGGAGATTGAGCCGCCTCCAGTTCGGTTGTAACTCGTCCTTTTTATACAGTTAATACATTCCCCAGAAGTGTTCGCAAAGGTCTAGAAATCTGAATCCCTGTCCATGCACCGATTCCTCAGCCACACATTCATTTGCCAGATCTCTCATTGTTACCCTCAATAGCACGTGGCACAGGCGGAAATCCAGCGATCGTTACTCTGGAGGTCCTACTTTTCAGCTTTACCACAGATTCCCAAAATTCTCTCTTCAGAACTCCTCCCTTTCCATACCCATGTCATTGGTACCAATATGTGAAAAGCCTTCCGGCTACTCACCCTTCCCCTTTCGAAAGCCGTGCACCAGATCCGAGAGATCATTGACCCTGGAAACTCAGAGGCAACATCCAATCCGGGTGTCTCTATCGCACCACAGAATCTCTCTGATCCTCTGGCTATGCTGCATATGGAACCACCAACCACCACTGCAGATCTCTTCAGCTTTCTTCTCTTCTGTGCCATTGCACAGTGTCAGTACCAGATACCCGGTCACTCTGTCTCCACCTGGTAGGTCATCCCACTCAAAAATATCGAAAGTGGTATTCATATTATTGATGGGAAGGGGAAAGGGTATTCTTCACTGGCTGTTCATTCACGGAGGTAGGTGACTACCTTCTTGTAGCTCCTATCTATCACTTCCTTTTCCTCCTGTAAGAGGCGAAGGTCACTGAGCTGCAGATCCAGATCCTTAATACATCCTCTCAAGAGCTGCATCCATGAGCAGCTGGTGCAAATCTGTTTATCGGGGAGACACAGGTTTCCCAGACTTCTCACATCCCACACAGAGTACAAAGCACGGCGCCTGAGCCATTTTGACTGCACTGTTATGCCTTATCAGACATTCTTTTCTCGCCGTTTCCCTTCTGACCCAGAGTACTTTTTGCTGCCTGTTAACTCTGGTCGATTGCTGCCCCCAGCAGTATATAAAGTGGTGAACGTATTATTGAGGTGAACGGCCACAGCAGTACTCTGCACTGGCGGCCTATTCTCTTTCTTTCTCCAGACAGTCACACAAGTATCAGCCTCCTGCAAGTTGACCTTCAAGATGTTACGCACAATGACTCCCAACTCCCTCTGCATCTCAGTTTCCTGCTTGTTCTCCCCATCTAAAAATATTGCGCACTTTTATTTCTACTACAAAACTGCATGACCATTCATTTTCCAACATTGAATTTCATTTGTCACTTTCCTCCGCATTCTCCTAATCTGCGTATATTCTTCTGTCTCCACCTGTCTCCTCAACATTACCAGCCCCTCCACTGTTCTTCATATAATTTGCAAACTTGGCAAAAAATCCATCTATTCCATCAGCTAAATAATTGATATACAGCATCAATAGAAGAGGTACCAGCAACAACCCTTGCGGAACACCACTAGTCACTGGCACCCAACCAGAAAAGGATCCTCCTATTCCCACTGGCTGCCTCCTGCCAATCAGCCAATGTTTTAACCATGTTGGTAACTTGCCTATCATACCATGGGCTTTTAACTTGGCAAGCAGGCTTTTGTGTGCAGCTTGTCAAAGTACTTCTGAAAGTCCAGATATACAGCATCCACTGCATCCCATTTATCTTGTCTTTTTTATCTTTCTTTATTTTTTTCTTTATCAAACTTTTTATTAATTTATAAACGTACATATATACAAACAAGAGGAGGATTATCTCAGATATCTATATCGTGACATCATTGACCCTGGAGACTGGGAGGCAGCACATCATCCGGGTCTCTATCGCACCCACAGAATCCTGCCTGTTCCTCTGACTATGCTGACTATGGAATCGCCAATCACCACTGCAGTCCTCTTCACCTTTCTTCACTTCTGAGCCATTGCACCGGTCTCAGAGCCTGATACCCGGCACTCCGTCTCCAGCTGGTAGGTCGTTCCACTCAACAGTATGTAAAGTGTTATTACTATTATTGATGGGAAGGGAAAAGGCTTGCCTCAGTGAATACTTCCTTGTAGCTCCTGTCTATTTGATCATAAGACCATAAGACCATAGGGGCCCAATTAGGTCATTTAGACATTTGTGTCTGCTTGGCTATTTAGACATGGATGATCCTTTCTTCCCCTCCTCCGCCCCACTCCACGGCCTTCTCCCCATAACCTTTGATGTCGTGTCCAATCACGCTCAGCTTTAAATACAGCTAACCACCTGGCCTCCATAGCTGCCTATCGTAACAAATTCACAAATGCACCGCCGTCTTGCTGAAGGAATTTCTGCGCATCTCTGTTTTAAATGGTCGCCGCTCTATCCTGCGGTTGTGTACACTTGTTCGAGACACCGCCACCATGGGAAACATCCTTTCGGCATCTGCTCTGTCTAGGACTTTCAACATGACAAAGGTTTCAATGGAATACCCTCTCTTCATTCTAAATTCCAGCGTGTACAGACCCAGAACCGTTAAACGTCCCTCCTATGATAACCTTGTCATTCCCAAAATAATCCTTGTGAATCTCCTCTAAAAGGTCTCCAAGGCCAATACAGGAATGCTAAGATATGGACCCCTAAACTCACAGTACTGAAGGTGAGGTATCTCCTTCGCCATAGAAAGCCTCAGCATCTTATCCCCGCTCTGATATACTCGACCTCTTGAAATGAACGTTAACAGTGTATGTGCCTTCCTCACCACCGTCTCCACCAGCAAGTTAACCTTCAGGGTTTTCTGCACAAGCACTCACAGGTCTCTTTGCATCTTAGAAATTTATATTTTCTCTGCGTTTGGAAAATAGTCTGTGCATTTTTTTTCCTGCTACCGTGGAACTCACGAGGAACACATGCAGGATGCTGGAAAAACTCAACAGGACGGGCAACAACTATATACGGGAACTATGTACAATAGCCATTAGTCCTGAGTGAGGATAGCATACTTGGCAATGATTATAGAGTGTATTTCTGAAGCTCTTTCAGAAAGATCGCAAACGACTCTTCTTTGCCTCTCCGTAGATGCTGACTGACCCGCTGAGTTGATCCAGCGTTTCGTGCGAGTCACGCTGGAATTGCAGCAGCTGCAGAATTCCTTGCATTGAGCAGAGGGTGATGGGCTGAATGGGTTCCCTTTGTTTTGTAAACTTTGTGATTTCAATAGCCAGTTTTTAAAGCAGATGGGATCTCGCTCTGCAGCTGCTGTTAGTGCTGGGAGGGTGCAAACTCGCTGAGACGGGGTTCTGTGGAAGAGTTCTGACTGATTCCTTGTGTGTATGAGGGTGATGGTATCCCTCAACCCACCCATCTCTCACGCTCAGGTACTTGAGAGGCATTTTGTTTCACAGCTGAGTGCCAAACTGACTGAAGTTCAGCGAAGTTTCATTTGAATGATATGATACTTTCTGTTTCAGAAAAACTTATAGGTCTGGACACCGTTATTCGGTTCTGTAAGTGCACGAGTTTTTTTTCCGTCCAGACAGTGCTTGTCACTAATTGTAGATTCTCTCTGTGCCTCCCTGATCATTACTGCTAGGGTAACTCTTGTAACAGAATTACTTTGTTTAGGCATTTAGTGACTAGTCTAATTAGTTTGGCACAACACTCTGGGCTGAAGTGCCTGTTCCAATAGTGCACTGTTCTGCTTTCTTTGTTATAGTTCGATGTTTTGAGTTCTGGGAAGAAAATCCATGAGCTGAGCACAATCCGCAACCCCACCCTCCCCCCGACACACACACAAAGCGCCCTGCTGCTCGACGATTTTTACAGTACCATGAGCTGGTAGGTTAATTGCCCCTCGGCATGGGAGGGTGAGAGAATCGAGACGGGATTTGATAGGGGTAGCAGGAGTAGTGTGAAGGGATGGCGCAGATTCCATGAGCCAAGGAGGCCCGGTCTACTGTTCTCAGGCAAGACAGGCAGCGAAACTTTGCTGCGCTTTGCTCAAGTCTCAAGCGCTACTACGAAACGAATGAAGTTAAATACCACCACAATGGAATAATAATGACGGAAAGGTGCATATTCACGATAGGGTCTTTAAAGAAACTGCTGGATGGTTGCATGGAGGTTTAAGACATCAAGGGCTATGGGTAATGCCAAGGTAGTTCGAAGGCAGGGACGTGCTCGGCTCAGCTTTGTGGGCCGAAGGAACTGTATTGTGCTGTAGGTTTTCTAGGTTTCTATGTCTTTATGTATGCACATAGGAATTCCGTTGTGTAAGTGCACGAGTTCTTCCGTTCAGCCAATGAAGGTACTTGTCAGTAATTACAGATTCTCTCTGTGCCTCTCTGATCATTATTATAAGAGGTGATTCTTGTAACAGGATTCGTTCAGTTTGGCATTTAATTGACAGTTTAATTAGTTTGCACGAAAGCCTGTTCCAAGTAGTACTGTTCCTTGTTTAATGTCGTATGTGTTATGCTCTTTGTTCTTGAAATAAAATGTATGAGATGGGCCAACTGCTACTCGCCGTTCCCCGACCACATTACGGAACCGTGGGCTGGTAGATTAATTGGCCCATATTAAAGCACCTAGTGCTTGCTTGGGAGGGAAAATCCAGGGGGTATTTGATAAGGATGCGAACAGCAGTATGAGGGGATAGTACAGAATGACAATGCCAAATTAAAAAAAAATCTCTTCTTTTTGTGTGTGATCTATGTCCGTGCATTCTCTGCATATTTATGCGCCTCTCTGAAAGATTTTAAATAGCACTAGCGTAAATGCCTCCTCCACTCCCCATGTCAGCGCGTATCAGGCGTCGACCACTCTCAACGTAAATAGATAATCTCTCCCCGTGCATCTTGAAACTTTTACTCCATGAGGAGGAGAAGATGGCTGCGCGACGCAGCGCGCAGCGGCAACTCCGGTGAATGATATCTGTTTTATCTGTCAAGTAGGATGTCGTGTACAATCCTGATTTGATGGAGACAGAAGTGAGAGCACGGAGGGACATCTGGAGAAACTTCTGAAATGCCGTCTTCGCTGCCGCTGCTACTATGTTATCCAGAAACACCGGAGGAGAAGGCCCGACTTTGCTTGTTGCTCGGCGGCCGGGGAGAGGTCGAAGCGGTCGGCAGAGATGGTTCTCGGGAGGCTGTATCGGAGGGGTTGGTTGGAGGCTCGAAGTTTTCGGACGGACTGAGAGTAGGCTGTGGTCGGGTGCTTCCAATGCATCGTCAGTTGTCAGCGCCTGGAGTTTTATGGCGGGAGTCCATAAGACCATAAGACAAAGGAGCAGAAGTCGGCCATTCGGCCTATCGAGTCTGCTCCGCCATTTTATCATGAGCTGATCCATTCTCCCATTTAGTCCCACTCACCCGCCTTCTCACCATGACCTTTGATGCCCTGGCTACTCAGACACCTATCAATCTCTGCCTTAAATGCATACAATGAGCTGGCCTCCGCTGCCGCCCGTGGCAACAAATTCCACAGATTCACCATCCTCTGGCTGAAAAAAAAAATCTTCGCATTTCTGTTCTGAAAGAGAGCCCTCAATCCTTAAGTCATGCCCTCTGATGCTAAACTCCCCCATCTTATCTTGTTAAGTAGCCTCATATGTGGCACCTTGTCAAAGACCTTCTGAAAATCCAAATGTACAATATTCACTGCATCTTCCTTGTCTAGCCTACTTGTAATTTCCTCAAAACGTTGTAATAGGTTTGCCAGGCAGGATTTTCCTTTAAAGTTCTGAGTTCTGCCTATCTTGTCATATGCCTCCAGGTACTCCATAACCTCATCCTTGACAATCGACTCCAACAACTTCCCAACCACTGATGTCAAACTAACAGGTCTATAGTTTCCTTTTTGCTTCCTTGTCTCCTTCTTAAATGCCTCCAGGTACTCCATAACCTCATCCTTGACAATCGACTCCAACAACTTCCCAACCACTGATGTCAAACTAACAGGTCTATAGTTTCCATTTTGCTTCCTTGCCCCCTTCTTAAATATCGGAGTGACATTTGCGATCTTCCAGTCCTCCGAAACCATGCCAGAATCTATCGACTTTTGAAAGATCATCGCTAACGCCTCCCCAGTCTCCACAGCTACTTCCTTCAGAACACGAGGGTGCATTCCATCTGCTCCGGGAGATTTATCTGCGTTTAGACTATTCAGCTTCATGAGTGCTTTCTCTGTCGTAGTTGTAACTGCGCACACTTCTCTTCCCTGACACCCTTGAGCGTCCGGTGTACTGCTGATGTCTTCCTCAGTGAAGACTGATGCAAAATACTCGTTCAGTTCCTCCGCCATCTCCTTTTCTCCCATTACAATTTCTCTAGCATCATTTTCTATCGGTCCTATATCTACTCTCAGCTGTCTTTTACTCTTTATAAAATTGAAAACGCTTTAGTATCCTCTTTGATATTATTTGCTAGCTTCCTTTCATAATTCATTTTTCCCTCTTAATGACCTTCTTAGTTTCCTTTTGTAAGCTTTTAAAAACTTCCCAATCCTCTGTCTTCCCACTAATTTTTGCTTCCTTGTATGCCCTCTCCTTTGCTTTAACTTTGGCTTTGATTTCTCTTGTCAGGCACGGTTGCGTCGTTTTTCCATTCGAAAATGTCTTCTTTTTTGGAATATAACTGTCTTGCACCTTCCTCACTTCTCGCATAAACTCCAGTCGCTGCTGCTGTGCCGTCCTTCCCGCTAGTGTCCCTTTCCAGTCAACTTTGGCCAGTTCCTCTTTCATGCCACTATAATTTCCTTTACTCCACTGAAATACCGGCACATCAGATTTCGGCTACTCTTTTTCAAATTTCACAGTGAACTCAATCATGTTATCTTCACTGCCTCTTAAGGGTTCCTTCACCTCAATCTCTCTGATCTCTTCCGGTTCATTACACAATACTCAATCGAGTACAGCCCATCCCCGAGTGGTCTCAAAAACAAGCTGTTCTGAAAAGCGACCTCGCAGACATTTTACAAATTTTCTCTCTTGAGATCCAGTGCCAACCTGATTTTCCCAATCCATTCGCATGTTAAAATTCCCCACAATTATCATAACACTGTCTTTCTGACAAGCGTTTTCTATTTCCTGTTGTAATTTATAGTCCACATCAGGGCAGCTGTTTGGAGGCCTGTACATATCTGCCATCAGGGTCCTTATAACCCTGCGATTTCTCAACTCAACCCATAAAGATTCTGCAGCTTCCGATCCTATGTCACCTCTTTCTGATGATTTAATATAATTTCTTACCAATAAAGCCACGCCACTCCCACTGCCTACCTTTCTATCCTTCCAATACACCGTGTATCCTTGGACGTTCAGCTCCCAGAGACATGCATCCTTTAGCCAGGTCTCAGTGATGGCCAGAATATCATACTTGCCAATCTGTAGCTGTACAAGATCATCCACCTTATTCCTGACGTTGCGTGTATTTAGGTATAACACCTTAAGACCAGTATTTGGTACTGCAACTTCATTGCACCGCAACTCATCCCAATTGCTACAAATTTGCCCCATCACCTGCCTGTCTTTCCTGACATCTTTACTGTTCACTATCTTAGACTTATTTCTGTTTTCCTCTTCCTTCTCTCTATCATACCGGTTCCCATCTCCCTGCCATCGGACCTTGTCGATCGGAACTTGGAGACTTTTTTTTTTATTTTTACCGTGCCCATGGTCTGCTCTTTATCAAGTTATGGTATTGCATTGCACTGCTGTAACTACATGTTATAATGATGTTGTCTTGTCAGTGTCAGTCTTTGGTTTGTCCTTTTTTTTTGTGATATCACTCTGGCGGAACATTGTATCATTTCTTAATCCATGCATTTCTAAATGACAATAAACGAGGACTGAGAACCCTCATACTCTAATAATAATCTATTTTCATATTAAAGCTGTGCATTCTCGCTTTGAGCATTAGTAAACCAGGAAAAAGATGCTGACTGTCTACACCGTCTATGTCTCTCATGTTTTCCGACTCTCTGGACGCACAGCTCAGAAAAAAAAAACAGCGCAACAGTCTTTTAACATCGTAAATCAGCGAGTTGACGCCTGCTGCACGTTTGAGCACTCGGTAGAGGACGCTAATGTTTTTTTCGCTCGTTGAGGTGGGACGAGTGTCGTTGCTTTGCTGCAGATGTTCGTGGGAGGGGGCAACTGGGGGAGTTTTTGGGGTTCCAACGTTTTAACTGTCACTCATTCTTTGGGGCACTCCTCTGTTTTCGTGGATGGTTCCGAAGAAAAGAATTTCAGGAGCTGTATGCATTTCTCCGACATTGAATGGATCTATTAAACTCTATAGAAATTTAATGCAATTCTTTCAGGCCTCCCTTCAGCCCACTGAACACTTTGAAAAACAGGCTGCCCATCCCATCTTTCCTTTCAACTCAAGCCCTCCAGTCCTATCTATATCCATGTGAAGATGTTGCACTCTCTCCAGTTTAATTCCATTTTTTCTCTACGGCTTGGTGACAAGAACTGAACACGATGAACTAAGAGCGACCTGATTAACAAAATGTACAAGTATAACACGATAGTCCAACTCCTGTAACGCCCCACTGATAAAGGCAAACATGCCTGCCACCACCTTCTCCATCTGATCTGCATGGCACAGAACAGAGGGATATCAGTTTAGAACAGAGCCGTGGAGGGATTCCTCTAGCCTACGGGAGGTGAATTGCAACAACCGGTTCCTTGTGTGGAGCATTTCTGCAGCTGTTCAGATTTCTTGGACATTGAAATTATGAGATATTCACGAATGCAATCAAATTTCTCTTTGAGAATTCACCTAGCTGATACTGTCACCTGAACAACTGCAGGCGCTGAAAAATCAAGAGAGTGACGAAGCTGTCCCCGTCAAGGAAGACTCAATGCACATTCCACCCACAGTGAGAGCGATTCATCTTGTTGTTCCACCTGTCAATAACAATATTATAATCAATCGGTTACTGATGGAGATTTTATTTCTAATATATACATAAGAGTATAATGATAAAAATGTTTATCGATTCAAGCATTGTGAAATAGAATTGCTCTGACACTCTCCCCTGAAAATGACTGGTAAATGCATCAAATTAAAGTCCCAATTGTCATTGAAGAGCTAAATATGGCAGACAATGACATAATGAGTAAAAATAGTTGACACTTTGTGTTTGTTCCCTGGATTGTATCGAATGGGAACACTGACTGATTTAATTGTGGTCCCGACAGGTGTATAAAAACCCCTCGAGTCAGTACATGCAGGTAGTTGGTACAATCTGTACAAATGATCGCTGCTTCAGGTGGAAAATGGGATATTCCGCAATTTACAACATCGTGAGAATTTACTACCCGCTGCTTGCAGCACTCGGAGTTCCAGGTACTGCTATACCTTTGTATTACGCTCGGAGACCGTATCTTGATGGCCAAGGTGCAAGTGCGGTCCAGTGCGTTTTTCTGTTATTGGACGATGAAAAGAAACTTTCACCGTAATTTAGATTCTAAATGTAAATCGCAATAATGTGATGATTTACTTTTGATGATTGAGGTTTTCATGCATTTATATATTTCAATGCGATTTTAAAGAAGGCATACATTACCACGTTGCGCTATTGTTAACACACTTCCATGTTAGAAATGTTTGAATATGCTGACAAAATGGGCAGCCAGGCCGAATGCAGTTCGATCCACAACCATTACTTTTTTCTTTAAATTGGTCCTCCTAAGCAGCGGAGAAAACGCAGTCATACAAATGAAACATGAGTTTAAAGAGTAGTCTGTCCGTCAACTATTTACCTGGTTCTCGAAACAAGAGCAGACGTGTCTTCAAACCAGCGGCTGCGGCCATTACTACATTATTTTGTCCTATCTAGCGAGACCGTCTGCTGAAGGGAGGGGTAAAATGTGTGTCCTGTTGTAACAACCATCCCGGTCATTGGCCGCTCCGTTCTCATTTTTCTTTTACCCATCTAATCAATTATTCATTGTCTGTGTGGTGCTTAAAGTCTGGGCATTACTTTTAAATTCATATTGATTCTTATGGCTATGTCCGTGTTCCACGACTGTTTCGCTGATTACGGCTATCCGGGCAAAACTTTATTTAGTTCTAACGCGGCACCCATTCGCAAGTTTGGTGTCTCTCTCTTGGTGGGGCGCCAAACATTGAAGACGCTTCGTGGTATCTTCGTACTTCTCGACGGAGCGCGTAGAGTGCGACCTTTGACTTTAACCATGATGATCTGCCGGTCTCTGACTAGTTAGCCTGAGAGCCATTTCACACCTTGTGAAATTAGGAAGCTTCCGCTGCCGGCTCCAAGTATCTCGCGATTTTCAATGAAAAACATTCAAGACCGTTTTGTCGATGTAGTTACTAAATAATTGCATTTCAAATGGAAGGCAAATATAGAAACTCTTTTAAAGTTGTGGAATTGCTTCATACCGTCAGAAATTATAACCAATCTCACCATTCCTTTGCCGTTCGCGGCAAGGCGCTATTGTATTTGGAATAGCTCTGAATAACCTCGCCTTACGGGATGTGTTCCAGCCCTTTGTTCACTACTTAACAGAGTGACTAGACGGTGCTCAGCTGTAAGCCTCCGGCTGTCATTCTGCTGGTTAACTTTTGGATGTGAAACTGGGGACGTTAATTTGTGAATTCTAAAGTAGAATCAGCTTGATCGGTCCATCCGCATTCCATCTCGGTCAGCGTAAGTTGTCGTGTTGTCATGACTCTAGTCAATGGCCTGATCGATCATTGCAGACACAACACAATTAAAGTTACACTAATTATTCTGCGGTAACTTATAGTAATTATATATATTTTTTTAAATAACTGTTTCAGTTAAATTAACGGCGATTGTGATCCTCACTCGTGGGAAATGCGGTCTGTCCAAATGCATCATCCTCTATCTTTTAGCCATGGCGGCAGCCGATCTGATGGTGGTCATCATTGTTGTTATATTAGAGAAGATAACTTATATCTATCTATTTGCTAATTTCTTGCTCGCAACTCCGATGTGTTCTCTGCTACCTGTCGCGAGTCTTGCAATATGGGACTGTTCCGTCTGGTTGACGGTTGCTTGCACTTTCGATCGTTGTGTCGCCATCTGCTGTCAGAAGCTGCGGAACCGATATTGCACCGAGAGAACAGCGACTGTGGTGATCGCAACAGTGAGTACCGCGTGTTGTCTCAAGGCCATTCCGTGTTACTTTGCAATGGATCGATGGCGTTGTGTCGTCGTAGCTGAATACTTCACGTCACCCCTGCGGAAAGCTTACGATGTATTTGGCAGAATCACAACACCGTTATTACCAATTTGTTTAATTCTGCTCTTTAATGTTTTAACTGTCAACCAGATTCTAGCAACAAATAGAGTTCGCCGCATTCTTCGAAAAAGCATCAAAAATCGTGATGATCCAGAGGGGTCAAAGCGGCGAAACTCAATGATTCTGTTATTCGCTCTTTCAGGCAATTTTATATTATTTTGGATGCCCTATGTCGTATTTGCTATGAACTGGCAAATCGAAAACTATTTCTATACAGACAGATATTTCAACAAACCAACCTATATCCTGCAGGAATGTGGGTTTATGTTGTCCTCTCTCAGTACCTGCCCCAACACGTGTATCTATGGACTGACACAGAGAAAATTCAGGGAGGAGCTGAAAAATGGAGTGATGTACCTGTTTGTGGCAACAGGCGAGATTTGTAAATAAAATGAGAACACAATTATTCAGTCTTGCAGCTTCAAATCAATTATTTAGCAGGGTATTTAATGTGACTTCAAGCGATGTTGTTTCCCAATCTCACTCAACAAATTATTACCGGCAAATAAACAACAGAGATTAAATGTCTATTAACTGCACGGAACGATTGTATTGCTTCGATATTAGAATATTCCAGCATTTAACAGGAATTATAAGCATTTTAACAGGAATTAATACGATTGATTCAGTGAATACACTGTTGACAAATTCTCCGCATGGTATGCGAAACATAGATAACATATAAAAATAAATCCTCGTAAAATCCGAAAATTCTGATCCTCTGTCTCTGTTTGTACGGCATATTTGTTTCAGATTATTATATCTGAATGCTAGCATGGCAACGTAACATCAAAATAATAATTCTAGAATGATTTGGTTGCTCTACCCCTCACAGTGAGATTTCCGTGCCAGAATGGCTGGGAGCAGCAAAGTAGCAATGGTTCCTTTATACCTACCAGTCACGAATGTGAGGTGATCAGCTGGGGCTTGGTCATTGCAATCAGGAATTGCTGACGAATTTGATGCAAATTAATGCGAGTTGCTCGTCTGCTGATGTGGTTTGGAAATAAAAGCCAGAAACATCCTGCTGTATTTATCCATAAACCAGAAATACTAAAATCGCATTTTCCTTCACATTACTGACCCGACCTGAAAACTAAAATTTAGCTACTCCTGCATAAGGACTCCCAGCTTCCTTTGCGCATCAGTGTCTTGTATTTTCTCTCCATTTAGAAAAGAGTCAACGCTTTCATTTCTTCTACCAATGTGCATGACTATACACTTCTCCACACTGTATTGCATCTGCCACTTCTCGTAAACTATCAAACTTTTTCTGCAGCCTCTCTGATTCTTCGAAACTATTTCCTCTTCATATATATTCATACCGTCTGCAAACGTTGCAACGAAACAATCAAGCCCCTAATCCAAATTACTGAAGTATAACGTATAAAGTATTTATTCCAAGATAGACCCCTTAGGAAAACCACTACAATTTATTTCCACTCTTTGCTCCCTGCACATCAGCCACCTCGTTACCCATGCTGGAAGCATTTCTGTAATACATGGGCAGGGAACCTCTTCGGCAGCCTCATTTTCTGCACCTTATCAAAAGCATTCTGAAAATCCAAGAACGCATCATCAACACATTTTCCTTTGTCTTCACTGCTTGTTATTTCTTCAAAGAATTTAAAGCATTTATGAGGGGAGGTTTTCCCTTGCGGATAATGATGTGAACCTCGTGCTTTCACATGTGTCTCGAAATTCCCAGAAACCTCATCCTGAAGAAAGGACTCCAAAATTTTCCAACCATTGATGGCAGACCAATTGACCTATAGTTTCCTTACTTCTGCCGCTCTCACTTGTGGAAGAGTGGTGTGACATTTCCACTGTCCGGAAACAATTCAGCATCCCGTGATTATTGAAATGTCATTACTAATCCCTCCAGGATCGCGACATCCATCTCTTTCAGTACCCTGGATTGTGCACCATCTGGTCCTGGTGACTTATCTAGCTACCGCAACCCTCTTTTTGTTGTATACATCAAGGAAGATAACACAATTAAGCATCCCCCGTGACAGACTGGAACGCTAACCACATTACGAACCAGAAACTAATGAGAAAGGGCGAACTGTTTATCGTATATCCGGGGACGGGGTGGCGGGTGGGCGGGCTCGCTCGCAGGATTACTCCAACCTTTGTTGGTTGACTGAATCCGAGGCCGAATAGACTTACATATCCTCCTCCGTGAACGGAGATGTTCGGGGATTCCTTTTCGATTCGTACCTACTTACGTCAAGCACTGACCGGAGGAGACACCCCCATTCTTTTCTCAGTGTCTGTCAGTGAGAGGAACATTCACCAACGAGATTTATTATCTGTGTAATTGATGCAGGGAACGATTTGTCAGTCATAGACCTGGGCAGTGTATTGTTGATTCTAATCTCCCTCCAGACGTTTCTGCAAAGAATGGGGTTACCGTTCCACTACCATCGATCCAGCCCTCACTCGCATCTCCTAAATTTCACGGTCATACATCTTCAACACATCTTCCCTCCTCCCTGACAGGGCTACAGATCCTAAAAGGTATACACTCCATGAGCTTCCGCATCCAGCGCACCATTCTCCATATCTTCAGAGTCTTCAGCGGGATCTTACCTCCAGTCGCGCCCTGACATCCCTTACTACACACCCCTTTGCGCTTTCTGCAGGGTCTGCTCTCTCCGCGATTCCATTGACAATGGAAATCGACCGCCGATTTCCTCCCTGGCACATAGCCTGTTATGCGGAAGAGGCTCCAAACCTGCCCATTCACGTTCTCCCTCAGACCCGCAAACACTCCTGCCAGGTAAGGCAACACCTCACCCGCCAACCTTCGAGGTCATCTACTATATCAGGTAGCCCCGGTGCGACCATCTGCAGGTTAGTGAGCCGTGGCATAGTTTGGGGTCCACATTGTCCAGCTCCTTCGCTCCATCGTTAAGATGCTGGATCTCCAAATGGTCTACCAGTTCAATGCTATTATCCATTCTCATTCCGACCCAACTACATCCCCTCCAATACCACGATGAGGCAAATCTTAGGTTGACAGAGTAACACCTCATAATCGGTCTGGGTAGTCCTCAAACTCACGGGATAAACATTGATTTCTTTCACCCGGTGATTTTTCGAATTCCTATCCTTTTTTTTCCCTCATTCCCGTTTCTGGATTCTGTCTTTCGTCCTCTGTTCTCTTCGCCGCCCTGTCGCCTATCTAGTCTCCTCCTCCATCACTTTCTCCACTCTCCTCTCATATAGGATACTTTTTCCTTCAAACCCCTACCTTTTCCACCTATTACCTCCCAGCATCTCACTTCAACCCCACTCTCCAATCCATCCACCTTCTCCCCTCAGGTGTCTTCACCTATCACCTTCAGGATTCACCTCCAAACTCCTTCTTCTGCTTTCTTCCCCTTTGCTGTCCTGATGCAGGGTCTCGACTCGAAACGTTGACTCCTTATCCCTGTCGATAGATGCTCCACCTGAAGTATACCCAACGACACAGAGTACAAAACACGGCGCCTGAGCCATTTTGACGACACTACTATGCCTTAACAGACACTCTCTTCTCCCCGCTTCCCTCCTGAGCTTCAGAGCCAACTCAGTGCCAGAGACCCTGTTGCTGCCGGTTGCCCCTGGTAGATTGTCGTCCCCAGCAGTATATAATGTGGTGAACCTATTATTGACGTGAACGGCCAGAGCTGTACTCCACACTGGCGGCCTATTCTCTTTCCTTCTCCAGACAGCCGCACAGCTACCAGCCTCCTAAAAGTTAGGGGCAACTACCGCTCATTAGCTCCTATCTGTTAGGCCATAGGACCATAAGGTCATTGGAGCAGAATTAGGCTGCATGTGGAACTTTGAGTCTGCTCCGCCATTCAATCATAGTTCATCCTTTCTTCTACTCCTCAGCCCCACTCCCCGGCCTTTGATGTCGTGTCCATTCAAGCTCAGCTTTAAATACAACAAATCACCTGGCCTCCATAGCTGCTTGTTGTAATAAATTGCACAATGCACCCCCCTCTTGCTAAAGGAATTTCTGCATACCTCTGTTTTAAATGGACGCCATTCTATCTTGGGGTTTGTGCACACTTATGCTAGGCTCCCCTCACCATGGGAAACATCCTTTCCACACCTACTCTGTCTAGGACTTTCAACATTACTAAAGTTTGAATCGGATCCCACCTCATCCTTCTAAATTCCAGCGAGTACAGACCCAGAGCCATCAAACGTTTCTCGTTTGATAAACTTTTCATTCTTAGAATCATCCTTGTGAACCTCCTCTGGACCCTCTCCAATACCAACACAACTCTTCTAAGATGAGGGTCCCAAAACTGTGCACAATACTCAAGGTGAGACCTTTTCGAGCCTCAGCATTACATTCTTGCATTTTTTTTATTCTAGATCTCTTGAAATGAACGCTAACATGGTATTTGCCTTCCTCACCGCCAAGTCCCGCTGCATTTCAGATTCCTGGATTTTGCCCCGTTTAAAAATATTCCGCATTTTTATTTCCACTGCAAAAGAGCATGACCATTCATTTTCAAACATTGTATTTTTTACCACTTTCCTGTCCATTCTCCTAATCTGCATAAATCCTTCTGTATCCTTTCTGTTTCCTCAACATTATCTTTCCCTCCACTAATCTTCCTTATTATTTGCAAACTTGGCAACAAGTCCATCTATTCCATCATCTGAATAATTGATATAAAGTATAAAACGAAGTGGTCCCAACACTGACCCTTGCAGAAAACCACTAGTCACGGGCAGCCACTCAGAAAATGATCTCTTATTCCCACTCGCTGCCTCCTGTCTATCTACCAATGTTTTAACCATGTTAGTAATTTTCTTATAATACCATTGGCTCCTAACTTGGTAAACAGGCTTACGTATACACCCAGTCAAAGGCCTTCTGTAAGTCCGGACATACAACACCCACTACATCTCTTTTATCTATGCTACTTGTAATCTCCTCAAGGAATTTCAATAGGTTCGACAGGCAGGATTTGACCCGAAGGAAACCATGGCTAGCTTTGTTCTATTTTGCCTTTTGTCTTAAGATTTCCATCACCTCATCCTTAACAATTGACTCCAACATCTCCCCAACCACTAAGGTTTCCTTTCCGCTGCCTTCCTTCTTTCTTAAAAAGTGGAGTAATATTTGCAATTTTCCAGTGCCCTGCCACCATTCCAGAGTCAATGAGTTTTGAAAGATCATTTATAATACCACCACAATCTGTAATGCTACCACTTTCAGAACCCTGAAGTGCATTTCCTCTGGTCCACGAGACTTATGTACCTTTAGGTGTTTCAGCTTTTTGAGCATCTTCTCTCTTGTAACAGTAACTGCAGCCACTTCTCATCCATCACACACTGCAACATCAGGCATACTGTGGTCCACAGTGAAGACCGACGCAAAATACTCATTTAGTTCATCAGCTATCTGTCACGGTCCGGTCCATGAAGTCCGCGTTCCGTTTCAAAGTCCGGTTCATGGACTCCGGACTCCAGGTCTTCCGGCTGTCCCTTGCTTCAGTTACCCTTAATCATAGGCACCTGATGTTCGTCTTGCGGCTGGGAATGGAAGTGGCCCTGGGTTCGAGTGTGGCTGCTAGTCATCTCGACAATATCCCGTCCCCGCCTTCGTGGGGTAAGTCAGGCCGCCTTTACCGTTACCTTGAGGCCAGACTGTTCCCTTGCCTTTCCCTTCCTTCTGGAGCCTTGCCCTGCAACCTGTGAATGAAGCCTTGACTACAAACTTGTCAAGTTCACCCACTGAGGAGAGGCTGGAGCCTCGCTTTATCAAGATAAGGAACTGTCCATCGTTGAGTTGGAGCTGTCTCTATGTCCATGCCTTCGCTAGGTAGGTCTGGCCGTTTGCCGCTACCTAGTTTTGGGAATTGTCTCTGTGTCCCCGCCTTCGTTAGGTAGGTCCGGCCGTTTGCCGCTACCTAGTGCCGGAGCTGTCTCTGATTCCACGCCTTCGCTAGGTAGGTCCGGCCATTTGTGGCTACCTAGCGCTGAGAACTGTCTCTGATACCTAGTGTTAGGAACCGTCTTGTCGTGTTCAGCATTCTCTGTACGAGTCCCGGCCCTAAGTCCTGTTCCCAAGGAAGGGCCCAGGCTTTCTGTTCCATGTCCCTGTGTTACTGTCTCTCAATTCCAAGTCTCCGTGTTCCCGTGCTCTAGACCAAGGCTCTGCCTTCCTATCTCCCTCGAACAAGACTCTGCGTTCCTGTCTCATTCGACCAAGTCAAGACTTCGTGTTCTCGTGCTGTCCATGTACCTCTCTCAGCCCGTTGCTGGATTTCTTTCGTCCTGTACTGGAGTTCCCTCATCTTGCCCAGGAGCCTCTCGTTCTGCCCTGTAGCCTCGCCTCGCCCTGCCTCTCAAGAGGACACCATGTGTTCGCCTAGTTCCGGAGTCCGAGCCCGAGTCAAGCCCCAGGTTCTGGCCCCTTATTCAGTTTCTGGCTCGGAGTCCGAACCCAAGACTCGTCATGTCCTCGCCTCGAAGAAACCAAGCCTCGCCATGTCCTCGCCTCGGAGTACCCTAGGCATGAAAACCCAAGCAATGAAGAACTCAAGCCATGTCCATTCCTGTAGCCACGTCATGTCCTCGCCTTGTTCCGGAGTCCGAGCGCGAGTCAAGACCCATTTCTGGGCCCTTGTCCAGTTTCTGGCTCGGAGTCCGAACCCAAGACTCGTCATGTCCTCGCCTTGAAGAACCCAAACCTCGCCATGTCCTCGCCTCGGAGTACCCTAGCCATGAAGAACCTGAGCCATGCCCATTCCTGTAGCCACGTCATGTCCTCGCCTAGTTTTGGCGTCCGAGCCCGAGTCAAGTCCTAGGTTCTGCGTCCTTGTCCAGTCTCCGGCTCGAAGTCCAAGCCCAGGATCCTAGTTCCCAGTTCCTTGTCCTGGTCCCCCTTCCCTAACCAACATCCTAGCCCAAGTCTGTGTTCTTGTCTCAGCTTTCCAATCAAGTCCTGTTCCTCGTACTTCAGTGTTTGTGTCTTGCATTTGGGTCCTCCACCAGTGCCACTATCCCCCTGTCCCCCGATGTTATTTCTCATGCCTCATTTTCTACCGATCCTATACCCACTCCCATTACTCCTTTATTTCCAACATACTTGAAAAAAAGCCTTTATTATCGAATTATTTAGATATTATTTGCTAGCTTGCCTTCATATTTAATCCTTTCCTTTCTAATGAATTTTAGTTGACCTCTGCATGTTTTTGAAAACTTCCCAATCTTCTGTCTTCTTACTTTGTTGTTTGCCCATTCTTCTGCCTTTACAGTAGCTTTGACTTACCCTGTCAGCCACGGTTGTATTTTTTTAGCATTCGAGTATTTCTTCATTTTTGGTATACACATGTTTTGCACTTTCGCATTTTCCCCAGGAACGCACGCCATTGCTGCTCTGCTGACATCCCTGCCAGCCGTACCTTCCAATTTACTTTGGTCATCTTCTCTCTCAGACCACTAAAATTTCCTTTATTCCACTGAAATGCTACTATATCAAATCCCCCTATCAAATTTCAAGTTGAACACAATCATATTGTGATTACTGGTTCCTAAGGGTACGTTTGTCCTAAGCCCTCTAACAGCCTCAGGTTCATGACATGACACCCATCCAGTATAGCTGATCCCTGTGTAGGCTCGACAGAAAACTGTTCGAAAAAGCCATCCTTTAGGCATTCAACAGACTGACTGGCTTGAAGTCCATTACCAATCTGACTTATCCAATCGACCTGCATTTAGATCATCTTCTCCACACAGAACCCAAAGGCACAGAAACTATTGCTGTAACTTAGTTAATCAGTAGAATTTGAAATTCCACCTCTCTTCTTTTCTGCGCCACAGCAACAAACTGAACGCCAAATACCTGGTCACACCAACCCCACCCCCGAAGACCCCACATAACATTATCTAAAGTGGCATACTTATTATTGAGGGGAACGGCCAAAAGAGCAATCTGCACTGACCGTTCATTCCCCTTCCTTACAGGGAAATAGTAGGCGACTCCCTCCCTGTAGCTCTTAACAGTGACATCCTCAGTCTCCTGTATGAACCGAAGGTCGAATTGCAGCTCCAGTTCCTCAATACCTTCTCTCAGGAGTTGTAACTCTGTGCATCTAGTCCGGATATGCTCACCAGGAAGACTGGATGACAATTCCAAATAAAACTAAATCTCCTCTTTTTGCGTGTGATCTATGTCCGTGCCCCCTCGGAATATTCATGCGCCTCTCTGAAAGCTTTTAAACGCCTCTATCGTTAAGGCTTCCATCACTCCCCATGGCAATGCGTGTTAGGCGTCGATCACTCTCAGCGTAAATAAATAATCTCTCCCCGTACATCTTTAAACTTTCCTCCATCCCACATTAAAGCTGTGATTTCTAGTACTGGCCATTTGTAACCCGGGGAAAAGATGCTGACTGTCTGCACCGCCTCTGGCTCTCGTGTTTTCCGAGTCTCGGGGCGCAAAGCTGGGAAAAAGCGACGCAACATCGTAAATCAGCGAGTTGTTTGTTACGTCTCTCTTCTCGCTGTGAAACGGGGACCCATTTTTACCCTTATGAGGGCGGGGGTGGGAGGGAAGGAGGAAAAGAGGAGGGAGAGAGATAGACGGAGGGAGGGATGGAGTGATCGAAAGATCGAATTACCTGGCGAACGAGTAGTCTTTTATGTACTACAAGTCTGTGTCTTTATTGATGTTTGCTGCACGCTTGAGTGCTCGGTAGAGGGCGCTGATTTTTCTTTACTGGCGGGAGCGGGGAGGGGGTGTCGTTGCTTTGCTGCTGCTTGTGCGTGGGCGTTGCCACCTGGAGGCGTCTTTGGGGCTCTAACTTTTTAACTGTCATTCATACTTTGTGGCACTCCTCTGTTTTCGTAGATGTTTGCGAAGAAAGGAGTTTCAGGATGTATATTGTATATATTTCTGTGACATTGGATGTGCATTTTGAAAACCGTTGCTGATTTATAAAATTCTGTAAGGCCTCCCCTCATCCCGCTCGCCACCGTGGAAAACAAGCTCCACATCCAATCGTGCCTTCTAACTCAAGCCCTGCAATCCTGGCTATATCCATGTGAAAATGTTGCGCCATCTCCAGCTTAATTCCATTTTACTACGGTGTGGTGACCAGAACTGAACACGGAGATCCAAGTGCGACCTAATTCATAACACGTACAACTATAACACGATATTTCAACTCCTACAATGCCTCACTGCTGAAGGCAAACATGTCGCCCACCTCTTTTACCATCTGATCTACCGGGTACAGAATAGCGGGATATCCGTTTACAGCAGACGAAGTCGGATTTCTTTAACCCGCGGGTGGTGAATTGTCACAAACGGTTCCTTCTGTGGTGCGTTTCTGCGGTGCTCAGATTTCTTGGACGTTAAATTATGAGATATTCACGAACGCAATCAAATTTCTCTTTGCAAATTCACCTTGCCAATGCTGTCGCCTGAAGAACTACAGGCGCTGAGAAGTCAAGACAACGACGAAGCTGTTCCCTTCAAGGAAGACTTATTGCAAATTTTACCCACATTGAATGTTCTTCATCTTGCTGATAACAATGGTATAATCAATCAGTTACTGAAGGAGATGCGTTTGTTTTCCAAAAAAAAATAAGTGTCGAATGATAACAATACCTTTAGCGATTGAAGCGTTGCAAAGCAGAATTATACAGATCCTCCCCAATGAAAATGCTTCGTAAAAACATCAAAAGAATGCCGTAATTCTCCTCGAAGACTACATATGATAAACACTGAGGAAAAATAGTTGCCGCTATGTATTTGTTCAGTGGATTGAGTCTCATCGGGCTAATGGGAATACTGACTGATTTAATTGTGCCTCCGACAGGTGTATAAGAACTCCTCGAGTCAGTGCATGCAAGCAGTTGGATCAAGCTGTCCAATCGATCGCTGTTTCAGACAGTAAATGGGATATTCCGTAATTTACACCATTTTCAGAATTTACTGGCCAGTGCCTGCAGCACTCGGTATTTCAGATAATTCCATGTCTTCCTTTCACACTCCGGGCATCCTAGATTAACTGCATCTTGATGTCCAAGGAGCATTTGCTGCCCAGTGCATGTTGCTCTTTCATTAGACGATATAAAAATGAATCTTTACCATTCATATACATTCTAAATATATTTTACGTTAATTTGATGGCTTCTGAGTCAGGTGTTTGATACATTTATATACATTAATGTGATATTAACCCAAGCATACATTCCTACGTTGTACTATTGCTCACACAACTGTATACCAGAAACGTTTAAGTATGCTTCTAAAACAGGCAGACAGGAAAATCCCACACACACAACACTGGCGGAACTCAGCTGGTCAGGCAGCATTTATGGAAAATCTTCACGAGGACTTCGTCAAGACAGGTTGCAAAGATACGGCATCACGTAAAATCCTGAGAGTGACAGCAATGAGTCGCCAGGCGCGCTCGCCTCTGAACCGGCTCTGTGCCGTGATGTCTCCGATGTCTCTCTCTGACGCGGGCAGTCCCAGCGCAATTCCACTCGGCATACCGTGATAGTTTACTGTAGGGTCGAGGAGACTCGACTGAGATTGTTTAAATTCTAAAGTATCACCAGCTATTCACCCCCTCTCTCCACGGTAAATAGATTCTTCCTCTGCTTTCATCACAAACTGAGGGAATTAAACAGTATACCGTCTTTATGCGATCCACGTAGTTTTGGTCTAAGATGCAAATTGCAATGCAATTTTATTCAGTGAAACAAATAAATGGTAATATCGTTTCATACTGTTCTATAATTATAATTATATTGATTCAGAATCAGATTTTTATCACCAGCACGTGTCGTGAAAGTACATAAAATGTGGCCAAATATAATTCAATCAGTAAGCATTACTCTTTCTCATGGGTCGACACCGATAGCGGACAAAATGCAGTCATAAAAATGAAATATGATTTTAAAGAGTAGTCGGTCTGTCAATTATTTAGCGTTGTTTCTTCAAACAAGAATGGGTTTGTTCGCAAACCAGCGACTGCGGCTATTGCTCCATTACTTCGTCCTTTCCAGCGCAACCGCCGGCTGAAGGGGGAGAGTATAATGTGTGTCCTATTGTAATAACCTTCCCGGTCATTCGCTGCTCTTTTCGCGCTTTCCTTTTCCCGAGCTAATCAATTATTTATTGAATCTGCGGAACTTAATGTCTGGACACTACTTTCGAATTCATATTGACTTTCGTTGAGCATGTTTATTTCCCACAAATGATTCACTGATTAGGACTGTCTCCGGAAAGGTCTTTGCAGTTCTCACGCGGCACCCATTCGCAAGATTGATGACTCTCTCTTCGTGCGGAGCCAAACTTTCAAGACGCCGCTCTGTTCTCTCCATTCTTCTCGGCAGAACATGTAAGGTGTAACGTCTGATGTCAACCTTAATGATCTGTCAGTCTGTGACCAGGCAGAGCTGAGAGCCATTTCAGATACAGGGAGATTAGACGGCATCTCAAGCCGTCACAGTGAAGTGCATTTATGAACTTTTTGTCGATGTAATTATGAAATAATTTCATTTTAAATGGAAGCCAATTAAGTAAACTATAAAAGAAGTGGAATTACGTCATACCGTCTGAAAATAAAAGCAATCTCTCCATTACTTCTGCCGTGCTCGGCAAGACGCCATCTTATTCATCCATGCCTGAATGACTATCGACCTGTGGCTCTGGCATCAAATGCTATGAAGTGCTTTGAGAGATTAGTTATGGCACACATCAACCAGAGCCTACCGGTCAACCTTGACGCTTTGCAATTCGCCTACCGAAGCAACAGGTCAACGGCAGATGCCATCTCTCTGGCATTACATTCCTCCTTATAACACCTGGAGAATAAAGACGCATACGTTTTTCATTGACTACAGCTCTGACTTTAATACCATAATTCCAAATAAACTGATTCCTAAGCTCCGGAACCTGGGCCTTAGCACTCAGGTCTGCAGCTGGATCTTCAGCTTCCTCACAGACAGGACCCAGGCTGTAAAAATAGGGGACAAGCTCACCTCTACAATCACTCTGAGCACCGGTGCCCCACAAGGCTGTGTACTCAGCCCCCTGCTGTACTCACTGTACACCCATGGTTGTGTAGCCAAGTTTCCTTGGAACTCAATATATAAGTTTGCTGATGACACGACAATTGCAGGCCGTATCTTGGGTAACGATGAGTTTGAGTACAAGCAGAAAATTAAGAACCTGTTGACATGGTGCGAAGACAATAACCCATCTCTCAAAGTCAGCAAGACGAAGGAATTGCTTGTTGACTTAAGGACTAGCGGACCGCAGGACCCAATTTACATCGGTGTGGCGTAAGTGGAACAGGTCAAAAGTTTTAAGTTCCTCGGGGTCAATGTCACAAATGACCTGACTTGGTCAAACCAAGCAGAGTCCACCGCCAAGAAGGCCCACCAGCGCATTTACTTCCTGAGAAAACGAAAGAAATTTGGCCTGTTCCCTAAAATCCTTATTAATTTTTATAGATGCACCCTAGAAGGCATTCTTCTAGGGTGCATCACGACCTGGTATGGAAGTTGTCCTGTCCAAGACCGAAAGAAGCTGCAGAAGATCGTGAACACGCCGCAGCACATCGCACAAGCCTATCTTCCGTCCTTGGACTCACTTTACACCGCACGCTGTCGGAGCAGTGCTGCCAGGATAATCAAGGACACGACCCACCCAGCCAACACACTATTCGACCCTCTGCCCTCCGGGAGGAGGCTCAGGAGCTTGAAGACTCGTACGGCAGATTTGGAAACAGCTACTTTTCAACTGTGATAAGACTGCTGAACGCATCCTGACCCGGATCTGGGCCGTACCCTCCACATATCCGGACCTGCCTCTCAGTTTTTTTGCACTTCCTTACTTTTCATTTTTTTCTATTTTCTATTTATGATTTATCATATATTTTTTTTAATATTTACTAATTTTTACTATTTTTAATATTTTAATTATTTAATATCTGTAATGCAGGGTGCGGAAAGCGCAGAATCAAATATCGCTGTGATGATTGTACGTTCTATTATCAATTGTCTGGCAACAATAAAGTATACAGTATAAAGTATTCGGGATATTTCTGGATAACCTCGCCCTATGGGACTGGTATACGGCCCTTTATTCACTACTTAAGTGAGCCGCCTGAGGGCGCTCTGCTGCCAGCCTCCTGCTTTCCCGGGTAACTTTTCGATGTTAAACTGGCGAGATCTAAATTGTGCATTATAACTTAGAGTAAGATTGATCGGGACATCCACATCCCATTTCGGTCAGTGTAAATGGGCTGCATCCTTACTCCAGACAATGGCCCAATCGACTATTACTCGCAATTACTCAATTAAAGTTGCACAGATCATTCTGCGGTAACTGATAGTATTCGTTGTTTTTGAAATGACTCACTTCAGTTAATTTAACGGCGATAGTAATCCTGTCCCGAGAGAACGGCGGTCTGTCCAAATGCATCACTCTCTACCTTGTGGCAATGGCGGCAGCCGATCTGGTGGTGGTCATCGTTGTTATTATATTAGAGAGGATAAATTTTAACTATTTGTTTGATAATTTCTTGCTCATCACTCCAACGCGTTCTCTGATACTTGTCCAGAGTCTCGCAGTATGGGAAAGTTCCGCTTGGTTGACGGTAGCTTTCATTTTCGATCGTTGAGTCGCCATATGCTGTCAGAAGCTGCAGATCCGATATTGCACCGAGAGTACAGCGACTATGGTGGTAGCAACAGTGAGTGCAGCGTGTTTTGTCCAGGCCATTGCATTCTGCTTTGCAGTGGATCGATGGCGTTATATCTCTGTAGCGGAATACTTCACGTCACCCCTGTTGAAAGCCTACCAGGTATTACCACCGTTATTACCGATTTCTTTAATTATGCTCTTCAATGTTTTAACCACCAAACCGATTATAGCGACAAATTACGTTCGCCAGGCACTTCGGAAAGGCAGCGAAAATTGTAATGATCCAGGGGTGGCAAGCTGGAGAATGTCAATGATTCTGTTGTTCGCTTTCCCAGCCAATTTTATATTATTTTGGATGCCAAAATCGTACGTTCTATGAACTGGCAAGCCGAAAAACATTTGTGCACAGATAAATATTTCAACAAACCGAGGTATATCCTGCAAGCATGTGTGTTTTTGTTGTCTTCTCTCAGTACCTGCACCAACACATACATCTGTGGACTGGCACAGTGAAAATTCAGGGAGGAGCTGAAGAATGGAGTGAAGTAGCTGTTTATAGGAATGGGAAAGATTTGCAAATAAAATCTTGCATCATCAAGACAATTATTTGGCAGAGTATTTGATTCGAGCTTCAAGCGACCGCTGTTGCGGGATCTCACTACAAAATGGATTAGCGTTGATCAGGGAAGATATTGATCAGATTAAGCAACATGGATTAAGTTATTAGCTTCATGTAAGGATTATTGACTCGGATATCAGGGGATTTCAGTCTACTGAGGTTGATTACAATTTATTTAAACCTATGGTGACTAATCTGATTCGGACAGGAAACACACTGTTGACGAAATCTCAGCATGGCATTAAACATATATAATATATAAAACGAAATCCTTGTATAATCCGAAAATTATCATAGGATCATCGAAATCTACAGCGTATTACAGTCCAGTCGGCCCACAATATTGTGCCGACCATGTAACCTTCTCCGGAATTACCTACCGCATCGTCCTCTATTTATCTATACACCCTGTACCAAAGAGTCTCCTATTCTATCCGCCTCCACCACTGTCGTGGGCAGTACATTCCACGCATCCACCATTCTCTGTGTGAAAAACCTACTTCTGACATCCTCCCTGCACCTAATTCCAAGCAGCTTCAAATTATGCCCCCTCGTGTTAAACTATTTCAGCATTGGAAAAAGCACCTGGCTATCCACATGATCAATGTTTCTCATCTTCTTATACACCTCTGTCAGGTCACCTCTGATCCTCAGTCTCTCCAAGGAGAAAAGGACAAATTTACTCCACCTATTCTCGTAAGGCATGCTCTCCAATCCAGGCAACATCCTTGTAAATGTCCCCTGCGGTCTGTCTGTGGTATCCATAAGACCATTAAACATAGGAGCAGAGTTAGGCCATCTGGCCTATCGAGTCTGATCCGCCATTCAACCACGGCTGATCTTTTTTCCCATCTCCTGCTCAAACCCAGGGCCCTGCCTTCTCCCCGTAACCGATGATGTCATATCCAATCAAGAACCTATCAATCTCTGCCTTAAATGCGCCAAAGGACCTGGCCTCCACGTCTGCATGTGGCAAGAAATTCCACAAATTCCACAAATTCACCACCCTTTGGCTCTGTTTTGAAAGAGCGCCATTCTCTCCTGAGCTTGTGCCCTTTTGTCGTCTACTCTGCCACCATGGGAAACATCCTTACCACATTCACTCTGTCTGGGCCTTTCAACATTCGAAACGTTTCAATGAGATCCCCGCTGATCGTTCTAAATTACAGCGAGTACAGACCCAGAGCCATCAAACATATGACAACAGTTTCATTCCTGGAATCATCCTTGTGAACCTCCTCTGCCGTCACATCTTTTCTAAGATGAGGGGCTCACCGGTGCCTTATAAAACCTCAGCATCACATCCTTCCTGTAATGAAATGACCATAACTGAACAAGTGTGGTCTAACTACGAGCTTATATAGCTGTAACATTAACGTGGTACTCAATCCCACGGTTGATGAAGGCCATCGCACCATATGTCTTCGTTACAGCACTGTCAATCTCCGCAGCAGCTTTGAATGTCATCTGGGAACAGATCCAAATATCTCGCTGATCCTCCACACTGCCAAGCGTCTTAACATTAATATTATATTCTGGTTTCAAATTTGACCTCACGAACTTCTCCCGTCCCAAATGATGATGCAAGGATCATCGCCAGAGGCTCCCGTCTCACTTCCCACAGCAGCCTGGGGTATATCTCGTATGGTCCCGTGACTTATTTAACTTAATGTTTTTCAAAAACTCCAGCATGTCCTCTTTCTTAAAATCTATATGCTTTTTGAGTTACCATCCTCCTTGTAAGATTAAATGAATTCATTACTCTTCTCTCATGCCCTTCAAAACCTGGCACACTACTTGTCTCAGTGAAGACTGAAGCAAAGTACTCATTCAGTTCATCTGCCATCTCCTTGTCCCCCCTTATTATTTCTCCGAACTCACTTTCTAGTGTTCCTGTCTCCACTCTCATCTCTCTTATTGTTCAAGATTGTTTTTTCTATCCACCTTGATATTGTTTGCTGCCTTGCATATTTCATCTTTTCCTTCCAATGATTTTTAGTTGCTTTCAGCAGGTTTTCAAAAGCTTCCAAATCCTTTATCTTCCCGCGAATCTTTGCCTTGTTGTACGCCATCTCTTTTGCTTTCGCATTAGCCCTGAACTCCCTTGCCAGCTAGGGTTGCAATATTTTGCCATTTGAGTATTTACACATTTTTGCAATATATCAATCCTGCACCTTTCTCATTTTTTTTCACAGAGACCCATGTACTATCATCCCTGACAACATCTCTTTCCAATTTACATTTGCCACCATTTTTTCCCTTCACCCTATCAAATTTCAGTTTGAACTCAGTCCTAACGTGATTACTGCCCCCTAGTGGTCCCTTTACCCTAAGCACCACAATCACCTCTGGCTCGTAATAAAACACACAATCTGGTATTGCTGATCCACTGGTGGTCTGCAAGAGAAGCTGTTCTAAAAAGGCTATCTCATAGGAATTCGAGAAATTCACTCTCTGAAGATGCATTATTTACCTGATTTTTCTCATCAACCTGCCTGTTAAAATCTCCTAAGACTCTCAGTTTTGGCCGGCGGCGTTATTCGAGGGAAGACAGTCTCCGGCCCCGCCTAACGTGTGAAATCTCGTTTGTGTGGATGCTGCTTGATGGGTTACCCTGTTACATATCAGTAGCCCGAAATATCAGGCAGGTCACCATATGCAATTAAACGATTGAGCTTGATAATTTACAGTGTGACTATCGTGTTCGTAAAGAAACAAAAAGAAAAACGGCCCTTTTTAATGAAACTCTCCAACGTGCACGTCAGAGCTCACGGTTCTCCGTCCATTAGACCACCATCGATTTCCTCCACGCCTCGTCGACTCCCGGACCCTCGCTCCCAGTCCACTCCGTCATACGGTCTACGGACTCTCACTCCTCGCGTTTTCTCTCTTCATCTCTCGCCGACAAAAGATCGCAACTACCTCCACTGGGGCACATAAGAAAGGAAAACACTCCCCCATTGGTCGGCGCACATTCCGAAGCCCCGTTATTTCGAGTCATATTCCAAACACTGCAGCGACAGAGAAACCATGACATGGCAGTGGAAACTCTCCTACGGCGTTTTACTCCCACGACGATCATCGCATTGTCCTTTTGAAACTCCTTTTCTATTTCGCATTTTAATCTGTAGTCCACATCACGGATATTGTTTGGAGGCCTGAATATAACTGCCATCAGGGTCCTTTTATCCTGGCCGTTTTTTTAACTCAACCCACAAGGATTCAACATCTTCCAGTCGTCTGTCACAACTTTCACGTCATTTGATGCCATTCATTACCTGCAGAGCAACGTCACCCCCTTGCCTACCGTTCTATCCCTCCGATACATTATTGAACCTTGAAACTTCAGCTCCTAACTCCAACCATCCTTCAGCCATGATTCAGTGATGTCCACAACAGCAGACACTAGAAACTGCAAAAGTTCAACAAGATCATCCACCTTTTCTCTTCTACACCGTGCATTGAGATATAACACTTTGAGTTCTCTATGTGCGACTCATATTGATTCTGTATCCCCAATGCACTGACACACAACCTGCTGGCTGCAATTTTGTCCTGTCATCTGCCTGCCTTCGCTGACAGACTGACTTCACGCTATCTTTACTTTTCTACCATCCGTCCTTCCTGCGTCCCTTCACTCCGGTTCCCATTCCCTGCCTAATTAGTTTAAACCCTCCCCAAGAGCTCTGCAAACCTGCCCGCGTGAATAATGTTCCCGCTCGCGTTCAGGTGAAACCCGTTCCTTTTGTACAGGTCATGCCTTCACCGTAAGATGTCGCAAAGACCCAAGAATCTGAAACCCTGTTCCCCCGTACTAACCACTCAGCCATGTGACAGGTCATCTTGTTTCTACCCTCAACGATACGTGGGAAATGTAGCCATCCAGAAATTACTAAACTGTAGGTGTTGTATCTCGGCTTTCTGCCTTGCTCCCTGAATCCTTTCTTCAGCACGCCTTTGCTCTTACTTCCTATGTCACTCGTACCAATACGCGCTGAGACACCTGGCTGCTCTCTCTCCATGAGACCATAATACATAGGAGCAGAATTAGGCCATCCAGTCCACGATATCTGCTCTCCGATCGCACTCAATCCCATACCTCTGCCTTCTTTCTGTATCTTTTGATGCCATAACCGAGCAGGGAACTAACAACTTCGGTGGAAAATATACCCACGGACTAGACTTCCACCGCAGTCTGTGGCAGAGGAGTCGACAGATACACTACTCTCTGGCTGAAGAAGATTCTCTTTACCTCTGTTCTAGGAGGTCGCCCCTCAATTTTGAGACTGTGCTCAGTTTTTCTGGATACCCCCACCATCTGAAACATCCTCTCCTCATCCGTCCTATGTAGTCATTGCCACATTCGGTTGGTTTTAATGAATTCCCCCCGAATTCTTCTAAAATCCAGTGAGTACAGGCCCAAAGCTGCTAAAGGCTCCTCATTTGTTAACCCCTTCATTCCCGGTATCCGCCTCGTGAAGATACACTTGACTCTTTCCAAGGACAGTTCTTTTTTGCTGAGGTACAGGGTCAGAACAGGGTCAGATACTGCAAGTGCGGGCTGACTAGCGTCTTATACAGCATCAGCGTTATCTCACCAATAAGAGAGAATGTGCAGAGGCCAAAGATCCAAGCAAAACACGCAACATCCTGGAGGACAACTGCAGGCCAGGCAGCTTATACAAAAAGAACGTACAGTCGACGTTTCGGGCGGAGACCGTTCGGCAGGACGTCGCCTGTAGTTTTTTTTTTAATTTCCAGAGATGCTGCCTGGCCTGCTGAGTTCCACCAACATTTTGTGTGTGCGTGTGTTGTCAGCATTATCTCCTTGAAATTCTTTTTTCCTTGAAATAAATACCAACATTGCATTTACCTTTTTTTTAAATCACAGCTTCAACCTATAACTTAACCTTCTAGGAGTCTTGCACGAGCGTTTCTAAGTGCCTCTACAACGCTGTTGGTTGAATCTTCTCCCTATTTAGAAATTAGTCTGCACTATTGTTCCTTTTACCATTATCGTGCATTTCCCAACACTGTATTAAATCTGCCCCTCTTTTGGCCATTCTTCTAAGGTGTTTAACTCTGCTGTAATTCCATTACTTCCTCAGCACTACCTACCCCTCCACCTATCTTCATACCATCTGCAAACGTTGCCACAGAGCCGTCAATTAAATTATCCAAATGATTGGCAAACAATGTGAAAAGTAACAGCCCCAATAGTGACTGCCGAGGAACAGCACTAGACAGTGACTGTTAACGAGAAAATGTCCCCTTTATTCGCAGACACTACCTCCTGCCTGAAAGCCACTCCTCTATCCATGCCAGTATCTGTCCTGTAATGCTACAGAATTTTACCTTTTTAAGCAGCCTCATGTGTGGTTCCTTATCAAATGCCTTTGCAAATGCAAATACATAAGACCATAAGACTATAAGAGTATAAAAATTGGAGCAGAATTAGGTCATTCGGCCAATCGAGGCTGCTCCGCCATTGAGTCATGGTCATCCCCACTCCTCTGCCTTCACCCCATTCCCTTTTAATGTCCTCGCTACTCAAGAACCTATCTAACTCTGCCTTAAATACTCCCAATGACTTCGCTTCCACAGCCGCTAATGGCAACAAATTCCACAGGTTTTCCACCCCCTGACAAAGTAATGTCTACGCATCTCGGTTCTAAAAGGACGTCCTTCAATCCTGAAGCCGTGCTCTTTTGTCCTAGAATCCCCTACTCTGGGAACTAACATTGCCATATCTAACCTATTCAGGCCTTTTAACATTCGGAATATTTCTATGAGGCGCACCACCCCACCAGCCTCTCATTCGTCTGAACTGCGGAGAATACAGCCCATGAGTTGCCAGACATTCCCCATATGGTAACCCTTTTATTCCTGGAATCATTCTTGTGAATCGTCTATGAACCCTTTCCAATGTCAGTATATACTTACTAAAATAAGGGTCCGAAAGATTGCACACAATATTCCAAGTGTGGTCTGACGATTGCCATATAAAACCTCAACATCACATCCCCGCTCTTACATTCTATACCTCTGGAAATGAATGCCAATATTGTATTCGCCTTCTTCACAACGGACTCAACCTGGAGTTTACCTTTATGGTATCCTGCACAAGAACTCCCAAGTCCCTTTGCATCTCTGCATTCTGAATTACCTCCCCATCTAAATAAGAGTCTGCCCCTTTATTTATTTCAATAAATGCATGACCATACACTTTCCAACATTGTATTTCAGGTGCCACTTCTTTGACCATTCCCCTAAACTATCTAAGTCTTTCTACAGGCTCTCTGTTTCCTCAGAACTACCTTTTCATCCACCTGTCTTTGTATCATCGGCAAACCTAGCCAGAAATCCATTAATAACGGTGTCCAAATGATTGACATACGGCGTAATAAGCAGCGGTCCCAACACCGACACATGTGGAACTGCACTGGTAGCCGGCAGCCAGTCAGAAGAGGATCTGTTTAGTCCCAATCTCTAGTTTCTACCAAACGGCCAATGCTCCATCCAGGCAATGAGTTTCCATCGGTTCTTGTCCTGCTCAGCAGCCTCATGTGCGGCACCTTGTCACAGCCACTGCCTTTCCTTTGTACACCCTCCATCAATTCCTATCCACTGCCACTGCTTCTCCTTTGTCCAGTATACTTCTGACATCCACGAAGAGTTCGAAATGATTTGCCAGGTAAGACTTATTTTGTTAGAAACGATGCTGAGTTTGACGTATTTTATTGATAGTCTCCACGTAACCCAAGACTTCATTCTCAATAATTGACTCCAACACATTCGCAACAACTGATGCTAGGCTAACTGGCCAATAGAAACCATAGGAACCATAGAAACAGGCCTTTTGGCCTTTCTTGGCTGTGCCGAACCATTTTCTGCCTAGTCCCACTGACCTGCACACTGACCATATCCCTCCATACACCTCCCATCCATGTACCTGTCCAATTTATTCGTAAATGTTAAAAAGAACTCGCAGTTACCACCTCGTGTGGCAGCTCATTCCACACTCCCACCACTCTCTGTGTGAAGAAGACCCCCCGTAATGCTCCCTTTAAGCTTTCCCCCCCTTCACCCTTAACCCATGTCCTCTGTTTTTTTTTCTCTCCTTGCCTCAGTGGAAAAAGCCTGCTTGCACTCACTCTATCTGTACCCAGCAAAATTTTATATACCTCTATCAAATCTCCCCTCATTCTTCTACGCTCCAGGGAATAAAGTTCTAACCTATTCAACTTTTCTCTGTAACTCAGTTTCTCAAGTCCCGGCAATATCCTTGTAAACCTTCTCTGCACTCTTTCAACATTATTAGTATCCTTCCTGTAATTTGGTGACCAAAACTGAACACAATACTCATACTCCAGATTCGGCCTCACCAATGCCTTATACAACCTCATCAGAATATTCCAGCTCTTACACTCAATACTTTGATTAATAAAGGTCAATGTACCAAAAGCTCTCTTTATGACCCATCCACCTGTGACGCCACTTCTAGGGATTTTTTTAAAATCTGTATTCCCAGATCCCTCTGTTTTCCTGCACTCCTCAGTGCCTTACCAGTTACCCTTTATGTTCTACCTTGGTTTATCCTTTCAAAGTGCAATACCTCACCCTTGTCTGTATTAAACACCATCTGCCATTTTCCAGCCCATTTTTCCAGCTGGTCCAAATCCCTCTGAAAGCTTTGAAAAACTTCCTCACTGTCCACTACACCTCCGATGTTTGTATCATCAGCAAATTTGCTGATCCAATTTACCACATCATCATCCAGATCATTGATATAGATGACAAATAACAATGGACCCAGCATTGATCCCTGTGGCACACCACTAGTCACAGGCCTCCACTCTGAGATGCAATCCTCTACTACCACTCTTTGGCTTCTTTCATTGAGCCAACGTCTAATCCAATTTACCACCTCTCCATGTACACATAGCGACTGAATTTTCCTAACTAACCTCCCATGCGGGACCTTGTCAAATGTCTTACTGAAGTCTAAGTAGACAGCATCCACTGCCTTCCTTTCATCCACTTTCCTGGTAACCTCCTCGAAAAACTCCAATAGATTGGTCAAACATGACCTACCACGCACAAAGTCATGTTGACTCTCCCTAATAAGTCCCTGTCTATCCAAATCCTTGTAGATTCTGTCTCTTAGTACTCCGTCCAATAACTTCCCCACTACTGACGTCAAATTTACCGGCCTATAACTTCCCGGATCACTTTTCGATCTTTTTTTAAACAACGGAATAACATGAGCCATTCACCAATCCTCCGTCACCTCACCCGTAGACAACGACATTTTAAATATTTCTGCCAGGGCCCCTGCAACTTCAACACTAGTCTCCTTCAAGGTCCGAGGGAATACCCTGAAGGGTCCCGGGGATTTATCCACTTTAATTTTCCTCAAAACAGCAAGCACCTCCTCCTTTTCAATCTGTACAGTTTCCATGATCTCACTACTTGTTTCCCTGAATTCCATAGACTTCTTGCCAGTTTCCTTAGTACATACAAACGCAAAAAAAAAACATTTAAGATCTCCCCCATTTCTTTTGATTCCGCACATAGCCGACCACTCTGATTCAGGAGGATCAATTTTATCCCTTACAATCCTTTTGCTCTTAATATACCTGTAAAAGCTCTTTGGATTATCCTTCACTTTGACTGCCAAGGCAACCTCATGTCTTCTTTTAGCCCTCCTGACTTCCCTCTTAAGTAGTTTCTTGCACTTTTTATACTCCTCAAGCACCTTATTTATTCTCTGTTTCCTGTACATGTCATACAACTCTCTCTTCCTCTTTATCAGAGTTGTAATATCCCTTGAGAACCAGGGTTCCTTATTCCTATTCACTTTGCCTTTAATCCTGACAGGAACATACAAACTCTGCACTCTCAAAATTTCCCCTTTGAAGGCTTCCCACTTACCGATCCCATCCTTGCCAATCCACGCTTTTTAGATCCTTTCTCATTTCTTCAAATTTGGCCTTCTTCCAGTTTAGAACCTCAACCCTAGGACCAGATCTATCTTTATCCATGATCAAGTTGAAACTAATAGTGTTATGATCACTAGAACCAAAGTGCTCCCCTACACACATTTCCGTCACTTTTCCTAAATCCTTTCCTAATAGGAGATCTAACAATTCATCCCCTGCAAATGGTACCTCTATATATTGATTTACAAAACTTTTCTGAGCACATCTTACAAACTCTAACCCATCTAGACCCCTAACAGTATGAGAGTCGGAATCAATATGTGGAAAATTAAAATCCCCTACCACCAGAACCTTATGTTTTCTGCAGTTGCCTGCTATCTCTCTGCAGATTTGCTCCTTCAATTCTCGCTGACTATTGAGTGGTCGATAACACAACTCCACTAATGTGGCCATACCTTGCCTGTTTCTCAGTTCCACCCATAAGGACTCAGTAGACAAGCCCTCCAATCTGTTCTGCCTGAGCACTGCTGTAACACTTACCCTGACAAGCAATGCTACCTCCCCCCGGCCCCCACCTTTCATTCCTCTGCCTTTATCACATCTGAAACATCGGAACCCGGGAATATTAAGCTGCCAGTCCTGCCCCTCCTGTAGCCAAGTTTAACTAATTGCTATAACGTCATAATTCCACGTGTTAATCCACGCCCTCAACTCGTCTGCCTTTCCCGCAATACTCCTAGCATTGAAATATATACACCTCAGAAGATTTTTACCACCATTCACATCCTTTCTATTTGCGGCTTTGCTTGAACTTTTAACATCATTTATTTTCACCCCAGACGCACTGTCAGCTCTGGCACTCTGGTTCCCAACCCCCTGCAAATCTACTTTAAAGCCTCCCCAACAGCACTAACAAACCTCCCTGAAAGGATATTGGTCCCCTTGTAGTTCAAGTGTCACCTTTCTCTCTTATACAGAATTTCCTTCTTTTGCATTTCACCCTTGCTAAACAGTGGAGTACGATTTGTAATCTTCCAGTCCGCCGAGAGATAATGACCAATACACCCGTTATCTCTTTAGCAACCTCCCTCCGATCTCTGCAATGCAGCCCTTATGGTCCAGGAGACTTATCCACCTTTACACCTTTGAGTTTGCTCGGTACTTTTACCTTTGTAATAGCAAAGGCGCTCACTCCTGCTCCCTGACACTTACAGACCTCTGGCACACTGCTATGGTCTTCTGCAGTGAAGACCGATGCCAAGAACCTTCAAAGTTCATCTGCCATTTCTTCGTACCCCATTACTACGTCACTAGCATAATTTTACAGTGGTCCAATATCAACCCCCTCCCCGCCCCATTTATTCTTTATATAAATGAAAAACTATCTTTCAGGCTTCCGTTTTATATTATTGGTTAGTGCGTCCTCATATTGCGTTGTTTACCTTCTTATATCTTCAAGCTATTGTGGACGCGATCCGAAACGTCCCTGATCCAGCCAACTGGGAGGCAACATACCATCCGGTGTCACATCCATGTACACAGAATGTCCTGTCGGTTCCTCTGACTATTAAGTCCCCCAATCACTAATGTTCCCATCTTCCCTGTCTTTCCCTTCTGCACCACGGATCCATGCTCAGTGCCATAACCTAATCTCCGTGGCATTCCCCTGGGAGATCATCCCACACAATATTATCGAAAGCGGTAGAGTTATTATTGAGGGGAATGGCCCCTGGAGTGCTCTGCGCTAGCTGCCTATTTATCTTCCCATTCTCCCTGCTAATAGTCACTCAGCCAGCCGCCTTTTGAAAATGGGAGGTGACCACTTCCCTGTAACTACGATCGATGATCTCCTCACTCTACTTTTGAAGCCGAAGGCCATCCCGCTGACTATCCAGATCTTCAAACAGCTGCGGTTGGATGCAGTTCACGCCGATGTGTTCCCCGGGGGACTCTGGGTCTTCCAGGACTGCAACATCGGGCGGGAAGAGCAAACAGCGTCCTTTTGAGCGATGCTAAATACCCCGGACATATTAAGAAAACGAGTAACTTAACAAAAACTTACCCCGACAGTTTACTGAGCGCTAACGCCCCTTATGAGCCTAAGCCTAATTGGAGCCAAAGCCTGACAGTCTCTCAAAGAACTTCAACAGGCTTTTCAGGCAAGATGTCCCCGTTAACAAAACGATGCTGACTTTGGCGTATTTTACCATGTGCCTGCAAATATGCCGAAACCTGGTCCTCAATAATGGACTCTAACAACTTTTCAACCATGGAAGGCAGGCTAACTGACATATAATTTCCTTTCTTCTACCGCCCATCCTTTGAAGTGACATTTGCAATTTTTCGTTTCTGAGCAGCTGCTCTCGATGCTACTGGTTCCTGAAATATTATTTACCACTGCCTCCGCAATCTCTTTAGTTATCTCATTCACAATTTACTATTTACATATATCTAATCTTTTTGTAGCCCCTTTTATGTTACTGGAGGGCTTCTCTTCATATTTCAACTTTTCTCCCCTACGGCATTTTAGATTTCTTCAGTTGGTTTTTAAATGTTTCGCAATTGTCTGCCTACACGTTAATTTGCCTATATTATAAGCCCTCTTTCTTATTTCAATCTGTCTTACATTTCCCGAGCCAGCCACGGTTACCTCATCCTCCCATTAGAATACGTACTCATCTTTGTGATATATCTTTCCTGCGCCTTCCGAATTTCCCCCTGAAACATCAGCCATTGCTGTTGACCTGTCATCCTTTCTGGTGCACCCTTCCGATCAATTCTGGCCAATCCCTCCCTCCAACCTTTGCAGTTCCTTTTACGCCATTGTAATTCTGATATACCTGATTTTAACTTCTCGTTCTCAACCTGCAGGGCGAGTTCTATCATATTATGGTAAATGGTTTCCATAGGTTCCTTTCATTGCACAACACCCAGTCAGGAGTTGCGTTAGCCCCCGAGAGATCAACCACAAGTTGATCTGAAAAGCCAACTCGTTGGATTCTGCAAATTCCCCCTCTTGCGATTCAGCACCAAACGGAATTTTTTAAAATCCTACTTGCATACTGAAGTCCCCGTAGACTATTGTAGTCGCAACATTTCCCTTTTTACACAGTCCATAAACGCAATTGTCAAATCCAGAAATGCAGAACCAGGATCCCATCCTCCATTATCGCGGACATTCATGGAAAGAGAGGGACACCACAGGAGCACAGAAGCCCGCCCAGCTGCCACAGAGAGCAACACAGCGATAGGCCGCTCACAGATTCCTTCTCAGACAGCGATCAAAGGGAAAAGGATTCGGTGCTGAACTCTCGCTCGCCACCCGCATTCGCCTCGATGTCTCAATCTTCCTCATTTTCCCACATTATCTACCTGCTCTCCCTCACAGCCTCACTATATACTACATCTACTTGTGTACGAACTACCTCCGCCCTTAGCCTTATTACTCGGATTCACAACTCTCTGCAAATTATTTCCAACCCCACTCCCAACAATTCCAGCAAACCTGCCCAGAAGGATACAGATCCCCTGTAGTTTCGTATAGTCAGAGAGTGGAAAATCTGTGGAATTTGTTGCCACTAGCGGCTGTGGAGGCCAAGTCATTGGGTGTATTTAAGGCAGAGATACATAAGTTCTTGACAGCCAGGGCATCAAAGGGTATGGGGGTGAAAGCAAGGGAGTGAGGGAAGTGACTGGATGAAGTGGATCAGCCCATGATTGAATGGCGGCACAGACTCTATGGGCCAGATTGCATACTTCTGCTCCTATATCGTATGGTCTTTTGGTCTAGTTGCGGTGTAACCCATCTGTTTTTCAAAGGTCTTAGTTTCCCCAGAAGAGATCCCAAAGTTCCAGAAATCTGAAATCCTACCTCTTCCGCATCTCCTCAGCTACACATCCATTTGCCAAATCATCCTATTCTCACGCTCACTGCAACATGGTACAGGCAGGAATCCAGAGATCACTACCTGGATGTCATGGTTGCTTTATACTGTATTCTGTAAATTCTCTCTTCAGGACCTACTCCCTTTTTATACCTCTGTCATTGGTACCAATATGTGCCAAGCCGTCTGGCTGCCCCCTCCCCGGTTTAGAATGCCCCGATCCAGATCCGAGAAGTCCCTGACACTGGCGCCTGGGAGGCAACATGCCACCCGGGTGTCTCTATCTCGCTCACATAATCCCGTCTCTGGTCCTATGACTATGGTATCTCCTTTCACCACTGCAATGCTCTTCAGCTCTCTTCTGTTCTGAGCCACAGCGCCAGACTTGATGTCAGATACCTGTTCACACAGCCCCACACCCGTCCCCCGGTAGGTCGTCCCACTCAACAGTATCAAAAGTGGTATACCTATTCTGGAGATGAACTGCCAGATGGGTTCTCTGCACTGTCTGTTCGTTCTCCTTCACTTCAGGAAGGTAGTAGGTGCCTACCTCCTACCTCCTGTAGCTCCTATCAATCACCTCCTCATTCTTCTCTATGAACCGAAGGTCATCGGGCTGCAGCTCCAGTTCCCTAAATATTCTCTCAGGAGCTGGAGATCTCTAGTTCTGGCGCAGATGCGCTCATCCAGGAGACTGGAGATCACCCAGACTTCTCACATCCAGGACACAGTGCGAAACACTGTACCCGCAGCCATCTGCAGTACACTACTATGCCTTACGGACACTGCTCCGCTCCCCGCTTCCCTGCTGAGCCACAGAGCCAACTCAGTGAGAGGGACGCTGTCACGGCGGGTCACCCCTGGTAGGTTGTTGTCCCCAGCTGTATCAAAAGCGGTGAACTTATCATTGAAGTGTAAAGCCACGAGGGTACTGTGCACTGGCTGCCTATAATCTGTCCTTCTCCCGAGAGTCAGATAGGTACCTGCTACCTGCGGCTTAGGGGCGACTACCTCCCTGTAACTCCTATCTATTACCTCTCATTTTCCTATATGAGGCGAAGGTTATCGAGCTGCATCTTGATAAACTTCATATAAACGTATTTCTTACGGAGGCCGGAGGTGTCCGAGAGTTTCCACATCTTACAAAATGAACATACCACTAACTCTACACCCCACCTGCCTACACCAACTCTGAACTAAGAGACAAAATAAACTTACAAGAAAATAGTTTTTTTTTTACATATTCAGAACGTCAGCTTGTGCATAACACTTGAACAATGGGCACTATAAAGTTGCCGCTCTGCTCAGACCTCATTTCTGTCCATTTGTCCCGCTCCAATGGCCAGCCGGCAAACAGAAGCTGAAAGCTCCCAAGCTCTTTTCAAACCTTCAATCCGTGTCTCCAAGGAAAGACTCCTCGCGGTTTTGTTTTCAGCCTGCCGAAACGAAGCTGAAAGCTCCTGAGCTCTTTCTAAACCTTGCGAAGTGTCACCTACGAACGACCTCTCCGTTTGTTGACAGCCGCTGAGAAGAAGCTGAACGCACCCAAGCTCTTTAAAATCCTCGCGCTGCGTTGCCAAAAAGCGACCTCTCGGCAGGGCAGGCACGGTAAAGAATATCTACGCCATGTTTGTTATTAGGTCAGTCTTGAAACGTTGACCGTTAATTCCTTTCCATAGGGCTGCCTGACCTGTTGAATTCCTCCAGCACCTTATATGCTTTCTTCATGATTTACAACATCTTTGCTAATAAGTTAATTTGAACTTCAGTCTGCAGAATCTCTTGTGCAAAGTTCAAGTGCAAAGTTCAGTTTCCTTTTGTCAAGCCACGTCAGCATGTCCAACTCCGAGATTGATTTTTCTTGCAGGCATTCACAGTAGAACAGAGAAATTGAGTAGAATCAATAAAGGAGACTACACACAAGGACTGACAGAAAAGCAAAGTGCAAAGCAAGACAAACAGCGTATACATCAATAAAAAAAACAAACAGGTCGACAATAAGTAAACAAATAACACTGATAAATGATAACACAAGTGGTACAGTCCTTGAAACTGAGCCCATTGGTTATAGAATCAGTTCAGTGTTGTGGTGAGTGGAGTTTCCCCACACTGGTTCAGGAGTCTGATCGTTGAGGCGTAGTAACTGTTCCTGAACATGCTGGTGTGGGAAATACGGGTCCTGTACCTTGATCCTTATGGCAGCAGTGAGAAAAGAGCATGCCGTGGATGGTGGCGCTTGGCCGAATTTTTATGACTTTATAAGTTGATACATTAATTCCCCGAGCTGAAACGTTATTTTGCAATGTGATTCACGTCCCCCCATTTCCTATATATTCATAGACCCATCAGAAAGCTCTTACATGCCGCTATCGTAAATGTTTCTAGCAGTCCCTGTGGCAGTGCGTTCCACGCACCGACCACTCCCAACGTCAGTAAATAACCTCGACCAGTGCATCTTTAAACTTACCCTCACTCTCTCACCTTAAAGCTGTGACTTCTAGCGTTGGACATTTAGAACCGGGAAAAAAAAGCTGACTGTCTACGCCATCAATGTCTATGTCTCTCATGTTTATAAAATTCTATCAGAGCTCTCCTCAGAACACTGATCACTGAGGCAACAGGCTCCCTATCGAATCCTAACTCAAGCTCTCCAGTCCAGGCTTTATCTCCAGCTTAATTACATTTTGTCCTACTGAGTGGCGTCCGGAAATGCACACGGTGATCTATAGGCGATCTAATAAATATCTTGTAAAGATATAACTCGATATTCCAACACCTCCAATGGCACTATGCTGAAGGCAAACACGCAGCGCATCTCCTTCCACATGGCACAGAACAGAGGGACGTCCGTTTCCAACAGAAATGAGGGGAGACTTCCTGAGCTTGAATCTATGGTATACATTGTCACAGTCGGCTGTTTGTTGGAACATTTCCGCAGATGCTTAGTTTTGTCGGACTTGTTAAAATCATGAGACACTCATGAACGCAATCAAACTTAGCTTTGAAAATTCACCAAGCTGATACTGTCGTCTGAAGCACTCCAGACACAGAAAAGACAGGATGGCGACTGAGCTGTCCCACCAAGGAAGGCTCAGCGCAGATTTCATCTACATTGAACCTGCTTCAACCTGTTGGTCCGGCTGTGACTAGTATTGTTATAATTGATCGGGAGCAGAAGGAGATTGCGTTTGTTTTCAAAGTGAAATGTATAATGATTAACAGAATGTTTAATAATTCAAGTATTGCGAAATAGAACTGCACTGACCGTCTCCACTGAAAATCATTGGTAAGAACATCAAATGAATTGCCCGACTAATTCTCCTTGAAGAGCTGAATATGACAGACAATGATACAAGGAGTAAAAATAGTTGACACTGTGTGTTTGTTCAGTGGATTGTGTCTAATGAGACCAAAGGGAGCACTGAATGATTTAATTGTGGTTCCGACTGGTGTATAAGAACTTCTCGAGTCAGTGAATGAAGACATTTGGGACAATTTATACAAATGATCGCTGCTTCAGGTAGAAAATGGGATATTCCGCAATTTACAATGTTGTCAGAATTTACTACCCGCTGCTTGCAACACTCGGTGTTCCAGGTAATGCTGTACCTTTGTATTACGCTCTGGGATCGTATCTTGATGGCCAAGGTGCAGGTGCTGTTCAAAGCGTTTTTCTGTTATTGAACGATTGAAAGAAACTTTCACCGTAATTTAGATACTAAAAGTGCATCGCGTTGATTTGATGGTTTAATTTGAAATGGGGATATGCTTGAAATGTTAGATATATGTAATAGTGTAATATTAATACAAACATACATTACCAGGTTGTAGAATTGTTCACACAACTGCCTGCTAGAAATGTTTAACTATGCTTAAAAAAACGCGCAGACAGGAAAATACCAAACGCACAGCACTGGTCGGGCATCATTCACGGAGGGGAATAAATATTAGACGGTTCATGATGAGACACTTCACTAGGAGTTCGTCAGGACGAGTTGCTACGATACTGTCTCACGTAAAATCCTAACCGTAACGGCAAACACTCACCAGGCCCGATCCTCCCCGATAGCGGAGGAAACGCAGTCATACAAATGAAACATGATTTTAAGGTAGACTGTCGGTCAATTATCTCCCTGTTTCCCCAAAAAAGAGTAGCGTTCTCCTCCACCTAGAGGCTGCGGTCATCACTCCATTACTTTGTCCTTTCTAGCGGACCGTCTGCTGAAGGGAGATGTTATAATCTGTGTCTTATTACAATAACTACTCCGTTCATTTTTTGCTCCTTTTTTTATTTTCCTTTTACCGATCTAATCAATTATTTATTGAATGTGTGGAACTTAATGTTCGAGCATTACTTTCGAATTCATATTGATTTTCTTTGAGCACGCGCATTTCCCACGAATGATTCACTGATTAAGGCTGTCTCCGTAAAACTCTTTTTTTAGCACTGATGCGGTAAGTTTGGTGTCGCACCCTTCGTGGAGCGCCAAACATTCATGACGCCTCGCTGCTAGCTCCGTTCTTGTCGACAGAGTGCGCGGAGTCTCACAACTACATTGAAAATCGTTGATCTGTCAGTTTGTGACCTGTTAGCCTGAGCGAAGTTTCTCATCTTGTGAAGCTAGAAGGCTTCACCTGCCGTCTTCAAAGTTTTCATTTTCATTTTTAACATCATTTTATTAATCACCGCTAAAGATCAACAAAAACAAAATACATTAAGATAATCAAGTCAATATGTACAACAAAGAATTAGATTTGCAAAAAAAAAACATTAGCTAAACTAAACAATATGTCAATAATAATAAAATAAAAGTGTTAAAATATATTTTTTGGAAGACAAAAAGGGAAAAAAAAAGAACCGTTGCAAAGTAAGAAAAAACAAACCCTACTAACAAAAACAAAACGAAGAAAATAAAAACCTATTGGGAGCACAACCCCGGAGCAATACTTCATACAAGCTTCCATAAAAGAAAAACATCAATCCGCCAACTCAAATCCATTAAAACAAAAATCGGAAGGAGACCATATTGATTGACTCAAATCAAATGATTGTAACGGGCAAATCAACCCCATCTTTTCTTAAAAGCAAATCGAGGATCAAAAGCTCGACTTTTGATTTTCTCCAAACTAAGACAAACATCATCTGAGAAAACCATTGTATCAAAGTCGGAGCAGAAGCATCTTTCCATTTCAACAAAATAGCCCTTCTGGCCAATAGTGTAACGAATGCAATTATATGTTGGTCTGAGAGAGAACTACCATGAATATGTTGAGGAATTATGCCAAATAAAACTGTCAATTTATTAGGTTGTAAATTATTTTTAAAACTTTGGAAATTGTAGAAAATTAGATTTCCAAAAACGTACGAATACAGAACACGACCATAACATATGTGTCAACGTTGCTGTCTCAGTTCTACATCTATCACACTGACTATCAATATTAGGAAATATTTTAGACAGTCTCTCCTTCGTCAAATAATAACGGTGTACAATTTTAAATTGAATTAAAAAGTGACTGGCACAAATCGAAGAAGAGTAAACCAACTTCAAAATCCGCAACCAATCCTCCGTAACTAAGGTCATGTTTAACTCTCTCTCTCAATCCTCCTTAATCTTAAGTGAAGGGTAATTATGCTGTTGTAACAATAAATTATAAGTTATCCCAATGAAGCCATTCACTAATGGGTTCATTTTAAAAAATAATATCTAACAGGTCAGAATTCTCTCTATGTGGCAAATTACTTAAATATTCTGTAAAAAGTGTCTAACCTCGACTTACGGGACTGGTATCCGGCCCTTTGTTCATTACTTAACGGTGCCGCCTACCGGCGCTTCGCCGTCAACCTCCGGCTTTCCTTCTGATGTTTAACTTCTGGATGTTAAACTGGTGAGATCTAAATTGTGTGTTATAAAGCAGAATCAGCCTGATCGGCCCATCCACGTCCCATCTCGTTCAGTGCAAATGGGCTGTACCCTGACTCCAGACAATGTCCCGATCGACCATTGCTCTCACTGCGCAGTTAAAGTTACAATAATCATTCTGCGGTAAATGATAATAATTGTTTTATTTTAATATAACTTATTTCAGTTAATATAACGGCGATTGTTATCCTGTCCCGCGGGGAATGCGGTTTGTCCAAATGCATCACTCTCTACCTGGAGGCCATGGCGGTAGCCGATCTGATGGTAGTTATCGTTGTTATTATTTTAGAGAGGATAAATTATATCTACTTGTTTGCTAATTTCTTGCTGGTAACTCCAACGTGTTCTCTGCTACTTGTCCTGAGTATCGCAACCTGGGACTGTTCCGTTTGGCTGACAGTTGCTTTCAGTTTAGATCGCTGCGTCGCCATCTGCTGTCAGAAGGTGCGGTACCGATATTGCACCGAGAGAACAGCGACTGTGGTCGTAGCAACAGTGAGTGCAGCGTGTTGTGCCAAGGCTATTCCAATTTACTTTGCAATGGATCGATGGCGTTGTGTCGCTCTAGCTGAATACTTCACATCACCCCTGTGGAAAGCCTACCAGGTATTTGAAAGCATCACAACACCGATACTACCAATCTGTTTAATTCTGTTCTTTAATGTTTTAACCGTCAACCGGATTATAGCAACAAATAGAGTTCGCCGGATACTTCGAAACAACAGTCAAAATCGTGATGATCCAGAGGTGGCAAACCGGAGAAAATCAACGATTCTGTTATTCGCTCTTTCAGCCAATTTTATATTATTTTGGATCCCCTACCTCGTATTTTCTATGAACTGGCAAATCGAAAACTATTTCTACACAGATAAATATTTCAGCAAACCGACCTATATCCTGCAGGTGTGTGGGTTTATGTTGTCGTTTCTCAGTACCTGCACCAACACCTGTATCTATGGACTGACACAGAGAAAATTCAGAGAGGAGCTGAAGATTGCAGCGAAGTACCTGTTTGTAACAATGGCGAAGATTTGTAAATAAAATTGTAAAGTCAATTATTCATTCTTGTGTAAAACTCTGGAAAAAGCTTCACTGCTAATGTAACTGTCTTTCTGTAGAAGTAAACATCGAAACATAGAAAACCTAGAGCGCATCACGGACCCTTCGGCGCACAAAGTTGTGTCGAACATGTCCGGACCTTTGAAATTACTAGGCTTACCTATACAGTTGTCCTCTATTTTTCTAAGGTCCAGGTACTTATCCAAAAGTCTCTTAAAAGTCCATCGTATCCCCCCCACCCCCACCACCACCGTTTCCGGCAGCCCATTCCACACCGTCACCACTCTCTGGGTAAAAAACTTACCCCTGACATCTCCTCTGTACCTACTCCCCAGCACCTTAAACCTGTGTCCTCTTGTCGCAACCGTTTCAGCCCTGGGAAAAAGCCTCCGACTGTCCGCACGATCATTGCCTCTCATCATCTTATACACCCCTATCAAGTAACCTGTCATCCGCCGTCACTCCAATGAGAAAAGCCCAAGTTCACTCAACCGATTCTCATAAGGCATGCTCCCCAATCCAGGCAACATTCTTGTAAATCTCCTTGGCACCCTTTCTATGGCTTCCAGATCCTTCCTTCCTGTAGTGAGGCGACCAGAACTGAGCACAGTACTCCAAATGTGGTCTGACCAGGGTCGTGTATAGCTGCAACATTACCTCTCGGCTCCTAAATTCAATTCCATGATTGATGAAGGCCAATACACCGTACGCCCTCTTAACCACAGAGTCAACCTGCGCTGCTGCTTTGAGCGTCCTATGGACTCGGACCCCAAGGTCCCTCTGATCCTCCACACTGCCAAGATTCTTACCATTAATACTATATTCTGCCATCATATTTGACCTACCAAAATGAACCACTTCACACTTATCTGTGTTGAACTCCATCTGCCACTTCTCAGCCCAGTTCTGCATCCTATCAATGTCCCGCTGTAACCTCTGACAGCCATCCACACTATCTAAAACACCTCCAACCTTTGTGTCATCAGAAAACTTACTAACCCATCCCTCTACTTTCTCATCCAGGTCATTTATAAAATTCACGAAGAGTAAGGATGCCAGAACAGATCCCTGAGGCACACCACTGGTCACTGACCTCCATGCAGAATATGACTCATCTACAACCACACCTTGCCTTCTGTGGGCAAGCCGGTTCGGGATCCACAAAACAATGACCCCCTTGGATCTCATGCCTCCTTACTTTCTTAATAAGCTTGCATGGGGTAACTTATCAAATGCCTTGCTGAAATCCATATGCACTACATCTACTGCTCTTCCTTCACCAATGTGTTCAGTCACATCCTCAAAAAATTCAATCAGGCTCGTAAGGCACGACCTGCCCTTGACAAAGCTATGCTAACTATTCCTAATCATATTACACCTCTCCAAATGTTCATAAATTCTGCCTTTCAGGATCTTCTCCATCAACTTACGAACCACTGAGGTAAACCTCATTGGTCTACAATTTCCCGGGCTATCTCTACTCCCTTTCTTCAATAAAGGAACAACACTCCCAACCCTCCAAATTTCCGGAACCTCTCCCATCCCCATTGATGATTCAAATATCATCGCCAGAGGCTCAGCAATCTGCTCCCTCGTCTCCCAGAGTAGCCTATGGTACATCACATCCGATCCCGGCGACTTATTCAACTTGATGCTTTCCAAAAGCTCAAGCACATATTCTTTCTTAATATCTACATGCTCAAGCTTTTCAGTCTGCTGCAAGTCATCACTGCAATCACCAAGATCCTTTTCCACAGTGCATACTGAAATAAAGTATTCATTAAGTACTGCTAGTGCAATGATATGCCTGCAGAAGCATTACTAATGTAATGGTTTTTCTGCAGCATCAGCGTTTCGGACATGACAAGAGATAACGGGGACTATGGAATGTGCACCGTCCAATGAACAGAGTGCTTTATTCTTGTTGTGTGCCTGAGACCTAGGTGATCTGGGTCTTTTGTTCGGTGAGAGATGAAGAGAAAAAACGCCAGAAAGGAGAGGTCGTAGACAGCCGGACGGTGTGGAGTTGGAGTGGGGCCTGGAGTTAACGAAGCCCAGGGAAATCGATGGGTGACGAACAGAAGGGAAACCGTGAGCTCCAACTTGTGCACGTTATACTGTTTCATTAAAACGGGCCTTTATCGTTTTGTTTTTCCTTACTAACCCTTCAATGAAACTAATTATAAAGCTAAATCGTTTAATCGCACTTTGTGTACTGTTTGTTATATCGTGGTACTGATTTGTAACGCGGGAACAGATCACACAGCATACATACAAACAAGAGGTTTTGCAACTCAGATTTCACACGTTTGGCGGGGCCGGAGATTGTCTTCTCCAGAGTAACGCCGCCGGCAGAATCTCTGGGTTACACTTGCAACGTTAAAACAATTATTTGGAAGAGTATTTGATTTCAGCTTCAAGCGATGCTGTTTCCGGATCTCACTGTACAGATGATTAGCGGACATTAAACAGTAAAGATTAAATGATTATTACCTTGACGGGATCGGATATCATGAAATCCTAGTCCAGAATTTTGATTACAACGTATCTAAGCATAAGAACAGGGATTAATTTGATTCCCATAGTGATGACACTGTTGACAAAGTCTGCGCATGGTATTCGAAACATAGATACTATGTAAAAATAAATCCCCGCATAACCCGAAAATTGTCATCTACTGTCTCTATTTCTTTTAGATTATTATCTCTGAATGTTAGCATCGTAGGGTACGGACAAAATAATCATTGCAGAATGATATCGTTGCTCTGTCCCTCACAGTGAGATGTCCGTGCCAGATTGGTTTCGAATAGCGAAGTCACAAGATTTGCTTTAGACGAATTTGTTGGTGAACTGAATCTGTGAACGAAGATATTCCGGGACTCCTTTTCAAGTTGTACAATCCTTGCGTCAAGCACTGGCCGGAGGAGACACCCCCATTCTGTTCTCATTGTCCCTTAGTGAGAGGAATGATTTGTCGGTCATGGAGCTGGGCAGTGTGTTGTTGATTCCGACCTCCCTCCGGACCTTTCCTCATAGAATGAGTTCGCCCTTTCTCTCCCACTGATTCACTCCTCACTCGCATCTCCTAGTTTCATGGCCTCTGTCCTTGACATATCCTCCCTTCTCTTTAACAGGGGAACGGATCCTAACAGGTATACACTCCATGAGTGCCCGCATCCAGCAGGCCATTCTCTAAAACTTCAGCAGTCTTCAACGGGGTCCCACCACAATATCGCACCTTGACAACCCTTGCCGCTTTCTGCACTCTCAGTGATTGCTTTTGACAATGGATCACGAACCTCCCATGTTCCCCCGGCAGTTAACCCTGCAATCGGAGGAAGCTCCACACCTGCTCATTTAGGTTCTCCCTCAGGTCCGCAAAGAATTCTTCCAGGTGAGGCAACACTTCACCCGCCAATCTATCGATGTCGCCTACCTATCAGGTAGCCCCGGTACAGCCATCTCAGGATCGGTGAGACACGCTGTAAGATTGGGGTTCGCTTTGTCCAGCTGCTGCTCTCCTTGGTAAGATGCGAGATTTCCCGATGGGCGGCAATTTTAACTTCATTATCCATTTTCATTCCGACAGAGGTACCTCCAATCCAAGGCCACGAGGAGATAAATCTCAGGTTGACCGAGCAACATCTGAAGGGATAAGCATTGATTTATTTAACCAGATGACTTTTTTCCCTCTTTTCCGACCTGTTTTTTTTTCCTCATTCCCCTTTCTGGATTTCTTGTTTCCTCCTCTGTTCAGCACGCCTGCTCATCGCCTCTCTAGTCTCCGCCTCCATCCCTTTCCCCATAGCCGTCTTCTATCGGATTATTTCCTCTTCAAACCTTTGACCTTTCAGCCTATTGCTTCCTAGCATCTCACTTCAACCCCCTCTCCAATCCATCTACCTTCTCCCCTCAGCTGTCTTCACCTATCTCCTTCCAGCTTCCAGTCCACCTACCTTCTTTCAGTTTCTTCCCCCTTTCTGTCCTGATGAAGGTTTTCGGCTCGAATGTCGACTCTTTATCCCAGTCAATGGACTTTGCCGGACTATATGAATTCTTCCAGCTTTTTGTGCGTTCCAGTGACCCTTGTACCAGAAATGCCCAATTTCGTCCGTCATCCATCTGCTATTGAGGATGAATTGTTTTAATAACTCCATAAGACCATAATCAGGGCTGATCTCTCATTCCCTTACTCAGCACGACTCGCCGGTCCTCTTCCCTTAAACTTTGATGTCATGGCCAATCGAAAGCCTATTACTATAAATGATCCACAAATTGTCCACTCTCTGGCTAATGGAAGTCGTCCATATCTCTGTTCTATATCGACGCTCTACTATCTTGATATTGTGCCCTATTTTCCTAGATTCCCACACCGTGGGAAACATCGTTGCCACATCTACTCAGTCTAGTCCTTTCAACTCTCAATGAGATCCCACCCTCATCCTTCTAAATTCCTGCGTTTACAGGCCCAGAAGCATCAAACGTTCCTCATAAAACAGCCCTTTCGTTACGATAGTCATCCTTGAGAATTGCCTCTGAACCTTCTGCAATACCAGCACTTCCTTTCTCAGATAATAAGCCCCAAACCGTTCACAACACTTGACTTGAGGCCTCACCAATGGCTCATGAAGCCTCAGCATCAGATTCCTGCTTTTATATTCCAGACCTCGTAAAATGAAAAATAACGTTGCATTTGCCTTCCTCACCACTAACTTAGCCTGCGAGTTCACCTTTAGGTTGTTGTATGCAATGACTCCCAAGATCCTTGGCATCTCAGAATCTTTTCCGATTTTCTTCCCATTTAGAAAATAGTCCACACAACATTGTATTTACTTTGCTACTTCCTTGCCGATTCTCCTAATCTGTCTGTCCTTCTGCAGTCTTATTCTTTTTTCACATAACCTGCCTCTCCATCATCTTCCTGTCTTCTGCAAACATAGCAAAAGTCTATCTACTCCATCATCGAAATCACCGATATATTACATAAAAAGGAGCACTCCCAATACCGACCCCTGTGGAACACCCATATTCACTCGCAGACAACCTGAAAAGTATTTTTGCTCTGCTGTCATCCCTGGCAGCATCTCCTTCCAAATTACTTTTGCCGACTCTCCTCCCATATATTGCAATTTCCTTTACTCCAACTGAAATACTGCGACATCAGACTTAACTTCCTTGCTGGAAAATTTAACGATGTGCTCAATCATATTGTGATCACTACCTCCTCAGTGTTCATTTACCGTAAACTCCCTAATCGCCTGCGGTTCATTACATAACGTCCAATCCAGTTAATCTGACCGCAGAGCAGGCTCAAGGTCAAACTGCTTTAAAACCGTTCTCAGAGGCATTCAGCAAATTCACTTTCTTGAGATCCATTACCAATCTGAGTTTCCTAATCTGTCTGCATCTTAATATCTGCTATGACTATTATAAAATTGCTCCTTTGGCACGCGTTTTCTATTTCCTGTTATAATCCTCAGTCTACTTCCCATTTACTATTTGGAGGCCTGTATATAACTGCCATAAGGGTCCTTTTACCCTTGCAGTTTCGTAACTTAACCTGCAAGAACTCAACATCTTCGAATCCTAGGTGACATTTATTATGATTTGATGCCATTCTGTACAAGCACAGCAACGCATTAACTCTGCCTAAAGCCTTATCCCTCCGATGCAATGCGTAAACTTGCATATTCTGCTTTCAACTGCCGCCATCTTTCAGGCGCAATTCAGAAATGACCAGAGCATCATACCCGACAATAGTTAATAGTGCAACAAGGTCATCCTCCATATTTCGTATGCATTGAGACATATCATTTTAAGTACTGTATTTGCTACTCTTTTTTCATTCTGCATCCCCAGTGCACTGATATTTTTTCCTGCTGACTACTATTTTGTTCTATCATCTACCGGTCCTCTAAATTCTCTCCTCATGTCCTCTTCTGCAAGGTATCTGGCTGTCCTCACCACCCAACTCACCCAGCCCCCGATGCAAAATGCTGTGGACGGGATCCGAGACGTCCCTGCCGACGGAATCAGAAAGGCCTGTAAGTGTTGTATTTGAATGCACGCAGCATAAGATATAAAATGGACGATCTTGTGACACAGCTACAGATTGGTAAGTACGACGTTGTGGCCATCTAGGAAGCTTGGTTAAAGGATGGTTGCCATTCGGAGTTCAATGTATCGGAAGGATAGCTTATTCGGCAGAAGGGGTGGTGTGGCCCTGTGTATAAGAAATAGTATTAAATCATTTGAAAGGGATGTCCTAGGATTGGAATGTGTGGAGTCTCTACGCGTTGAGTTGAAAAATGGAAAGAGTAAAAGGATCCTAATGGCAGTTGTATATAGGCCTCCAAACAGCAGCTGGCATGTGGATTACAAATTATTGCTAGAAATAGAAAGGGCGTGTCAGAAGGTAATGCCATGAAAATCGGAGGGGATTCGAACATGATTGGTAAAGCCAGGCGAGTATGGCACCTCAAGAGTGAGAATTTGTAGAATGTCGAAGGGAAGGCTTTTTCGGACGGCTTTTTGTTCAGCCCATTAGGGGATCGATTGTCTGGATTGGGTGTTGTGCAGTGATCCGGAGTGAAGAAGAGAGCTTAACGTTAAGGAACTGTTAGGACACAATGATCACCACATGGTTTGGTTCAATTTGAAATTTGAGAAGGAGAAACTAAATTCCAATGTGTCGACATTTCAGTGGAATAAAAGAAACTACAATGGCATTAGAGTGGTACTGGCCAAGGTTGACTGGAAAAGGGACACTAGTAGGAAGGACAGTAGAGCAGCAATGGCTGGAGTTTCTGCGAAAAATGAGGAAAGTGCAAGACAGATATATTCCAAATAAGAAGAAATTTTCGAATGGAAGAAGGACACTACCATGGCTGACAAGTGAAGTTAGAGCCAAAGTAAAAGCAAAAGAGAGGGCATAAAAGGAAGCCAAGGTTAGTGAGAAGTCAGAGAATTTGAAAGCTTTAAAAAGACTTGAAGAAGGATGTTATTAGGAAGGAGAATATGAATTATGAAAGGAAGCTGGCGACTAATATTAAAGAAGATACTAAAAGCATTTTAAAGTATATAAAGGGTAAAAGACAGTTGAGGGTAGATAAAGGACCAATACAAAATGACGCTGGAGATATTGTAATAGGAGACACAGAGATGGCAGAGGAACTAAATGTGTATTTGGCATCAGTCTTCACAGTGTAAGACATCTGCAGTATAGCGGACAGTCAGGAGTGTCAGGGAAGTGAAGTATGTGCGGTGAAAATTACGACTGAGAAGGTGCTCAGGAAGCTTCATGGTCTGAAGTTGGATAAATCTTCCTGTACCTGATGGAATGCACCCTCTGGTTCGGAAGGAAGTACCTGGAGAGAGTGAGGAGGCATTTTCAAGAATGGATAGATTCGGACATGATACCGGATGACTGGATAACTGCAAATGTTACTCCGCTATTTAAGACGAGTGGGAGGCAGCAGAAAGGGAACTATAGACCTGAAGGCCTGACATCAGTGGTTGCCAAATTGTTGATGTAGATTGTTAGTGATGAGATAATAGAATACCCGGAGAAACATGACAAAGTGGGCCAAAGCCAGCATGGTTACCTGGAAGGAAAATTTGCCTGACTAACCTATTGCAATTTAAAAACAGGGCAGACAAAGGAGTTGGAGTAAATGTCGTGCAGTTGGATTTTCAGAAGGCCTTTGACGAGGTGCCGCACATGAGGCTGCTTAGCAAGATAAGAGCCCATGCAATTACAGCGGAGTTTCTGGCATGCGTGAAAATTGGCTGATCGGCAGAAAACAGAGAGTATGAATAGAAGGATCCTATTCTGGCTGACTGCCGGTTGCCAGTGGTGTTCCAGAGGGGACGGTTCAGCTCTTGTTCCACAGGGCACGGGCATGAACTTCGGATTGCGGCCCCCGCCATCGCTCTCGGCGACCCAACCAACCCAGTGCATATTCAAAACCCGGACTCCAGCACCATGAATGCGGGCTCCAACGACCATGGACACATTCAAAGCGATTGCGCAACCTCCAACTGCGACTCCAGCCTTGATCTCCAGGCTAGGTCTTCATGTGCTGCTGTCGTGGCTCCCGTCTCCCCTTCGCCCACCACCACTCTGAAACCTCGTCTCCCTCAGGTCCTGCCGTCAGCTCCTGGAGCCTCAGAGGCTCCATATTCTTCTACCCCAACGCTCCTCTCTCCACTGACACCACCAGCCTCCCTCACTCCTCTGATCCTAGCTCTCAAGACTCCAACCTTGAACTCCAGACCGGATCTTCACGTGCTGCTATTATGACTTGCGTCTGCCCTTCTCCCACCAGCATAATTCTGCAACCCTGTCTTCCTCAGATCCCACCGTCAGCTTCTGGGCTCTCAGAGGCTCCATCTTCCTCTCACCCAACCCTCCCGTCTCCACTGACGCGACCTGCCTCCCTTCCCTTCCCCTCCTCCTCTGATCCCAGCTCTCATCCATGCCGGGTCTTTACCATCCTCTCCGACCTTCAGCTCTCTTAAACAAAGCGCTCTTTCCTCAGTAAGGGTCTCACCTTTATCCCCCCTTCACCCACACCTCAGTGAGTTCTGTTTGCGCCATGACGCCCAACTCCCCTTCCGCCAGTTCCGTCTTCGAGCCTACTTCTTCGACCAGGACACTCCCACTCCCACCGATAACCCCTTCTCCCGTCCTCAACCCTCTTCCTCTTCATGGACATCCCGCTCCGGTCTTCTGCCCGTCTCTTTATTGCTAACTGCTGACGGGACATCAACCGTCTCGACTTCACCACACCTTGTTCCAATTCCAACCTCACTCTTTCCGAACGCTCTGCTCTCCACTCCTTCCGCACCAATCCTAACCTTACTATAAAGCCCACCGATAAGCGGGGTGCTGTTGTAGTCTGGCGTACAGACCTCTACCTTGCCGAGGCACAGCGACAGCTCGCTAATACCTCCTCTTATTTACCCCTCGATCATGACTCCTCTAAGAAGCACCAGGTCAGTGTCTCCCAGACTATCACCAATCTTATCAGTTCTGGGGATCTCCCATCCACTGCCACCAACCTCATAGTTCCCACACCCCGCACTTCCGAAATCTACCTCCCAGGCAAGATCCCCAAACCTGCCTATTCAGGTAGACCCATTATTTCATCTTACTCCTGTCATACCGAACTCATTTCTGCATACCTGAACACTGTTTAATCCCGACCCCCTCATGGTTCAATGCCTTCCGACCTATGTTCGTGACACTTCTCACTCTCTGAACTTTTTCAATGATTTTAAGTTCTCTAGACCCCACCGCTTTATTTTCACCATGGATGTCCAGTCCCTATGTACCTTCACCCCCCAACCGGGAAGGTCACAAAGCTCTCCACTTCTTTTTGGATTCCAGACCTAACCAGTTCTCCTCTACTACCACTCTCTTCCGTCTAACGGAAATAGTCCTTACCTTAATAATTTCTATTTTATCTCCTCCCACTGCATTCAAACTAAAGGTGTAGCCATGGGCACCGGTATGGGTCTCAGCTATGCCTGCCTTCTTGTTGCTTTGTGGAACATTCCATGTTCCAAGCTTATCCTTGTAATGTGAAAAAGACTAAGGAGCTGGTGGTAGACCTGAGGTGAGCTAAGGTACCGGTGACCTCTGTTTCCATCCGGGGGTGAGTGTGGACATGGTGGAGGATTACAAATACCTGGGGATACGAACTGACAATAAACTGGACTGGTCAAAGAACTCTGAGGCTGTCTGCAAGAAGGGTCAGAGCCGTCTCTATTTCCTGAGGAGACTGAGGTCCTTTAACATCTGCCGGACGATGCTGAGGATGTTCTACGAGTCTGTAGTGGCCAGTGCTATCATGTTTGCTGTTGTGTGCTGGGGCAGCAGGCTGAGGGTAACAGACACCAACAGAATCAACAACCTCATTCGTAAGGCCAGTGAAATTGTGGGGATGGAACTGGACTCTCTCACAGTGGTGTCTGAAAAGAGGATGCTGTCCAAGTTGCATGCCATCTTGGACAATGTCTCCCATCCACTGCATAATGTACTGGGTGGCATAGGAATACATTCAGCCAGAGACTCATTCCACCGAGATGCAACACAGAGCGTCATAGGAAGTCATTCCTGCCTGTGGCCATCAAACTTTACAACTCCTCCCTTGGAGGGTCAGACATCCTGAGCCAATAGGCTGGTCCTGGACTTATTTCTGGCATAATTTACATATTACTATTTAACTATTTAACGTTTTATTACTATTTAATTATTTATGGTGCAAATGCAACGAAAACCAATTTCCCTCGGGATCAATAAAGTATGACTAAGACTATGACTACTGGTATCTGTCCCCCCCTTTTCCTTCGCTACATCGCCGACTGCATTGGCGCTGCTTCCTGGACGCATGCTCAGCTCGTTGACTTCATGAACTTTGCCTCCAACTTTCACAATGCCCTCAAATTTACCTGGTCCATTTCCGACACCTCCCTCCCCTTTCTTGATCTTTTTGTCTCTATCTCTAGATTCAGCTTATCTACCGATGTCTACTACAAGCCTACACATTCTCATAGCTACCTGGGCTTCCCACCCTATCTCTTGCAAAAATACAATCCTATTCTCGCAATTCCTCCGTATCCGCCGCAGCTGCTCTTAGGATAAGGCTTTTCATTCCAGGACGAATGAGATGTCTTCCTTTTTTAAAGAAAGAGGTTCCCTTCCTCCCCCATCAACTCTGCTCTCAAACGCATCTCCCCATTTCGCGCACATCTGCTCTCACCCCATCCTTCCGCCACTCCACTAGGGATAGGGTTCCTCTTGTCCTCAACTACCACGCCACCAGCCTCTGTGTCCAACATACAATTCACCGTAAATTCCGCCACCTCCAACGGGATCACACTACCAAGCACATCTTTCCCTCATCACTCTTTCTGCTTTTGCAGGGATCGCTCCCTTCGCGACTCCCTTGCACATTCGTCGCCCCCACCCGTTCCTACCGATCTCCCTCCTGACACTTATCCTTGTAAGCGGAACAAGTGCTACACATGCCCTTAAATTTCCTTCCTCACCGCCATTCAGTACCCCAGACCATCCTTCCAGGTGAGGCAACATTTCACCTGAGAGTCGGCTGGTGTGAAATACTACGTAAAAGTTCCGGTGCTCCCGGTGCGGACTTCTATATGTTGGCGAGACCCGACGCAGACTGGGAGACCGTTTCGCTGAACACCTACTCTCAGAGAAAGCAGGATTGCCCAGTGGCCTCACATTTCAATTCCACGTCCCATTTCCATTTTGATATGTCCATCCATGGCCTCCTCTACTGTCAAGATGAAGCCACACTCAGGTTGGCGGAACAACACCTTATATTCCGTCTGGGTAGCGTCCAACCTGATGGCATGAACATTGATTTCTCTAACTTCTGTTAATGCCCCTCCTCCCCTTCTTACCCTATCCCTTATTTATGTATTTGTGTGTCTGTTTGTTTATTTATTTATTTATTTATCTATCTATTTATTTATTTATTATTTTCCATTTTTCCCCTTTCTTTCTCTCTCTTTTTTTCTCCCTCCGTCCCTCCCACTATATCTTCCTCTGATGCTCCTCTCCCCTTTATTTCTCTAGGCCTCCCGTCCCATGATCCTCTCCCTTCTCCAGCCTCGTATCCCTTTTGCCCATCAACTTTCCAGCTCTTAGTTCCATGCCTCCCCCTCCTGTCTTCTCCTATCATTTCGGATCTCCCCTCACCCTTCTACTTTCAAATCTCTTACCATCTCTTCTTTCAGTTCATCCCGACGAAGGGTCTCGGCTCCAAACGTCGACTGTACGC